>NC_073307.1:10023931-10747681 GCF_027595985.1 Sorex araneus | reverse complement strand
GGTAATCCTTGTTTGCTTTATGATGCTTTCCCTGAATATTTTATCAGATTATTTTCTGCTCAAAAACAGTAAATCCTAAAATTGCTCTTTCAAACATTTTGGAAATGTAATTCAGACAGGATACACCGCCTGCTTCTCTGGCTGCGGCACAGCAGGTAGAAGAGTTTCATTTACATGCCTTTCATTTTAATAACTGAACTTAAGCTCCGTTTCCCTCTGAGTGACAACTGAGATGTGTATCTTTGCGTCGCAGATTATGAAACCCCAGTGGAAAATAGTTAAAGCTGACGTTTGAATACAGTTCTGAGCAACTGTTTGAATATCAACATGATAATCTGATGCTGTGCTAATCACTGGTTGTGAAGTTCGAAACACGTTTATTTGTAAACAACCAATTCTACCATGTTCAGATTGAGGAAATCAAAATAAGGTATTCATACAAATTAAAACACTGATTCCACATCCAGAGAAATAGCTCAATGAATTCTGCATGCAGGAGACCCCAGAGGGATCCCCAGCACTGTACAGACCCAGGAGAACCCCATGTATCAGTGGGTGTGGACCCCACACCAAAATAAACCAAAATCTATTTGGAAGGGAAAGGGAAAATATAAGGAGCCTGATTTTTTTAATAATTTCATGTAGTTAAAAGGAGAAATATGTTGATTTTTAGAGATAATTATTTTTATAATCAAATAAAAATAAAACTAACAATCACTAAAATTAAAATTTAAGCTTTGCTTTTCTTAAAGTGGTTCAGTTTTACATACATGTTTATTTTGGGGGTAGGAGTGTTCACACCCGGTGATGCTCAGGGGTTACTCCTGGCTCTGCATTCAGGAATTACTCCTGGTAATTGTTCCAGTGGACCATATGGGGTGTCAGGGATCAACCTGGTTTGGCCATAAGAAAGGCAAACGCCCTCCCCATTGTGCTATCACTCTGTCCACACATGTTCATTTAGAAACAAACAAACAAACAAAAAACCCAATTCATTCACAGTAATACAATATGTTCATTTTGGTTGCTGTATTGAGCTCGCCAGATTACTGAGAGGACCTTCCTTTCCGAAGAAAATGAATGATTACGCCATTGGAAGTTGTTAATCAGAGGCAGAACTTTGGGTCACTTGAAGTTACAAGGACAGCAGTGCCCAGTCTGATGTTCTCCCAACAGAGAAATGTCATGAGAATGGTAATTGAAGCAGGTGAGCAAAATCCATGAAGAGAATGTCAGCTGAGTAGAGCCTCATTCAAGAAGAGAGTTTCTTAATCGAATTGCAATGTGATTATTATAATTTATTAAAATTATTCTGTGCATTATACAATAAAAAAATTGGAGCAACACAGCCTCAATCGGGAAGTCAAACAATTTTACTTTTGTTTTTAGGCCACACCCAGCAGTGCTCAGGGCTTCTTTCTGGCTCTGCACTCAGGGAGTACTCCTGGCAGGGTTTGGGGACTGGAGGGATGCCAGGGATAAAAACCGGTTGGCCACTTGCCAGGCAAAATCTCTACCTGCTGCATTATCTCTGCAGCCCCGATAATTTTACTTTTCCTTATTTTTGTCAATATGAATTGGAGAGGAAAACCATATCAAATTCTGTACTACTAAGATATAAATGCAAGAAGATTTTCATTTGCATATTCTGTAGAAATGAGAATCTAAAACCAATAGAAGTTATGGATATTGTTCTAATGTGATAAAGATGAAGCTTAAAAAATAAAACCTTGAGACGTGCTATATATATGTATATTTATGATACTCTGTTGGTAAGAGTTTGAATCTAATGTTCCACGGCAGTTTCCTTTGAATATCTAGGAACAGATACGTTCATTATTATTTCGATGAAAATATTGTTTCGCATGGAAATGCAAATGAAATGATTGGCAATGCCTGTTTGCACACCAGATATACTTCCCGCAGTCCTTAAACATTCCCAGGCTTTCAACTATTCCTTCCATTCAAATCACGCTGTCCTTACTTTCAGGGTCCTAAGCCAAAAACAGACCAAACCTGCAAAGCGATACACTGAGCTCGCCAGAGAGCAAAGTGGGGAGCAGTGAAGGTCGCTAATGAACTCGATTATGACCCAGCCTCTCCCACAATTACCCCTATTATTGTGCTGAGTTATGCCAGGGTGCACCTGCGCCCAGGACACTGAACCTGGGCAGAGATGGTGATGCCATCCGCACAGCTGGCGGGTAAGAAGAGCTGTTTACTCGCAGCTCAGGGGCCTGGAAGGCACCACCAGTTTCCAGGAATTCTGCCAGGGCTTGAGATGGCAAGAGAAGTGACTGCCTTGTGGCTTTTCTTGTAGGAGGGACAGAGGGAGGGGATGAGAGCGCAGGAGGCCCCACAGGTGCAGGGGATGGGAGGTGGGACCCCACACAGGTGCAGGGGATGGGAGGTGGGACTCCGCACAGGTGCAGGGGATTGGAGGTGGGACCCCGCACAGGTGCAGGACGTGAGCAGAGGCAGGAGAGAGGCTGAGAGCAGTTAGTGATTAAACTTCCCATTAGCTGGAATCTTGACCACAAAGGTCATCCAGCTTGTCCCTGCAGTGTCACCGCCCGCATCTTATTTTTTCTTCTCTGTCCCCCTCTCCCTAGTGCTCCATTACTTTGAAGCAGGCACCCGTTTTGTCGGAAACGCTGAGGGATTTCCGACTTCTGGGATTACTTGCGCCTTGCATTCAATGCTGAACATCACATGTGCGTTTCTCACACACACCAAAACTGACCCTTTTTTTCTCACAACTTAATGTCGTCCCGAAATTTTTGCTGCCTAATTAAGATGAAAGGACACTTTTCTATTATGTGCTGCCATCTGTCTCTCATCTATCAATCCTTCCCCCTCAATTAGCACATTGAGTGTTATGCCTTCACGAATTATCATATTGTGTGTTGTTATTATTAAATATTATATATCCTTCTTGCCTGAGACAGCCGGGAGACATCTTTAATAGAAATCTTTTCCAACCAAAGGGTAAGTTGCTGAGAAAAATCGTTAGCATATGCAGACTACACAATTTAGAGCTCACCCCAAATTCTGTACAGTAGTAAGGTTCGGGAATCCAAATTCAGCGAGTCATTAAGAGTAGCTTAATATGAAGCATACAGCACAGCACGTAACTCTGGGATTATATTATTTGAAATTTCTTCCCTTTTATTTATTTTTTGAAGGTCTTATTTTATTTTTTATTTATTAAAAAATGTTTTATTAGTGAATCACCATAAAGTACCGTTACAAACTTATGAACTTTCATGTTTGCATTTCAGTCATATAGTGATTGTTTACATCCCTCCACCAGTGCCCATTCTCCTCCACCAATGTTCCCAGTATCCCTTCCACCACTCCACCCTGCCTCTGCGGCAGGGCATTCCCTTTTGCTCTCTCTCCTTTTGAGTGTTGTGGTTTGCAATAGAGGTATTGAGTGGCCATCATGTTTGGTCTGTAGTCTACTTTCGGCATGCATCTTTCAACCCAAGTGAGTTGAATTTCTTCCCTTTTAAAAACTAGCATGCAATGTTTCTTTACTATTTTTACTAAAGTCTTTGCAAAAAATGTCTCCCTTTGTTATATTTTCTGGGGAATCTCAATCTGAAATAAAAATTAACATAAATCTAAATTAATGTATGGCTATTTCTCTGTTTTGTTGTGAAGAGACATGAACTCTCACCCAGTCTTACTCATGTGTGTTCTGTCTCCTCCTCGGATCTAAAGAACTGGAAGTTCTCCTTATATCTGAATTATGGGAAACCTCTGGAACAATTTACACCCTTCATCTTCCTCCTACATATCCGTATGTATGGGCTCAACAGCGACTCTTTTCACTGTTATATGAAGCTATTTGTCTAAATTCCTCCCATTTCTTACAACAGTGTGATCCTCAAAGTACATATTTTTTCTTTTTGCTGTCCCAGACTGCTCACTGGATCAGAACTTGCTTATCTCAGAAGTTCTGTGTACTGGGAGCATGTTCCATCAGGGAGAAAAAGAACTGTGTAAATTCTTCATGAATCTTCACATAGAAAATGTGAGTCATAATTCTTTCTTGCTGAGCTTTTCTAAAAATAAGAGAGAATGGATATGGCAACTCTCCTCAATTGAATTTGTTTTTTGAGGATGCTGGAATCAAACCTAGGGTGTGACATGTGAGGGTATGACAAATGTTCTACTACAGAGCCACATTCCGATCCCCCTCGTGAAAACTCTTAGGAGAGATGGCTGTAATGAAATTAGCTAAAGTAAGAGGATGTAGACGATACAACCATAGCCCAGGACTTCTGCAATAAAGTTGAGTATTTAAAAAAGTATTATTAAACTTGACAGTAAAGCATATTAAAGATTAAATAGAAACAGATGTGCAAGTGTGGTTATAAAAAGCAAACATTGTATTAGGTTTTCAGATTCTTAATACCTGTATCTTTTACTCTTAAAATCTTACCACTTGCGTTCTATGTTTAGAAAGGGTTCAGTAAATCTTAAAACTCTTCTTAATTGTGTTTTTATCTACATAGGAGAGTAGATCATTATTCTTTATAATAGGAATCATTTCTAATTTCAATTTCACACAATGGTATCTCTTACATGTTATTTCAACACTGGAAGACATGCCTTAGAAAAGCAAATAGTTCCCTGCTGAGAATATTTGATAACATCATTACATTTCCTTCATCTGCCATTTAGTATCTCATTAGATGAATAGCACTAGAAATACTGTTATAGATTTAAAACTACTAAATTCTAAAGGAAAATGGAGTTTATATTACAAAAAAAATTTCCACCAGCATTGACCATACTAACAATTTTTAAAATATATCAGCATTATTGCAAAACTTGCCCTGCAGGGATACAGAGAGCAATTTTATTCTTTTTTGAAAGATTCATTCCTTTTTTCCTGATGGTACTCTCTCTCTTTCTTCCTTTCTCTCTCTCTCTCTCTCTCTCTCTCTCTCTCTCTCTCTCTCTGTCCTTCTCTCTAATCGGTGAACTTTGTTAATATTTTAAACTACTTCTCCAGTCAGCGATTACCTTGACTTAATTGGTTTACACAAATGACTGATTATTTTGTTCTGTCCACTAAGGAGATGTGTACAATGAGAAAAAGGCTAATACCAGCTAATGAGGAGTTAGTGCAAAATACAGAGGATGAAGACTTAATTGTATCTTATAATTCCAATTCCAGTAACTATTGTGTTAAGAAAAAGAAAGAAAGAAAGAAAGAAAGAAAGAAAGAAAGAAAGAAAGAAAGAAAGAAAGAGAGAAAGAGAGACTGATAATGGAGCATTTAAATCTATTTTTAAAATTAGATGATTAAAGATAACTGTGCTTACTAATGAAAATGAAGATATTTAAGTATCCAAGTAAACTATAAATATTTAAAATATTCATGCTATAGAAATTATTATCATTTGTCTAGGAAGTTTCCATTATTTTCCCAAAACTTTGAATTTGTTCTGCATGTGACTTAATCATGGATTGAGTCATTTTATGGAATAAAATATTCATGTTTGATTTACAGTGTATAAATATTTAACTGGAAATCAATAAGAAGGCCAAATATCATCTGATGATATCAAAGGATGCAGAGAATGCATTTTACAAGATTCTGCACACATTTACAATAAAAAACACAATTAAATGGGGAGAATATCTCAATAGAATAGAATACCTCAATAGAATAGAAGGAAAATATCTCAATATAATAAAGACCATATACTAAAAGATCACAGCTAATATCATAATCAATGATGAAAAATTGAAATCTTTTCACTTACAGTCAGAAACAGGACATGTTTGTCCTACCACTACTTCCATTAAATTTAGTATTATAGGTTTTGATTGGAATAAGAAAACAAGAAATATAAATTCAGATAAGAAAGAAGTAAAATTCTTCTTATTTGCAGATGGCATGATTAGAGAGATAAAGAGATAGATAATTATAAAGATATAATTTAAGATATAGTAATAAAGCTGGAGAGATAGTACCAGGGTTATGGCACCTGCCTTGCATGTGGATGACATGGTGGAATCTTGGTACAATATATGGTCCCCTGAGTACTGTCAGGGTTTACTCCTGAGCTATAAATAGTGCCTGAGCACCACTGAATATGGCTCCAAAGCAAACAAAACTAAAAATCTGTCTTTTGTCAAAAGATGAATTTGGGAGTGGTAGAGTTTTTCCTCTCTATAGATTTCAACAGAATTTTTTTTTCTGTCTTTAAACTCTCTCCTAAACTTGCAAAAGTCTTCTACTTTCTCTGCCATGACATGCTTTCCTATTTGTATATGTTGTAGTCCTATCTCAAAAAGGCACCTATCATATCAATTTAGAAATAGACCAGGGGATTTCAATGTACCTTAACTATCACCTTAAAGACCCTCTATTCCTTACTGTGGGAGATACCTCACAGGACCTGAGCTGGTGCTTGGTGGAAGGCCCCCTGGATTATCTTCCCTAGCCCCAGCAACAGCTGGTTGTGATCTCCTAACCAATTAAAAAAAGAGTGGCCTAATTTATCAATGCAGTCATAGACAAGGGTTGGGAGGTTGAGATAACTTTGGATTTAAATAAATGAATTTCAATTTGAATTTAAGCATGACATATAAAAGGGTTAAATTAAGCTTTCCTTAACATGGATTCCCAATCCTTTGTAGAATAGAAATAATAAAACCATTCAGAAATAATAATTTGTTTCTTATAATTTACACATAAATGCATCTACATGTATATGCCGTGTTGAATGTCAAATGAAAGAATGTTCCTATAACTAATTCAATATTATGTTTAGTTTCCTCTATGTATAGTTTTATAATATGTACCAAGGATGAATTAGCAGTATTGTTTCTAAATGTTAGTAAAATGGCCTTGAAAAATGTTTTACAGGCATTTTTCTTGCTTGTGCTCCCAAATTTTATTTAATAAATGTTTTTATTCTTTTTCACTTCTAAGCCTTTGGAAAAGGGGATAAAAGTAAAGAAAAGACAATTAAGTAAAAACAGTGTCAAATAAATAGATATCAAGCAATAAGTGACTCAAGAAAGAAACAGAAGACAACCAAGCTAGAGCCTGCCAATCAGCTAATCACCTTACTATTTATGGAGTACTTCTCTGTGAAATAAGACCAAAAAACTTATCCTACAATATTCTAGGGGTTACTATTAGTCAATCTGGCATGGCTGAATCAATATTCTTGGAAAATATTACATTAGACTCTGTTATAAGCAATACCCTGTAAAAACAAAGGGTGAGGGTTAGGCCAATATAAAGAAACTGTATCACTGTCACTGTCATCCCGTTGCTCATCGAATTGCTTGAGTGGGCACCAGTAACATCTCCCTGTGAGACTTGTTGTTACTGTTTTTGGCATATCGAATACACCACGGGAAGCTTGCCAGGCTCTCCGAGAGGGGCGGAGGAATCGAACCCAGGTTGGCCACGTGCAAGGCAAACGCCCTACCCGCTGTGCTATTGCTCCAGCCCAAAGAAACTGTATAAGGCCTACAAATTAAAGTAACACTGAAAACACACAAAGACACAAGATTTAATACCAAAGTAGAAGTTACTGAAAAACTATGAATAAACCCAGAGAGTGTAGTACAAGTTCTAGGGGAGTAATAGGAAGAGAATGAAAGTCTCAACATCAAAGTCATTCTATACCACTTCTGGTGTCGAAAAGAAAAGTCTCTGCAATAAATTCTATTGGGGCAAGTTATTGTGCCTATGAAAAAGTAAATATTCTATCTGACACACAAATGTGAATTCTTTGTGAGTTATATATTGAAATAAGAGTTAATTAGTCAATGAAAAATAAGACGAAAATCTTACCATGAATTAATGAGTTGCTGAAAGGTAATTATAATAGAAGTTTCCATTTCTTTGGTGCAATAAAATATTTTAATTTATCTATTTTGGGTTTTGAGGTGATTCCCACGGATATTCAGGGCTTACATTTGGCTCTGTACTCAGGGATCACTCTTGGCAGAGCTCAGGGGACAATATGAGATACCGGGAATTGAACCCAGCTTGGTCAAATGCAAGACCAGTGCTACACCACTGTACTAACATCTCTCTGGCCCTAAGCAAATATTTTTTTTTAAATAGGAAACCATTCGTGACTCATAAAAGAAAAACTTTGACATTATTCTGTTTTTATAAGGGGGAGAACAAAAGAATGGAAGGTGAATCACAATGAGAGAATATTGGGATACATATATCTCACAGAGACATAAGTGCATGTAAGGAGATAGGTATAGACAAAGCAATAACAATTAAAACAGCATGGTACTGGAACAAAGGCAGGGCTGCAGACCAGTGGAACATGGTGGAATATCCCTACACACAACCTCAAATGTATGATCATCTAATATTTAATAAGGGAGCAAGAAATGTGAAGTGGAGCAAGGAAAGCCTCTTCAACAAATGGTGCTGACATAACTGGACAACCACATGCAAAAGAATGGGCTTAGACCTCGACCTGACACCATGCACAAAAATCAGATCAAAGTGGATTAAAGACCTCAACATCAGACCACAATCCATAAGGTACAGCAAAGACAAGGTCGGCAAAACCCTCCATGATATTGAAGCTACAGGTATCTTCAAAGATGACACGCAACTGATCAACCAAGTGGAAACAGAGATAAACAAATGGGACTATATTAAACTAAGAAGCTTCTGCACCGCAAAAGATACAGTAACCAAAATACAAAGACAATCTACAGAATGGGAAAGGATATTCACCCAATACCCATCCGATAAGATACCAACGGGACAATGTTTCAGCCTCAAATTTCTGTTCATGGTTACAGTACCTGAAAATCATATGACCTAGCGTCAAAAGTGAATATATCAAAGAAATAGCTAATTCATGCTAATTTTTATATTTCATTCTTGTATAAAAGACTACAACTAAGTGACTGTATAGATAAAGGTAGATTTGGCTTTGTCACCATTTATAGGTATTTCACCTGAATTTTCCCACCATTCAACCTAAGGACTTTTTCTTCACTAAAATGTGGAAAAATTTTGATCCCTTTTATTTTGTACAGATATCATGGAATAAAAATAGGTTTTTAATAAACACAGAGGCTATAATAGCATGGTTACTATGGGGATGGTAATGGGTCATAAATTGCACTTGCTGTTCACATGTCTGAAATTATAGTACACTGCAAGGGGGGTTCCCCTGGAGCTAAGCCCTTGCTTTCTATACAAAGATCAAAATCATTATGAAACAGTAGTTATATTTCCTCCTGCAGGCAGCTAAAGCACTTCAGAAGTAATTAAAAGGGCCCTGGAAGTGTTCAAAAATGAAATTAAACAGAAAGTTATATTTATGTTTCAACAATAATTTTGAATAAAACACCTGCCTCTTTAAACTCAAGCACCTGAATCACTAACATAAATTTTCTATTTTCATTATTTTTCTGCTTTTCAAATTAAAGTTTGCATGTGAGGCTTATTGTCTATTACCATACAAATCTGACTTTATAAAGGGTGAAAGTGATATTTGCATATACAAATTTCCATCAAACATCTTCAGAAAGAAATACATTTTAAATGATTTTATAAAATATATGATAATTTTATTATGCTTTCTTGGGGCCAGAGAGCTAGTACAATGTGTAGGGCACTTGCCTTGACATGGCAGACCCAGGTTCAGTCTCCAGCACCATGTATGATCTCCTGAGCCCCTACCAGGAGTGAGCCTTGAGTGCATGCCAGGAATAAGCCCTGAAAACTACTGGGTGTCGTTTCTCCTAATAATCATTGTGCTTTTATATATTTTAATGTCAATAATCACATTTCATCTCAAATACTTCATTCAGCTTAAATGATCTCTCATCTATTGTCTAGTACCCTGTATTTTAGTATACTTATTTATCTCTGATTCAGCACTATAAATTCTTTGAAAGAAGATACAAATGTATATATATGTATATGTGCATATATAAACACTACATGTAATCATAGCAATGTGTATCATTGTATCACTGTCATCCCATTGCTCATCAATTTGCTTGAGTGGGCACCAGTAACGTCGTCATTGTGAGAATCGAACCCAGGTCGACTGTGTGCAAGGCAAACGCCCTACCTGCTGTGCTATCGTTCAAGTCCTATATGACTATATGACTAAGAGATTTAAACATTACTCAGTGAAGATTAAATATTTGTTTTAATGTCACTAAGGAAATTAAGCTAATGAATGTACCTCTGCAGAAATTCTTAGTGGAAAATGATGGTTGGAGGGATCATTTGGGAAGGGAGATGTGGGCTGAAAGTGGATAAAGGACCAAATGTGATAGCCTCTCAGTATCTATATTGCAAATCATAATGCCCAAAAGTAGAGTGAGAGTATGGTGAGAACTGTCTGCCACAGATGAAGGGGGAGGGATGGATACTAGGGACATTGGTGGTAGAAAATGTGCACTGGTGGACGGATGGGGGTTTGATCATTGTATGACTGAAACTCAAACATGAAAGCTTGCAACTATCTCATGATAATTCAATGAAAGAAAATAAATTTTTAGTGGAAAAACTGTAATTATTAAAAAGTTCAAATACATTCTAATTGAATAAAATTAGATATCAAGTTGATATACTAAATATTATAGTATTTTCTAAGTATTTTCTAAATATTATAGATATTTATTTTTAAATATTTTACATAGATTTATACAGCTAAGGGTAAAGCAACTCATTCATTTTATATATTCCAAATTGTGCCCAGAGTAACTATAAGAAAATGGACTGTTTTAAAGAGAACTAAATCAGCTCTTTTTACACTGACATTCACTGCATCATCAGATTTTCTTCCATCTGCATAAAATATTATTTGGTGTCATAAATCTAGAGGCATCCAAAAATATAGGCCCACATACAATATAACTCTGTGTATGCAAATAGTGCATCTGCTGGGGTTTGAGAAGGCCAAGTACTATTTCTAACTAGTTTTCAGACCTTGAAGGCTGAATCAATAACAACACAAACAACAACAAAACTCTATTAGCAACATTTAAAATTTTAATAAAGTCAAGTAACATCATTTTGTCAAGCTGATCTGAGTGTCACTTCAAATTTCCCAGAATATTTTCATGTCAAAGCACATTTTCACTTTTATTTTAATTTGTAAATAATATAAAAACAGTAATAAGGAGACAGGAAGGACATGTTACTGCACAGATTTGAAATTACATTAAAATCAAATTAAAAATAAAATCTAAGTTAAATTAAAATTCATATTACATAATTTATCAGATGTGATGCCCATTGTCCAGAGCAGGTAAAATGTTTCTTCTGAATTTTAACCAAACTACCAATTATTACTTCTCTGTTTAATCCTGGTATAGTATTAGCCAGTTCTTTTGGACAAATGCTAAAATCTTCTCCATAATCATTCATTAAAGGAAGTTCAGATAAGGATGAAATAACATGACATTTTTCTTAGACTTCAGTTTTTGATCTAATTCTTTTTTTCTGCTTTAGAAAATACTGGCCCTGGGGGCTGGAGAGATAGCATAGCAGGTAGGGCATTTGCCTTGCACTCGACCCTACTCAGGTTTGATTCCCAGCATCTCATATGGTCCCCTCTAAGAACCGCCAGGACTAATTCCTGAGTGCAAAGCCAGAAGTAAACACTGCGCACCACTGGGTGTGACCCAAAAAAGCAAAAAAAAAAAAAAAAAAAGAGAGAGAGAGAGCGAGAGAGAAAAAAAATACTGGTCCTTTTCAAAGGCATTGATCATATGTGTGACTTCAATATAAAGCTTGCTTTGTAGTATTAGGAATGCCATTACAATAAATTAAAGAATCTAGTTCCAGGCCCAGACTCCACAGATGATCTTTCACTTCCAAGAAAGAGGATCTCAGCCTTTCCCTGGCAGGTCTCACAGAGGACAGCTGCCCTCCCATGCCAGACCCAGGGCTGGTTCTTACCTGCATCTGGGACAAGAACGTTCATGAGCCATCTGTATCACTATCCCAGAAGACAGCGCAGGGAACACAGTATTCTTGGCCTTAAGCACTTGCCAATAACTCTTACAAAGACTTTCCTTTTCCCTTGACTCAGATATTTCTCTCTCCAGTTTTTTTTAACCTACACCTAGAAGTCCCCGAGGATTACTCTTAGCTGTGTGCACTCAGGGATTACTCTTGGCAGTGCTTGAGAAACTATATCCGGTGCCTGGGATTGAACCTGATGGACCGCATGAAAGGCAAGAGCCTTAACCCCTGTCTGTATCTCCAGTTCTCAGTCAATTCTCCTTTCAGTACTTTTATACACCAGCCAGTCCTTCTAAGATCCCCTGACAGATAAAATAATGGAACCTTTCTTCAAGGCTCCTCAGTAAAGAGGTTAGTTTACCTGTGCTACTCTGACTAACAGCAGCTACGGATGAGCGTTCCTGCTTCTCTTTCAACTTTGTGCTGAGGAAATGAAGCTTTGTGCTTCAGGAAATGAAAGACAACTCGAAGGACTGTTCACTTCACCTTCTGATCCCCAAAATACAGCTTCATGACTCAGTAGCTTCAACTGATCCTGATTCTCAGCCTTTGTGAAGAGAGTGGACCACCTATTGACTAGCCATCGATCAAAGAAAAAAATCTGACATCCATTTAGAAAATTGTTTTTAAAATTACAGGAAGATTCAGGGGTGGGGGGCGGTATTGAGGCTCAGTAGAGCACAAGAGTCAGTCCAGGCACCACAAAAAAACAAGAGTCAGATTTCTGGACTCTGCAGGTGTCACTGAAAATTGCTACATGTATAGCAACACAGTTCACTCTGTACCAGATTCTTTTGAATTTACTTATCTACATATTTAATAATAAATGGTATGTATTAAATAGTAAATTATTCATAGGAAAAAAGTTTTAATGCTTATGTTGCTCATGAATAGAACTCAATGCAAAGCCAAGCAGTGATCTCCAGAAAACATAATTCAGCCAACAGTTCCTGCTATTGACTTCCTGTTGGGATGTGATTTGTATTTTATTCTGAGGCTGTTGTGGAAACTATCTATTACAATTACTGTTGCTTATTCCTTAAGGGCATGGCATTCTTACTTTGATATAAGTGACCAGAAAGTTACTATAAATAATCTGTAATGATGAGGTGCAAGGTATAATAACAAGAATTCAAGACGGAATTCTCTTCTTACTTCCTACTAGTGTATACTGTGAGTCTTCAGTGCTGCAGTTAGACAAAACTAACCACACACATATGCAACATACACACATACACACACAAATGAAACCAAAGAAACACCAGATACTCTTTTTTAATTTGTAATTTTAAACATTTTGTATAACACATGCATATAAAATATATTCCATGATACCTAATTTTGAATCTACTAAACACAACTATAAAACCCTAGTTTTCATCCCATGCCTCAAGTTTGACATTTTGCTGCAGAATTCAAACATATAAAAGAATTTTGAAGAAATTTCTGCGATTCTTTTGTGTATGTTCAAATGAGTACAAGTATACTTCCTTCCTGTATTCTTATTAGCAATGCTTTTATCTTTTTAAAAATGTCTACTACATTGTTTTTCTAATATCTCTATGTGTATTTCATTTAGTTTAGGTCTATATAGCTCATGCATTAGCGTTCCATTCGTATTAGCTCATAAACTTATTCACTCATATTTTCAGTTTCACAGAGGCTCTACAGATATATTATTTACTTGGCCTCTATAAATAAGCAGTTGTTTGCAATATTATTTTGCTATTAAAGACAATGATGCAATCAATAATGCTTTGTATGTTATTTTTTGTATGTACAAATGTATCTGTATAATCAATACCTTGAATGAAGACTGCCAGGCTAAGTGACTGTAGAACACCATCCTTGAAAAATGCAGTTAGAAAATAAAACCTAATCATACTCTGTGCTATGCTTAATGACTATAATTTTTATTAGAATAGTATCTTGGTCACTTGGTCTGTTGTAATAAAATTCCATGCCATTCCAAAGAGAAATGAAACTGTTTTGTATCATGTAATTATTGAAGTTATTTAAAATACAAATTCAATAAATTTTATGAAAAGCCATGTTACTTGCCCAATATCTTCATTTATATCCTTGATATGCATACTCCCTTTGGAACCAATTGCACAATTAAATATTCTATCTTGTAACACTTTTTACTACCATTGGCTTCTACTGGCTTACCAGTCCTGATTTATGCCTTACCTGAATTTTCATACTACTGACTGTTTATTTTTAATCACTAAATGTTGGATAATAGTGGGTTGTCCTTTCTCTTCCCAAAGCGAATTTAAGGTTTACTGAGTTATTCCCACAACAGTGCCCCCTAGGCACACTCAATTCCATCAAGCACTAATAATCCTATATTGCTTTTATCTTTCTTTTACATCATTTGCATGGTTTATTTAGCAATGTCTTTTTGTATAAATACAGGCAGACAGTTCATGCTGTGCTTTGGAACATGGGAGTTAATTGACTCCAAAATAATATTTTTTCATCCATATTTACTTGACTTAAGCCTCAGTTGCCCTTAGTACTTAGCACTCCAGAAGCAGCATCCTGACAAAGGGACTAGATGGACCCAGGGCATGCTGTAAGCTACCCTGGCGTGGAAAGGAGACAAGTTAAGCACCTTAAGTATAATAAATTAAGAGTATAGTCATGGAAGAAACTCTATCATGATCCTAAAAGAAGTAACTAATTAAGAACCTTGCTAGGGTTAGGAAAGACTAACCTGCCCCGAAGACTGTGGTCTGGAATATATAGTGAGATGTCCCCAGACAGGGCCAACCTTTATGCTTAATATATCTCTCACTGTGTTTAGTAAATACAGACTTACTAAAATATTATAAGAAGTAAATTTACTAGTGTAATTCTTAGATCTGGGCAAACAAAATCAAGGGAGGTCAGAGTGATATGGAGCCCAGCAATTTAAAAGATCTAAGTATCTTTGGAGCTTGCTAGATCAGGTCTAAACAAAGATTTCTAATCAGAATGTGGCGCCTACAAAGAAATTGAAATTTTCAATCCAGATTTCATATTGGGAGAACATTAATAGTTATTAACAGTTGAAATCCTCTTGAATTCTAGTAAGCTAAACATATCTATTGGACTTACATTCCTCACCCTCCACTTTTACAGGTTGTAGATTGGACCATGCCAGGACCCAGTATCTGGGCTAACAATTCCTTTCTTTTACCCCCTCCATGGGATTCACAGATGCCTCAGCTGCCGAATAAAGAAGAAACACCTTTTAATTTTTTCTCTAGGATACTCACTTGATCCTGTCTGCAATGGAGTGCCTCCCTGTCTCCCTCTTCACTTTCAGACTTGGATTCATACCAAGTCCCAAATTCATACTACCTCTGATCACTCACAAAAAGATTTTTTCTTTTCTGGTGATTGTGCATTATTTACCTGTCAATCCAAGATTCTCCCCACAGTATAATTTTATTAAGGGCCAGATCGCATATGGTTACCAGTGAACCTGACCAGAGAATGGCAATGCTCCCCCGATAAAGGGCTCCTGACTGAAGACCTGACACAACTGCTCCGGCACTCCTGACAATTCCTGGGCCCCTGATCGCAGCTATCCTGGACTCATTGCTGTAACCACCACTGATGCTGTTGCAGGAATAGTTCTTCAAGCCTCGGTCCAGACACACAACTTCGTCTAAACATGACAAAATGACTCTTACCACCTTGAGACAATGCAGGCTACTGTCAACCATGATGTTGAGCAACAATTGGACACTCTACAGCAAGTGCTACTTTGGGTCCAGGGCTGGGTTAATATCTTAGAGTAACAAATGAGATTTTCGAGTGTTTAAGGATCTTTGGCTTGATTTGTAGGACCTCATCTTCCCCCAGTTCTTTACCTTGAGGATGCCGGGCTCCCAAGGATTTATTCTTGTGGATCAGGTTGCCAGGCAAAGCACTGCAAGGGAGGGCTGATACCCCGGCCCGGCTCCCTGCGAGGTATTCCGGTATAGCTTAGAGGTTACTCCAAAACCAAGGATTGATGGGGCCTATGAGGAGCCCCCTGCATAGACCCGATCATCCTTTCCTTCCTCTCCCTGCAAAAATGGAGTCTTTATGTCACAAGGGATACCGGACAATGCCTCCCCTGACCACATTTAATTTAAAACAAAACAGGGGGAGATGTAGGGAGCCATTTTACCTTACTGATCTTATCCTGTCACTATTTGTTTAATCACTAGCTAACCCCATGCCACACCTAGCAAAGGTTGCCACTCCTAATCTTACTGATCTTATCCTATCAGCATTTGTTTATTACTAGCTAAATCCCGTGCCACACCCTGCATTTCTGTTGGGGGTCCTGGAACCACCTCCTCCCAACAGGGAGGTATAAAATACTGTAACTGCCATAGAATAAATGCCTTTTCTCTCTCCTCCGGGCTCTGCGTCTGTTCTTTCGGCTGCGCTCTACGAAGGGTTCGCCCTGCTGAACAGAACGAGACCTCCACATCGACTTCCACATACTAGCAGTGTTTAAATGGATTACTAGCTGAGGAAAGGAGAAAGCAATACACGCTGGATGGAATTCCACCCTTGAGCAGATCTCCTAGCAATCTGGAGTTCTGAACCCTCAGATGAGATTTTGTCCTCGAGTTAATCTCCTGAAGGAGTGGCTTTGCATCTGTTTGTTGTTATGATAATGCTCAAACCTACCTTTGTGTGTGCCCACCCTTCATGATTTTTTATATAACTATGCTGTAAGGGGTAAGAGGTGGCTAGAAAGTTAGGGACTAGAAGGAGGACTAGATGATGATGATTGAGATTAGAGGACTATGAGACTACAACGAGATGAGGAAGAAAATGTATCAAGGTAGAGGACCTTGAGGTCTACGAGAAGACTAGGATGGTGGAACTATGATGACTGGGATACAACCCAAACTACGACCACATTTGCGCCATAAGGGGAGAGAGAGATCAGACTACACTGGGGAGAAGAGAGAAATAAACTGACTATTGACCAGACTTATGCCTCAATCCAGTTTCTCCATTCCCTGGTCCTACGTCCATCTATCACTGTGGGCTGGCCAGGGGACCCGTTCTCAGCCACCAAATGCTCAAGTCCCACATGTCACCACATCTTTTCTCTTGAAACTCACAACTAAATATTTTTGTTTCAGTGCCTAAATTACTCATCTAAACTCCTTATCTAAATAGTGTCATCTGATTCATTGGGGTTTTTTTACATACATATTTCAGTTCTACTGGTTGGGTATCTCCAACATGGATCTTCTGAAATTAACCCACTTTTTGGATGCCTGAGAGCAATGAGATCTGCCCCCCAAACAGTCAAACTTTAAGAGAATAGATATTTCGGGTGTAACCTGTGCTTAATTTGAAGACTGTTGTCCCAGATGGTTCCACCAACTGGGAAAAAGAATAGGAATCTCTTTAGTATTATTAGTAGCTGTTAGTTGATGATGATTAAAATTCCTTAAATTTTTACATGATATTTTAAAAATTCAACATTTATCTACTTCAGAAAAAATCTAGAAATTTTAATGCCCTATCATTCCATTTATGTCCTCCCTGCTTACACAATAAAGTATAGATTACATCAACATGACCAAATCTGATCAAATGATATCTCAGTTATTTGAATCATAATCATTTTAATAGACCTAATTTTACATAAGCTTCATTAGACATATGGAACTATTCTAATACATTTATCTAATATTTATAAGTATCACTGTATCACTGTCATCCCGTTGTTCATCGATTTGCTCGAACAGGCACCAGTAACGTCTCCATTGAGAGACTTCTTGTTACTGTTTTTGGCATATAGAATATGCCACGGTAGCTTGCCAGGCTCTGTCGTGTGGGCGAGATACTCTCTGTAGCTTGCTGGGCTCTCTGAGAGGGACAGAGGAATCAAACCCAGGTTGGCCGCATGCAAGACAAATGGCCTACCTGCTGTGCTATTGCTTCAGCCCAGCTTTTATCCTTAGTACCACAAAAAGAAAAAAAGGGAAAAAAAAAGGATTCAGCATGTCATTTTATATAGCTCCAAAAGGTCAGCTGTAGCAAACAGCTGTCCTTATTCTTAAAAACCTGGGTAATGGGAGCCCAGAGTGATAGTACAGTGGGTAGGGTGATTTCCTTGCACAAAGCCAACCAGGGTTCAATCCCCGACATCCTATATGTTCCCCTGAGCACTGCCAGGTGTGGCCCAAAAAGCAAGTAAATAAAAAAAAAGAGAGAGAAAATATTAAAAAAAAAAAAACAAAAACAAAACACCTGGATAACGTTACCTGAATCTGAGTTCTCTTAAAAGCAACCAACTAGTCAGTACGGGGATTAAGACCTTGCTTGTGGCCAGCCCTGTTTGAATCCCCAGGATCATGTATGGTCCCCAAACCACCAGAAGTCACCTCTGAGCACAAAGCCAGGAATAGTCCATAAGCACTGCTGAGTGTGGCCCAAAAGGGGGGAGGGGCACGGAAATCATTCCAGCTCCCTTCCCTCTCACACCTCCCTTTCTGGGAACAGCCATGGGTATGGCACCCACACATCTACACACCCCCACCCCAGTCTCTTCCCTCAGCCCTTCAAGTGGGCACGCACAGCAGAAACCAGCAGTGGGCACACACCCACACACCCCTTCAAGTGGGCATGCATACGCACACACACACCCTTTCAGGGACCAACTTATATTTATGGTCATAAATTTATATTTATGATCAGGGACCATACTTACATTTATAAGTGTAAACATGATTTCAAAGGGCTTTAAACTCAGAAACCAAGGATGAACTGAACTCAGAACTCAGAAACTGAACTCAGAAACCAAGGATGAACCGAACAAATCACTCCAAGAGATGATTAATAAATTGGATAACAGAGTCAGGTTTAAAATTACTGTCTGTTTTTAAGATAAAGCCTGGTTCAAAATATTAAGTACCTATGGACAAGATGGGAGAGATATGGTGTATGGAAAAAGATATCAACGAGTAACTAGACAGATCTAGGGCGGTAAGAGGAAGATATATATAATATTATGCATACAAATATATAAATATATGTTTTATGTTTATATATAAACACACATTTATATATAAATACAATATATAAATATATACATATGTATGCATAGATTCTATATTGTGTGCATCATATATGAAATATATATTAATTTTACCATATTATAATATTTATTTTCTTCTATGTGTGTTTGCCTCTCTTTCTCTTTAAATTACTTCTGTAGATCTTTTCTTTCCTAAATTCCAGAAGAAAGCCTAAGTTTTCATCATTCCTGATGATATGATCTCCACATTTGTCACCTTGTCTTTCAAAGGGACTTCTGTGGAGAATGAGTAGGGATGGACTCGCAAGGCTTTATAATGTAAATAAGAACCACCAGAGCAGAGAACATCCTGAGCCTGTTAGAACTGACTTCTGATTTCTCATTTTCCTCTCTGTTTGCCCTTGAGCACAAGAACCAAGCTTCGCCAGATACTGAACAGGTTTCTATGGTAGAGACATGGAGCTCCAGGAAAAATCTTCCATTTCTGCCTTAAGGAGCAACTGATGAAGTTCATCAAGTCAAGATAAAGTGGGAAAAACGTTATTATTTCTTCTCTCTTCACTCTTCCCCATTTTCTCATGCTTCATGGCCTTGGTAGATGCAATGCCGGGAGAGAGAGAAATAATGCAGCACCTCAAGGAAAGCATTATTTCAAAATTCATAGATTTCTAATTGCAAATAATGAGTCCATGCACTGATAAGCCATAAAGAATTAGAAGAAAAACACCATCGATGCTAAATTCTATAATCTGTCAAAGTAACCTTTTGAAATGAGGGTGAAAAATGACAGTCTCAATGGAGGGAAAAGGAGAGAATCCACAGTTTATGAGTGTTCTCTAAAACAATTACCAAAAAAGGTTTTCTAGATAGAAAGGAAATGATATCAGAAGGAAACCCATAACATATGGAAGGCAGAAAGAAACAAAATTGATGAGCATTTGAGTAAATACAATGAATTCTATCACATTCAGAATTGCTCAGAGATATTTGTAGTCACTGAACTCTCAGAATGAGGAACTTGCCACAACAGCCTTTTACCATGTTAAATTTTACATTATTTGAGCTACAGGAAAATTTCAAAAGCAGAATTATAGCCACTTAAGCAACTGATACTTTCAAAAAATTAAATCCCCCATTTCACAATATTTTCACAGCTAGATATCACAGAAAATGGTTATTATTTGTAGTATAATAAAAATATGTTATCATCAACCTCAACCGTTTGTGATTCTTATATAGGTTAAGAAAGCCTGGCACTTTAAATCTAAACCAATAATGTTTATAGTTTTAATGAAATTTCAGCATCTATCAGTGGAAGGATAAGCAAGATATGCTACCCTTGCCAAGCTATCAGTTTATGTAACTGCCTTGAGAGAAAGCCACTCTCACTGGCTGAGCATTCCTAATGCCACAGGGATTTCTTCATTTGCTAAGACATGATAATCAGCTATGCCAGGATGTGTGGTCTCTGTCTCTGCCAAGTCATGAATATATTTTTCAAAAAGTTCCACAAACAGACTGGAATATATGCAGGTCTGTCTTCAGAGCCTTCTGTCAAGAATTTAGAAGTGCTTTTGTTTGGAAAGAGAAAATTATATAGAAGTGAAATAGAAAATTCTAGTACTCACGAGAAAATGATATTCAGGTCATGTGCAATTGCAAATAAACTTAATATCACATAAAGCATTGTAATTTCTAATACAAAAATATTTGAATAGCTGACACATAACAGTAGGGCATTAGTATCCATGACATATAAGTTTTTGATACAGTAGCATTATCACAGTTTTACCCTCTTTTAAAAATGTTTTGAGTAGCCTTATTCATTGTTCTTTATAGCTTTCCCTTTCATTTATTGCACCAGAGTTCTTATATGTCTAAATAATGTTTGGGGGAGAAGGAAGTGGATTTTTCAACACACAGAAAAAGAACTATGTGCCTATTTTCTGGCTTTAAGGTAAATTATACTGCTACTTTAGGACAGTCACTACACTCCAATCATAACAGCCTAGATTATAAAACATCTCACCCCCTTTGAGCCCGAGTCCTTTATTAGTATAACAGTTGGCTGCATGGTTTCCTTTGATCAACAGAAGATTAGATTGACTGGATCTTGTGCATTGGTCATTGTAGGATATGTAGCAAAACTTGAAGAAGCATCTCCAAGACCCACTTAGAAGAAGGATTTGACACCCAATTTCAGGGACAGGGATTAGTAGACAGCCTCCAGTGATCTAATCCTGTGGAGATGACCTTGAAAATTCCCAGTAGGGGAGGTGAACCCTTTGGGAAATCGCTATTTTTTTTTTTAGTCACCCTACAGTCCTAGAGCAAGGATTTTCTGAAGATAATTCACAGTTGGACTTCTACCTCTTTTTAAATAGGCAGCTTTAAAATGTGCTTCGTCAAAAACTCATATCTTGCATCTAGAATTCATCTCTGGATTTGGTATTGGAAAGCTCAATTGGAGATTAGAAAAACAAAAAATCATTTCAACTCCATGTGAACAAGTCTTGGCTAGTTTGTTGGAAGAGACATATAGAGAAGAGATAAATCAGCCATTTTGAGATTCCATGGGATCAGACAAATCCTAGCCAATCAATTTAATCAGAGAAAGACCGGTAGGTGAATACAGCAGAGGAATACCAGCTGAAGTCAAACCAAACTGCTCAGTGTTAGTTTGTTACATAACTACTGTTTGTTGTTTTAAATAATTCATTTGGAGGGTGGGGGGATGGTTTAACACAGAGTGAAGGTTACATGTGAAAACTGCCACTTAAAAATAAAGGGCTGTTGAACAAAACTGGAAAAATATGGCAATTATTTATTGATTTGAAAAACTGAGCTAGCAAAAGAAGCTTGGATTACAGGTAAATGAGGTCAGCAACTGATTAAGATTCCCATAGGACTTCCTGTCTACAGGCTGAAATTACTATTTTTATTATTTTGGATAGTTCTTTAGCTATAAATATGGGCTATTTTTCTTGCCCTCTTGCCCTCACGCCTGGATGTCCTCACCGGGCCCCTTGGAAGGGATGGATTGAGTTTCCCTCCCTGCCCCGAGCAGAGCCCCAGCAGCTGAAGACCAAAACCCAGCAACAGCCATGCTCAAGACCACTCTCCACACGTTCGGACGAGCCTCATGCATGAAAGAACTGGCAGACGAATCCAGGTGTGCACGACCCAGGGCTGAGATCTCCAAGCCTGCTTGAATCTCCCAGACTCCAAGACTGGGCCTCCTCCACCCAGATCCCCTATTTCCCAGTAGCTTGGCAGCCACCACACCCACAAACATCTCCCCCCCCCCCCCCGCCCCGCAGCTGTGTGATCCCATCAATGGCCAACATTCAGAGACTATAAAACAAAGCTCCTGGAAGCAAATGCAGCCGTGCAACCTGTTATAGCCTAGTTCTCCCTCTCGGAGAACCTGGCAAGGTACCAAGAGCATCCTGCCCACATGGCAGAGCCTGGCAAGCTCTCCGTGATGTATTCGATATGCCAAATACAGTAACAAACATGGGTCTCATTTCCCTTACCCTGAAAGAGTCTCTAATGTGGCATCCCTGGGAAGAATGAGTAAAGAGAGGCTGCTAAAATCTTAGGACTAGGATGAATGGAGACAATACTGGCACCAGCTCGAGCAAATCAATGATCAAAGGGATGATAGTGATATATTGATACAGTGATGGGCTATTTATTTTGTTTGGTTGTTTGGGGGCCACACCCAACAATGCCAAGAGCTTACTCCTGGTCCTGTGCTCAGGGATCAACCCTGGCAGACTCAGGGGACCGTGTGTGGTGCCAGGGATAGAATTCAAGTCAGCAATGTGCAATGCAACGCAAATGCCCTACAGCTGTACCATTGCGCCAGCCTGCACTAGAGTTGCAGCATTGTTGGATGCGGTTCTCTTACATCTCATGATGTTCTCATTGTATGGGATATTTTTATATGGAATAATTACAGATAAGTTGTTGCCAGAGGAAAGACTGAAGCAGATTCAGTTTTTAAAGTGGCTACAGAAAACCGCCAGACAAGGACTTAATGTCCCCATGGTGAGATGTAACAACTTTCACAAGTTTTCCTCTGCAGAAACATTTTTTGATCATCTCTCAGTTATTTAGGGATAATAAGCAATATAAAATAAATTATTTTTGGCCGACTATTGGGGCAGACTTGAGGGATGGTTGGAAAAATGGAGACGGTGGTGGAGGGAAGGTGACAGAGATGGTGGATTGCTGTTGGGATATTGGATGCCTGTAACAAATAACCATGAACAACTTTATAAACCACAGTGTTTAAATAAAGGAAAGGGTGAGGGTGGACAAAACATAACAAAAGGGCAACAGAAATTTCCTCTGTGGAGTTTCATGCCATTGAGTAATAATTTCTCACTATGGCTATTAACTATGTGACTTAGTTTGCCAATCGGCGAGTAAGCAAATATAACAGAAGTAGAGTCTCCAAAAACACTTCTATGCTTTATGGCAAGTTTTAGGAAATACGGCAGCATGTCAGCAATTATCTTGCTAGCTATTATGAGAATCCTAGAACAGGTTCTTGGTTAAGGGCACTGACAGCAGATCCATGAATGAATCAGATGCTGTGAGCAGGAGACCCAGCCTAACTCTGCCAATCTCAAAATCTGAAGCCAAATGCAATTTAAAGCCATTAGGCCTGGTGAAATTTATGATACGTCAAAAAATCAGTGAATATAGTCAGATGTATAAGCCAAATGAATAAGACAAATGAATAATTTTTTAAAAATTGAGCTACCAGATAAAATACTTAATAACACATTTAATTTCATTAATGTGACATATAACTTCCATATGTCTTTAAGCACTAGATACTATAATGCATCTGATTTAATACCTTCTAACAATTTAAAGCTTAGTTTTTATTTGAGAAGAATTTTATTTTGAGAAATTTTGTTGCACTCAGTTTAACTTATAAAACTCCTCTATTTGCTTCCAGTTAATTATACTGATTGTTGAAACATAGGTGCCAATTATTTGACATTTTAAATATAGACATTATTAAAACAAGACAATACTACTCTTTATTTTTGCTTTTTTTGGGGGGGTCACACTCAGCGGTGCACAGGGGTTACTCCTGTTTTTTTTTTTTAAATTTTTTATTGAGTCACCATGTGGAAAGTTACAAAGTTTTCAGGTTTAAATCTCAGTTATACAATGCTCGAATACCCATCCCTTCACCAGTGCTCATATTCCACCACCAAGAATCCCAGTATAGCTCCACCCCGCCCCCCCACACCCCTAACCCCCCCACGCCCCTAGCCCCCCCACCCTTAGCCCTTCCCGCCTATGTAACTAATAAATTTCACTTTACTTTCACTTTGATTGCATACAATATTTCAACAAAACTCACTATTATTGTTTGGAGAGTCTCTCTCCTAAAGTCAGCCCTGCTGAAAAGGAAGCATTAGATAATTTCTTTTCCATTGCTGAGGATGAAGAGGTATGAGGTCGAGTGACCACACTTAGCGGCCTCTCAGTTTTGGGTTTCTGTAATTTAGTATTTTAGTAACTAAGTCCAGAGAGATATCTGCCAGAAGTTGCATCGTTGCCAACTTGTACTTCTCAGTTCCATTATATTCCACATATGAGTGCAATCTTTCTATGTCTGTCTCTTTCTTTCTGACTCATTTCACTCAACATGATACTTTCCATGTTGATCCATTTATATGCAAGTTTCATGACTTCATGTTTTCTGACAGCTACATAGTATTCCATTGTGTAGATGTACCAGAGTTTCTTTAACCAGTCATCTGTTTTGGGGCACTCTGGTTTTTTCCAGATTCTGGCTATTGTAAACAGTGCTGCAATGAACATAGAAATACAGATGCCATCTCTACTATACTGTTTTGCCTCTCCGGGATATATTCCCAGGAGTGGTATTGCTGGGTCAAATGGAAGCTCAATTTCTAATTTTTTGAGAATCGTCCATATTGTTTTCCAAAAGGGCTGAACCAGTCGGCATTCCCACCAGCAGTGAAGAAGAGTCCCTTTCTCCCCGCATCCACGCCAACACCGGTTGCTTTTGTTTTTTGGGATGTGGGCCAGTCTCTGTGGTGTGAGATGATATCTCATGGTTGTTTTGATCTGCATTTCCCTGATGATTAGTGATGTGGAACATTTTCTCATGTGCCTCTGAGCCATTCGGATTTCTTCTTTAGAAAAGCTTCTGTTCATTTCATCACCCCATTTTTTGATCGGGTTGGCAATTTTCTTCTTGTGGAGTTCAACCAGTGCATTGTATATCCTTGTTATCAACCCTTTATCGGATGGGTACTGCATAAATATCCTTTCCCATCCCCTGCTCATGGATTGGAAGAATTAATATTGCCAAAATGGCAATTCTCCCCAAAGCATTGTACAAATTCAATGCGATCCCTATAGGGATACACTTGTCATTCTTCAAAGAAATGGAGCAAGCGCTCCTGAAATTCATATGGAACAATAAGCCCCCATGAATAGCTAAAGCAATTCTTGGGAAAAAGAAAATGGGAGGAATCAACCTCCCCAACTTCCAACTCTACTACAAAGTGGTAGTCATTAAAACAGCTTGGTACTGGAACAAAGGCAGAACGGCATACTAATGGAACAGGGTTGAATACTCTGACACATCCCCCCAAATATATGACCATCTAATCTTTGATAAGGGAGCAAAAAAGGCGAAGTGGAGCAAGGAAAGCATGTTTAACAAATTGTGCTGGCAAAACTGGACAGCTACATGCAAAAAAATGGGCTTAGACCTCCACCTATCACCATGTACAAAAGTCAGATCAAAATGGATTAAGGACCTCAACATCAGACCAGAATCCCTAAGGTACATTGACGACAAGGTCGGCAAAACCATCCACGACATTGAAGCCAACGGTATCTTCAAAGCTGACACGCCACTGGCCAAGCAAGTGAAAACAGAGATAAATGAATGGGACTATCTCAAACTAAAAAGCTTCTGCACCTCAAGAGAAACAGTGACCAAAGTACAAAGACAATCTACAGAATGGGAAAGGATATTTATGCAGTTCTCCTGGTTTTGTACTCAGGAATTATCCTGGCAGTGCTCAGGGGACCATATGGGATGCTGGGAATTGAACTCAGGTCAACCGCGTGCAAGGCAAACTCCCTATCCTATGTGCTATCACTCCAGCCCCGAATACTACTCTCCTAAAATGTAAATTTTTATTATTCTAAATTAGTATCAAATTTGAATATAGATACTTAATTATGATTATTTAAGGATTATATTTCTTTAAAACTCAATCCCCTCTTGACCAAATGGGTATTTCGTGTATTCAAAAACTGTCAAAACATACTATCTAACTTTGCTCTCTATTGAGATTAGAGAACATTGGGTAGTTACAGAAACACTGCCCAATTATGCTGTCCCTCTCTTTGTCATCCAGCAACAGCCAGGAAATCAAAGTTCAGTCATAACTAACTACAGTAAGTACCCTTGCAATGGCCAAGTCAATAATTATAGGACCAAATGGTACATCAACTTCCTTCCAAGATTTGATTTAGCACACTGTGCTTTGAAAATAAGACCACCATAAAATATCACAGCCTGAATGTAATATCCACTTGTTTTTCAGACTCAGTTAGGTGAAATAAACTAAAATCCTTTCATTAATATGTTAATAGAATCTCTTTAAAATTGAATTTTGAGAGTAATCCCCTTGAAATTGCTTATCAAGAACTGTTTATTGCTGGGTTTCTTGTGCTAATTTTAAACAGATAATACCTTTTTTCTTTCAGCACCTTAAAATATCCATGTAGGTTCTGCGTGTCAGTTTCTTAACAAGAAAACGATTTTAAATGTGATCATTTGGATTTGAACATTGTCTAATTCTATTTTTTAATTTGTGAAGGAGTTCTAGAATGTTTCGTACCTATTACTATAGAGGGTAATGTGTATGAAACAGAACAGAGCTGAATAGGGGAAGAGATGACCAGGAACTCACAATTTACTCACATCTTCATATTTCTTTGTGAATGTTCTGAATTAAAAGTTCTTTGTTTGGGGCTAGAGTGATAGTACAGCAGGTAGGGCGTTTGCCTTGCACGAGGCCGACCCAGGTTCAATTCCCTGCATCCCATATGGTCCCCTGAGCACCACCAAAGGTAATTCCTGAGTGCAGAGCCAGGAGTAACCCCTGTGCATCGCTGGTTGTGACCCAAAAAGCAAAATAAATAAGTAATTAACTAACTAACTAACTAACTAAATAAATAAATAAATAGACGAATAAATAAATAAATAAATAAATAAAAGTTCTTTGTTTTATATGCTATCTAATCTCTTACATTCTGGTGATTTATTCCTAGCAGTTTGCAAGACAACACTGTAAGCATTAATGAGAAGAAATATGTTAGAAGAAAATCATCATCATCATCATCATCATCATCATCATCATCATTCTGTTGATCATTGATTTTCTCAAGCGGTCTCAGTAATGTCTCCGTTTGTCCTAGCCCTGAGATTTTAGAACCCTTTCTTTACTCATCCTTCCCAACGATGCCACATTGGAGGCTCTTTCAGAGTCAGGGAAATGAGACCCAATCAATGTTACTGGTTTGGGCAGGCATATGAATATGCCATGGGGAGTTTGCCAGGCTCTCCCATGTGGGCAGGAAACTCTCGGTAGCTTGCCAGGTTCTCCCAGAGGGAGAACTAGGCTACAAGATGTCCGGGAGCTTGGTTTAAGTCTCTGGATGTGGGCCTTTGGTGGGATTTCACGGCACCGGGGACAGTCCCTGGGTGTGATCGCCTAGCTACTGGAAGATGGGGAATCTGGGCAGAAGAGGCCCAGTCCCAATCCGAGCAGGATTGGAGATATCAGCCCCGAGTCCCACACACCTGGGTTCCTCTGCCAGTACCTTCATGCGTGAAGCTTGTCCGAACATGTGGAGAGGGGCCTTGAGCATGGCTGTGGCTAGGCTCCGGAGGTCTTTGGCCTCGAGAGCTCTGCTCAGGGTGGGGAGGGAAACTGAAGCCCACCCCTGCCAAGGGGCCCTGGGGAAGACAGGAACTTGGGCAAGAGACTCTCTGCAGAAGAAAATCAAACTAAACAAACAAGACCTAACCCTAACCCTGTAAAATTTTATGATTATTTTACAAGCATTACCTAGTTGAAGTCATTCCTATGTATATTATTTGTAAAAATTAGTGAACAATTTATTAAAAATCCAGATGCCTGGGGGCCAGAGTGGTAGTACAGTGAATAGGGCATTTTTCTTGCATACTGCTGACGTGGGTTTGATCTCCAGCATTCTTGAATTCTGGCCACATAACTCCAGTCTCTGTCTCTTGAGCACAAATTCTGCCCCATGTCAGTAGGCAAAATAACCTCCTGCTGTTGCGAGCCTGTAAGATGTCCCTGAGTCAATTACATCTGCAAAATCCCTTCCTTTTTCTACCTCAAGTAGCAACCAAAGAGTCCAGTGCGTTGGAGAAAGTATATCTGGATATATTTTTCAGCCACTCTTCATACAACTGGTGTTTGCAATGTTACTGACATTCTCTAAGGCTAGGGTCTATTTATTTGTTTATTTATTTATTTATTTATTTATTTACTTATTTAGGCTTTGTGGGGGGGGTCACACCTGGTGATGTTCAGGGGTTACTCCTCGCTCTCTCCTCAGGAATTACTCCTCTAAGTGCTCAGGGTAACATATGGGATGTCAGGGATCATATCTGGGTTGGCCACGTGCAAGGCAAATGCTCTACCTGCTGTACTATTGCTCCAGTCCCTACGTCTTTATTTCTAAAGTGCTAAAATAGAA
Organism: Sorex araneus; assembly: GCF_027595985.1. Classification (NCBI taxonomy): domain Eukaryota; kingdom Metazoa; phylum Chordata; class Mammalia; order Eulipotyphla; family Soricidae; genus Sorex; species Sorex araneus. The sequence goes on along the minus strand of NC_073307.1, from coordinate 10,718,810 downwards.
GTCTTGATCATGTGAGGATGACTAATAAATGCATAGACTTAAGTACAATTCTTGACACAAGATCACTAAATGCACAGACTTAAGTACAATTCTTGACACAGGATAAATATCATTTTTTAAAAATTTTTCATTTTATTATATTGAATCACCGTGAAAATAATACAAAGCTTTCAGGTTTAAGTCTCAGTCATATAATGATTTAACCCCCATCCCTTCACCAGTGCATATGTTCCACCGCCAAGAACCCCAATATACCCCCCTCCCACCCAGCTCCCACCTAAGTAGCTAATGATCTTTATTTTATTCTCTCTATACTTTGAATACATTCAGTATTTCAACAGAGAACTCACTATTATTGTTTGGAATTTTCCCCCAACAATCAGGCCTGCTGAAAAGGCATAATTTAGTAATTTCTTTTCATTGCTGAGAATGAAGATTCCATGAGCTCTCGCGGCTGCGACACCTGGTTTTGGATTTCTGATATTTTAGCTCAGTTCACAGTCTAGATGCATTTCTGTAAGAAGCCCCTCTGGGTGCCAAAATGGGTTAGAAGACTTCTTGGATCATAGTCTTTAGGAGCAGAGGATCTGTTTCCCGAGCAACAGCTCCAGATCTTATCTGGGCCGAGGGTGTGCACAGGATAAATATCATTAAATGTTGTCTGTTATTGCCATTATATTTATCTCTACGGTCTTGCCTTTGTATCCTATAAAAGCATCAACACTCTATCATGAGAAGGATATTCCATGATATTCTATCATGAGAAGGATATTGGTCCACTCTCTTTACTAAATGAGAATTTCTCTGCTTCCCTAACAGTTCTCAAAAAGTGATACCCAATTTTTCTGATATCAAGTCCTCCCTGTGTAACATGAGCTTCTCAATCCACCCAGTCAGATTTAGGCAAATGCTGACAAGAAGCCATTTTATTGTGAGTATTGGTTAATGACAACATAAACTAGCAAAATATTTGCACTCAGAACCAAGGAGAATTACCTGAAGTATCACCTCATTAGAAAAATCTGAATTAAGCTTACTGCTCTACAAGGTTGATTATCACAAAACTTGATAAGGCCTGCATGTGTACTACAGGTATTCATTTTTTCTTAGTTTGATTACTTAATTATCACTCTTAAAATTTGAAACCAAATACTTCAATAGGAAAAGTAGAAAATAAGTATAATAATTTAAGACTGAGATATCTCCACAAAGGAAATTATATTGACAATTTTATAATCTCCCTGCATCTATATAAAAATCAGCACCCATCTAAATTAGTTCCTGTAGCTTTAAAACTCTGGAAGTAATTAATACTTATCTTTTATTTATACTATATAATTTATAAGTAGATATTTCTCTGCCCATTTATTTGCTTTTCCTATCCAATAGTGAGATCCATGGAAATCTATAGCAGATAGTTTGTTCATTGTTATAAAGCCAGTCAGTTCAGAGTTAATATTTAACACCTACTATTTTGGAACAAACCTATTCCAAAATAGATTCACTCTCTACTCCTTCACTCAATTCTGTCAGTAAAATTACACTGGAATTCTGCAGAATGGATACCAATTAATTCACAAAGATAGTTCAATAATTCTATAGAATATATGCAGAGAATGTTTTTGACTTGTGGTTGGAAGTTTTCATTTTATTAAAACATATTAATTAGAATTTGATGTTTTTATATATCCAGACTACTACCCAGAAATAAACATTGTATTATTTTTCTAGATTATATACCAACTATTTTCTAAATGTGATATAAAAAAACATCATTTTAAGAATGACATGTCTCCAAAAAAATTTATCAATTTTTTAAATAGGATAAAATGTGTGCGTAATTATCTGAACAACAAACTAATAAAAAATAATTCATATTTTGCCTATAAATGGATGGACATAGAGAGTATTTTGCTGAGTGAAATGAGTCAGAAGGTGAGGGACAGGTATAGGATGACTTCACTTATTTGTGAGATACTTACACACATATACATATAAACATATATATGGACTGGAGCAATAGCACAGCAGGTAGAGCATTTGCCTTGCACATGGCCAACCTGGGTTCAATTCCTCCGCTCCTTTCTGAGAGCCTGACAAGCTACCAAGAGTATCTCGCCCGCAAGGCAGAGCCTGGCAAGCTACCCGTGGCATATTCAATATGCCAAAAGCAGTAACAAGTCTCACAATAGAGAAGTTACTGGTGCCCGCTCAAGCAAATCAATGAGCAAGGGGATAACAGTGACAGTGACACTGATATGTAGTGTGAGACTAATAGCCAAGGTCAGGGTAAACAGGGTCAAAGAGGACTGGTCAATGGTTGGAAGCTTGCCACAGAGTGTGTGTGGGGAAGGGTAGTTAGGACAGAGAAGGGACCAACATGACAGTTTTAGTTGGAAATGATCATTTTGGACCAGAACTGAATTTTGAAAGTAGGTAAAGGGATATGCCTAATAACCTTTCAGTAGCTGTATTGCAAACCATAAGGCTTAAAAGGAAAGTGTGTGTGTGTGTGTGTGTGTGTGTGTGTGTGTGTGTGTGAGAGAGAGAGAGAGAGAGAGAGAGAGAGAGAGAGAGAGAAATTTTTTTTGGCTGGAGCTATAGCATAGTGGGTAGGGCGTTGGCCTTGCACAGGGACGATGGGAGTTCAATTCTTCCATCCCTTTTGGAGAGCCCGGCAAGCTACCGAGAGTATCCGACCCACATGGCAGAGCCTGGCAAGCTACCTGTGGCATATTCAATATGCCAAAAACAGTAACAATAAGTCTCACAATGGAGACGTTACTGGTGCCCACTCGAGCAAATCAATGGACAATGGGATGACAGTGCAGTGCAGTGCTACAAAAATTTTATTGATAAAAAGAAGATCTAGGGACGGTTGCCATATTTTTTATTTACAAGAAAATCTACAAACAAATATACTTTTAACTCCCCCATGCCCATGATAGAAAGCTAGAACTATAAAATAGACATAAATCTCAAAGAATCTCATTAGATAGGGTGCTCCATTTCCTAAGAATAGGCAAGACTGAAATTCATGCCTGGTTTAGCAATCTCTCAACACTGAGAACTGACATTTAAGAATGCATGAAAGTTAATGGAATTTATACATGTTTGCATATTGTGGGAATCATTACAAAAAAATTTAATTTTGTTTTGATTTTCAATGGGGCTTCACCAAAAGGGATAGCCTCTGAAATATTTTGTGTCTAAGACCTCTGTAAGTAAAAAATACATATCTTCACAGAAATATGGTATGTGTGTGTGTGTGTGTGTGTGTGTGTGTGTCTGTGTAAGAGGTGAGGGTGAATAATGGATACTTAAAAACTTGACTTTTAAACATAAAACACACAATCGTGTACAGCTGTGTATATGAATGTAGAGAGCAGAAGAGGAGAAAAATCCATTTACAAAACCATATTTTGAGCCAAAGTTTCTCAACATGAAATTCTGATTGTCACAGACATATTTCACCTTCTGGAACAACGTGAAAACTCTGACACCTGGTGAGGGAGAGAAGAGTCCTTCAATAACAGCTACTGGAAAGAGGGGAGGCGGGTAAAAGCAGCAACCCCCCGCCCCAGCAGACCAGATATACATGCCATTATACAAAAGAGGCTGAACTTTACCTGAACAATCCAGGAAAAATTGTCTGTATGCTATAATGGTGATAGACCTTTAAGAACAAAATTCTATTATATAAGTATAATAGTAAAAGTGTTCATTTAACAGCCCACATGATATTAGATGCTAAATACTTACAATGACAAAAATACCAGGGAGCAAATTCTTTAAGAAGCCCCCCGCCAAATGCAACGTTAATTAGAAAAAAAAAAACACCTCTGGCATAACTACCAATACATACTGGAAGATCCACAAATGTCATCAGATCTAACATTTGATTTTGAAAAGCAAATCTGTGTGGTATGATATACAAATAAAGTTAATATAAAATAAAGGTAGGCCAAAATTAAAACCAAATATGGATGAAATGATTTTTTCTGGGAAAGATTTTGTTAAATGCATTATTTTTTTTCCAATGAGATGCTCCGGTTGTCCAGGACCCTCCTGGCAATTCTTGGGCCACTGGCTCAGCAGTTCAATTACACAGTGGTGATGGGGATCAGTGAGTGGACTCCAGGGCCTCACCCAGTGATGGTCAGGGGTCCATGTGGTGCTGGGGGTCGAACCAGAGTTCCTGGCCATGTGCAACACAATTGCCTTGGCCCTTTTATTATCTCTCTGAACCCCCACCCCAAATAGCACTTGCTGCTAAAATCATTTTATTTTGACATGGGAGGGGAAGGCAGGGTCGGTTTGGGGCCACACCTAGCTATGCTCAGTGATCACTTCTGCCTCTGCATCAGGAATCACTCCTGACAGAGCTTGGAGTTCTGGATATTGAACCCGGTCAGCTGTGTCCAGAGCAAGCTCACTACCCACCATATCATCACTCCAGCTCCAGAGCCATGGCACAGTAGGTAGGTCGTTTGCTTTGCACACGGCATGGCCGGCCAATGTGGCCAACCCAGGTTCGATTCCTCCATCCCTCTCAGAGAGCCCAGCAAGATACTGAGACTATCCCGCCCACACGGTGAGCCTAGCAAGCTACCCGTGGTGTATTCGATATGCCAAAAACAGTAACAACAAGTCTCACAATGGAGACATTACTGGTGCCTGCTCGAGCAAAATACTAGAAATTGAATGAACTCAAGAACATACAAATGCAAACTGAGAATTAACATCCATTCTATGTATATTTATTAGTATGTATTTTTGAACTTGGAAAGGAGCAAGAAAGGACAATATCTGGAGGAAAAATTGATGGAGATTGAAGCCAAGAGCAGGATGTTCAATAAGATGTTGTTTTCAGAAACCACTCATTCTACTTAAGATTTTGTATTATTCCTAAGATTTATTACTTTGTAAATTAAAAAGAAACTTTACTCTCTTATTCGCCAAAATTTAGGCACAATCTTTCAATTGAGAACGTAGATATATTTGCTGATAATTTCTTTTAACATAAAAAAGTCTAGATGATCTTTATTAAAATAGAATTACTTAAGATTATTTTAATACCAACTACTTTTTATTCATTGGGGACAGTGCTCGGGATTGTCATAATGTCTCCTGGATACAAGGTATATGCTTTGTCACTGAATCACATTCCCTGCTCCAAAAATTAATTTTTAATATCTCTCAAATACCACAATCTTCATTTGTACATTAAATAGCCATTAATAAACAAACAATAGCTGATTACAAAGTATAGTTGATTACAAACTATTCATTATAGAATAGTTTGTATCAAGTGGTGAACTTAGCATTTTATAATAACAGTAATTACATGAGATGAATAAAATACAAAACTGATGCCTTTGTCCTACAAGAAGCTAACCGAGATGCTTCCAAAGCTCCTGTACAGACACAGGATTCCGTGTGCCAGAAGGGTGCACACAGCGAGAGCACACAATGCACTGCGGGTATTTGCCAAGAGTCTATTAAAGGAGCTGGCGCATATCCTGACAATGGCTGAAAACAGAGGAACGAAAACAGAGAATTTCCCAGCATCATCTGGCATGCAGAAATCCTCTTGTTCAGACAGCGGTTTCACCTGTTCTCTATTCAACAGCCCAGAGCAATTACAGTTGCACTTGAGACAGAAACCTTTTTCTGTGTGTGCTTCTTGCTCTTTTTTTCTCTACAAAGTATGTGAGTTGATTTGGAGGCTTTTAGCATCCAGCAAGTAAAGAATCATTTGTCCCACTTTCAGAATGAAATATTGGAGACAGACCAGTGGGCAAGTACTTGCCTCATATGTGTGAGGCCCTGGTTCATGGTAAGCAGCATCTCCCACCTGAAAAAGAAAGAAAAAGAAAAACCAGGATCTCGGAGCCCCAAGGATGACCCAGCAACAGAGAAGCTGCCTTGCAGGCATGAGAACAAGGGTTTGATCCCCAGCAGCTCCTGCACTTGAGTGCAAGTTTGGGAGCAAGTTTGTTTGGGATTCCGGATGCCATCCCCAAGCACAGGATTTCCAGCACTCTACAACCAAGTGTGGACTCTCATATGAGCATCACAACTAAATGGCATGCCACGCCCAGTCATCATAACAGCAGCAGCCACTGAAGAGAATGAAGGATGGGGGAGGGGGCTTGCAAAGTGTTCCCTACACTTTAAAAGAATAGAATCATTGTCACTGTCACTGTCATCCCATTGCTCATCGATTTGTTCGAGCAGGCACCAGTAACATCTCACATTGTGAGACTTATTGTTACTGTTTTTGGCATATCAAATACGCCACGAGTAGCTTGCCAGGCTACTCTTGCCAGGATACTCTTGGTAGCTTGCTGGGCTCTCCAAGAGGGGCAGAGGAATCGAACACAGGTGGGCCACGTGAAAGGCAAACGCCCTACCGCTATGCTATCACTCCAGTCCAAATGAATAGAATAAATAAAAATATGTGCCTTTCACTGAGCTCTCTAAACCCCCAAAATCCCTTATTTGGGGGGCACTTGCCTTACACAAGGCCAACTTAGATTTGATCCCCAGTATCCTATATACCTTTGAGTCCTATCAAAGTGATCCCTGAGCACGGAGTCGAGTGAATCCTGAACACAAGCAGGCATGGCCACCAATTTTTAAACAGTTATTTCTAGGAGTCTTTCTTTCCCAAACTAAGAACCAGCAGAAGTTTCCGGTATTTGGAGGAACAGGGACTCTGCACTTCCTCCTGGGGTTGCTCCTTGGCACATCTGAGTGTTATTAATGGAAGCTGGGGTTCATGATGACACCTCCCCCTTGTTCTCTGCTCTGTCGAAACTCCCGTCTTTCCCAGCATCTTTCCTCCCATTTTCTTATTTCATTATTCTAGTTGTCTTTTGCCCCAGACTTTATTTCAGAAGTCAGGCAGCAGATTACTTGCATACTTATTTTTAAGAAAACAATGATCCAGAAAAGAAAGTAATGATCCAAAAAGACAAAAACATTGCCCCTTCTTCATATCTAGTGTCCCCAAGGTGACACTAGAATCATATAAATTTAATGTATCAATGGCTCCCTCTTCAGTGCTCCATAGCGGTGCCTTATTGGATTTTCATATTTTTTTGAGACTTTTATGTACATCAAAATGACTATGTTATCCACTTGGGTCTGTGGCTTAGTCTTTTATAAAGCCATGATAAAAGTGTTTGAATTTAGTGGTTTGTGTTTGTTTATCTTGATTTCTAAAGTCCCTCCCCATGTTACCCTCATAACTAGAGGAAAAGAAAGGAGTCAGCATTTATAAAACTCAAATTCCTCTATTTTAAGTGCTCTCCCCTGAATTATTAAAAGACTATGTTCTTTAAATCACTAATTTAAATATCTTAGAATATTTGTACCTTCAGTCTTCATCCACAGAATTTCCTACTCTGAACTTTGATAAATTAACACTGAAATGAACAGTGCCATATATGCTGAATGCTTTGTAAGATTATCTAACTTATTTCTCATAAATAACTCCAGGAGAGATATCATTGTAGTCATCATTTTATAGAAGAGAAATGATACTCTGATAGCAGAAGTAATTTTCCCTATGTCAACAGAGTTTATGGAGAACAATCTGGATGTAAACCCAGTTGGAATAAGTCAACAGTAGAGTTTATATGATGTGAAATCTAGAAAAAAGTTTGCATTTTAATATTCACTGAAATTTTGTATGCATTTCCAGTTATTTATACAACCGTATTTGGACTTTAAAAAATACCTTCTGTCCTTAGTAAGGTTTGGAAAATCTTGAGTCCAAAAAACAAAACCCAAAAACTCCTGAAAATAATGGATAGTATCTTCTGCTCATTCAGTTTCCTAGTTTATAAACTGCAAACTTAAGAGTAATAAATGAAAAAACATAATGTCAAGATCCTAAATAGCCAGGGTCAGACCAAAATAGGTTCAAATGATTCTCAGCAGTTGATTCTTGGCAGTGTAACTAAGGATGCTTTCGAGCTTAAGCTCTCTATAGATTTTGCAAACACCCTCTCTCTTAGAACTAAATGAGTCAAAGTAGGAAAATCATTTTTGGAGACCCAGGGTTAGGTACATGTTAAGCAAAAGACACTGGTTCTAGTTTCCCACCTTATATTTTTCAAAAAGTACAGAACCTTTTCATTATTTAAGAGAAAAACACTGAAATACTATGTGATATACCCCAAAATCTTACAAAATAAAGTCAGAATATTTTGACTATACTGTTTCTCCCTCCTCTGTGTGCTAAATTAGTTACAGATTCTACAGAAAAGAATTATTATATATATTTTACATTCCTACTCCATAATTGTTCCATTCAAAAGATTCAGGATATCTTTGTCAATTTAGTGACTTTCCTAGTAAGAATATCACTATTCCAATGCAGTTTCTTTGTTCTTAGATAATTCTAGCTCCGGTAAGGAAGGCAGCTAATTCAGGTATCTGAATGGCCAACTGATATGGTATCTTGAGAGGCAGGTAATACAAATATCTTACAAGGTTTAGTATAGCACATTCCAGAGCAACTCATTCTCCTATGCAGACCCAAAGCAGGGTTAGTATTGGTGCCAGGAGTTACTCAGAGAAAGACAGAAAGGAAACTCAGAAGATGAGACCAGGAGAATGAAGAAACTGACATTTGGGAAGAAGATCTAAAAGACATTAAATTTTTCAGAGCATAAAAGTTGAAAAAAATGGTTGAAAAGTGAGTTGATATCTTCTTTTTTCCTAGATTGGTGTCACAGTTCTTCCCTCCATCTCCCTGTCTCCGGGCACTGCAGGTCACAGCAGAGACCGTCTGTCTTCCAAACCCTTCTGCAGATTTTTCCTAAATACTTTCCAAGATTCTCTGTGCCCCCTTTCCCTCTCCATCCACACACACTAAGGATGTCAGGGCATGTGTATAATCAATGCTTTTAGGCCAGAATGAAGATGCTGAGAGTGATTTTCTACTCTTAATAACCTCATGGTAGTGCCCAACTGGTGATTTGAGTAGTGTCACTGTCACTGTCATCCCATTGCTCATCGATTTGTTCGAGCAGGCACAAGTAATGTCTCTCAATGTGAGACTTATTGTTACTAGTTTTTGGCATATAAACTATACCATGGGTAGCTTGCCAAGCTCTGCCATGCGGGCGCGATACTCTGGGTAGCTTGCTGGGCTTTTAGAGAGGGGCAGAGGAATCGAACATGGTCGGCCGTGTGAAAGGCAAATGCCCTATCTCTGTGCTATTGCTCCAGCCCTGGTTATAGTTGCTAGGAATTCCTGCAGAACTACTGTACATAAATGGGAAAACTCTCACCTCATAAATAATCTACAGCAGTAACAAAACTCTCCTAGAGTTAAGAGATATTCAGAGAGCTCATGGGGAGGAGATGGTGTCACATCTCTTTCACTCTGAGTACCTTCACTGCAAAGGCAAAATAAGCACCAAGAGAGGAGATGGTGAAAAGCTGGTCAAAGGTGATGAAATGACATACTGGCCCAATTGTGCTTGAAGACCTTATTCATCTTTTTCTACAAGCTAAGGCCTTGGAAGGCAGCAGGAGGTGATAGAGAAGGAGAATCCTAGCCTACAGGGAAAACTCTACTTCTCGCTGCTGAGGGTTGCTTCTTGCCAGATGACTTGCTTAGGACTTTCTTGGTGCGAGCATCTTTGCCCTGTTTGCCAAAACTGGGATGTTGTCTCACTGATGTCAGCATTGGGTATTCTGGAAGCAGCTCAGCAAACTCAGGAGAGAAGATCTAGTGGGAAGGGAGGGCTCACGAGAGGAGAGGAGTCATTGTTCATTCACAGCACATAGAAGCACAGCTGTGGGGCTCAGGGTCCACCCCAAAGCTAGTGGTCTGTGGTTGTGTCAGCCATATGAGAGACTACAGGACACCTGAGGGACTCACTAGCCTCATGCGTCTAGACATTATCCTTCAGCTGTCATTCTTCTGGGCGCACAGAACTTAATTGTAGCGAAACTTCTACTAAGGCAGTTGAATGACAACTCCCCATCCTTGAAATCTGATCAACGCCCCTTCTGCCCACGGGGCCTCTCTTGATGGCTGAGCACGTAGGGCAGCCTTCCATATGAGTCCAGTCAAGTCAGTTTGGCTTGATATCTCCTCACGGTCACTTTCCATCCACTGATTCCCCACCTCGCCCCTTCGCCTAAACATCAGCTGTGTTTACTATATTCAGAGTTGACCAAAGTTTCTTCTCTATTGCCACAGTCATTTTTTTATTTGAATGTACTTTCTGCATTAAAAAAAATTGTATTTCTGGGCCAGAGTGATAGTACAGTAGGTAGGGCAGTTGCTTTGTTTGTGTCTAACCCAGGTTCGATCCTTGGCATCCCATACGGTCCCCAAGCAGCAGCCAGAGTAATTCTTAAGTGTAGACTCAGGGGTAACCCCTGAGCATCACCGGGTGTGACCACAGCCCCCCCACAAAAAAATTCATTTTCATTAAAGTAACACAGTTAGAATAATGTTTACTTGGTTGTGAACATTATTCTGATTCATTATTCTATTCAGTGTACATAACGACTGTCCAACTCAACACCACCAACTTCCAAGTCCTCTACCACTGTCCTGACATTATTTCTAGTCTGTCTCTTTCCCCCCTTCTCCTACCCACACAGCCACACAAACACTGCTTGGTACTTCTCCTTTTTGTAATCAAAATCCAAGGTTATCTAGCCTTCTCCCTCTATTACACTTATTCAGAGCCCCACCACTTACATTCAAAGTGCAACTGTCTGGTTTTATATTTTTTATGACTGCATAGTATTCCATTGTGCTTCTCTACCACAAATTCTTCAGCCATTCATCTGTCTATGGATATTTGTGTTGTTTCCATATCCAGGCACTTAGTACTTAGTGCTGCATTAATCAGAGACTTGACACCTATTCCAACCATCCTGAATAAAGTCTGATGTTTGGTGTGAGGTTTGGGGGGTTTATTTAGTTTGTTTGTTTTGCTTTGTGGGCCACACTTAGCAGTGCTCAGAGCTTACTCCTGGCTCTGCACTCAGGAATCACTCCAGTCAGTTTTGGTAGTCCACATGGGGTGCCTGGGATCAAATCTGAGTAGCTGGTATGCAAAACAAGTACCTCTCTGTTGAACTATCTCCCAGTCCCTAACGTCTTATGTTTATACTATTGTCTAGGTAATTATTTTATTCTGTAATTCTGATAACATTCAAATAACATAAAACTTTACATGACTTATTATGTAACTTACCTTAAATGATACTTTTCCTTCTCAATGAATTTTAAAAGTATTCACTATTTTTCATATATGTTTACAGTCTAGGGTACAGAAAATTGGGTGTTTTTCCCTTTTGAGCATGCGAACCAAAATATGTCTGCTCAGAAGGAAGTAAACATAATTTAAAATTTATCTGCTTTTTGGTAAAACACTTCTATAAGCAGAGGGACATTTTTTGTTAGGGGAAACAAGCATATTCAAACATAACAAACAAGTTTTTATTCCTGCCTAAGATACAGACATGCTTTCATTTTACACGTCACTCTATGAATCATATTTTTCACTCTTGTTTTTATTACTAGAATATAAATGGCTGATTCAATCACAACATAAATTTAAAATAGAATTAAAGGGAAAACATTTTAGTGATACTTCTGAATATTATTTGATTTATGTGCTCTACGAAACAGGGCAATAAAATGGCAATGAAAATATCTCAAATTGAGAATTCAAATTTTCACCAAATATCAAACATCCTAGGATCGCAGTCAGCTTTATTAAATTTCCTTGGAACAAATGTAAAATGTATATTGAAATTCTAGCAATTTTGTTGGTATCTAAATAGCACTGTATAAAAACCTTGCAACTTATGATCCTTAGTCTCAAAAGTTCCAATAAAATAATTCTGGACAAAATTTAAATATCCAAGTTTTTTTTTTCTTTTTGGGTCACACCTGGTGATGCACAGGGGTTACTCCTGGCTCTGCACTCAGGAATTACTGCTGGCAGTGCTCAGGGGACCATATGGGATACTGGGAATCGAACCCGGGTAGGCGGCGTGCAAGGCAAACTCGCTACCCGCTGTGCTATTGCTCCAGCCCCAAAATATCCAAGTTTTAAACACGTGCAATTGTAGAGAATTATGTCATGCCATAATACAACTATTAAATATAGTAGGAGTATTTTTATTAGGTTTATCAGAGTAAATGATACCTATACATGATACAAATTCAGAAATATGAAAAACAACTAAGTGATCTCTTTCATTTTGTCCTTCACCTTCTCTGTCCCAGTTTCCTCCCCAGAGAAGCCCGCTTCCTTGAGCTAATAATGGATGCTTTCAGATTCAGATACAGAAAGACAAGGATAATGACAAAGAGGAACTTACAGTTATGTATGAACTTACCTTGCTATGTGACCTTTTGCATAAAAAGTCCCTGACACAGTTTTAACAATGGAAGAATCTAGAAGTAAGCATACACTTATTTCCTTAGTGTATTGAATTTATTCACTATACTGTACCTTGTTTTGTTGCTCTTTTTTAAGATCCAGAGTCTCTTGCCCCGTGCCTGGCTGTCTTCATCAGGGCCCCTTGGAGGGGGTGGGTTGAGTTTCCCTCCCCGCCCCGAGCAGAGCCCTGACAGCCAAAGACCTCCGGAACCCAGCACAGCCATGCTCAGGTTTGGACGAGCTTCACACATGAAGGAACCGGCAGAGGAACCTAGGTGTGTAGAACCTGGGGCTGAGATCTCCAAGCATGCTCATATCAGGAACGGGCCTCTTCCGCCCAGATCCCCCATTTTCCAGTAGCTAGGCAGACACACCCAGAAACTGTCCCCAGCGCTGTGTAATCCCATCAATGGCCAACACCCAGAGACTATAAAACCAAGCTCTCAGAAGCTCCCGGACATCTTATAGCCTAGTTCTCCCTCTCTGAAAACCTGGCAAGCTACCAAGAGTTTCCTGCCCTTATGGGAGTGCCTGGCAAACTCCCTGTGGCGTATTCATGTGCCAAAACCAGTAACAATAATGGGTCTCATCCCCCTTACCCTGTAAGAGTCTCTAATGTGGCACCATTGGGAAGGACGAGTAAAGAGAGGCTTCTAAAATCTCAGGGCTAGGACAAATGGAGATGTTACTGAGACTGCTCGAGAAAATCAACAATCAATGGGATGATGATGATGATGAAGATGATGATCTTATCTGATAAATATTGTTTTCAAATATTTAATAGTTACACAACATACTTTGTATATGTCTATTTAAGAATATAGGTTGGTTAATTCACTTATGAAAATGTGTCATCCCAGACTTGTAATGCTTAAATATTAAGTGCCTGTAAAATAAACTTTAAGATCTTGATACACTGGTGGTGGGATCAGCACTGCAAGTATAAAACAATGACTTCAATAATTCTGCAAGCTATGACACTATATAATAAATTTAAGAATATACTTTATCCAGCATAGTACTTATAGTTGTTTCCTTCCACAGCTTTTCACATCTTCAAGGTTTAATTGATCAGTAATCCCATATATATATGCATATGGGATTATGCATATATATGTATATATGCATATATATGAAGCACTTAAGTAAGTTTTTGGTTATTTAATTATTTATTTAAGAGTTTACTGTTTCTGCCAAATTAGCTGTGGCAATTGTCATATATAACGTGTATAATTTCATGATGGGTAAATATTTGAGAGGAGAAAAATAAAATGCAAATATTTTTTTAAAAATAAATTTCAAGAGTGATTCTTAGTCTTAAAAATAGCATTTGCAACGCAGCAAACTAGAAAGTCATTGGGACTTCCTTATTCTGATTGAGAGCATCTAAAAAGAGCATCACCCAAAACACAAAAGCAAAACCTAAGTTAAACACACTGTATGTAATATTCTTCTTCTATTGGAGGGAAGGGCACACCCAACAGTGCTCAGGGCTTACTCCTGACTCTGGGCTCAGGGATCACTTCTGGCAGTGCTCAAGGACCACGTGTGTGCAGCATAAGCATACTACCCACTGTACTATCTCCCTAGTCCCCTTATGTGATATCCTTAACTTTTCCTCCTTGAACTAAAAAAATAAAAGCCCAAACGCTTCTACAATCATCACACTTTCTCAATAGTTTATCAATGTTCTAGTCACAGTTCTAGTCAGGAAAGAAATAGCATTAGAAAGTAAGGTATAAAAGTGATTATTCTCAGATGAATGTTTAATTTAGAAAAATCCACACATATACGCACATCAATATTTAGAAATATTTTATAAACAACATAAATGGATTAGAAATGAGTAGGTGAGATTGGTTCATATTACAGAATACAAAAGACATTGTGTGGTCTATTGTTGCCCCAAATTTAACAAAACATAAGGAACACCTTTTCCTTGCCTCTGAAGGTGCCGAGGGTTAGGAATAACTCAGGCAGAGCTAGGCTAAGAAGCGGTATTGTGGTGGGAAGCATCCACAGAAATGTTTGTGACACTGTGCTAATGGAGGGCTTGCCCTGAAACAGTCGAGAATGAATTCACATTTCTGACATCTCCGTGGACACGTCCGAATCCTTGCTCACTAAGCCCATGGACACAACACCCTCCCCACACACTCTCCAGTGTGGTGTTCTCTTGAGTGGGGAGAAACCTCACACACCATCTCAGAACTCCCAGATATAATCTCTTAATGTCCCAAATGAAAATTTCCTGGAAAACAGGTCTTTTGAAAGTAGGTCTATTAAAATTTTGGTTGCTAAGCCCAGGCGAGACAGAAGAAGACATGGGAAGAACTTGCTTTTCATCAGGGAAGTGCTAGATCCAGGTGAAGAGCTGATACTTGCACAGATTTTCTCTACCAACTCACTCACACACAGCTCATGACAGGTGCAAAATCATGGCACATATAAGTCAATGGGAAAATATGAAAAATCATGAACAAAACCAAACCCAAAGAATTTGCAGATATCCCTTTAAAAGACACAGAATTTTAAGATAATATATGAAATCACTGAGATTTTTTTTTTTTTTTGCTTTTTGGGTCATACCTGGCGATGCACAGGGGTTACTCCTGGCTCTGTACTCAGGAATCACCCCTGGCGGTGCTCAGGGGACCATATGGGATGCTGGGAATCGAACCCGGGTCGGCCACATGCAAGGCAAACGCCCTACCCGCTGTGCTATTGCTCCAGCCCAAATCACTGAGATTTTTGAAACCACAGTGCAGGTATCAGTATTAAATTGCTACACACATATTAAGAGAAAAAAATTAATTACAAAATAAAAACATGTAAACAGATATGACATGAAAAAAATGACAGTTTAAAGTCCCAAGGATGTAAGGTAGAAAAGTAATCATATCATGAAAGGTCATAAATTGCACCATATTTGTAATAGGGAAGTGTGTGTGTGTGTGTGTGTGTGTGTGTGTGTTATTTGACTGATACAAAGAACAGGACCGAAAGAAAACAAAACATTCTACAACCAGGAAAACTAATAAATAAACATGACTGTATACAGTTTTCCTAAGACAGGTCCACTGTGTTGAGCATGATTTATGTGTTTAGCTCTTAGCTTGAAAATGAAAATTGGCTTTGGATCCATAAAAGCTGTTAAATGTTTCCAGGTTCTAGCATTGCAAGAAATTGTTCAATAACAACTTTATTTCAAAGAAACTAGCAGGCTTGTAACTTTATGCAAATTTTCACCTGGCAAATTGAATGTGGGGGCAGAGAGCTGAGAAAAAGGAAGGTTTCACTTACTGGAATTTATACTTCATGGTTAATAAATTGTAACAAGCACTTGGAAGTAAAGAAACAGTAGCCTAAGGAGAAGAGAGGCAAAGAAGCATTAATTTCCCCCCATTAAATGCACCTTAAATAGCACAGCTCTTCTCCTGGGGCCAGGAAATAATGAAACCATGGCAGCCTATGACTGTAAATGCTGCAAAATCCATTTTGAAAAAAGCTACTACCATCATATAAAACCACTCCTATTACATTCATAGAATCCTTTAGAAATTATAAGAAAAGCAATTTACATTTGAAAAAGTAAACAGTACATTTCTTTGTATAATTTTCTCACCGTAAGTACACACACACACACACACACACACACACACACATGGACATATGTGTATATACCCTTTATCCTTCTGATGTAGCTAACATTTTTAGCATGCCTAAAATAATGGAAAGAGCGCATGTAGTTGGTGTGTGCAGAAAAATGATAATGCGTGAACACTCACTTCCTGAAATGAATCAAATTTTAATATAAAAGAGAACACTCATTTGAGGACACATCCTGGCTTAGTGCTCCCACACAAATTATGGGGTGGGTATGACTTTGATCTTTGAGATATTTGTGGTTGAAATGATTAAGAAATGTCAGCAGAGGGCCAGAGAGAGACTACAACAGGTACCCAACAAAGCAAAGAAAAGGAATTATACATATCCAGTTGAGTTTGGTGACCCCTAGAGTGGGAATACTTCCAGGGTATTCTGATTCTTCGCCACAGATATTTGAGCCATTCTACAAAGTGTATCAGTGGGATAATGAGGTGGGAGGGATGTGATGCTTACTCAAACGCTTTCCTCAGAGCAGAATGACTTGGGTCTCCACAGTCTAGCATGTGGGACTAAAGAGAAGGTGCTTCAGTTATTATAGTAAAGGATTCATTGAGGGGTCCGCTAACATAGGGGTTTTCTTTCTGCACATATCAGAGGCAAAGCAAGGTGGAAGGAAACGCGTGACGATAATTGATCAGAAGTTCATCCTTGGATTTAAAGGCTTTAAGTGTTAGACAGAGTTTGTGGTACAAAACTTGGAAACTTCCACAAGCTAATAAAGGAACAACACTTTCTGTATATATCAGAGAGGCGTACAAGGATCCCGACGCCCCTGTTGCACTGTGTCATTCAAGCGTGCCTGAACTATAACCTGGATTGTAATATGCCAGACCTTGTCCTTCAGCTCAACACTGCTTCATCATTGTCAGGGAGCGCTGGCTTCTTGATGCTTAGAGGGAGAACGGGTATTCATCTAACTCTGGAGTCTTCAAGCTCATGGATATGTACATCAGCGTCCAATTCAAGGAGTGAGCTTTCGGTCTTGGTGAAGTCACATCTTTGCCTCAAAGCTGATGACCATCTCAAACGTACCACATCCAAACGTGACCACTTTATCTGAAGAACTGGTATCTGGCACATCAGAGATTTAAACCTCAGGACGAAGGCAAGCACCATTTCCGTTAGGCTTCTCACTGCAGACCCAAGGAGACTGGGCAGCTAAATTACCACAAACCTCCATCAGTAGATGGGGTCTTGGGGGGATGGTGGGAGGGAAATGGGGGACATTGGTGGTGGGAAATGTATACTGGTGGAAGGATGGGTGTTGGATCATTGTATGACTGAAACCCAATCATAAATTTTGTTTGGAGCCGTCTATCTCACAGATATTCAATAAAAAAATAATTTAAAAAAGAAAACAGACTCCATCATCGTAAAACTATTGCCACATGACTTTAGCTTGCCCTGCAGTGATTTCAAACTGGATCAGTTCTCTGCATTTTATGGCCACTACCCTGGCATGCGTTTGTGTCTCACTTGCTAAATGAAGGAGGTCTTAAGAAGAAGCCATCGGTTATGGGCACAGGGAATTCCCAGTAAGATAGCAGAAGGACTTCCAAGCTCAGCCCAGTCAGGCCACAGAGCATGAAGAATATAAAAATCTACTGAGATTTAAATGTTTTCATTGATTTTATGCCATTCACTTGGTTAATGCTGTTTGTTACATAAGATAGTTGGTTATACAACAATAGATAACATATATAGCCCAGAATTACAGCAATATAACTATATTATTTATTAAAACATGCATAATAATCTCAATATACATGTCATCCCATTGTTCATCGATTTGCTCATAGCTCACAAAATAGCTTATTTACATGATTCAGGAAAAAATAATAAGCTTATGATAACCTTCCAAAATATATCCATGTACCCTGAAGAAATCAGCTGAAATGAAACACCATATTATACATGAACAAGATTAAGAAAAATAAATTTACTCACAGAAATATGCATTCTCAGGTAAGTTATTTTTTGACTTTCCTTCATTTATATATATAACAAATATGTATATATGCCCAATAAAATATATGCCAAGTGATAGTACAGTGGGTAAAGTGTTTGCCTTGCATGCAGCTGACCTGGTTTCAATACTCAGCACCACATACTGTGTCCTGAGGACCTCTAGGGGATCTCTGAGCACAGAGCCAGGAGTAACCACTGGGCAGTTCCGGCCCTATCCTTCCAAATTAAAACTTCTAAATAAGATAAAAGAAAAATAATAACATTCAATATGAAGATTTCACTACTGCAGGAAAAAATAATACTTTCCCATTAAATGTATTTAAAGAAATATAGTATATCTTATTTCTTGTGAAATCCAAGATTGTATTGAGTGCAAAGTGAAGCTTCAAGTGAAAGTCTCCTGATATCAGGTCTTGTTTTTAAAAGTCTCTATTCTAGTTCTGAAGTCCAGAAAAGGAGCGGGTATGATTTATGCAGATTATTGAAAAATTATTTTAAATAGACTTCTACTCTAATAAGGCTAAGGGCAAAGAAATAATGGTTTTCTTAATATAATAATTTTAAATAATTATTTTAAGAAATAATTTTTAATAACTTTTTAAAAAATTTAGAAGCTGATTTCACTTGTATTCAATAAATTTTAGTATTTCAGTGTAGCATTTCAACTTTTAAAAAATGTCTCCTCAAATTTTTTTTAGATCACTTACTTTGCTAAATTACAATTGTGCATAAAAAATACCATTAAGACCAACTTTGGAACCAAGTTATCTAACTGATTGTTTTTTAAAAATCAAAGAAATTAAGGGGGGGGCAGATAGCTAAAATATCAATCCTAACTAAATTTGATTTTCCAGTGGTTCCCAATCAAAGCAACTCATTGAAAAAGATGATAGAATTCCTGTTATACAGAAATTCCTATTATGTTACACCGTTCTAGTTGTGGAGCAAAGAGAACTTTAACAAACTCCATTATAGGACAAGAGCAAGTTTCTTATGGAAATCTTAAAACTACTCTAAGGGGTGGTGCCTCTGTTTATTACTGATTTTTTTTTTAAGACAAAGAACCCAGAAGGTTCAGAGATGTTCACTGCTTTCATTCGGTTTCCTTTTATTTAACTTAAACATTTTCAACTCAGACAAGCCAAGCTGTCACTTGCTCAACTGTGAAATTGTCCCAGCAACTAAATCTTGAGAAACACAACATAGTCTCACCTCGCCTTCCCCACTTTTTGGATAATATTCTTTTTTTTTTCCCTCCTTTTTCCTTTTCTTTTTCGAGTTAATACATTTCTAGGGAGACCAAAGACCTGGTCACACTTACCAGCCACTCACTACACCTCGCGGAGCTGACGCCGGCCCCGGAGAAGGGGACTCGGGACACCTGGAGCCGCCGCCGCCACCTGCACCGCCTGGGCGAGCCAGGTGGGCACGGGCAGCGGGACGGACCCCGTCATCCCGCGTGTTACTGACACGCCGCGCGGGACTCGGCCACCCCAGGTGTCTGCAAACTCTCCTGATCACGGGGTGCTCAAGTGACACAGGACGGTCCCCGACCACGGGATGCTCAGGCGCCGCAGCCGACCTGCAACGCGGCTTTAGCAACATTTCAGTGTAAGGGGTTTGCAGAGCGAGACTTTCAAAGGGTGTGTGTCAAAGGGTGTGTGTGTGTGTGTGTGTGTGTGTGTGTGTGTGTGTGTGTGTGTGTGTGTGTGTGTGCAAATAACCCCAGTGCAAATAACCTCAGGACGCCTCCAAAACCCAGAGCACCGCGGGGCACAGGCTGATCCAGTGAAACCAGGATTGTTTCGGGGCAAGGACAACCGGGAACGCTGCAGCGACCTCGGGTGCAGCGTCTGCAGAGGCTCATCCCGGGGCCGCGCTCACAGCGCCCCCTGCAGGCGGCCCCGCGGTCGGGTGCCCGCTGGGCGGGGCAAGGGGGCGGGGCGGGGCTACGTTGCGGGCGAGGCTATTGGGCGGGGTTGGGCGGGGGCGGGGCGGAGCCAGTAGGTTCAAGGTCCCTGGGTCCTGGAAAGAGGGGATAAAAGGAAAGAAGCAGAGTTCCCTCTATTATTCTCTCTGTCCAGGGTCCTGAATAACCAGTTCCCCGAGTTCCAGCGCTAGAGGACACGCGGAATTTCCAGTTGAATTTCAAGAAACTCAAAACTCAAACGTTTAGTGAGTAGGAATCCGTTTATGGTAAACTCCTTGAAGATGTTTTCAGATTGCTGTCTGGGGCTCTCAAGCCCCCAAGCTCCATGGCCACGTTCAGTTGCTCAGTGATTCTGACTTTCCCCAGCCCAGTGCACGTGACCCTGGCCAGATCTAATTTCCCTACCAGCAGATGTCAGAGCTATAGGTGTGCTCCGAATCAGGCTGATTAAAGGCAAGTATGCATAGTCCTGGAGCAATATCACTTTACAAATTGAAGCCATAAACATTCCAGAGATTTGGAAAAGGGTTTGGGACAACACCGTATGGTTGTTCAAGGTCTGTTTCTGGCGTTGCGCTCAGGAGTCACTTCTGGTGGTGTTGGGGATTGAACCAGAAACATGCAGGCAAATGTCTTCATTCTTTTCTATCTCCCTAGCCCCATTCGAGAGATTTTTCTCGACTGAGTTTAGTAATCGTACTAAGGCTAGAACCTTGTTATTGAAGAACACAGTAGCCCTGGAACTTGACTTCTGCTAAGCTTGTTAGCCCCATGTGTATCCTCTGGCACCGTCAGACTTTGCAGAGTTGCCTCATCCTTTCCCAGTAAGAGTGAGCACTTCTGGAAAACTCTACAGGTTTTCCTCCACAAATGTGTATGCACTTCTCTCAGAGTTTCTGTCCACCGACTCTTTTTTTAAGACTCTTAGGAATAAGTTTCAGCATAAAGGGATTGTAGATATATTGTCCTGGTATGAGAAATGAGAACTGGAAGAAGCAGCCTAGACAGACAGGAGCCAGGTAAGTACACAGGGGTTAAACGTTTGCAGGTAGTTAATCAACATAGTCAAACATTTAAGGCGGAGTAAATGAAGAATCATCAACTTGGAGGCACTTTCTTAGAACATGAGCTATCATATCCTGAGAAGGACCCACAAGGAAATGGTGAACTCAATGTCAGATTGTCTCCTGAAAGTGATTGCTAGCTCAGGCTAAGACAGGTAGAAATACCTGAGGTTTTCTGAGAGACAGCGGAAATGGGACTAAAAAGGTGAAATGAAGCAAGATCCTGGGTGACTGCATTACTTAAAGCCAGAATGCCCACCCGGTGCCTGAGTAAAAGCACTAGAGCTTTATGACCCTGTAACTTGAATCAAGGTGATCCAGAACGCACAGATAGAGGAGTATTAATTGTGCTACCCTTAGCAAATAGCAAGGGAGCTTTCACAGAACTGTGCCTGGGAATAACCTGGATGACTATGGTCTGGCCATGAGGTCAGGAGGTAGCAGTTGGTCACAAGAAGGCTGTAATTAAAAGAAGATTAAGAGAAGACCAAGTCACAGCCCTTGAGGCACAGAGTTGAAATGGTGACTGAACCCTGGTAATCTTAAAAGGAGATCAGCTTCCAGTATGGGTGCTGTTTAATATCTATCACCAGAAATAAGTCAATAAGAGAAAAAGCAGAGCTCTGAAGGGGCTCAAATAAAAAAGGAATGATCCAAGTTTGGAATCTGTTTTCTAAGAAGCTGTCAATGCAAAAATATGGTGAGAGGTTTGATTCTGGTGCTTAAACCCAAGTATATGAATTCTTTACACAACTTAGAGGCAGGCATGCAATTGAGAAGATATGTAGAAGGATATGATAAAACAGGGAGTTATTCTAAATGAATCATTGTTGATAATGTGTCTTATGAATACATTAGAAAGCATTCCTCAAATTGAACTCCTAAGATCAACTCCTTCATTCAAAAATTTCATTGATAAATATTTACCTCTCAGCTAGCCATCTCACATTACAATCTCTCACAGTCAAACTGAATTTCTAAATTGGAAACATTGTCAATAGGCATAACCTCACTTGGAAATTACCCATGATCCACAATTTAAAAAAGTGGGAATTATTTCTTACAATTTCTTTCAGAAATTTGAGACTTAACTTCTTAACATTATGAGACTTAACTTCTGAAAGAATGTAAAAAATCCTTTTTGTTGAAAACAAAAAAGGTAGAATGAATATAAAGAAGAAATGTCTGATAGACAACAGAATGTATGATGTTCTGAGTGTAGATTACCTTAGAAATTCAGTTGTATTTACTAACAAACAACTTTCTTAATTTGTGCAAAATTCTACAGGCCAGAAAATTCTGTATTGCATTATTTATTCACAAGATATTCTGAAAAATCCAAATATGGGAATAAGGAATATGCACGAGGCTTCCAAAAACTGGGAGGAAGGAGAATGTTTCTTTCTTCAGATGAAAATCTAAATCAACAGCTATTTTATCTTATATTTAAAAAGCACTTCATAATGTATAGATTACCTCATAATGTATAGATTACCAACTGCAGTTTTATAGTGCTGCAACACTGTTACTGTCATCCCATTGTTCATTGATTTGCTTGAGTGGGCACCAGTAAAGTCTCCATTGTGAGATTTGTTGTTACTGTTTTTGGCATAAGCCACGGGTAGCTTGCCAGGCTTTGCTGTGTGGGCGGGATACTCCCGGTAGCTTGCCAGGCTCTCTGAGAGGGACGGAGGAATCGAATCTGGGTCGGCCGCGTGCAAGGAGAATGCCCTACCTGCTGTGCTATCGCCCCAATATATATACATAAATACAAATATGTGTGTGTGTCCTAACTACATGGCGGTAGAAACATTGATTTGAGGTCATAAAATGAACATTTCTATGGCATTTTATAGATTACTTAGCAATTTTATTTTTACCTAATGTCATTTTACAACTAAATTAAACATTCCTTGATAGTAATATTTTCAAACTACAAGTTTAAACTCCAGGTTATATGTATAAGGCAATTTCAGCTTATAAAATTCACTCTGTTAAAATTCTAAACACGTGTACATACTATTTATTATACACCTACTTTTAAAGGCAAAACCTTGGAGGCTTAGAGAGAAACAATTTGATAACCCTATAAGTAAATGTGAGGAAGTAAGCTTTCAATTCAAAGTGTTTGACTGAAAATATTCCTATATCTTCCAATAAACACTATGTTTTCAAAACTTATACATGTATTTTGAAAGTCTGGGGTGAAATAGGCCAGTGCCGAAGTCCTAGATTCTTTGTAGTTATACAAGTGCTAAAGGCTGATTATTGTTTTCAAAATGCACACACACACACAAAACTTTTGTAAACTCACAATTTCCTCTATTTTTGAAAATTACACTTTTAGAACTTTTTTTACATTCAATACAAATACTGACATGGTTTACTTTCTGCTTGAGTGACAGAAAATAGGAAAAATGAACTGCTTATATAAACTGAAATAGAAAGTTGAAAAAATGTGAGAAAAAATGCAATGATATTTCCACAAAGTTGTTCCGTATATTTTACAAAAGTACCGTAGAGTCTACCATCTTGCATATTTTCATGTAAGACAATTATTTCAATAGCACCACTTAGAAACAATTTCCACTTTCAGAATAGACTATCAATACTTTATTTAAATGAGATTATTGAATGGCAGCAGAGAAAATTCTATACCACAAAACATAGATTGGAATAGTTAGTGATTGCCTATTTAGCTAAACAGATGAATTGTTACAATTACTAATTAGATGAATTTTCTAATTAGTAGCCAGTAATTATGGTCAAATCAAGAATTCCATGGTAAAAAATGGTCAACACACAACTTTGATTTGTAGTTGACATAACCAATATGCCACTCTTAATAATAATTATTTTAAGCTAAATTTAGAATCCATATGCTTGTGAAAAATTTTATGTCATGAAAGAAACAATCATTTACACTCACAGATTGTGAGTGTGTATTTCCATGACTTTCTTGCACCTAGTCATCTGGAAATTTTGTTAAAACTCAGTGATCCAGGAGCCAGTGTGGACCATATACAAATAGAATCTTTCATTATATAATACTTAATGATTAATGTTTTACCGAAACTTCAAGCTACTTTTAAAAATATCTATTTAGATTTGTGCAACTTGAATTTTTCTGTATCAATAAAGTTGGGGGTGTATTTCAAAACTTTTATATTTCTTCTTTTCATTAACTTTTTGTTTCACACTGAAGATTCTCAGGGGTTACTCCTGGCTCTGCACTCAGGAATCACTTCTGGTGGTGCTCGGGTACCATACTGGATGATGCCAGGTATGGAACCTGAGGTGGCCATGTGCAAGGCAAACCCTACCTGCTCTACTATTGCTCTGGTCCCCAACCTTTAGATTTCATCCAATTATAATGGTTCCTGAATTATTAAAATGCCCTATTATTGGGACCAAGGTTGTTTTCACAAAATTTTCTCCAAACCACATAAATAAAACATATAGAAACTGTAGTTAGGTAAAAGATTAAGACCACTTATAATGAATATATTGCAGTTACCATTCATGAAATATACGACGGTTGAGAAAAAAAATGTCAGAATAACTTAGTGCCAAATATTTCTCTTGCTCCTAGGTTTTCAATTTGTTCTCAAAAACAGCTTTTCATAAAAGTATACGTTCAGTCATTTTCTACTCTTAGAAAAAATTTCTATAATAAATACGGAGAAAATCTCACATACTTAATTTACAGTCTACAAAACAGCTTGATTCAATTACAGAATCAGGTTTGCTTTGAATGAGATTTGGCACTGAAGCAAAATCTGAAATTCCTGGTTTCAACATAGATAACATTGACACCAGTCATTGGTAAACCTGTTTTTAAGATAACAAAGTTTAAAAACATGAGTTCAGAATAGCCTTGATAATATTTCAAAATATTTTTTACTAACTAAATGTAAACTTATGAAACAAATATTTATAATCATGGTGCTTAAATTCTATACTTATTTTAATACAAAGAGGCAAAAGCAAATGTTCACTGAACTGCATATGAAAGTAATAGGCTGGAAATTAGTAGGTTGTATGATAGTTTATAAGGCTGAAGACTCTTCTGAACTCAAGATATGGGTTGTACTTTATGGAGATTAGTTTGATATAAAGGTCTAGGACAGAAATAAACAAACTGAACTGCATCAAACTAAAACACTTGAATGGGGGCAAAGATAGCACAGCAGTTAAGGCCCTTGCCCTCTATGCTGAACTGGGTTTGATCCCTGACATCACATATAGTCCCCAGAATCCCACCAGGAGTGATCTCTGAGAACACAGCCAGGAGTAACCCCTAAACAGAAAAGATGTCGACATTCACCATGGTTGGGGTGTTATGTGATTCAATCTCTTCAGAAAAAATACTTTGGAGACTCCTCAAAACATTACAAATACAATTTTCATATGACATATGTCCATTCATGGGTATCTACCTCAAGAACACAAAACTATTAATCTGAAAAGATATGAGTACATTCATGTTCATTACCGAGGTATTTATTTTAGTAGAGATCTGGAAACAACCCAAGTGCTAATCAACAGATGAATGGATAGAAAGAGCTCTAATACAGTACTATTCAGACATGGAAAAAGATAAAATTTTGCAGTTTGCTGCCCCTTGTATAGAATTGGAGGGTGTCATGCTAAATGAAGTTTATCAGAAAGTCAAAGATAAATACCAGATGAATTTGCTCATATGTGAAATATTGAAAATATCATGATACATAATCAATAGGTGAAGGTTAGGAGAGGAGGACCAGGGAATGATGGTGGAAGGAATCGTGAAGCACTCGAAAATGGACCGGGTAGTATCTCTGCAACTGTGAACCAACAACTTCACTAGTATTATAAACTATGATATCCCAGTTTCTCAAAAGAGAAAACTGGATGAGACACATATTGTAAAGAATCAAACAAACAACGTCAAGTATCTGTAGTAAGTAAAGGGGGCATATTAAAGAATAAACATATTTATGTTAGATATTCCACTTTACTGAAAATGTTAATTTATCTTTGGGGCATAAATGTCAGATGTGACACCTTATTTTTATAAGCACAATATATTGTTTTTAAATAATAACAAATTTTGACAAATGAAAAAATTGCTTCAATTTTCAGAGTCTTTTAAGAAATTATTTCTAGTGAGCACAATGACCAAGAGAAATACTATAGTAGAAGAATATAAAGGAGAAAATAGTTGATGTTACTCAATTTTAAAATATATTATTATAAAATCTACTCATTTCCAGTCCATTAGTTGTATATGCAATTTATAAAATGTAGTTTAAACATTTTCCAAGGAGACAATAAGTATTCAATGCCGACATATTATTTGATAAAATTTTACTAGTGGAATTAGAGCAGCTACATTGTGAAGCAACTTACTTTTATTATGCTTAGCTGAATTCTATACTACTTTATACAATTATTAAAAGTGATTTTTATGTCAAATTGTCTTGTTTTCCACTGATTTTTCTAATTCCAGATGTAATTTTGGAGCTTGTTCATGAGCATAACTTAATATGTCATTATTTTGCCTGTGTCAAAGGAATATTCACTTTCATAGTTTAACTACTGTACTATTTCCTCTGGCTGACATAAATACTGCTAAAGGTATTCCCATTAAAGCATGAAAAATAAAAATGAAAGACACAAAAAAGATGTATTAATTCCCAAGGATGTCCTTTATCTTATTAGATAAAGAAGAATTATGGTATATGTAGTGACACATTCATCCCCCAGAATCAGTCTTTGTAGATTCCTAGGGCTTGATCCACTGAAAATCTGTTTTAACATATTGTCACTGTTTTTTCACTGACTTATGTCTGAAATATAATTCACTAGCTCAATGGCCCTGGGGAAAACTTCAGTTGGAGTTTATTGAGAATAGAATCAAGTTTCAACTTTCTGTTTATATCACTTATTCATCGGTTATTTCTCCAGAAATTTCACAGTGAATGTGGCCACTCAATGCGGCCGGACTACACTACAATTTCATTCCTTTCTGTGTACATAATTTTAATATGGAACATGAACTTCTTAATGAACTTTGTATTAAGCCCTTTTTGAATGAGACTGGCATTTCAAAATCAGTAAAAATAATAATTAGTAAAGCACAACATTCCTGCACAAATAGCTCATTTTTTAATTTAACATCAACAGGACATACTCTCTCATGATTTAATTATAGAGTTCTATTTTATAGCTTTATAAAAACGTGACAAAACAGAATATTTTTAAGAACCCAAAAAAAAGCCTATCTGTCAAGTTTCTTGCAGTAAGTATGGGTTTGGGCCATACTTCCTGATTCTTGGGGCTTACTCCTGGTTCTGCCCTTAAAGACCATTCTTGGCAGGCTTGGGGGACCAATGGGGTGCCCGGTCTGCGGCATGCAAAGCGAGTGTCCTACCTGGCACACCACGTCTCTGGCCCCTCTGATGCCACCTTTTATCTCAGGGAAACCGTTTACATTGAATTTATCCCCTGATGCTTAGAATTGTAGAATTATGGAACTTTTTAATTACTTTTTTATTATACTGACAGCCACACAAAACGAATGTATTTTGTTAGGTTTTGGGGCATATGACATATCTTACCAGATACCATAGCATAGGGCTGGAGCGATAGCACAGCGGTAGGGCATTCGCCTTTCATGCAGCCAACCCGTGTTCCATTCCTCCACCCCACTCGGAGAGCTCGGCAAGCTACCGAGAGTATCCCGCCCACATGGCGGAGCCTGGCAAGCTCCCCGTGGCGTATTGGATATGCCAAAAACAGTAACAATAAGTCTCACATTGAGAGACTTTACTGGTGCCTGCTCAAACAAATCGATGAACAACGGGATGAAAGTGACAGTGGTTCTATTTTACATTCTCTTAGTTTTGCAAATTGAGATATAAGGCTTGGAAGGTGAAGCTAGGAGCTAAGAAATTAATATTGAAAAGCTAAGATCACAGAGTCCATCGGTCACGGCACCACAACATGACCCCAAGGCTTTGGCATCACTGTTTTAATGTCATTAAGTTATCTACTGATGATTTATGCCATCTCCATAAAGTAAATGTAGCTCTGATTTTTACACGAGTATGATAAGAAAAAGAAAACTAATAAGATTTCCTAACATTGAGTCTTAAAGAATAGAAGTAATTTTTACTCCAAATAACTGCTGATTCTACTCCATCTTCTAAGGTTCCTTTAAAAAATGCAATCTCCTATACAACAATTTGTTCTTAAAGATTTAAAATCAGGGGCTGGAGCAATAGCACAGC
The DNA here is from genome assembly GCF_027595985.1 of Sorex araneus. Classification (NCBI taxonomy): domain Eukaryota; kingdom Metazoa; phylum Chordata; class Mammalia; order Eulipotyphla; family Soricidae; genus Sorex; species Sorex araneus. The sequence continues at coordinate 10,690,468 of NC_073307.1, read as the reverse complement.
GGGTAGGGCATTTGCCTTGCACGCGGCCGACCTGGGTTCGATTCCCAGCATCCCATATGGTCCCCTGAGCACCACCAGGGGTAATTCCTGAGTGCAGAGCCAGGAGTAACCCCTGTGCATCGCCGGGTGTGATCCAAAAAGAAAAAAAAAAAGGATTTAAAATCAACAACAAGAACTGCAGGGCATTTTGCCAATATTAAAGCATGTGAAATTTTTCCCAATGAAAATCAATTAAAATGGAAATGAATTTTGCCCAATCTATTTGAATTTTGCATGGAAGTGTGGAATATTTGCCATCATCCAACACCCCAGTGGCACTGGCATTTTAGACATTATTTAAATGGAGCGTTTGGTGTTGCTTTGCTCATTTTTCAAGTGTCTGCTCCGAGCAGCGGGATTTCAAAATGTTGACCTCCATGTCCTTTTCAGTTCTCAGAATAATAAATGATTTGCAATGTCATTTATATTTCATATTTTCTTATGAATAATTGGTCACAGTATCTATACTAATTCTAAGACGCCACTCGTATTCTGCAATCCTTCTCAGTGTCATCTGCTTTTCAAGCCTTACTGCCTTCTTACTGCCCCTAACTTTGCCAGTCAAATCAATGACACTTTAATGTGCATTGTGATTTCACATATGACACACAACTATAATGGATGTAATATACCTACGAAAAATCCCTCATTTCTGTGTCACCTTGTCTCATTACTCTTCCTTCTTAGTCTAGAGTGAACAGCTGTATCATTCATCCATACGGGTTATGGGATTTAAGAACCAGACATTTGCCTTGGTCACGCAACCTGGTTGGAGTCAAGTAAGATAAAGTACAGGATTTAACAGGATTGCCTGGAAAACGGCTATTCAATAGGTGGGCACTTCTTATTATTTCATTTTACAATATTGAAAGTTTGGGAGTGGAGAAAGGACTCTCAGCAATGCTTGGGAGGTGCTTCTAAAAAAGAAAAAAAAATCAAGATGAAAAATCAAGGGCTTATTTTTCTCCTTTGTTTGCTACGTTTGCATAGTAAAACATCACTCTCACCATACGAGGACAATTTACCATGGTCTTGGCATTCCCTAGAGTTGGTTAAGCATTGGCAGCAACTGGATTCCAGGAAATCACTACCCCAAAAGTCCTCCCTCTTCTTCGATGTGTCATGAGTATTCCTCCTAGCCCCATTTCCACACCCATTTAACTTAGAAATGAATGTAGAATGGCACAGCTCTCTCTGAAGTGTGGCCACACTACGACGTTGTGAGTACATCGTGATGTGTAGTAAGCTTAGATGCTACTGTTTGAGTAAGCCCACACTCTGATTCCTAAGGGTGTGCTATTCTCTCTTTTTTTTCTTTTTTTGCTTTTTGGGTCACACTCAGCGATGCTCAGGGGTTACTCCTGGCTTTGTACTCAGGAATTGCTCCTGGCAGTGCTTGGGGGACCATGTGGGATGCCGGGGATCGAACCCAGGTCGGCCGCGTGCAAGGCAAACGCCCTACCCGCTGTGCTATCGCTCCGGCCTCCTATGTGCTATTCTTAAATCAGCATTTTTCTGCTCTTTATTCCCCTGCCTCATGCTGGAATTCTTTCTTGTGAGGGTAAAACACACCTGACGCCCCCAGGTCAGGGCCTGGCAACTTAATCCTGACCAAGACACTTCCTGTAACAGGAAGAGGAGGAGGAAGGAATATTTATACTTCCTCTTGCTCAGAGCCTGAATGCCAGATATGTTTCAGGGAGGTAACTGTCACTGTCACTGTCATCCCGTTGCTCATCGACTTTGCTCGAGCGAGCACCAGTAGTGTCTCCATCGTGAGACTTGTTGTTACTGTTTTTGGCATATCGAATACGCCACCACAGGGAGCTTGCCAGGCTCTGCTGAGCGGGAGAGACACTCTCAGTAGCTTGCCGGGCTTTCCAAGAGGGGCGGAGGGATCGAACCCGGGTCAGCCACGTGCAAGGAGAATGCCCTACCCACTGTGCTATCCCCCAGGGAGGTATAAACAGGAAGGAAAATGCCTGCAACCTTGACCTGTCTCCCCACTGAGTAAGCCCCCTAGGCTACTACACGTAGTTCCCACTCGCTACCCCAGACTTGAGACGTTGCCAGCAGGTCTCCAGGGGAAGCAAAAGTCTCTGGCCATACTTTGCTTTTCTCCTCCCCTTTGTGAAAGTCCTCCCTGGTCTGCTGACCAAACACGGAATCTCTTTGTCATATCTCTTACCGCATTTTCTAGTGTGCAGCCTGTGAAATTCCCTTCAACTAATTCTTCATAGATAGGACAGAGGTTACTCCTATGAGGATAGAGGTTACTCCTTCAAATGAGAATTATTTTCTGCCATTCCCTGACTTGTATCTTGTATGCACCAATTCTCATTTCAGAGACTTTTAATTTTTTTTTTTTTTTTTTTGCTTTTTGAGTCACTCCCAGCAATGCTCAGGGTTTACTCCTGGCTCTGCACTCAGGAATTACTACTCCTGGCAGTGCTCGGGGAACCATATGGGATGCTGGGTATCGAACCCAGGTTGGCTGCATGCAAGGCAAACGCTCTACCCGCTGCAATAGCTTCAGCCCCATTTTCAGAGATTTTTGACTTGCGGATGCGACTTTCTTTGAGGCTGTCATAAGAAGCACCGCGGGCTGGCTGTTACAGATGTTCTCAGGCTGTACTTAATTAAGCGCCGCCAGTCGCTGCCTGGTTGTTCAGGCAATTGCGGCACTACTGCACCATGTAAATCTCTCCATATGCAAAGCATTGCACCTCCAAATGCACTTTCTCGGTTTTATGGGATGTTATGAGTCAGCGGGTTAGAACACAATGACTTGTAAACCTAAGATGATACTTCGTGAGAGAGGAGAATTCAGCAGATGATACACTTTCACAGCTTCTGTTCATGGTGTGCTTAACAGAAAAAAAAGAAAAGAAAGCAATTAAAATCAAGAGTTCCTTTCTATAGTTCCACCTTCTTTCATTTAGGGCTATATAAAACGTAACCAAGTCAGTCAGCTTTGGGTACAAAAAAGTTTACTTTCTGCATTGAAGTTATTTTCCTTTTCTAGGAAAAGTTCCCTACTATTTCCATAGGCATACCTACCTTTCTTGAGCTGGTGTTTTTGTAGCCTTGTTTGGAATATCTGAGTGAGATAGAGATTTTCTTTTCCGGGTAGTATGTGGGTAGAAAAATGGAGGTTAATTTTGTCTTTTTGCTGTGTGACTAATAAAATATGACAGTATAGACATTGTGACAGTTTTTCACTCTAAATTAGGGGTGGGACTCAATGAATTTCTGAAATAATATCAAATTAAGTACAGAGAAACATTTGTATACCTGTGACACTTTTGGTCACCAATCCCAAAGGTATAATGTCATCTGCAATGCAGCAAAAATGATATGACAGTTTTCTGGGGCCGGAGTGATAGTATAACAGGTAGGTCATTTGCCTTGCACATGGCCGGCCCAGGTTAGGTGCCCAGAAGGAATAGCACCTGAGTATTGACAGGCATGGCCCCCCAAAAAAAACAAACAAAAGATAACACAGTTTAATTCTGAGCACAGGGCCACAGCTTTCAAGGGAATCAGAGCATATACACGCACATGCATGCATGTACACATATACATATGGATGCACACATCCTATAGGCAGCTATACCTGTTATCTCTGAGAATGAAGTGAAAAAGCACAGCAAAGTACCTACTACAGCGAACATAATCATTCTCACACCTGATAGCTAATCATGGGAATACTAGACTTATACATTTATAAAGACAAAACTAAAACCTTTTTGGTAAATGTTAGATACTCAACAAATCACATCTAATTAAATATATTGAAAGGAGACATTCATGATAATCCTGCACGGAACTGCTTCTTCCAAAACTGCGAAATTACCTATTTCAGTCTCTGAAGCCCCAATTTGTCCCTAGCATGGCACTTACCCAGTCACTGAGGGCATTGGAACTCATACCTGCTCACATAGTCACAGAAACCTGCAAATATTTATTGGCCCACTAGGAAGAGGGTAATAGAGAGATGCTGAGATCCCCTGCACAAATGGAGAGTCTGAGATATTTCCTGAGGGCAGGAAATGGAAGTATCCATCTAAGATCTTTGCTTACCATAAATGATGAGATTTTCTTCTCTGTTCAACAGTAGAGAGAAATGTTGCTTCCCCACTTCCCTGCAAAGAGGTTACGGCACTCACTCAAGGTCACACAAGGAGAAAGTTAGGAGTGACTTTCTTCTCTTTGGAAGCGTTCCTGTGTTACAGAGACTAGAAAACATGATTGCCTTTTTGCTTTCTACTGAAAACGTTTTAATTGTGTTTAAAAGCGCGACAGTTTGGGGTGTTTTATCTTTGCTTTGCTCAGCAGACACATTCTGACTCGGTGCCTCCATCCTGAAGAAGCTGTCCCTGTTTTCCATAGATTTAATAGCCATGCTTTCTCCCTAGACATTCTTTTCTCGTGGTAGAAAGGCTCAGTATTTTTTTTTTAATAGATAGCACAGGCCAAGATCAAACTGTGCAGACATGAAATAAATGGCTTGTGAGGGCCCTGTGTTGTCCGGGCGTGCGGCAGTTGCGTTGGCTTTGCTGTATCCTGACAGCATCCCTGACGGGGAAGCTAAGGTGGCTACTGGAGCTGCTTTGGGTGATTAAATCTCAGTCTTTCTGTCAGCAAATGGTCTGTGATGTCTTTTCTCACAACTACTTATGTCTCATTACAAGTCTCCTTTCTTCTCTGCAGATTCGACTCCAGCACTGCAGAATAAAAAATGCTCGCAGGGCATGCCTTGTTCAAGAACTTCCTTACAGCATGGTGCGTGTGGCTTCGGATGTTAACCTGCCCATTAACAAAACAGCAGATGATAGTGATATTGCATTTCTGAAGACATGGGAGGTTGCAGACGCTTCAGAATCCAGATATATATATATACATATATATACATATATATGTGTCTGTATAAGTATATATATATGTATCTATATATATTATATATATTCCTTGGCATTTATTTTGAACACTATGAAATGGCACAGCTCTGTTTGCACTGGTGAGTGTAAAATAAAAACGTTACTTCCAATAGTATCTTATTGTGTGCATCTCTGACAAAATTCAATAGTTTCTTGAACTTGCAAACAAAATTATATAAGCATAAGCTATACATAGATGCATATACAGATACATTTAATGTGTGTATGTGTGTGTGCGTGTGTCTGTGTGTCTGTGTGTCTATGCACAAGAATCCATGCCATAGGCAGACTAACAAGGACAGGCTGTTTGAGTGAAGATGGGTTTGTAGACAAAATAGGAAGACTGAATCACATCCAGCTGCATTTCGCTTAAGGGAGATACACTTTCAGGCTCAAAGCTCGAGGATTCTAGATACAGAAATGCAGATACATCAGTAGGATACGTTAATGAAAAGATTAAGAGGAAGCACAGGTCATGCAAACTCTAACATGCTTTTCCCACCCAGTCTTTCTCACCTTGTCCCCTCCTCTGGCCCTTTTTCCAGACACAGATTGCTGGGCACCTGTGTCTCAATTAAATTGCTTTAGTTGAAGGAGACAAGAATCAAGCTTCTCTGGAAAAAGAAGCTAATCTATCTGATAGAGCCGTAAAACAATCTTTCTGCACCCCCATATACCCAGAGCCATCCCAGAAGAATAATAACTACCAATTGGTCATTTGGCCTTAAGAAGGACCATATTTCTTTAACTACCATATGTAAAACTTTTCCATTTGAAATAAACACTCGTGGGCAAGTAAACTCATCATTTATAATTCATAACACTGCATTACAAATCAGATTCTCACACAAAGCACCAACCAACATATTGCTGTTTTATTAAGGGGAAGCTACATCAAGGTAAGGGAAATATGTGTTTTGTGGTTTAATACAAATGTTTTCATTCATATGTATGCTGAATGAATGTTTTGGATAAGATGAAAGCATTATTAGTATTCTGGAATCATGATGGATGCATAAAATTCTAGAGCATTTTGTCTTAGTTAGGTCATATGACAGTACAAAATGAAATGGTAAGAAATAAAATGAAATTGTAAGGAATAAAACAATTAAAAGAGAAAAGGCATGTTCTAATTCTTTATCTTTCTGATGTCAAAATAGACAAAGCAAAAGGACTCTTTCTTATATCCCCAAAATAAGCCAGAGAGAGTGACACTTACTGAATAACCAAAGACAGAGAAAACAAAGCAGGGTGGGAATTGAAGAGAAATGCATCACTTAAACACAGCACAACTCCACTTGGAACCTATTTAAAGACTATTCTCATTTTTACATTCAATCATGGTTCTTGCTCCCCAATGCCTGGAACCTCAAGTCATTTTTCTGTTACTGCTTTTGTTGCATGGGAGAGATTAGACTTAATAAAATTATTGACTGAATCAACCAGTAATGGAAGTTTAATGTTCTTTGTATAAACCTGGTGAAAGTTTACATATTATGAGGATATATATTTTGTGCTTACATACATGAGAAAGACAGTAGGGTTTGTTGCTTTATAGTCAGTGATTTTGCCAATTTATAATTCCTAAGTTGAACACATCATTAAATAAAATTTATGTGAGATTGAAAACTTCTTTAAGTTGTTTTTGTTGAGCGCAGCATGAGTATTCATTCTCTCTAAATTTAAATAAAGCTGCCATCTGTTCCTTTCTTCAGATATCTCCAATTTAATCTTCACTCAAAACACAGATAAACACAAATACATGCATGTAAGTCATAAAACTGCCATTAAAGTGTCACCTCTCTTGAATGTGATTTTGAGGTTAAAGCTCAATATTGAATACATTCTTTTTCATAAAAAAAAATGGAGCTGAACCTGTACATTCTCAGAACATTCTGTGACTCTTAAGTCCTATATGGTTCCAATCAGTATTTGTCAAGTATAGTACTTTTGTCGGGCTGGAGAGATAGCACAGCAGTAGGGCGCTCGTCTTTCACATGGCCGACCCGTGTTCGATTCCTCCGTCCCTCTCTGAGACACGGCAAGCTACCAAGAGTATCTTGCCCAAACGGCAGAGCCTGGCAAGCTCCCCGTGGCATATCTGATATGCCAAAAATAGTAACAATAAGTCTCACAATGAGAAATGTTACTGGTGCCCGCTCGAGTAATGGGATGACAGTGACAGTACTTTTGTTATTATCCACTACGAATTATGATCAAAATGTCTTATAATTGGAGAGCTAAGAGAAACTCAATGTATTTGGACCCTTTTAAAGTAATTTTTCCCCCTTAGGGTTTGGGTCAAACCTGGCAATACTTCGGAGCTACTCCCAGTTTGGTGCTCAGGGATTGCTCCTGACAGTGCTCAGGGGACTGTACAGTTTTGGGGATGGAACTGGGACTCCCACACGTAAAATGTGCTCCAGCCAGTTGTGTCATCTTTTGACTTTCATCATTAAAAAATATAACATTCTATTTCAAAAGCACTTTTATTTTTTTTCTACTTAAAATATTTGTATGCAGAAAGTAATATAAAATAAGAATGCATACTATCTTTTAAGAATTCTTTTGGAAACATTATCAGAAGACTTGCTGCCTAGGAACTGATTTCAATCATCTCAATTATCCTCACTTAGGAGAATTATTTACGAATGAGCAATTACTTTTAAGAATCAATAAAAAAATTTAAATAATGCATAATCATTACATTTTCAATTTTGGAGGCCCTTTTATAAGGGTTTCTGAACACAGTTTACGTCTTAATCTGATAAAAGCAGTCTATAGTAGCTTTTTATGTTAACTTTTACAGACAATAAAAATAAACCTGCTTTGAGTATGTAACTCGTCCAAAAGTCCAGATAATTCAGTTATCTGCTTGTAATTAAACTCAGACCTTTATAATTAAGGCTGCTTGTAATTAAATTCACATCCAAATGCTCCTTTGATTACATATGATATCTCATGTTATGCAAATTTTTGTACTCTGATAGACTGAAGTAGAATTCTAACCATTTCTTTGTGAGTTTGCTTATAATTTGTGTGAAATATTTTACAGGGATGTGCTGTTACTCTGTAGCAGGAGTAAATGAAAGAGACAAGATGCAGAGTCTCTATATATCCCAGTTCTGGCCTGAATTAACCTCTGATCACGCTGATAGAAAATCTGGTAGTTTATGAAAACTCCAATGATGTCTTTTTTTCATTTTATGAAAATCCCAGCTCATGTGACATCCACTAATAAAAGTCTGAACTGTTTTTGAAATATTCTTGTAAATAACAAGGTGAATTATTGAATAAATTATAAAATTTATAAATTCATTTTAGTCAATGATTGGACCAATGCCTTTTAATTAACTTTAATCAATGTTTTTTATTCATCTATTTTTTATTAAGCATCATCTTAACTTTTGAATTAATTTTTCTTTCTTCAAAGGAAATGAAATTATCGAAAGTATCAAATAATTTTGGCTTTGTTTCTTAGTCTAGGGTCTTACTCTGCAGATTGTGGTCCTAGAACAAAGTAATTGTTTATTTATTTGGTGTCCTACCCACAGCAGGACTCAAGGTTTATTCCCGGCTCTGTGCTCAGGAATCACACCTGGCCGGGATCAAGAACCATATCTAGTGCAGGGGATCAAACCTGGGTTGGTTCTTTTCTTGTGATAAAGACAATGCAACCATTGACAAGATCAATTTTTAAAAATGTTTTGGGAGCACTAGAATACTTACACAGGTAGATCACATTCAGTAAATGCAGGCTAGTTTTACTTGTAAACTAAGAATGTCTATGCAGCAGAATGAGTTTTGTCTTCAATAGAGTTGAGTTAGAAATTGTTGGATTTAGATGAAAAGCACAGGGACGTATTTACACACTCCAAAATTCCTTTAAATACTGTTCTGTCATTTTTAAGAGCTGAGTTTTATCTTTTATTAGTGATGTCTTAATTATATCTTAAATATAATACCACTAATGATGATCCTTGTCTTAACGATCAGATTCATTCTCAAAAATTTTCTACAATTAAATCCAACCTGTATTTGGCCCTACCATTCACTAAAAGAAGATTTTATTTATCTAAAAAGCTTTTCATGAAACATCACCTTCAGGTCTGAACTCATTTTTCTTTTTTTCAAAGGAATATCGGGGCCTGGGGATATAATTCAAAGTGGTGGAGCACGTGCCTGCCACATCAAATCTTTGAGTTTCATCTCTACCATAACTTGGGCCCTCAAAGAGCACTGGGAGAGATTTTTAAACAGATCATTGTGGGCCAAGGGGGAGAGAGGAGAACAGCAGAGCAACCAGTAAGGTGCTTCCTTGCTTGAGGCTGACCCAGGTTCGATCCTCAGTTCCACATGTCTTCCAAGACCTTCAAAGTGGTCCCTAAGCACAGAGCCCAGAGGAAAACCCCAATGATGTTGGGTGTGGCACCCAAATCAGCAACAAAAAAGTCACTGTGCACTTTTTTAAGTTACGAAACATATTTACTCTGAATAAACAAATCAACTCTCCTACAGTTAGACAAGTGCTTTTGTTCAATTCCATTTAACTGATAACCTGAAATCTAATGGTCCCATTTAGTTTTCATGATGAGATTTTTCTTCTTTTGCTTTTGGATTTTGAGCCACAGCAGGTGGTGCTGAGGGCTTACTCCTGGCTCTGTGCTCAAGGATCATTCCTGGTGTGGCTCTGGGGACCATGTGCAGTGCTGGGGATAAAACTCAGGTCAGCTGTGTGCAAGGTAAGTACCCTACACTGTACTAACTTTCCAGTCTAAGAATGCTACTTTTCTTTTAGCGTGAACTGCTTCCTCACTCCATCTCTCTTTTTCCTGAGGGACTGATACAGGAGGGTCATAAATTCTTCCACGATGAGGAATTAACTGACTAACCACCACATACATCTACAAAGTGTTCCTGCCTCAGCCTGTTGCTGTTTGCTTCTAAGAGTTATCACCTCTGCAGGAAGAGGCAGAGACGGTGTTTCTATTGCCAGACAACCTTGGTGTGGCCCAGTTTTAAGAAGTTTGATAAGGTGATGAAACTGGCATTTCCTGATGTGAAGAAGTTAAATAGTGAGAACAGCCATCACTATTCTGAAATTAAGCATGATTCACATCGCGTACTTAGCACATATTTTCTGCATATATTAGGTAATTCCCCTGATGCAAAGAATTTGCAGGAAATGCCTTAGCTTACTGAAAATGATCTGTAATTTAATCATCAATTCCACATTCAAGGCAAGTGCTTCAACCCATGTGCTACATCTCCAGCCCTGGTTTTCCTATATTCACACTCAAGAAATCTGTTTACAGTCTAAGAAATCATTATTTTCTAGAAATCATTACATTTCCATCCTAGAAATCTATTTCATTTCACTATAGTTTTTATTCTTCTTGAATGCTTTGAAGCGAGCCCCAATAGTCCATGTCACCCCCAAACATGTGGCCTTCTCAGAGAAACTCTTTCCTCTCTTTTCTGATGGTAGCATTTACGGCAGCAAAGATTATTATCACATTCATCTTCACCTAACTCTAACCCTTCGAGCTCTGTGAGTTTTATATAATAAAGGAAAAGTCTATGAATTTTGTGATTCCTTGTCATCAAGCTCCACTGATTATTAAATAAGAAACCTTTTCGAGAACTCAAATGTTTTCTTAATTAAGACCCTGGAGGTAGCTGCAGCCTGAAGACATTTTATTTCATTTCATTGATCCTGGGACCCCAGTAGAGGTGGTAATTCAAATGTGAAATACAATTATGCAGTAGGAGAGGAGTCTGGTCACCTCCTGAGCTCCTTGGTTTAGAGCAGATGCTAATCGGAGGCTTTCAAATGCCATTTCCTTCCAGGGCTTAGCTCTCAGAGTAGAAACGACCAGCAGCTCTGTCTCTCTCATCATTAGACTCCAACGATGCCACTTAAAGAGCTGTATGAATTGTCTAGTGGTTTTGTTTGGTTTTGGTTTGGGTGGCCATACCCAGCAATGCTTAGGGTTTACTCCTGACTAGTGCTCAGGGAATCAATCACTCGCGGTGGAATATATGCCACCAACCGTATGAAACTCAGTGAATTCAGCCAATTGCATGCAACACAAGGACCCTGCTTGTTCTACTATCTCTCCAGGCCCTGTCAAATATTCCTACTATGTTATGTGTGGAGTGAGCTTTCGCGGAAGTGAAAAATATCAGATTATGATGCCCTAAAAATGTAGTTGCTTTTCAAGTCTTCTCCCCAGCTGGCTTAATGAGCATTGCTGGTTTAATTCCTTCAATTGAAGATTTAATGACACTGAAACAATAGGAACTATTAAGTTTCCAAATTATTTGGTTTTGGGGAGTTGTTAGATAAGAAAAAAAAAGACACTGTTATTTTTTTTTCATCACACTAATTCCCCTTTAAAAGGAGTTTCTAAAAGAACGTTAGTTGTCTACAGTTTGGAGACCTGTGATAAACAGAGTTTAGCCTGAATCAGAATCATTTTGAGGGCTTCTTCAAAACAGATTTCTGGGGTTTCAGAGATAGTTAGTTCAAGGGTTAAGGCCCATGTCTTGCATGTAACTGATCCTGGTTCGATTCCCAACACCTTATGACCCCCTGAATACTATCAGCAGACACTTCCATACACAGAGCTACAAATAGCCCCTGAGCCCTTCTATGTGTCACTTAACTCCCCAACTTCTGACAAAAAAACAAAATTAGAGACCTGGGTCCCTGTAGTACAGTAGAAATACCCGAGTAAGTGCATCGGATGGAGGGATATATCATCTTCAGGCAACTGTGATTATTTTCTATTATCACTTACAACAAATTAGCACAAATTAAATCAGTGGCTTCAAATCACATATATTTAGGTTCTTATTATTTATGTAATTAGGAGCACAACACAATCTAAGCAGATTGAAATCAAAGACTGAACAGTGCTGTTCTTTCTGGAGAACATAAGCAAATCTCTACATGCAGATGCTAGTCTAGAGGCTAATATAGGACTTTCTATGCATATTTTTTCTACTACGTATTTTTGCAGAGTAGATAATGTGTCTATACCTCTGCATAATTACAGACAGAGACATGTGTATAAGTCAAAGACTTATAGATAGCAGTCAGACTATAATATCAGGCTATAAATTTTATAAATGCTTCAAATCTTCAGAAAGAAACATGATTGGGAGGAGGATTTTTAGTGGTGGTTAAGAACAGAACAACCACTATATTCACACAGAAGTGAGGGAGGTGGGGACGGTTCAAGAAGGACAGAAATAGCTTAGCACTGATGATTTGATTCATATGTGAGCACTATGTACGTTTTTGTCATTTTGCATCATTCTGATTTGTCACATTCAACCACTAGAATGAGACATTGCAACTCACTTTAAGTCAAGCTGTTTTTCCCCCTCTGTAAAAGTGTGAGGTTATTCAACTTGCAATTTTTCTGCAAACTTGTTGCATAAATTATAGGATAATGGTGCTCAATATTGTAATCATCCTTTGAAAATAGGTTTTCCTTTTTTTTGGCGTGCGTTGGGTCACACCCGGCGATGCACAGGGGTTACTCCTGGCTCATGCACTCAGAAATCACTCCTGACGGTGCTCGAGGGACCATATGGGACGCTGGGAATCGAACCCTGGTCGGCCGCGTGCAAGGCAAATGCCCCACCCAATGTACTATTGCTCCAGACCCAATTCTTTAAAAATAGGAATCTTTTAGTTTCTTTTTGAACTGCAGTTCTCTTTACAACTCAGTAGCTATCACCTTTTAAAATGGCTCAGTGTGGGACAGGAGTGGTAGTACAGCGGATAGGGCTTTGCCTTGCACGCAGCCGACCCAGGTTCGATTCCCAGCATCCCACATGGTACCCCAAGCACCGCCAGGAGTTATTCCTGAGTGCAGACGCAGAAGTTAACCCTGTGCGTTTCCGGGTGTGACCCAGAAAGCAAAAAATAAAATAAAATAAAATAATAAAATGTCTCGGGGCTGGAGTGATAGCGCAGTGTGTAGGGCGTTTGCCTTGTATGCAGCCAACCCTGGTTCGATTCCCAGCATCCCATATGGTCCCCTGAGCAGTGCCAGGAGTAATTCCTGAGTGCAGAGCCAGGAGTAACCCCTGTGCATTGCCGGGTGTGAACCAAAAAGCAAAAAATAAAATAAAATAAAATAAAATAAAATGTCTCAGTGTTTTCACCAAGTCCCTTACTTCAAACAACATCACTTTGTCTCAAGAGAAATTATTTTAAGCTCTGGATTTTACCAATGTGAAAACGAAGGCTGAGGATGTTCTCAGTTATACAGTGAAGTAGTAGAAAACACTGCGAGGAACACTTTTCACGGAGGCTTTCAAGGACTGCCACATGCTTCCACTGACATTAAAAATCTCTTAAATTTTTCATTTGATGTTGTGGTTTGTGTTTATATGACTACAAAAGCACAATGTGTCTGTATGGAGGATGCTAAAAGTGCCAAAGTAATTTCATTAACATGTTGTCATGTCTGCCATCCTAAAAAAAAAAAAAAAAAAAAAAAAGGTCCTTCTGATGAGGCTGGAGCATTCGCCTTGCATGCGGCCAACCCAGGTTCGATTCCTCTGCCCCTCTCGGAGGGCCCAGCAAGGTACTAAGAGTATCTCTCCCACACAGCAGAACCTGGCAAGCTACCCGTGGCATATTCAATATGCCAAAAACAGTAACAAGTCTCACAATGGAGATGTTACTAGTGCCTGTTCAAGCAAATTGATGAGCAACGGGATGACAGTGACAGTGACAGATAGAACAATAAAATGACAAATATACAGCAAAAAACAAAAAGGAGAAAAAGAGCATTCTCTGATGCACTCATAGGGTGCCTAAACGAAAGAGGTTGCATAGAAACTCAAGAGCTTTCCTGTAAGAGTAGGTGCTGCTGTTAGTTTTTGCTAACACCAGAAGACCTTTGGGGACAGGTGGAGCGTGTTAGAATAGTGCGTCTTTAATTGGCCTCCAGCCTCCGTCTCTGATGAAATTTCTTTGTGTGAGTTTATAACGAAGGGAGCAAGTACAGCTTTTATCATGCTTTCATTACACTATCGCTACAAACAAGGGAAGCCTATGTATGTCTTGCATATTCATTGATAATCACTTTCTCCATAATAAATAATCATGCCCAGACTACATCTCTACATCCTTATTTACTTTATGATCAGTTTTTATTGAATCATTCATTGGAATGGTAAGTTTCATCTAGACACTGTTATTTTGTCTCAACACTACATACACTTCAACTGGGAACTAAGTAATTTTCCTATCACCCACCCACAAATAATAATTCTTAGTTTAAGCTCTAAATCATAAATTGAACATCCATGGATTTTTCTATTGCAAATGCTATCTGAAATATCAAGAACATTTCTCCCCAGTATTCCAGAATACCAATTTGGAAAAGCCATTTAAGTATTTATACATTAGAGTTGACAACATATGCAAATAGAAAATGTTGGCACCCTTAGAATTATACGTGCCTACTGCACCATAGGAAGTGAAGTATATATATATATGTATATATACATATGTGTATGTATATATATACATATACATGAAGACTGACTATTTGATTTTTCTAGCTTATTGATTTCATTGAGATAAGAACATGAAAATTTCCCTGAAAAAAATTTTTTTGAAATCATAACTTTTGTCATTGATTTTTTTTTAATTTATTTTATTGAATCACCAAGTGGAAAGTTACAAAGTTCTCAGGCTTATATCTCAGTTACACAATGCTCAAACACCCATCCCTTCACCAGTGCCCATATTCCACCACCAATAAAAACAAAAACAAAAGCAAAAACAAAACAAACAATCAAACAAAACAATAAAAGTATACATCCCACCCCTCACCCCCCAACCCACCCCATACGTGAGTGATAATTTCACTTCCTTTTCTCTTTACCTTGATTACATTCCAGATTTCAACACATAACTCACTATTGTTGTTAGAGATTCAAAACAGACTCACTATTTTTGTTGGAATTTATCCCCTAAGAATACAGCTCTATTAACAGGGAAATATTTGATAATAAGTTTTCCATTGACAAGAATGAAGAGATAAAATGTCGCGCGGCTGCTACAGCAGCCGCGCGGTTTACAATTTCTGTATTATAGTAATTAAGTCCGCGAAGATTTAGGTTTGAAAATGAATCATTTCCCTTCCTGGAACAGCATGTAGCCAAAGTTAGTTCACAGTCTCCATACATGGGTGCAAGCACTTGCTGGAAACCCAATTCCTAAAGCTGTCTCTGGTTCCCGCTTGTTCCACATCCACCGGCTCTGCAGAGGCAAGGGCGCCCGGGCCGAAAACCCGGCCGGCCGGAGCCGAGCACGGGCCCCCAGCTGGGGCTGGCCCTGTAACCCGCGGCTCTCCCTGAAAATTTTTTATTGAGAAATGTCACATATTAGGTTAACCTGAAAATTCATTTGCTGGTTCCTATTAATTTATGAGCTTCCTATCAAGCATAGTCACCTATAAAGTATAGTGTGCTAAATTCATACTGCAAAAATCAAGAGTTTGTCTTTTCCTTTCTTTGAAGTTATTATAAAGGTCAACCTGGATGAAATACATATTCTTTTTAAACATTTGATTCATGGTTAAAGATACATAAACATGCTTGTTCTGCTACAGAAATCCTAATAAATCATGAGGACAAGCTTGATCAAAGCAACTTATTTCCTGATTACTCTAAGTCTTACTCATTGGACTTTGTCCATTTATCTTGCATTATGAATTCTCTTAACTCCTACAGCTAAATGTCCATTTAGACTCTGAATCTAATGACTTTTTCACAACTGGCTTCCCAGCTAAATTTTTTTTTCATTTTCTTAACATATTATGTACAGCATGGGAATTTTTCACTCTTTCATTCATTTTCTTCAGCTTTTCTTTTGGAGTGCATGTGGTAAAGCAAATGTTTTAGCTTCACACTAATGTTTTTATGGGTCATCAGATTCTTTTTTATTTAGCAACAGTTTCACTGGAAATGATAGAAGTTTCTTCTTGTGATTCAATTCTTGCCTAAAATATTAAATATGGGAATTTTGTTGTTATTAATAGTTTAAAAAATTAGACATAAAATAGACATAAGGATTGAAAGATTTTTATTTATTCCTAAAGAATTTAGACATAGGATTGAAAGATTTTTCTTTTATTAGGTGTGTAATAGATTTTGTCTCATATGTAGCCACAAGAGAATAAGAGTGATATAAAAATAAGGTAATTAAAAGTGGACTATAGCTACATGCTTATGTAAAAATAGGTATTTCTGGGACACACAGATAGTACAATGTGCAGTGTTTGCCTTGCATGCAACCAACTCACATTTCATCACTATCACCACATATATTCCCATGAGTACTGACAATAGTGATCCTTAAGCACAGAGCCAAGAGTAAGCCCTGAGCACCATCAGGTGTGTCTGACCCCCAAACTTGTTATTTCTAATGTTTAGAGAATTCACCCAATTCAAATTAAACATCCATTCTCTGTTCTGAATTTTGAGACCACTTACACACCATTTACAACACCTTTTATTTCTTTTTCCACTTGTGTTTACATCTAACGAGACTATGTTTTTCTTCACACATCTTTCCTAAATTCTTCAATACGAATTAAAAAAAAGCATAAACACATCCTACCCCCTTTGATCTCCCTGCATCTCCATGCAAGCATGGAGGCATCCTGCAGAAGATCACAGGGAGAACCATCGCACAGAAGACTCAGAAGAGACGAACTCCTCATTTCCAGACTTGGCCAGTAGTCTCAGCTCCGAGCTATGTTTTCAGTTACTCTTGGGCCATTTCTTACTGTGATAGAGTTGATTCATGAATAACACAGAGAATAATTTAGAATTTCTAAAATTAAAGCCATAGGTAGGGAGGCAAGAAAGACAGAGAGGGACAGAGAGAGAAAAAGAGTGAAGAGAGAGAGACAGAGCGACAGAGATAGAGACAGAGAGATAAACAGAGAGCAAGCAGAATGCAAATACTAGTCAAAATGATGAATCATGACCTTAAGTATCTGATGGAACATTGCTTATCTAAAGAGTGGCTAAGCCCTCAATACCTGGCGATTCTCTTTTCCCCCCAAATGCAAAGATTTCAGACCCCCTGGCTCAGTGTTTCTCTCAGAGAAGGCACAATACAGAGTTGGCTCAAAGTTCCCTCACAGGTTGCTGACTTCATACTGCTAGTCAGACCAATGCTCTAGCTCTGTGAGTTCCTTTTGCATCCTAGATAGTTTCCTTTCATCCTAGATAGGATGAAAACATATTTTCAGATGACTGCTGTTGAGCCAAGTGGTTTACCCAAATGCTTTAAATTTTCTTTTGAGAATGTAACTTTTGAGCCCAGAGTGATTTACTGTCAAATGCCAGTGGCTGAATTCCAAATGTAGCATAATCCCAATGTTAATTTTTGTAACAAGTGGCACAGGTTAATGTGCACCAAAGATACTAAAGCCATTTATTAGAAATGCAGGTGACAGCATTTTCTTTAAGTGAATAGCTAATGGAGCTTACTGTCCAGGAGGAAAAAAATCATTTGTAAAAAGTCTTTTTTAAAAAAGACTTCAATGGACTAATGAGACAACTACAAATACTACATTAGTGTAAGTTTATAAATTTACAATTAAAGAAATAGTTTACTAAATAATCTTAGCCTTGACCACATTATTTCTTTGCTGCCAAATACTTCTGCTTGAAGCATGTTTAATCTACCTATGCATGTTCAACACTCTTTTGACGCATCCACTGAAGCCTCTTACAATCTCAACAATGGATATGCTGGAAATCTGGGAAACAGCTAAATGTGCATATTTGCTTGAGTGGCCACCAGTAACGTCTCCATTGTGAGGCTTGTCGTTACTGTTTTTGGCATATGGAATACGCCACAGGGGGCGTGCCAGGCTCTGCCATACAGGCAGAATACTCTCGGTAGCTTGCCGAGCTCTCCGAGAGAGGAACAGAGGAATTGGCTTCATGCAAGGCAAACGCCCTACCTGCTATGCTATCGCTCCAGTTGTACATATGTAACTTATTATAATTCTCTACGTCTTCCCATAGTATTTTTTGTTTTATAATTTGTGTAAGGTTCATCTTTATCATATTAATGCTTAAGAAATAAATAAATATGTCATGTGGCCACAAGCTTCAGGATTTCAAAAATTTTCAATAGGGTGATACAACTGGATGTGACTTTGGGGGTCTCCTACTCGACTCCAGGGTGAGATACAACAATCTTCACACACTTTCCTCTAAGGAAATTTTTGGGATCATTTTTAGCAGATTATTTGGAACAAACAATATAAATTAAATTATTTACGACCTGTTTGGGGGGCAGGCTTGGGTGTTGGTGGAGAATTCGAAATAATCATGGTGGGAAGGTGTAATGGTAGTGGGATTGGTGTTGGAGAACTGAATGTAATAAATTATTGTGAATAACTTGATAAAAATAAAATAAAATTTTAAAAGAGAAAGAAATGAAGAAGCAGAGTGGTGGAAAGGCAATGAAGAAATTAGAAAGATTGGTTCAGGCAGGATTCCAAGGATGGTCGAAGGCTGTGACACCATATGGAGATCACTCCAGTCCCTATCCCTGAGGGAGAAGCCAAGATGTTGCATTTTTACCTTGGTTTTCATGACAACTTAAAACCTACTAAGGTCACTGTCACCATGGACTTGGTTTGTGCAATTTGAAATTCAAAGGAAAGAAGGAATAGGCCTCAAACATTGAAGATTTATTTCTTTCAGCTTTTTTTTTGGGGGGGGAGGCTATGCCCAGCGCAGCTTTGAGGAGGCTCCCCTGGCTTGATACTTGGGGTGGGCTCTCAAAAGTGCTCAGAGGACCATGCAGTGATGGGAATTGAACCTGGAAACCTGTCATATAATCCGGTCCTTTAAAGCCGTATACCCAGCTCTGAAAGTTTCTTTCATCTCTGAAGATTCGTCCTCTGAAATGGGAAAC
This sequence comes from Sorex araneus, assembly GCF_027595985.1. Taxonomy (NCBI): domain Eukaryota; kingdom Metazoa; phylum Chordata; class Mammalia; order Eulipotyphla; family Soricidae; genus Sorex; species Sorex araneus. The sequence goes on along the minus strand of NC_073307.1, from coordinate 10,671,508 downwards.
TGAACATTAGTCAAGTACTCAATTAATGGGGACCAGAGAGATAGTACAGAGAGCGGTGTGTTCGCCTTGCCTGTGGCTGTCCTGAGTTCTATCCCTGGCACCAAATATTATCCCCTGAACCTCTCTGGGGTTGATTTCTGAGTTTAGAGCCAAGAGTAGGTATTGAGCACTGCCAGGTTGGTGGCCACCAATAAAAAATAAAGCAAAACAAAAAAGAGAGAGAACTCAATGATAATAAAGAGCCAGAACTAACTAGCACATTTTTGTGTTTTGTTGGATTCTCTGTCTCTTTGCTTCATGATCACCCAATCATGAGCCCAGTAACATAGAAAATAAAATCAATGTGCATTTCTGCATAGTTTTGTGCATTTGACTATTACATACTTCAATGCACACATACGCCCACATCATCTAAACTAGTAATGCTGCATGCATCTGTTAATATTCATTTGTAATTTGGTTCAACACTTTTGAAGGCTTTTCACACTATTAATACTTATAAAACATGTTTCGTGTGCTTGGGCAATTTGGGGAAGTTGGGTGTGAATGCTAAAATCCCTTCAAGTTGCTGATCTGAAAAACAATTGCATATACTTCTTTCATCCTTTTTCAGTTTTTTTCAATTGATGAGTAGAATATGGGATATTGATCCCTAGCCTGATTTTAAAGTAATTTCTTATCCTGTCCTTGTTGTTACTCCAGAATTTAGAAAGATGCACACATGAGCAACATGTTACTCTAGCATGTCCCAGTCTTCTCTGTCTTCTCTGTTCTGTTTTCAGGTAAACTGTCTTTGCGGTCAGAGTTACCAATTGCTCTTGCAGTCAACATACCTCACTTTCTTTCTTTTTTATTGAATCATCATGAGAAAAGTTACAAAGCTTCCAGGTTTAAATTTCAGTCATACAATGATCAAACACCCATCCCTCCACCAGTGCACATGTTCCACCACCAAGAACCCCAGTATACCTCCCAACACTCCCCCCTCTGCCCTGCCTGTGTGGCTGATGATTGTCACTTTAATCTTTACTTTGATTACATTCAATATTTCAACAGAAAACACACTATTATTATTTGGAATTTTCCCCCAACAATCAGACCTGCCTAAAAGGCATAATTTGATAATCTGTTTTCCGTTCCTGAGAATAAAGAGCATATTCGGCCATGAGGTTTTGGATTTCGGGTATTTTAGTAATTAAGTCCAGAGAAATTTCTGCCAGAAGTCTCATCATTGCAAGCTTGTACCTAGTTTAGTGGTCTCTAAAAGATGGTGGTTGCCACGTGACTGCCAAAAGGAAAGGCTGAGAGAGAAAAACCTTCCCACTCCACGGGCGGCATGGCGTCATAGCTTAGTTCACTGTCTAGAGGCATTTCTGGGAGAAGCCTCTGAGTTCTGAAATTAGTTAGTGGGCCTCCAGGTTCACAGTCATTCGGGATCGGAGGAGGCGTTTGTGTGGGCCACTTGGAGTCTCGTCTCAACACCCCTCACTTTCAATCTGGGGTATCTCAAGTTTTCCTGAGACCGTGATCCCTTTGACTCACTGTTTTATTTTCCCCTAAGACTAAACATTTAGCAATGGCTCTGACAGGAAGTCATACTCATGGTCCTGTGGCTTTCTTGACATCCTAGTTCTACCTTCCACTAACTGTGAAAAACAAACTCTGCCTTATTTCAGTCCAGTACCATTTCAAATTTCAGGAGATGTCAGACAAAAGCATAGGTGTTCAAATCTTAAAACTAAAGGATACTCTGCTCTCTTTAGACTTTGCCACGGTCCAGTCCCTTTCAATCTGCCAGATATGTATAACTGAGTCAAATGACCTCCTATAAGTTTATTTTTCTTGCTTTCATTTTGTTTGTTCGGGTTTTTTTTGTTTGTTGATTTGTTTGCTTGCATTTGGGTCTCCCCCAGCGATGCTCAGGGGTTACTCCTAGCTCTGCACACAGAAATTACTCCTGGAGGTGCTTGGGAGACCATATGGGATGCCGGGGATCAAACCCAGGATGGCCAACACCTCACCCACTGTACTAATACTCAGGCCCCATCATTTTGTTTATAATATTTTCCTTCCTTGACTGAAAGCCTCTCCTCCTTGGATTCTATGACCTGTTCCCCATTTTGCCTCAAATCCCTTACTAGTGTTTCTGATTCACTCATCCCTCCCTTCCTTCAACTGCATCTGAAATTTGTTGGCAAGGCAAGAATGGGAGGGTTGAGCCTAATTTATAATGCCAGTGTGTCTATACTACGTTATTTCTGTAAGATTCCACGAGGATTTGGCACTGCGCTTCTTCAGTAGCAGCCCGATCCTCCCAGGGAAGAGAATTATTGCTCTCTGTGCATTGTTGCCTGAGCTCTGACAGATAAAACTTAAACAGAACCTTCATAATAATTCTTCTATAGTTCTCTCATTTCTTTGATTCCAAAATAGCTATAGCTCATTTGTAATGTTGCTGAGAGTGAGAAAATTTTCCATTTCAGTCAGATCCAAACTTGGGAATAAAAAAAGACAGAATAAATCCTCCCATTATTTTTCATGAGTGCAAATTTTTTAAATTGCCTTGACCTAGAAAGAGAAACTCAGGGCCATTCCAATATCACGAGAATAGTACAGGAAGTGGAAAATGTGCAAGGAGAAAGGATTTGGATGCCCATAGCACTATGCCTGGTGTTTTAGAGGAAACATCGGATGACATTAGCCTGAAATATTTACCCTCTCAATGCTTCACTGTCAACAAATGGAGAAACCTTTAAGAAGTGGGCATAAAATAAGGCTAAAATGATTTTAGGAGCCAAATTCACTTTTGAACTAGGATTTCTCAGCTTTGCACTGTGCACATGAAATTTCCCAGACATATGCTGTTTGCAGACAGAGTTTTATTTCTTCCTTCCCAATCTGTCCACTTTTTATTTCCTTTTTAGGTCTCAGTGGGTTAGCTAGGATTTAAAGAACCAAACAGAGGCAAGAGGGTTTCTTTGCCTATTCCTGATCTCAGTCAGAAACTTTAAGTTTCTTATCATTACATATGTATAAGCTGTAGTTTTTTTTTTAAATGTGGATATATTCTTTACTGAATTTAGAATGTTTTCTTCTAGTATGAAATATTTAAATATTTTATTTATTTATTTAGTGGTTAAACTGTTTCTTTTTTTAAAATTTTTTATTAGTGAATCACCGTGAGGTAGTTACACAAGCTTATGAACTTTTGCTTTTGCATTTCAGTCATACAGTGATCATTTACCCATCCCTCCACCAGTGCCCATTCTCCTCCACCAACATTCCCAGCATCCCTTCACCACCACCACCCCATCCCCCGCCACCCCACCCTGCCTCTGTGGCAGGGCATTCCCCCTTGTTCTCTCTACTTTTGGGTGTTGTAGTTTGCAATAGAGGTAGTGAGTGGCCACCATGCTCGGTCTATGGTCTACTTTCGGCACTCATTTTTTAACCCGAATGGGTCCTCCCAAGATCCTCCACTTGGCGTTCCCTTCTCTATCTCAGCTGCCTTTTCCCCCAGCATGTGAGGCCAGTTTCCAAGTACTTAAATATTTTAAAGAAGAGAATTTTTGTTGGTAAGGGGGTGGCAGAGGGTGTTGCAAGCACATCTGGCAGTGTTCAGTGCTGACTCTTGACTCTGTGCTCAGGGATCACTCCTGTCAGTGCTCAGGAGACCATATGTGGTATAGGGAATCAAACTGAGAGTTGATTGTGTCAGGAAAGCACCTTATCCTCTATACTATAGCTCTGGCTTCTCCTATAGTTTTTGATAATGGGGTTTTAACTATCTTGTAAAGAAAATAGAAATCTTTGGAAAACACTGTAACTTTTGGTTCTAATTAATGATAGTACCATTGCTAATACATTGTTCTCTTTCGGTTTAAATTAAAATTGAGATAAATTCATGCTCTGTTTCTCCTAAGCAATTGTACTATTTTCTGAAATGTAATAGGAAGATAAAAACAGATTATATAACATTGTAAATCTCATTGTGGGGAGCTTATATTCTTAGAACAACCAAGGAAAATGGATGCAAAGAAGTTGAGAAATTGATAGAGAAAATGTGCTTAGGGAATGAATACTAAAACTACGGTTAATGTTCCTCTATTGTTTTCTCTGTGAAAGACAATTTGCCAGCATAAGAGATGGTTTTCTCTTCTATGATTAAAAGAATATGGACACATGCAGCATAAACAATCTTTACAAGTAGAGTGTTTTATTTAAAAATGGATAATTTGGTCCTGTATTCAAATCCCCCAATAAACACACTCATTCATTTACAGCATGTAAAATTATCTTAAGAGCAGCTTCCCAAAATATCAAGAAACTTAGTATTTCTCAATAATTCTACAATGATACAGTAAGCAGTAGTTCTTAATTTTCATAACTCCAAACTGAATTGCAGTACAGTAATTTGCTACTCTTTCTTTTGTGTGTGAAGATATTATTCAGTGAATTGGCATTAGACTTGATTTAGTTCTACACAATTTAGATTTACAGATGAGCTTTAATTTAAAATTTTCTTCTATTTCTTTAAAGGCTATCTTAAAATTCCATCAATTTTTAATTTTATACTAATAGATTACATTTTACAACAATTTAACCTCTTAGACTTGTGTTGTAATACAAAATACAGAATACTCTCTGCATTTATGAATATATCTACCACTACAAGTTAAACACTGAAATTAACTGTTAACTCACATAAACAGCTATATATTGATTTTTAAATTATGATATCAGCTTTTATCTGCACTTCCATGCTTACTTGCTCTTATTTATCACCACCCGCCTCCCCTCGCCCCACACACACATGATTTAACCACTGTTCTATGCCTGACTTTGTTGTGAGAAAAATTCTCCTTATGCATTTCTGGGTGGCTATAATTTCACTAAAAGATAGTTATTCTCAGTACATTGAAAGACATCTTAGGAAAGAATTTTCTGGAGAGATAGTAGAGCAGGCAAGTCACGTGCATAGCAATGCAGCTCACTTGAGCTCAATCCTTGTGACAATAAATGTCCCCACTAAGCTCTGAGAGAAGAGACCCCTGAGTATTGGTAGTGAGTCCGAAGCACTGCAGGGTGTGTTCCAAAGACAAAACAAAACAAAACAATAATTCTACTTGCTGTTATTTATATAACAATCAAGAGTAGATTTTCCACAGGATTGTCAGGGATTCATTATGCTGATTACGATCACTTAGGGTCACATGATCTGAGTGTGAAGCATGGTGGACACAGGGGACTCTGCTATCAGTCAAAGAGAATTAATATGCAGTGCAACATTTCTTTTTAAACATGCTTCTTTAAAGAAGAATATTTCCATAACCACCCCAGAGATCTATTTTGTTACCATCTTTTCCATCTCATCTTTGCCTGAAGATGGACATCTTTGTGCAATGTATACATTATCTTAGTCATATCACAAGAAAGGTACTTACAAATTAGTTTCTGTAGCCAGCCAATATATATCCATAATGAGTGCTGAATAAATTGAAGTATTTTTTATAACAACAACAACTAAAAAGTGAATAAATGATGAATTACTGAGAACGAGATCTTTGAAAAAACAGTTTTAAAAGCAATTTTTAAAAGAGAATTTCTAAAAATTATTTAAAAGGTTGATTAAGTTTTTAAATTAGGAGTTTCTCTCTCTCTCTCTCTCTCTCTCTCTCTCTCTCTCTCTCCCCCTCCTCTCTCTCCCTCTGTGTGTGTACACGTGTGAGCATTTGTGTGTTTATTCTTCACTTTCTTATTTTGAAAAAAAAATTGGTGATTGCCACAATCTAACACCAGTTGAGTGGCAATGTGAATCCATTTGAGACACACCAAAAGCCATTTTTAAAAAAGGTAATTTAATTCATCCAAATGGCCATCATTCAATTGGCTGAATCGCTTGTTGCTTATTTTCCCTGAGCTTTTTATGCTTTTCCTAAAATCAATGGTCAGGTTTCATATGGATGTTCCCATTCATAAATTTATAGTTTTTCATTTTTCTTGGTTACCCAGAAGCTGGACTGGAGCAATAGCACAGCAGGTAGGGCATTTGCCTTGCATGTGGCTGACCCGGATTCAATTCCTCTGTCCCTCCCAGAGAGCCCAGCAAGCTACCGAGTGTATCCCGCCAGCAAAGCAGAGCCTGGCAAGCTACCTGTGGCGTATTCTATATGCCAAAAACAGTAACAACAAGTCTCATGATGGAGACATTATTGGTGCCCACTGGAGCAAATCAATGAACAATGGGATGACAGCGCTGCACTGCTACCCATGCTGACCAACAGGTGGGTACACATTAAAAAGTTAACATATACTTCTAGAGAACTTATGTTGTATACAATTAATTGGAGCCTCCTATGAAAATAAAACATTTTACTGAGTATTTGCAGTATTGTAACTTTATAATTATATTTTAGTTACTACGTGAACATTGTGAAATTCTTCTCTGAGTGACAGAGACACGTGTTGCTATTTCTGATATCAGGTTTTTCTGAGGGACTATCCACATCAAGACAAGAATATAAATAAAGGGAAAGATCAAAAAGGATTTTTCATGAACCATTGGGTCTACTTCTGTTTTCTGTTATCAAAACATCTTTTATCTAGAATCCTCTCCACTGATTAGCTTGAGATGCCTATCCCTGGAGCTCCAATTATTTCAAGAAACATTTCTGAGTGTGCAGAAATCTCTGCTGACTATTAGTCTTGGTGAAGAACTGAAAGTATTAATTAATTCATTTCCAGGCAGTGTTAAATGACATGGATTCAGTGACACAATTTTCTCAGAGTTCATGTCCAAGTATACGAGAGATATCCTTTCATACGTGTTGCTAAAAGTAATATGCTATTAAAAGCATATTCAGTTTCTTTAACTCTGTGACCTCTATAAACTACTTATAAATAAAATATTAAGAAATCCTTTCCTTCTGATAGGGAATTATATGTTTCCCCTCTCATATGATTCCTGTGACTTCTCTTGCTCCTCCTCAATCTCAATTTGATTGATTCTAATGGAAAAGTCAAATTCAAAGGTTAAGCACAGTGAACATCTTGACCTTGGTTCTCACCATAATCCTATTTTTGTTTATGCTGGCAATTCTTTTCCATTCTCCAATTAGATTTTCATAATATAATTATGGTTATCTGCTTAAAAACCTTTCTGAAAAAAAGATATGATGTAAGTAAATATGTGAACAAAATAAGTCTTACATTTTTTATGCGATGGATTTTGCATAAAATCTCTTATTATTGGGCTTGAGGATTCGGTGCAGTGATAGAGGCAGGCGTGAAACCGCAAGTTATGTCTCAGCACTGTAACACACAAGCAAGTACCATCTCTGGCACACCAAAACCAGATGTAGCACTGTAGCACTGTCCCATTGTTCATTGATTTGCTCGAGCGACTACCAGTAATGTCTCCCTTGTGAGACTTGTTACTGTTTTTGGCATAGCGAATATGCCATGGGTAGCTTGCCAGGCTCTGCCATGTATGGCTGTAAAATTCAACAAGAATAAACAATAGCAGAGTGAAGGCATGAAGAAGGTAAAAACAATTAAACAAAAATCCTTATTAATTCTAAATTTAAGTTGCTGAGCTGTAGATACACGTGAAATTGAAATTTTCTAACACTTTTTAATGATAAAGAATTATTTGTGTTATCAATCAATCAGTCTAAAACACTTCATTATGCTTTATATATTGTGTTAGTCTAAAACCTCCCAGGAGTCTTTGGTCAAACCCTCTACTAAGTAAGGGGAAAGAAAAGACTTGGTGAAGTGGAAGAGTGAGTCTGTGTTGGAGACACAAGGAGCTTCATGGTGACCACAGTATAAAAGATAGTGATGCATCACAGAGGAACTGATGAAGATGAGTTAGCAATGTCATGTGAAACAGTGCTCTCTGGAGAGGAAGTAGAAATACATTAAAAGTTAAGACTCAAAGAAAAGAGTGTACATGAGCACCACCCTTAAAGACACAGGATAAAGAAGGCATTGTGCATATATATAGTGGAATATTACACAGCCATTGGGAGAAATAAAGTCATTGGAATGAGAGTACCATGGTGAGTTATATGAACCAGAAGGAGAAGGACAAAGAGAATGATCACACTATTTGTAGGATATAAAAAACATAGTATGAGAATGCTAGCTAAAGACAATAGAAACAAGGGCCAGGAGGACTGGTCCCCGGTAGGGAGTTTACCACAAAGTGGAAGTAGGAAGGAGGGCAGTAAGGATAGAGAAGGGACCACTATAACAATGATAGATGGAAATGATAACTCTGGGAAGAGGTAAACTGATATACATGATACCCTTTTAGTAGTAGTACTGCAAACCACAGAGCCTAAAAGAAGAGAGAGAGAGAGAGAGAGAGAGAGAGAGAGAGAGAGAGAGAAGCACAGGGAAACCACAGACATTGGTGATATGGTGGTGGGAAATGTATATTAATGTGGGGGTATGACTGAAACTCAATCATGAGCAACTTTATAACTGTATTTCATGATGTTTTAATAAAACAAGAAAAGATTAAAAAAAAAAAGAAAAGACAGCCCCCTGCCCCCCGCCCCAGGCCTGCTCGAGAAGCCTGACAACATAATCCTGTCGAGGCAGTGAAAGGGTGCAGTAAAATCGAATCAAAAGTGGCTGGAGAATAAAGCCCTCACTCTCAGTCACAATCTGGGTTCCTAACCCATCCATCCAAATTTCCTCACTGGAACTTGGAAACTGGTTCCCACCTCCCACGTTCTAAGGGGGAGTCATGAGCTCAGCCTGGAGTGAGGAAATGCTCTTTGCAGGAAAATAAAACAAAAAAAACCAGTCTTACCTCAACATATAACATCCCCTTCTCTCCCAGAAATGACATTCAGGAGGAGATGAATAGTGAAGCAAAATAGCTTTAAAGAAATTTATTGAGGGCAGGAGTAGGTAGGAGTAGGTAGGAGTAGGTAGGAGTAGGTAGGAGTAGGTAGGAGTGGTAGGAGTAGGTAGGAGTAGGTAGGAGTAGGTAGGAGTAGGCAGGAGTAGGTAGGAGTGGTAGGAGTGGTAGGAGTAGGTAGGAGTAGGTAGGAGTAGGTAAGAGTGGTAGGAGTAGGTAGGAGTAGGCAGGAATAGGTAGGAGTAGGTAGGAGTAGGCAGGAGTAGGTAGGAGTAGGTAGGAGTAGGCAGGAGTAGGTAGGAGTAGGCAGGAGTAGGCAGGAGTAGGTAGGAGTAGGTAGGAGTAGGCAGGAGTAGGTAGGAGTAGGTAGGAGTAGGTAGGAGCAGGCAGGAGTAGGTAGGAGTAGGTAGGAGTAGGTAGGAGTAGGCAGGAGTAGGCAGGAGTAGGTAGGAGTAGGCAGGAGTAGGCAGGAGTAGGTAGGAGTAGGTAGGAGTAGGTAGGAGTAGGTAGGGCAGCTTTCAGGCAGCTGACCAGGGTTTGATCCTGGAGTGATCCCTGAGCACAAAGCTAAGAGTAAGCAACGGGAGAACAACTGGGTGTGGTTCCAAAACAAACAAAAGGAAATTATCTAGAGAAATGTGAGGAAGTGGAAAAGAGACACGTGTTCAAGAGTGAACACTTGTTCCAGATGCAACTTCTCCAGAGGAAGATTTCCAGACAAGGCTATATTCCATTTCTCCAATTTGTTTTACCCTGCAGTTCTCTGACTACGTAAGAGTTAATCTAGGTGTTGTCGAAGGGAAAAGCCTTGGGCTCTTGATGGTCCTTCGTATTCCTACGAAGACTGGAGCTGTAGCACAGGGGGTAGGGCATTTGTCTTGCACTTGGCCAAATGGGGTTCGGTTCCTCCATCCCTCTCAGAGAGCCTGGCACGCTACCGTGAGTATTCCGCCCGCACAGCAGAGCTTGGCAAGCTACCCATGGCATATTCGATATGCCAAAAACAGTAAACAACAAGTCTCACAATGGAGACATTACTGGTGGAAATGGAGCAAATCAATGAACAATGGGACAATAGTGCCACAGTGTTACCACGACCTTTGGATTCTCCTTTCCACCCTTCTCTGGACATGTCTCAGGCTTTGTACCGTGGTGTTTCCTCAGTTTTCAAATCCGAAGAGCTCAGTATGTGCATCTCAAAGGACAAGTTCCTCATGCCTTTGGGATTTTTAAAGGTGAGGCAATTTCTTCTTAGTTTTATTATTTCCCAAAGTCTCGTTATCAGGCCTCCGCCATCTGTCTTCGGCACTAAGCTTTGATGCTGTAGGAAATTCCCCTCCATTTCTTGTCCGAAAGTTTTCAGTTGAGTATTAGACCAGCATGGTAGACCTAGCTGTGTCATTTTCAGGGTCATTAGCAGATAGGTGGACTCCACATGCTATATGCATAAACACTTTGAACTTAGAACTCAGTTAAGCAAACAAATATCTTGAATTTCCTATGCCTCCAGAGACTGTATTCAAGTGAGATCCTGGCAAATAGTTTGGGTGAATATCTCTAGGAGAATGAATGAAGGTGTGTCAGAACACAAAATGACACAGAAAGAATTCTTAAATCCTGCCCAGACAAGGTGCTTTGCAGGACAGAATCATTAATATTGGTGCCAAGAGGAATCATTTCTCACAAGCTACTCATCCACCCAATTTTTTTCTCTCTTAGGAATTCCTTCCACTCCAAAAAAGTATCCATCTATGAATGCTGATACAAGTCACATCAACCAAAGATCACACTTAATATTTGTTAGGTGTTTCATTATTCAGTTCCTTTAAAAATAACATAGGAGTGTGCGTGCAAGAGACAGTAGAACTTTCAGATTGATTACAAGCAGAGTACTAACAATAAAATTTGACACAATTTTCATAGAGGTAAATAATCACAGATGTTCATGACTTCAATGCAAATACCAGTATGGCATAGTGGACTGGCTATGAACTTTAGGAGACCCAGAATTTTTTTTTTATTGACTTGTTTTTTGTTTTCATCTCCACCTGTTCTTTTTCTTTTTCTTTTTCTTTTTCTTTCTATGGAATCACAGAGAAATGCAGAGTTACAAAGCTGATCATGGGCGGGTTTCAGTCATACAGTATTCAAGGTCCCTCCATCAGTGTAGCCCTCCCACCACCAATGTCCCCAGTTTTCCTCCCACCATCCTCCCCTGAGCCCATCTCTATGGTAGGCACTCCCCCCCCTCTCTCTCTCACTGTCTCTCTGTCTCTCTCTGTTTTTCTCTCTGTCTCTCTCTGTTTCTCTGTCTCTCTGTCTCTGTCTCTCTCTCTCTCCACTCTCTCTCTTCTCTTTCTTTCTCTCCTGTTTGGGGCATTATCTACCTATTGTTTCCTTCTGTTTTTTTTCCTTTGTATAAAAGTTGTAGCATTGTAGTACTGTCATCCAGTTGTTCATCAATTTGCTCTAGTGGGCGCCAGTAATGTCTCCATTGTGAGACTTGTTGTTACTATTTTTGGCATATCAAATACGAGATAGGGAGCTTGCCAGGCTCTGCCATGCAGGCAGAATACTCTTGGTAGCTTGCCAGGCTCTCCGAGAGGGATGGAGGAATCGAACCCAGGTTGGCAGCTTGCAAGCAACTACCCAACCCGCTGTGCTATCACTCCATCCTGTATAAAACTTACACACATAAATTTTATATACTATTTAAAAACATAAGTAAATACTTCAAAGAAAAGAGATTATGCCATTCCTTGAGATAAAATTCTGTTGTAAAAGAGTGACAAAAAATAAAGCAGATTTTTTAAAGTTATGATAGATTATGATAAGATTAGAATAAACATTATAAAAGAGGGAATAATGCAATAATTTACAGAAACAATCCTGTAACAAAACTAAACAGCAGATTTAACAGACATAGCTATCTATCAAGTCAAATTAATTCTTCAGTCAAGGAAATAGTAAAGAATATTGTTACTGCAGTCCCAGCTAAATTTCTGCCTAGCATTTACTCATTTTCTGAGGGATGTTTTTAGCAATCCTGTCTACCCATTATGAATGATGGATGAGAAGGAGAAACAAAGTTCATTGAAATACTCCTCTGGAGGCTAGAGAGATGCATAGAACGGGACATGGCCCAGCTCCGCTGCTGCTTACCCTCCCCCTCCCTCTCCTTCCCCCTCTGGATTAATTGGCACAATGCTCCTGCCCTCTCAGTTTCACTTTGAGAAATTAGGGGACACCAGATGCTGATGGGGCACAGGGTGTCAAAATTCACAGTGTGCTCTCCAAATAAATGCCGGGACTCTGTGTCAAGTGAAGAAGAAAATGACTTTTGGCTGCGAAAGATGTTTTCTCTGCTTCTCTCATTTGACAATTCTGCCAACAGTGGGTCACGCTATGAGTGTGCCTGTGTTCCGATCTCTGGATCTGATCATTTTCCCCTGGAAGAGACTTTTGGATCATATGCTAATAGGTATGCAAACTGCGTTAAGCCATTATAGGAGCATTCCATAGTATTTTCAGCTAAGGTTTTGCTGATTTCTTTTGCAGTTTGTATACTTAAAAACCACATTACTCTAATCATGTTGTATAGAGGGTAGCACTGTAGCACTGCCTTCACATTGTTCATCGATTTGCTCGAGTGGGCACCAGTAACGTCTCAATTCTGAGACTTTTTGTTACTGTTTTTGGCATATCGAATATGCCATGGGAACCTTGCTGGGCTCTGCTGTGCGATCGGGATACTCTCGATGGCTTGCCAGGCTCTCCGAGAGGGACCGAGGACTCAAACCTGGGTCGGCCACATGCAAGGCAAATACCCTGCCTACTGTGCTATGGCTCCAGTCTGTATAGAGGGTACAAAAAAAAAAACTTAACTTTTTAAAATTAAATTCTCTCTAGCTGGAATCTTAAAGGCGGGTATTTTATATTTTCATTCTAATCAGGCTGGTCTAGGAAGATTTATGGCAACTGCAAATATTTGTAAGCATCAAGTTATCAATCCTTCATGTGTCTTAGGCCAAGCAGCCTACGGCATAGAACCAACCCTGTTTCCCCGGAAGCCAGAAGCCAATGATCAATGGTTCAGTGATCAATATCTTTCACAGAAATCTTTAGTCTCCACTTCTTGAGAGCCCTGACCTGAAATATGTATTTTGTGATGAAAATACATGATATTTTTAAATAAAAAAGAATTGTAGTAATATGAATCACATTTTCACATTTTTCTTTGAACATCCTGGCATCTTATAATACTGTGCTGGAAATAATAAGAACCTGAAATCTCTCTCCACGGAAATGATAATTAAAAGTATTTGAAACTTGTAAAATATTAACTGTAGAATCTGTAAGCCACCTTGTGGCATGCTGCCTTCTGAGAAAAAATAAAAACTGCACTTGCACTATTTTTCTAAAATCGTCCTTACAGTCATTCATTTATTCACTAAAATGTTACATGCTTTACTTTCCAGAATGGTGACAATGTCTCCCCCTCACGCCCCCTTCATAAGCAGGGTATATTTTACCAACTTATTGAATGCAAGGGGATATCTGCTTAATGAACTCATTTAATCCAGTCATTCTAAAAGTCCAAATAAAAATATGCTTTTATTAATTTTTTGTTTGAGGGCCAAACCCAGCTGTGCTCAGGGCTTACTCCTGACTCTGGGATCTCGGATCCCTCCTGGCAGGCTTTGTGGACCATATGGGTTGCAGGATGATCAGCTACAGACAAGGCAAGTGCCCTACCCACCATACTACAGCCTCAGAACCCCAAACAGAAATGTTATGGGTACAATCAAGGTAGTAAATTGAGACAACTAAGTATATTAGATAAGGCAGTCTCTTGTAAATTTCATTTCTGCCCAGGTCATTCTAAAACACATATATGTTATCTGATCTTTATCCATATTGAATATAAAATATGTATACTCATTTATTCATGCTTAACTGAATTTAGTGATCCGTTAATATTACCAGTTAATATCAGTTAATATCATTACTGCTACAATATTTTCATACTACTTTCAATAATGTCTAAAAGTTAAGTAGATTATTTCCTTTTTCCAAAGTTCTGGGGATTGAACCGAGGGTCTCACATATGCAAGATAAATGTTCTGTTTTTGAGCCATATTCCTCGCCCTACAGATGTTTAGTTAAATTCCTGGTACCTCTTATAGTCCCCTGAGCAGTGCCAGGGGTGATCCCTGGGCACAGAGCCAGGAGTAACTCCAGAGCAGAGCCAGGAGTGGCACAAAAATAAAAAATTAAAATAAAAACCAAAATCCCATAGTCTTAAATAACTCTCCTTTGGTGTACCTGATGGGGAAGTTTCACTAACATTACCTATCTTTCTACACTGTTCCACTCCTTAAGCACTCTCCCCACATTTTTGCTCAGTTTTGCCGTTATTCCCATCATCTTTTCCACAAAGCTTGCCTTCAGGATTCCCGAGTCCCTTAAACTCATTCTGATGGTCCACACTCCTCTCCTCAGCCATGTCTCTGACACGTCACTCTGCAGCTAGGATCACTTGTCTTGATTTCCCCAAAGCCACATACATCATGCTTTTTCTGCAGCAGCAATTACTGCATCAAACAAATAAATATGATCCAGTAAATAGGCAAACAGTAGAGGAGCTACGGATGTCTTTGCAAGCTAGACAAAAGTTGGAGTTTCCTTACTTTGAAATGTCCAATCACAGTTTTCTTATGTGCTCTACTTTACGAGGCCTTCTACGAAGATTTATTATTAGTGGGAGACTGTCTCTCTTGTTACAGGAAAAATGTCCAAACTTTATTTTCTCGAAAGCATGCCTGGATAGTATTCTATCCAAACAAAACAGATTATCTGCATTCTGCTCACTAGGAGAGTAACTGTACATAAAGATGTGGATTTCATTATGTCATAAGTGGTTAAATTTAGACCAACAGAGTTTATGTGAATATTTTGGTCCAGTTATGAGCACCTATTTTCTCCCCAGCACAGAATAAGCCATCAATTTTCTCTGTAGGTTGACAGCCTTATTGTTGCACAGAGCTTAACAATAGATGACAAAAAAAAAAAATACGCAACTGTGAGCATTTCATAGCAGAAACACAGTGACCGTGGAAATAGATTTACCCATTCTGTGCTCACCAGGCCACCTTCAATTCCATTAAATCCTCTAAAACTTTATGGTGGGAGGAAGAATATTTCCTGTATTAATTGCATATAGCTGGAAAGATAACTTATTCGATGACACAGAGGGCTAGAGTGCTTCTCCCTACTGACAATCAGTTCCCTACCGGCACTGTAGGCTGATAGCTTGAACTGTGGGCTGCTTTCCAAGCTCAGTCTGTCCTGGAACTTTGGGATCATTCTAAAGTTTTCTATCAGAATGACAAGTGCCAAACCTTTCATTTGTTCACAGAGGACTGAAGCAGAAGGTGTGGTAGTACATAGGGCTTTGCTCCTCATTGAAGCAGATGGGCCCATGAAGGTTGATTTGTGAGAGAGTCTGAAACTCTGGGGTCTCCAGCTAAGGGTGTCAGCAGAGAAGCACATAGAAGGCTCAATTTCCTGCGCTCTGATTCTTCTGGGGCCTGTGAGCTGAACTTCCTCTCTACAACTATAAGAAAGAGCATGGCCTTTTCTTGCAGCCTTAATGCTTAATCAGTAACTTTCTTTACAACCTCTTCAATTTCTTACTTGAAGTAGTAGGCTGTTGATTTTACTCCAAATACAGCCAATGGAAAGAAAAGAGAATGTTTTGACCTCATATATATTTAAATTTTTTAAATGATCTTCATATTTTCTCAATGAACTGCTAGGAATATTAATATTCATAAAAAACTCCCTCGGGGGCACAAAGATAACACAGCGGGAGAGATGGATGCCTTGAACACAGTGGGTAACGCACTGGCTTTATGAACAATTGACCCAGACCTGATACCCACCCCACATATGGTCCCCTGAGTCCCACCAGCAGTCACTCCCAAGTGCAGAGCCAGAGCTAAGCCTTGAGCACAGCTTGGTATGCCCCTCACCCCAAATAGCTCTCAAATAAATGCATTTTAATAAGAAATTTTAAATTGCATGTGGAATAAATTTATTACAACAGACTATTGGAACAACTTTTAAACTTGTTTCAAAGTCCTTACTGAAATCTATGTTTTTCAAACATTATTTTGAAAAAGTGAGTATTTTTTTTTCTTTTTCACTTTCAAAAAGGCAGAGAGTCTCTTGCCCTCACGCCTGGCTGTCTTCCCTGGGGCCCCTCAGAGGGGGTGGGCTTCAGTTTCCCTCCCTGCCCTGAGCAGAGATCCCTCAGCCGAAGACCTCCAGAGCTTAGCCACAGATAAGCTCAAGGCCCCTCTCCACACATTCAGATGACCCTTACGCATGAAGGAACCAGCAGAGGAACCCAGGCGTGGGGACCCGGGGCTGAGACCTCCAAGCCTGCTCGGATTGGGACCAGGCCTCTTTCGCACAGATTCCCCATTTTCCAGTAGCTAGGCGGTCACACCCAGGGACTGCCCCCGGTGCCATGTAATCCCACCAGTGGCCAACATCAAGAGACTATACAACCAAGCTCCAGGAAGCAACTTCTTATTGCCTAGTTCTCCCAGAGGGCAAGCTACTGAGAGTTTCCTGCCCACATGGGAGAGCCTCGCAAACTCCCCATGGCGTATTCATATGTCAAAACCAGTAACACTGATGGGTCTCATTCCCATGACCCTGAAAGAGTCTCTGATGCGGCACCATTGGAAAGGACGAGTAAAGAGACTCTTCTAAAATCTCAGGGCTAGGGCGAATGGAGACATTACTGAGACCGCTCAAGAAATTCAATGATCAATGGGATGATGATGATGATGATGATGATTTTGAAAAAGAAAGTGTACCTGATAAGGACTAGAGAGATAGCACAGCAGGTAGGGCATTTGCCTTTCACGTGGCCGGCCTGGGTTCAATTCCTCCGACCCTCTCAGAGAGCCTGGCAAGCTATCGAGAGTATCCCGCCCGAATGGCAGAGCCTGGCAAGCTACCCCTGGCGTATTTGATATGCCAAAAACAGTAACAACAAGCTTCACAATGGAGACGTTACTGGTGCTCGCCCGAGTAAATCGATGAACAACAGGGTGACAGTGCTGCGGTGCTATCTGATAAACATGATGGTGCAAGTCAAGATTTCATGGGTGCTGTAGATGGGGGAAAAATATAAATGAGGACAAAACTAGATATGGACTTGTATGAAGATATGTTACTTAATGCAAAATATTAAGCATTTTCACAAAGGCACTTGGTAGTAATTTGAAGAACTTAATGAAACTGATGATTCCTTACAGTTCATTCAGAAATTAAAGAAATTTTATATTTTGTTCTTTTGAAATTGCTGGTGAAACTGTTGGCCACCTGAAAATTGATTAATAGGAAAAATAAAGTGAGAAACAAGCCTTGAATTAAAAAATAATGATACATTTATTTATGGTATTTTTAGTGGTTTTGGTGTTGAAGGATTTGGAAGGGTTCAGAACAGGGCTGAATTCTATGGTCAAAGCAAAAAAAATCTCTTGAGTTCATAGCCCAAAACAGAGTAGATGCAGCAGAGAGGGGAAGTGTTTTGAAAATTGCAAATATTGGGAAGTTCTGAGTTTGCATTTATTCACCAGTGAGCGTCCTGCACTCAGTGTCTGGATAAACAATGGCTGTACTATTCTAAACTCTGTGAAATCACAAAGATTAACACTTGCTTCTGTCTAATTCTTAGACATCATAGGAGGGCATTATCAACTTAGACAGCTATGGTCCATTAGAAAAATTATTAAAAATATACAACGCTTAGAAGAATGCATAACACAATCACGTAAGTTTAATACATAATACATTTAAACAATGTTTAATACATTAGCAAGTGTTCCATATCTTTTATCTCTTTTTAGGACTGTCTTGATTATTGAAAAATAAAATATTAATGGCTCATGCTTTATGTTCTAAACTGACTTTATTCTAACTATTCTTAAAGATATAATTGCTCTGTGTAGAAGGATGTCTCCAATTTTTAAATAAGTACTTTCTCCAAGTTTATATAACTGGAAAGTGGAGGCATAGTGTTAAAACTATGTTCTTTTGGAATTTCAATTTTTTGATCATTTCTAGGGTATACCATTCAGCTTCTAGGAAATATCCAAGTACAAGTTTAGATGATTGATTCAGAAAAGAAGAAATGAGCAGAATTACTTCGCAAATTCTTTTTGTTCCATCTATTTGAAACAAAGAAAGTGGTACTCACAATTACTCCCAGTTCTGTGCTCAGGGATCACTCCTGGTAGGACCAGGAGACCACATAGAGGTGCCAGAGATTGAACCCAGATCGTCCGCATGCAAGACAAGCACCCTATCCACTATACTATCTCTCTACCCCAAGCTTAAGTTAAAAACCTGGTGACCTTTGAAAATAGGTTTTGCAAAAATGAATAATAAAACTTTCTAAACAAAAACAGTTTTTTTTTTAAAAAAAGAAAAGACAAAGCAAATATATTATATAGACAGGCAGTGAGGAAACGATCCGATGTGCTTAAGAATAGAGTTTCAACAAGATGAGACTGAGAAAATGTCTAATTTCTATAGCTGAGGCCCTGGATTTGATCCCTGGCTCCATGTACATAAAATTGAAATAACATGTTTTTTTTTGGTTTTCTTTTACTTATAAGACTACAATGCTTAATAAAATAATTGTATTGGTGTGTCTTTCTTCATGGTATGGATAGTAGAAATGGCTACTAAGGAAGCAGGGATATTTGTGTGTGACATGCTATGATGGTCTTAAACTGAAGAGTGAGGAAAATGATGCTATAGTGTGAGAGGTGGGAAAATTAAGTTTGGAGAAAATATGAGATATTATTGGGTTCGTGCTGGGAAAGCAACTGGTAGCAACGTGAAGACTTTGGTTGCTAGAACAGAACTGGAGCAAGGGAAGCTGAATATAAACACTGCCGTGGTGAGAAATGCAAAGGTTTGTGGATAAAAAAATGTGGAGAGGCTACAAAGACTTTTCGAATGATTAAAAATGGGTCCCTGCGACTGGGGAGGGGGGGAGGGATGTTGGGTTTACTGTTGGTGGAGAATGGGCACTGGTGAAGGGATGTGTTATCGAACTTTGTATGGGGGAAACATGAGCACAAAGATGTATGGATCTGTAACTGTACCCTCATGATGACTCTCTAATTAAAAATAAACTAATAAAAAAATGGGTCCCTGCAAATTGCATTTATTATAAGGGTAAGAAAGAGCAAAACCTATGTCTGGTCGAGTCTTTAAGAAAGAGGCTGTTTCAGCGGGATGCTTGGGCAGTCTCGGGCCAGGGCCGATACCAGCTAGTGCTCCGCCGAGATTCAACCCGGGTGGCCATGCTTTTGCACAGCTGCTTTGCTACTGAACGACCAAGATCCAGAGGCCAGCTACACTACTTCTGTTCCCAACAAGTGCTTGCAGCCATGTCTCTAGACTGTGAACTAAGCCTCAGCCCCATGCTGCCCCAGGAAGGGAAATGATGCAATTTCCAACATAAATCTCCCTGGACTTAATTACTAAAATACAGACATCCGAAACCACTACCCTGGCCGTGAGACTTCATATCTCTTCATTCTCATGAATGGAAAACTAATCATCAAATGCTTCTTTGTTAGTAGGGCTGTATTTTGGGGGGTGTAAACTCCAACAAAAATAGTGAGTTTTGTGTTGAAATATGGAATGTAATCAAGGTAAAGAGAAAATGAAGTGAAATTTATCAGTTATGCAGGTGGGGGTGGGGGTTGGGGGTGGGAGGTATACTGGGGTTTTTTGCTGGTGGAATATGGGCACTGGTGAAAGGACGGGTGTTTGAGCATTGTATAACTGAGACATAAGCCTGAGAACTTTGTAACTTTCCACATGGTGATTCAATAAAATAAATTTAAAAAAAAGAAAGAAAGAGGATGTTTCGAATTATATGTAGCTCGAGGTGAAAGGGGAGTTTTCCAAAAATATGAATCTGTCCTTGGACAGGATGACTCTGAAATGTGTGAATCAAATGGAAGTATATTAATAGCAGCTGCATAAAGCTTTCTGAGTCTTCAGAACATTTTGCTGAGTACATGAAGTTATATGAATCGGAAGACCACACAACCAAAGTGAATGGAGATAGGTGAACTGGTACGGAAGGTGATACTTCTAACTTTTCATCCCTTTCCCCTACGTTTTTTTGCTCCATCTGAATCAGCTTTTTAGTGAGTCTAGACAATTCTGTTCATTTATTTTGGATTTTCTTTAAGATCCTGACTTATGAAATCTAGGTTCACCTTGGCAATTCTACAATCTTCAATGCCTTCAAATCTACACTTACCATTAAGGCTTTGCTAAATGAGCATCTGTTAAGTGGAGCAGAGAGTCAGACTACCTTCTACCAAGAATCACTATATCACTGTATCACTGTCATCCCATTGGTCATCGATTTCCTTGAGCGGACACCAGTAATGTCTCCCAGTGAGACTTGTTGTTATTGTTTTTGGCATATGGAATACACCATGGGTAGCTTGCCAGGCTCTGCCATGTAGGTGAGATACTCTCAGTAGCTTGCTGGGCACTCCGAGAGGGAAGAAGGAATCGAACCCAGGTCGCCCGAGTGCCAGGCAAAGGCCCTACCCGCTGTGCTATCGCTCCAGCCAGCTGCCAAGTAACCGGCTTCTCTAATTTCAAAATACACAAGAGCAATGAAATTAGAGAAGCTGGTTGCTCTCGTAGATGCTTGGGAAAATAGCAGGGTTCAGTTTCCTCAGGGGAAGGCTGAGTGGGGTGCAGAGAGATGTGTCTCTAAGTCTGCAATGAGGGTGAACTGCTTTGGCATTCCTGGACTACACCAGATTGTTCAATTCAAACCCAAAGTGTGGGCTCTTGTTAAGTTATAGGGTGTGGTGGGGAATCTTACAATGTACCTGAGGAGTCCTCTGAAAGAGCCTGATAAAGAGTGGAGATTGTTGATTTAAAAGGCATTGTATGACTGAAACTCAAACATGAAAGTTTTATAACTGTAGCTCATGGTGATTCAGAAAAACAATTATAATACTAATAAATAAATAAATAAATAAATAAATAAATAAATAAAAAGCTGTTGGAAAATCATCATGAATTTACATTGGCTTTTAAGAGGGGCTCAGGTCCTTTTAGATGGTTAGGCCAAAGGTCAAAGGCAATAGGGCAAATGCAGTAATACACAGAACAGTTTCCTTTTCTCTCCTCTCCTCCCCTTCCCTCCCCTCTCCTCCCCTTCCTTCCCCTTCCCTCCTCTCCTCTCCTATTCTCTCCTTTCCTCTCCTTTCCTTCCTTCCTCTGTATACAGGTATATGTTCCATTACTGAATGGGCACAAATATGCTTTTCTGTTTATTTTAGTGGAAATTATCTTTACCTTTTATCTTAGAAAAGCATCTTTTTTTCTCCTTTCTCAAGAATTAGCAGTGGAATTTTTCATGGGGAAAATAGAGCTGTGTGTGGTTTAATTTTTTCGAAATCTATTTTAGACAAACCCTGACAGTACTGGTGAAACAAATTATGATGCTGATAACTGTAAAATTGTTAAATTTGAAGTCATTTTCCGTGTAAGTGTCTATCTTTTCCTGCTAATCTCCTAATGCATTTTACCCAGTGTGTTATTACAAATGATTGTGTGAATTACTTTTCTGCATTGCTCCCTCTTCTCCTGTCCTGGCATCCATCATCTTCCAACTCTGCATCTCGGAGTGCTGGCAGATGGCCACTGTTTTCTCTTTACAAGGCCTTACGTGATAGACCTGCCCTGGATTTATTTTTCATTCTGTAGATGTCAAAGGGGAATGTGGTTATATGATACTTTCATAAAATCTTATCACTCTTGGTCACAATCCCCAAATCACCTTGTCATATTTAATTTATCCCCAAATTATTTTTCCACATTGTTTACACTTTCCAAAGCATGAAGCTATCGAACACTTTTCCTAAATCTTATCTCAGTAATTAGACTGAGATTGTTTCAATAGATTTGAGTAGTGAAAAAGTAGAAGCTGCCAGATAAGCGTTGATCCTTCTTATCTTTCTTATCAGTGAAGAGTGACATTTCAAGTAGACTTCTTGACAGTCATTTACAACTAAAAAGATGCCAGCCTTGACAATTTTATTTCCAACCTAATATTTTCTCATGTTCAGGGATAATATTATTTTTTAAAAATTTAAACTGTTCTTCTTTTCTAAAATAGGCATACTTATGACTACTTTAGTTTAGGTAATATTGTTCCAATATTGTTAAGTTTTATGGTTTGGATATAGAAAGTTACTGTGCTTTGCCATCTGATTTCTCAGGGAGCCACTGATTGAGGTTGGAGCGAGGAACTGCTCCTAACAGGAAAGTAAGTCAGTCTTAGGCCTTACCCAGGGTTACTGGGTTCTTGTCTTGCCTCACATAAAAGAATTTCACGAGTAGATGAGCAATGAAGCAAAACAAATTTTATTTAAAGGGTTTTTGAAAGAGGAAGGAAGGAAGGAAAGAAAGTGTGAGAAAGAGAGTAAAGTCCTCAAGAGAGAATGTGGCCCTCTCCAAAGGTAAAGAGAGCTCCTATACACACCCTAACATCAGATATTAAAGTATAAAATTTGGGAAATTAAAAATAAACAAACTAGGAGTCATTTATTATATATGAATAACTATACTAATATTAGTAAATCCATATATATTTTTCTAACATTTTTGGAAAGGGGTGCTATGACATTATAAAAGCACATACTTTGATTAGAAACACTATTTCTTTATCTTCAAACACACTTTAGTAACAAAAATAAAACCTCAGTTCCATGAAAAACAACATAATATAATGAGGGTTAACTTCTGATCGGACAACTAACTTTGAGAATGATTTTAACAATAGTCATCCAAACAAGAAGTATAGATGCTGGTGTGCAGCACGGTCTACAACTTATGGCATTGTGATTTATAATTTTCATATATTTATTTTTTGAAAGCAGTATGCATTTTCCAGTAGCTAGGCAGTTACACCCAGAAACTGCTCCTGGCCTGTGTAATCCCATCAATGGTCAACATCCAGAGACTGTAAAACCAAGCTCCCGGAAGCAATGTGGTCGCACAACATCTGATTGCCTAGTTCTCCCTCTTAGAGAACCTGGCAAGCTACCAAGAGTTTATTGCCCTCATGGGAGAGAGCCTGGCAAGCTCCCTGTGGCGTATTCATATGCCAAATACAGTAACAAAGATGGGTCTCATTCCCCTGACCCTGAATAACCTCTAATGCGGCACCATTGGGAAGGACGAGTAAAGAGAGGCTGCTAAAATCTCAGGGCTAGGATGAATGGAAACATTACTGGGCCCGCTCAATGGGATGATCAATGGGATGACAGTGATACAGTGATGCATTCAGTAGAAACTCTACTCAGAATTCTAAATATTTTCCCCCTAGCCTAGTAATATGTAATTCTATACATTCTAATAGACAAGTCACAACCCCAATCAGCCACACTTATCTGTAGCACTGTAGCACTGTTGTCCAGTTTTTTTCATTGATTTGCTTGACCGGGTACCAGTAACATCTCTATTGTGAGACATGTTGTTACTGTTTTGGGCATATCAAATACGACATGGGTAGCTAGCCAGGCTCTGCTGTGTGGACAGGATACTCTCTGTAGCTTTCTGGGTTCTCAGAGAGGGACGGGGGAATTGAACCCGGGTCAGCCTTGTGCAGGGAAAATGACTAATGTTTTATAATGTACTGAACTTCCTACAACTTAAATTTTCAAGATTTTTTTTCTATTTTCAAATGACAGTATTTATAATCTAGAGGAATATAGACCCACTGTTAGCTGAGAAAGATCTATGACTAAAATCTGTGGTATAAGAGATAAAAAATATGATAGGACAAGAGATAAGGAACTTGCCTTTCTTCTGTTGACCGTGATTGATTCCTGGCACCAGATAAGGTCCCCCCAAGCATCATGAGACGTGATTCTGAAGTACAGAGCTAGGAGAAAGCCCTGAACACAGCTAGGAATGGCTTCAAGCTCCCAACACAAAACTTAAAAAAAAAAAAAAGGATTTGGAGAGAATAGAAGAATAAAATGTTATGCAAATTAAAAAGTTGTAACTAGTAGATTCTTTTACATAGGAAGATATTGTAGATAATTTCAATAGTAGGATATTCTAAGAAAAGCTGCTCAGAGAAAGAAAACAGAACAAACAGCTGAAAAGTAGATTTACTGAAATAAAGTAGTCAATTGAAATAGCACCTGTTACAAAGGAGTTTATAAAGCTATTATAAAGCTAACTGTGAAACAACAGAGAGGAGACTAATGAAGATGTAATAAGGAAATAAAAAAGACATGTAACACTAGAAACTCAGGAAAGAAATTTTAAGATTGTATAAAAGCTCTACTTGGTGCACATTTGTCTTTCTGAAAAACAATACATATAAAGAGTGATAATGATAAGAGACATAAATTTAACCTGTGACATGAGGAATGTTTTTTTTTCATAATTTTGGTTGATTGGCAAAAAACATATACATACTACTGTAGCCAATTATTGCCCCCACTCCACCAAATTTTTTATGTGAAATCTATTATAGCAGTGTGGTAATGCTTGGGGTTTGGGGTGTGGGGTGTGATGAAGTCTCTGATACAGCCATGAAGGTAACCATGAGGGTGAGGTTCCTGACTTTATAAAGGGGAACCCAGAGAGTTAGGGGATCCCTTATCCAGAGGATCCCTTTCTCTTACTGCTCTGTGAGTTTATAAGTTTTCTAGTTTTTGTTTCTTAAAAGTGGGCTCTCATTTGACAGAATGTTGACCTTCATCCTCCCAGACTCCAGAACCGTGAAAAACAAACGTTGGTTCCTTTTCAGCTCCACATATTATCATACATACTTACAGCCATCAAATGGACTGGAGCCAAAATTGGTACCCTAGTGCTGCCAAAAAGATAAACTGTGGAAGTAACTTTAGATTAGAGTAACAGACAGTGTCTGGGTGAGCTTGGAAGTACATGGTGGAAGATGACGGCGTTGCTAAGGTGCCATAGAGAAGGACTATTCCGGTGAGGGCTCAGGAAAGAAAGACGTACTTGAGTAAATTTCATTTTCGGATAAAATATTGAAAACCCTCAACAGAAAATGTGGACAGCAGAGACCACTTCAGTGTAGTCCCAGACACAATGAGGAACTTGTTATTGGACAATAAAGGAGAAACAATTCTTGTTCTAAAGTAACAACATGTTCAGAGCACGTCTGAACTGTATTCCTGTCCAAGTGCTCTATGGAAGGCAGAAAAGGTGAGCATTAATATCTAGTTTTCATCACCTGAAACTATTTCTCAGAAAAAGTATTTAAAAGAAGGAAAGTATTAATAATAATTAAATTACAAATTTAATTACATATATAATGTTATTATCTTGTCCTTAATGAGTTTCATTCTATTTAAGTGATTTCTAAATAAATATATCTCATAACCTTTAGGAAGATATTTCCCAGTAACACTTTTTATTTGAAATAATAATCTAATTATGTGTTCTTAAAAGAAGCTTATTACAAAATTTTCTGTGCAAAATAATAAAAATAAGACAAATCTTCTTTGCATGGCTGACTTTAAAAGTTAATATCAACTTATTAATTTTTGCCTAAGATATTTTAACATCACATAATTTCAGGTAGGTAGATTTATTTTTAAGGTAGGTTGACTTACATTTAAGTTTGAAATAACAATGTTTGAAAACATGTAAGATACTATCCTAGGCAATATTGGTACAGTGTGCTGTATTTTTCCAAAACTAAGTCAACTATAAAATTCCTAAATTTTTCAATATTTTATATAATTAAAATGTTTTGAACATATGTATGAAGCTTGTAAACGTTTATGATCTATTTCTTTTAGGAAGAAATTTGTTTTACAGGAAAATTTGCTGTGACAATTCAGCTATGCTCTTTTATATTAAAAGTAATTTTAAAGAAGTGTTTATTATATGATTTATTATATGATAGTGGAGCTCAAATAAGAAATTTAAATGGGTCTTCCTTAATTATATAAATAATAAATAAAAATTTAATCTTCTCAGGATATGATTGAGAAAGAATACACTAATCTGTCTCTGAAGTTAGAGTTTAACTTTGAAGTGATGTTTGTATTTTCTGACTTTCTTCTCTTTTCTGTTGAAGCATTCAAATGGGTAGACTATCCTAAGAAAGACAGAATGTTTTCATTTTCAACAGTTTTCTACTGAGTTGTTTTTTTCATTCATAATGTGACTTTTTATGGGTCTCTGATCCAGCCCAATGGCTGTCAAAATGATTGATGAAGCTGAAGTTTACAAACGTTTAGGAGCTTGGGTCCCAGGGTATCTGGACAAAAGAGCAGTGAAAATTTTTGTGAAAGTTATTGGTCAATATCCCAGTGGGTCAAGAAGCATGGATCAGAAAACAATTTTTTTTTATAAATTTATTTATTGAATCACCGTGAGAACAGTTACAAAGCTTTTGGGTTTAGGTTTCAGTCATACAATGATGAAACACCTGTCCCTTCACCAGTGCACATTTTTCAGCACCAAAATTACCCAGTATACCCTCCATCCCACACCCTTTCCCTACCTATGTGACAGATGATTTCCACATTACTCTCTCTTTACTTCGATTACATTCAATATTTCGACACCAGACCCACCATTATTATTTGGGATTTTCCCCCAACACTCAGACCTGCTGAAAAGGCAACGTTAGACAATTTGTTTTGTATTGCTGGTTATGAATAGCATATGATGTCATGTGGCTCCTATTGTGGCCGTGCAGTTTTGGAATTCTGAAATTTTAATAGTTAAATCTGGAGGGATTTCTGCCAAAAGCTGCTGAGTTCCAAGATTCGTTCGTGTGTCTCAGGGATCATGGCCGTTAAGCAGTGTAATCAGTAGCCAGAGGGGCCGTTCATGGGCGGCAACTCGGGGTCTCGCTGGGGCACGGGAGGATAAGGGCTGGCTAGAAAACAATTTTTAGAAGAAAACATTCACTTTTAAATTGTTGATTTCTTCACTGTTTCATGGTGAGTTATAGTTGAATGACTTTCACATGCTTAACTCGAAGACTTCTAGAGATTATGACATAAAAGTGCTTACCCAGAACCAGCATTTAAGTCTACCAACTTTGCACTTCAAAACTGGCTATAAAAGGTAGGTTGAAAGCCATATAAATCTCGGTTACTCCTAGAAATGTATGTCATATTCTTAAATGGACGCTCTTTCGTGTGTTGGTGTGTGTATACTGAAGACGCTGCTGAATTTGACCATGCTCGGTTCTGTGTAGTAAAGTTAATATATGGATATCGGTCCAGGGGTTATTTTCTTACAGTTAGCAGGTTAGTCTTACTTTTTCATCTTAAAGTAACGCTGATATGGAACAAAGTTCTGAGTCTGCTATGGGCATTTCCAAGTATTAGACCATCTGATTTAAAGAAAGGAGGCAAGGGCTAAAAAATGTTCATTCACCACCCCATTGCATTTGATTAGAGAAAGAATGAGTTTGATTACTAATACCAATCCTTAAAAACCCATTGTATGTCACTGCTAGACTGTCCAAATTACTGAAATCTTTAAAATAATTGCTTCCCTATGAATTACTCAATTGTTGATGGTTTACTTAGTACACATGAAAGAGAAAGAAAAGAGAAGAGAGTAAGAGGGGAGAGGAGAGAAAAAAAAAGGTAAGCTATGAATAAGAGAAAAAAAGGGCGAAAAATGGATGTTATATTATGAATGAGGAACTGTATTTAATAAAATCAAAGAATTTAAAGCTATAAAGCAATCACTGAATAATTAGAGCACAACTTTAACACAGATGTATCAAGTTGAATTCCCTATTGTTATTAAGGGAATATTGAATCTGCACTATTTGATACATTATTGTCTATATGTCAGAGTTTTGGTTCTTTTTTCCAAAGGACTCAACTTGATTCATAACTTTCATAATTTGTTCTGACCATCACTAGAATATAGGATAGTGGAGATCAGAGATTATTGTGTTACAGTAATAGTTTGTTTTACACTAACCAAAATATGTAGTTTCTAAAAAGTGTTTAAGCAATAAATATTTTATTTTAATTTTGTTTAAGGTGTGTCTTGAGATGCTCAGGGTCTTCTCCTGGAGCTGTGCTCATAGGGTCACTCCTGGCAGTGGTCAGAGGACCATTTGTGCTGCTTGGATATTAACCCATGTTGTACACACAAGGCAAGTTCCTTGCCCACTGTACTTTCTCTCAGACTCCTAGAAAAAATATATGCATATATATTTTGCTTTTTGGGTCACACCCAGAAATGCACAGGGGTTACTCCTGGCGGTGTTTCGGGGACCATATGGGATGCTGGGAATCAAATCCGAGTTGGGCGCATGCAAGGCAAACACCCCACCTATTGTGCTATCGCTCCAGCCCCTATAAAATATATTTTAGAGGAATGAATGAATACATTAATGAATGAATAAATGAACTCTCCTGATACTTCCTAAGAAAAATCTGCACTTTGCCAAGTACTTTAAAATCTAAATGGGTATTGACTCTAGGAGGTCAGTATTTTTAATCCCCTTACATATAAGACAAGTATACTGTTCTCTTTATTCTTTTGAGAAAAGACTTATTCAAGAAAGCCTCAAGAGTTGCTTTATTAAATTGACTTTCAAGAGTTTCACAGCTAATAAATGCTTTAGTCAAAATAAATCGAATCCGGACCCTCTGCGCCTAAAGACTTTGATTCCAGAGACCTAACACATTTGGGCATCCAGCGCAGCTTCTTACAGCAATGCACTGGGACTGTGAGAAGTGCTACAACTCCGTGCTGCCCAGGGATGGGCCTTTCCTCCCCACCCTGTCTTCCTGTATGAAAAATGGCAGCGGCAGAAACATCCACATGGCAGGAGCCATCTTCTAAGACTCCTAACCCAGAGGTATACGGTTTTTACACTTGGGGCTCCTAGGTACTCATGGGAAGTGGGTGTAACTGGCACGCCCTCGGCCCAAATAAATTCGGAGCTGCTGAGAGTGAAACGGACCCTCTGCGCCTAAAGAATTTGATTCCAGAGACTTCTTACAGCAATGCACTGGGACTGTGAGCTGGGCTATGCAATTTCTGGCAGAATTTTCCCTGGACTTTATACAGATATCCAAAACTGCGCAGACGCGGACTTAACATCTCTTAATTGTCAGCAATGTGAAACAGTTCCTTTTTAACAGGTCTGACTTGGGGGGGGAAACTCCAAATAATAACAGAGAGTTTTTGTTGAAATATTGAAGGTTATTAAAGTAGCAGCCATTTCTCTGGACTGTGAACTAAGCAACAGCCGCACCACGGCCAAGAAGAGGAAATATCCTCTTTCCCAATTGTTTCCCATTTTCAGGGAGAAACGCGGCGTGGTGTCCACCATACTATGAGGCGCTGGAAGGGGGATGAGGGGGGGAAAAAAAGGAAAAGGAAAAAAAAAGTTATGTACTTGGAGCAGTGGGGCTACATATCTCTTCATTCTCATGAATGGAAAACCAATTATCAAATGCTTCCTTGGTAGTAGGGCTGTCTTTCTTGGGGGGTAACTCCAGCAACAATAGTGAGTTTTGTGTTGAAATATGGAATGTAATCAAGGTAAAGAGAAAATGAAGTGAAATTCATCAGTTATACAGTTGGCGGTGCGGGGGCAGGAGCGGGGGGGGGTATACTGGGGTTTTTGGTGGTGGAATATGGGCACTGGTGAAGTGATGGGTGTTTGAATATTGTATACCTGAGACATAAGCCTGAGAACTTTGCAACTTTCCACATGGTGATTCAACAAAAATTTTTAAAAATAAATAAATAAATAAAAAATAAACCAACTTAAGCTCTTAATTTTACACTGGACATATACATTGGTTCGGAAGGTTTCAGGTGAATATAACTTCAAGTAGATGATAGATTATATTTTAACACATATATATGTAAATTGAGAGAAATATTAACAACTGTCACTATCAAAATTTCTCATAAGCTCTAATGAAAAATATTCATGTGAAACAATTGCCCAAATTTTTCACTTCTAACAACTTAATAATTTTTCTGATACTTAAATCGTCATGTTTACTCCACATATTTTTTTGGACTTGACTTTATAATATGAAATTTCTTCCATAATAACAGAAGAACTTATTTTACTTTGTAATTTGTGACAGGGACAAAAAGTGGATAAAATTTTCTCACCTTTATTTAAAAAGGGACTGTTATCTCCCGACAGTTCTTGGCTGCAAATATATTCTATACTTTTAATAAAAAATAGGAAATTATAATAGTATATTTTTGAGAATAATTTTGTATTTTCAAAGAACTAAGCCAGTTTTAGAAAACATCAATTAGTTTATAATTACATTTCTCTGTGGAGCATGTTTTAGATGTTATTAAGATTAACTTTCTGGGCTTATGTAAATGTTCCATGAATATTTGATATGACCATGTGTTCTGTTTTCTTCTGCAGAATACAAATCTCTCAATATGCCCATGCCAGTCACATGAGGTTTTATCATTGAGATAGTGATATTAATCATTTATCATCTAACTTCATGGTTGCTAATTTTAATTGTCTTAATTTATTATTTTGCTGTAGTGTTTAGATAGTCTTAACACAGTTTCTGTAAAAAAATAGCAATATCAAAGTATTTTAAACTTCATATTAAATATCAATGATAAGAATAACAGTATTATGCAATTTCATATACAATGATATGCACATTCTATTTTCACTTCTTCCTTCAATTTCCTAGATATTTCCATATAGCACAGCGGTAGAGCAATTGCCTTTCATGAGGCTGACCCGTGTTTGATTCCTCTGCCCCTCTCGGAGAGCTTGGCAAGTATCTCGAGTATCTCGACCGCATAGCAGACCCTGGCAAGCTACCCGTGGCGTATTGGATATGCCACAAGAACAGTAGCAATAAGTCTCTAAATGAGAGACATTACTGGTGCCCGCTCGAACAAATTGATGAGTAATGGGATGACAGTGACTGTGACAGTGACAAGTATAATTCTAAAATTTATATTAATATAATTAAACTTCATACAATCTTTTCAAGTTATGTGCCTTATCTGGGGCAATTGTCAGTATATTTTATATCCCTTAAAATTCATTTATTTATAATTAAGTCAGTTTCAATTTTTGTCCAGAATGATAATCTTTTATATTTTAATTTTCCTGTTTATGAAATTTTTAATGTCTTTTTATTTGATAGCATAAACATATCAATAATTTTCATCAATATACCATGGTTATTGATTTCTGAATGTCCTTTTTTTGTTTCTGGGCCGCACCTGCCATGCTTAGGGGTTATTTCTGTCTTTATACTCAGGAATTTCTCTTGAAGGTACTCAGGGTACCATACAGGATGTCAGGGATCAAACCTGGGTCAGGCAGGTGTAAGGTAAGTGTCCAACCTGCTGTACCATTCTCTGGTCCATGAATATGTCCTTATTTTTATAGTTAAACTTTCTGCACAAAAGTACTACACTTACATACACCTGATAAGCTCTGTTGTCTTTTTAACATTTTATAATCTGTGTCAAAACAAGAATTATGTCTTACTATATATTTGTGAATTAATAGTTCTTTAGAATAAAACCGAATTATTCACATACAACTTGTTATTAAATTTAAAAATAAGTTGTAACACTATACAGCATTAACTGTAGTCCAAGCTTTTTCACTTAAATTTTAAAATACCAAACATACCAATAATTCAGTGAGATACATGCCTCCATGTCCACTGTAAGATTATTCTCAATAGCCAGGATTTAGGATAACTTTAGAGTCCCTGGATAGGCTCTGCCCATGTGGGCAGGATACTCTCGGCAGCTTGCTGTGTTTTCTGAGAAGTATACACACACACACACACACACACACACACACACACATACACACACACACATACCTCTGGGAGGGCCCAGCAAGTTCCCCCATGGCGTATTTATATGCCAAATATGATGGGTCTCATTCTTGTGACCCTAAAAGAGCCTCTAATGTGGCACCATTGAGAAGGACAAGTAAAGAGAGGCTGCTAAAATCTCAGGGCTAGGATGAATGAAGATGTTACTGGGCCCGCTCAAGCAAATCGATGATCAACGGGATGATAGTGATATATATATATATATATATATATATATATATATATTACTCTCTATGATTTGGTGTCTGAACTCCATCAAATATGGCATGGTAATTATGGAAAATGGGTATGAAGTGTTTTATAATGTGTCGTGTGGCCGCAAAGTGGTCTGGAAAGTGGCCTGGAGTGTGGCGGTGGTTAAAATGATCAAAACTGACTTTTGAAGAACAAAGTTAGTGATTATTGTATCTCACCATGGAGCCATTAAGTCTACAACATGTCCTTATCTTTAGCCTTTGGGGCAAAAGCAGTTGCCCTCATGGAATGATGTTTGTTGGATCAGCTTAAAAAAAGAAATTAAGTGTAAAATCTCACTAACAACACCCCCACTCAACCCCCACCCCACTTTCAAAAAACCCAGCAAGCTCCTCTGTGACAAGTACAGTTGTCCTTATGTTGCTCTTCCCCCAAATATCAAACCTTTTCTCAGAAATGACTTTTCGAATTGAGGATAAAATGCAGTGTATCTCAGGGCATCAGCCCAGGAGGAACTTTATTGATCACTCTGGCCTGTTTCCTGTGTCCCCACAGAGAAAAGAACTATTTTGGTGACATGAATCAGAAATCTTCCAGCCTTCCCCATTTTGCCATAAAAACTCTTCCTCAAGTCATCACCAATACCTCATCATCAGCCCTGGAGGGGCAGGGAAACTGGAGTTTTCCTGCTTCCTATAAAAATTTCCCAAAAAATGTAGACCATGCTGCATATTAAAAACTTTTTCAGTATATCCCCATTGATATCAGAAGGGAAGATTGGTGTGCTCCATTTGCAAACAATTTACATACTATTACAAATCACAAACCACCTTATCCTCTCAAAAGATATTTTGTTCTCTCTTTTTGCCTAAAAGCATTTCTGGGGTGCGGGGCAGCTAGACAAGCAAGGTCTCCACTTGCTTTGGTGAGACTAACATTTTAATATTAATATTTAAAAATTATTATAGGAAAGAGGCTTGAGTATGATCAGCAAGCTACCCGTGGCATATTCTATATGCCAAAAACAGTAACGGTAGGTCTCATTCCCATGGCCCTAAAAGAGCCTCCAATCATTGGAAAAGACGAGTAAGGAGAGGCTGCTAAAATCTCAGGGCTGGGAGGAATAGAGACATTACTGTTGCCCGCTCGAGTTAATCAATGAACAATGGGATGACAGTGATACAGTTATACAGTGATTAGCAAATGATTTAAACAAGTAATATAAAATAAATTATTGCAGGCCTGTTATGGAGGTAGACTTAAGGGGTGGTTGCGAAAATTAGAGATAATGGTACTGGGAAGGTGTAATATTGAATGTCTATAACAAATCATCTTGAACAACTTTGTAAACTGCAGTGTTTATGTAAGTGTAAGGGGAACATAAAGTTTAAAAAGGAAAAAGGACATTTTGCCCTCAGTTTACCTTTTCCCCTAAAGCCTAACTATTGCTTCACTCAGGGTTTCGGGTCTCCTGAATTCTTCCCCTGCACAAAATAAAATAAATGCATCAAAAATACATTTTTTTCTTGAGAACACGTGAGCATACTTAATTCATTCAAGGGTTATGATCTGATGAATTCTTGTGGAACAGGAGTCAATACTGCACACAAGTGAATGTGTACTTGCATATCGCAAGATAGTTCGACTTTTAAAATATATATTACATAGAAAAGCTTATCCAGTTGTGAAAATAAAAAACAACAACAACAAATGAGCAATAAAGACAATACTATGCAAGCATTTCTAGGTGTTCCTAAATGATCTTTGTTGAGAAAAAGACATATGAATTCAAGTTTTAAGATAATGGCTGCTGAAGATGTCTTATCAGATGGGAGAGACTAAACCTACCTTGAAGTTCCTTTTTGGAAAAGTAATTCAGCTTCACGAACAGCTGCACCTCAAAGAATAAGGCATATGTTTCAGTAAAACCAAGACGATTTTACTATGTCTTAGTAGGTTTGATTGATCACATAGACCCTCTGTTTACTATACATCAAGAAAGAATCTAGGATCCAGTTTCAAATCAAGTTTACAATCCTTGTTTAATGGATTTTTGGTACTGAGGCAATACAATGCTGTGGTGATGATTAAACTGTGGCTTGTCTATGTGTGATCAAAAAAATTTCCCAAAATTAGATAGTTTACAAAGGCTACTCAAAAAGCTTGGCAGTACTGTACTGTGTTTATAGAATTTCAGAATAAACCATCTATCATCCTTTCCACATGCCTGATCTCCGTTCCCATTCAGTATTCATGTCAACTGATACAATTTTTTTTTTTTGCTTTTTGGGTCACACCCAGCAATGCACAGGGGTTACTCATGGCTCTGGACTCAGGAATTACCCCTGGTGGTGCTCAGGGAACCACATGGGATGCTGGGAATCAGACCCGAGTCAGCTGCGTGCAAGGCAAACGCACTACCCGCTATGCTATCACTCCAGCCCTGAACAATCCAATTTAAAGGTACTTTTCAACAACATGGCAACCAAAGCGTGTATCAAAACCTTTACAGAAATACATCGAAATGCAATGTTAAAACTACTAGAAAATACATATATGCACGGATTTAAATGAAATAGCAACATCCAATAGTTATAGATTTTATAATCATCATTGTCCTCCTCCTCATCATTTTCAGGCCACATGCAGCAGGATTCAGAGCTTACTCCTGACTCTGAGCTCAGAGAACATCCTGGCAAAGCTCAGGGGACCATACGTAGTGCGGGGTATCGTGCCTGGGTCTGTCCTGTGCAAGGCAAGTGTTCTCCAACCCCAACAATGATAGAAATTAAAGAGGAGGTTAAATGAATTACTAACATTGAAAAAAAAAAAACTATAGTAATCCTTATTAGCCATATTACTTATATGATGGAAAATGCTTTGATTTTGGAATCCAAATTTTCATTAAAATCTTGAAAACCTATTATATTCCAACAGCAGGCAGATAGATAAGGAAGGGCCCCCTGTGGCAATGAAGTCCTGGGAAGTAAAAACCAACATCCTGTCAAAATCCACTTTGTGGACACAGGATCAGACTTGATCAGACCTTTACCTGGCACCAGTACAGATCCGGAGAAGGCTAGACCCTCCTCCGAGAGATGCTCCAGCGCGAACAAAGCTGAAAGAAGACCATCAAGTATTCCCAACTCTACCCCCTTGGCAACCACCCTAACAACGGACTCATACCTAGGTAGACAGCCCCAGCTGGGGCAGCCTGGGAGAAAGCCCACCAAAGCCAACTTGAAGAAAGGAAGTGAGTGTGCATATGCTGCCCGAGCCCATGTGCTGCGTGTGCCCAAGTTCACTGCCGAGCACATGTGGTGCTTGTACACGTGTGTCACCCACATCTGCCCTCTTGAGATACACTTTTATACTTTCATATCTAATGCTAGGATGTGTGCTGGGCTCCCTCTCCACTCTGGAGAACCCACATTCCACCCTCTCCCTGTCTCTGTCTCTGTCTCTCTCTCTCCTCTCTCTGTGTCTCTGTCTCTGTCTCTCTGTCTCCCCTCTCCCTCTGTCTCTCTCCTCTCTGTGTCTCTATGTCTCTCTCTGTCTCTCTCCTCTCTGTCTCTCTGTCTTTGTTTCTGTCTCTCTCTCCATCCAAATAAAATCTCTTATACTTAACTATTCATTTTCTCCTGAAATTCTTTTCTGAAAGACAAGCACTCAAAAGGCCTGAATGAAATCTAGGACCAACTTTCCTTTCCTGCAGGGAGCGAGTCTCGCAGTCCTAGATTTCCCCAGCTGTTCCCGGGTGGCAGAGGGGCATAGAGAAAATATGACACATTCTTTCCTCGGGGCTGCTGCCTCTTTCCTCCCATAAGATATCTGGGGACCCCCCTGCATCAATATACTTATTTACAAATAACAAAATGGAAAGAGTTTTGCAGGGAGATAGGAAGTTCACAAGCAATATTCAAAGGGATCCAGTGGCCATTAAACCAACCTCGCCGGGTAGTTCAAAGCTCCGTGCAGTGATTTCTAGGTCCCACTGGTGTTAGTTAATTTAGGGCCCAGAGATGGTAGAAATTTTAATTTCAAGGTAGTTTGTTGAAGTTTTAGCTTCAAAAACTAAAAAAGAATGAAGGTTATTATGTATTTTAATTATAGAGTAATTATTAACTTGACGAAGTATTCACATTTAATTATATTCATATAGTTAATATAAATATAAATTATAAGTTTATTTATATAAAGTATAAAAAATAAAAATTTATATAAATCATAAATTTTATAAACCTTTCTAAAATAAAGGTTAATGTTAATATAAATTAATTATAATTAGTGTATATATAAAATAACATAATATTTATATTAATTACAATTTAATTATATTAAATATAGTAACTATACTAATAAATATATTAAATATAACCCACATTAATATTTACATTATATACAATTGTCATGTTAATATAAATTAATATAATTAATATTAATGTAATTTGTATTTAATTATTTGGTGAAGTAATTATAGAGAAAAATAAAATACATAAATTATAAAATATTATATTCATGAATATGAATATTAAATGTTAAATTCATCACTGTCATCACTGTCATCCCGTTGTTTCTCGATTTATTCAAGTGGGCACCAGTAACGTCTCTATTACACTCAGCCCTAAGGTTTTAGCAGCCTCTCCTTACTAGTCTTTCCCATTGATTGGAGGCTCTTTCAGGGTCAGGGGAATGAGACCCATCGTTACTGTTTTCGGCATATCGAATATTCCAAGAGTAGCTTGTCAGGCTCTGCCCTTGTGTGTGTGTGTGTGTGTGTATATATATATATATATATATATATATATATATATATATATATATACACAGAAGGGCGTGACACACACACACATTAGTCTCTATGATTTGTTGCCTCCATATGTTTGAACTCCATCAAATGGGTGTGGTAATTATGGAAAATGGGTAGGAAGTGTCTTACAGTGTGTCCAGAAAGCAGCCCTGAGCATGGCGGCAGTTGAGTAGTGGAGGTCGGCAGTTGAGTAGTGGAGGTCGGTTGGTTCCTTGGGGCAGGGAGGGTTCTCACCCGCCCCCTCTGTGGCTCCCAAGTGAAAACAGCCCGTTACCATACCCATAACCATCATTACCATAATGAAAGATAATCACTACTTATTAAATTTGTTCATTTTGTCTTCTGGACTCAACCTAGAGGTGCTCAGGGCTTTATCCTGGCTCCGCTCAGGGATTCCTTCTCCTAGTGGGTTTAGAAGGCCACATGGATGCAAGGATAGAGACTGATTGGCTGAGTTGCATTCAAGGCAAGCACCCCACCTGCTGTACTAATGCTATGGTCCTCTTATTTTTGCACGTCCCATTCCAGTGACAATACAATGAAAAACCTAACTATAATGTCATTGTATTAGCACATGGATTTCTTTTTACATTTTTAAATCTTGATTTTAAATTTTCAGTAATCATTAAACATTTAGAAAGGGTTTAAGGCTTTCTTCATATTGCAAATGACATAAAAACCTGGGTGTTGTAACATTATATGATCGTATGGTTTCAGTCGAACATTGTACGACTGAAACCCAATCATGAATAACTTTGTAAATGTATTAGGGAGATTCAATAAAAAATTGGGGAGACCACCAGGTGGGGCCAAAAAACAAAATAAGTAAATAAATGAAAATAACCTACCAAATAACAGTTAAAATAAGACCAAAAGAAGTATAAGGGATGTGATTGGTAGGACACATATGTCAGGCCTTATATGTCTGAGGCCCTGGATTTGATCCCTGACACTTTGTAGGGAAAATTCACAAAAGACAGATAGACAGAATGATGAGATAAGTACCCAATTATTATGAGTGCCAATATTACTACTTTTGGGGCACAAGCTAAGTTAAAAGCAGATAGTGAATACCATTTTGATTTTTGGTCTTCAGTTGTAAAAGCCAGTCCTTTTTGGATTCTTTAGATGAGTGGAAACTGTTACTCCCATTAATCTCTTCTAAAGCTAAGTATATACAAACTTGAATAGCACTTTTTACTTGGGAATCTGATGCTGAAATATTAAGATAATTAATTTAAAATATTTATTATATTAATCATATATAATTTAAATATAAATTAATTATAGGGTAATCTTAACTTGGTGAGGTTAAGATCCTTTACTGGTTAAGGGCACAGACTTTGACTTGATCTGGATTCACACTCCAGATTTTTGATGTATCAATATTCTTTCACACAAATTTTATGCAGTATTTTTTTTATACAATATTCTTTTGAGCAAATTAGTTGCTTAGCTCCTTCTCAGCTCCCTCCAAAATAAAATGAGGGCAATAAAACTATTCACAAGATAGATGTTTCCTGAGGTTTAAATGAATCAATATGTGTAATTTAAACTAAATAAGTTCTATTTGTTAAAATAAAAAGTGATTATAATTAACCACACTATCGTTCATTGTAAACCTAGATACAAAGCTATTTTCACACAAGACAAAACTTTTAAAATTTCAATTATTTCATGGAATTTGATTCCTTTTATATAAAAGAAATACTTATATCAACAAATAAAAGAGGAATATACTAAAATGCTAATCCAAATTAATAAAGAGGTTGGTCACATAATAAATGTGAAATACTCTAACCACAATGGCAAACAATGTTGTAATAGGTTACAACATTGTAATAATGTGTTTAGAGGTATCACTTCAAAACATATGTATAAATCTCTCTGAATAAATCTTTTTGAAGTGATTTCAATATTGACCAAAGAATGTAAAAATAGACTTTCAACCTCATGAAGATTTTTCTTCATTTGTAACAATTAAATAGTTGTCTAAAATTTCTCATCCCTTATATGCTACAAAGATAATGTCAGTCAGCTATTGTTCTATCCAGTGATTCTCAGGAAAGTAAATAGATTTGTGAGAATTCAGATTTGAATTAAGGAATTTCAAAAATGAGCACGCAGCCAGATGATAAGTGCAATTACTTTTCTCATGAAATTTTTAGAAATAGGACCTGGTTTTAGTAATTGTGGAGCCAAACTAAATGATTTTTTTCTTCTTTATTCTAAAGCTTACAAATGTAATTAATCATTATCACCAACATCACCAAGTCTTAGCAGGAAAAAGAGCAGGAGGACTGTTGCGTGAACGTTCTGCAATCGGAGGCGCTGAGATAGGAACGCGGAAGAAATATTCACTGATTGGAGGACTAAGGCTCGCTCTGGCTCTTAGCAAAGGCAGAGGGCCTCGTGGACCTCCTTTTATTGATCATGGTACCTCTAAAGGGCGCAATATAGTGACGTCACCAAAGGCATCAAAAAATGTTACAGGGAGAACATTGAGACAATGGAACATATTGTTTCCTTGTATGGGTAGGCCTATAGCCTGGGGAAAAGAATACAGAACTCAGAAGGGAAAGATACAAAACCGAAACTGAAACCTACAGGCACCTGGATTTACATCCCAAAGACTAGGCTGTGCTTGCCACTTCAAATACAAACTGGGCAGGCACCTGAAATCTGCATCCCAAAGACAAAGCTGGGCCTGCACCTGAAATCTACAATTTACAATATCAAAGGTCAGGCCTGGCTAACACCATCTGCATGTCAAAGACCAGCCAGGCTTCTGTGAGAGAAGGAAAAACTGCTCTTTTCAGTATTCTGAAATTATTTTTCTGAAGGCAGCTTGAAGGGGGAAAATGTTCAGCTTCATCCAAACCAGTCAGGACACACGAGAAGTCTCGCCCATTTTCATGGGTCCCTATGTTCCTGTCCGTAGTACGGTACAGTATACATGGGCTCACCCTGATAGCTCAGTCCAGCCCCAACAAGGACAAAATAACCACAGAAAACCGCAGAAAAATATCAATGTAATTCTTAAAAGTATTTTATATAACGTATTCATAAAGAGAAACTGCTTGAAAAATATGATAATTTAGAGAGAAAGGAAAACAGGGGCTGCAGCAGTATACAATGGACACAGCATTTGCCTTGTATGTGGCCTGCCTGGTTTAGACCCCTGGAATCCCAAATGATCCCATGAGCAACACAGGGAGTAATTACTGAGTACAGAGCCAGGCGCAAACCCTGAGCATCCCAGAATGTGTCTCCCCCATGCCCTGCCAAAATAAACTAAAATAAAATAAAAAAGAAAGAAAACATGCTGTTATAAGACGCATTGTAAATATATCCTTAGAGAAAACCATAGTGGATCAATCAGAATAAATGCCTTTTCAATGGGTTCTGTTACTGATCTATCAAAGTTAATTTTCTATGGGCTTATTTTACAAAAGTTTTTGCCCTGTCAGTTTATCCACAGCTGATCTTGGAAAGAAAGCATCCCCACAACTAAAGGATTATGAACACAGTTGTCAATTGTCTGAGTTTTTTCTTATTACTAGTCTACTAGTGTACCATGAGCATGGGTTATGTTATACATATATATCCTTATAATAATTTCATAATTCCTATTGTTCTCCAAAAAAAGGAATTCTTAATGAATTTCATCCAGTTCTCCTCAACTCTATGCACCTCCATAAAGATTCTAATGAGTAAAAATAATTTATGAGATGCAAGCTAAAATGTGGACGTTTTTTAGTTCATTCTCTTACTCTAGCATACATACTAGCATACACAATTGAAGAATAGTTACAATAATTTAAAAATAATATTAGGAACATTGGTGAAAACTGTAGACTAAGGAAACACCAAGAGCCTATC
Organism: Sorex araneus; assembly: GCF_027595985.1. Lineage (NCBI taxonomy): Eukaryota > Metazoa > Chordata > Mammalia > Eulipotyphla > Soricidae > Sorex > Sorex araneus. The sequence continues at coordinate 10,630,764 of NC_073307.1, read as the reverse complement.
TTTTGACAGAATCCTTAGTAATGAAGCAAACACAGTAGGAGGCAGCTTTATAAAAGCTAAAACATAGCCAATCTTTTACAGAAACCAGTTGAATCAAGATAAGAAATCTTAAAAATACTAGGAAAGCGTTGTAGCATATTTTTAATAATCCTTTTACCACTTCCTGCTAAGCCAACCTTGAAGAGAACAGTCTACTTACCCTGATAACCTGACTCTGAGGAAATGAACAACAGACCTTGTTCTCAAAAAATTAGTTTTGTCTCTTTGACCTACTTGGGGCAGGCTAAAGAATTAATTCATAATTCAAGATATGTCTTTCAGTTCTGCACAACTCTGAACTCAAGCAAGGCAGAAAATCAAGGTGTTCCTTTGAGGCAAATGAATAACCAATTCACACCTGGCCCACAGATTATAATTGAAACAATAGAAAACTGAAATACTCAGAGGAAAAGCTGAAGGAGAATTTGTTGGGAACTTTGAGTCCTTCAAAAGAATCCACATACAGATTTCGAACTTCAAAAGTACCACATAGGACAAGGAAGGGCACATGGAAAAGATCTGAGAAGCATCTTAACTCTCAAACTTACACCTGAGTCTGCTGTCCAGAGTAAGCAAACATAAGTGCAGTTGTAAACAAACTGCCAGAAGCATTAATGAGTTGATTTACAAAGTCTAAGAGAGATGCTGTTCTCCTATTTTCCCTTTCTTTTTCCTTCTTTCTTTTTCTGGCCCATGGTCTTGAAGAACCCTACCTTCAAAACACTTCTTGAACGTAAGTCAAATACACAGCAATTTCAGAGTGTATATCTAATACAAAGATTAATAAAATAGTTTAGATGAGTGACTAACAAATATATATCAAATACAGCAATGAAGAAAGAGATGAATGAGAGTTACCTATTAGAATAGTAAAAACATCAATTTTCAATAAAAACTATTGAATACAAAAGTTTAAAGATGACTGGCCCATTAATAGGAGCAATCAATAGAAGTCGAGGAAGCAGAGCTATTAGGCTTTCTAGTCAACAATGTTACACTGTCAAATTACCAAACTTTATCCAGGAAACCCATAGATAATAATACAAATATAAGTAAGAAAATAATGTGAGGGAAAATAGAAAATAAAACTAAAGGGAAAGTTATCCAAGCTATACAAAGCACTGGTAGAACTTTATAAGAAAGAAAAACAATATACCCCATCGAAAAATGGGAAGATAAGAATAGAAACTTCCTCAAAAAAGACATATAAGGCCAAAGGACATATAAAAAATACACTTATTACTAGGGAGGTGCAAATCAAAACAACACTGAAATATCATCTTACACCAATGAAACCTGCACACATTACAAAGGATGGGAACAACTAGTGTTGGAGGGGGCCCTCAGTCATTGCTGGTAGGAATGGTGAGTGGTTCAGCCTTCATAGAAAATAATACGAATACTTTAAAACAAACAAACAAAACAAACAAACAAAAAACTAGACCTTGTGGGGCTGGAGAAAAAGTAGAGCAGTTCGTTAGGTTGATTGATTGAGGGTTCAACCTCCAGCACTATGAATGCTCCCTCTCTCCAGGAGGAATTCCTGAGCACAGAACCAGAAGTAAGCCCTGAGTACAGTCCAGTGTGACCCCAAAAGCAAATAAATAAATGAAATGAAAAAATACTGGACACTGAGCTTTCTTATGACAGCAATTCCACTTACTGGCATTTACCCTACAGGCCCAAAGATTCTATTCAGAAAAGATATTCACACCTAAGTTCAATGTAGCACTATTCTCAAGGACCAACATCTGGAAATAACCCATGTCCACAAACAGATGCCTCTATAAAAAGCAGTGGTACATATATACACAATGGAGTATTACCCAGCTTTGAAAATAAAAGATGAAATCATACAAATTGGTCCTATGTGGATGGATCTGAAGTTCATCAAAAGGAGAGGGATAGATACAGAATTATCTCCCTCATATGTGGGATACAAAGAAACAGTGGGGGAATAACAAATGCTCAAAAGCAACAGCAGAGCATAAAATGAGGTCTCCATTGCCATGCCACCAGACTCTGCGCCAGGCTGTTTTCACTCGGGGAGCCCCAGGGGGGTCCCTGCCAGCCAACCTCTATAACCCAACCACTGCCACTCTCCAGGCCACTTCCCACCTGCTCAGGCAGAGCCTTACATACGAGTCAACATATTCCTGGACTGTGTGGCCACTTTCGCAGCCACACGACACATCATAAGACACTCCCTACCCATTCTGCATAATTGCCACACCACATCTGATGGGGTTCAGACAGTAGGAAACAAATCATAGAGGAAAAAATATATATGCATATATACATATTTTCAGATATATATGTATATACACACATATATATGTATATATACATATATATATATATATATATATATATATATACATCTCAACATGTTCAGACAGGCCTCATGCATGAAGGTACCGGCAGAAGAACCCAGGTGTGTGTAATCCCATCAATGGTCAACATCCAGAGAGAGACTTAAAAGCAAGCTCTCAGAAGCACGCGGCCATTCGATATCTTTAGCCTACTTCTCCCTCTAGGAGAAACTGGCAATCTTCTGAGAGTTTCCTGCCCCCATGGGACAGCCTTGCAAGCTTTCCATGGTGTATTCATGTGCTAAATCCAGTAACAAGCTGGATCTCATTCCCCTGACCCTGAAGAGCCCCCAGTGCAACATCGTTAGGAGGGCCAAGTCGATATAGACTTCTAAGATCTCAGGGAAAGGATGAAATGAGATGTTACTGAGCCTGCCCGAGAAATCGGTGATTAACAGGATAATTGTGATTGTGATTGTGATATGTATACACACACACACACACACACACACACACACACACACACATATATATATATATATATATATATATATATATATATATACACCAAAGCTCACATCCTCCAAACTTTTGCATGTTAGTTATATCGTATAAAATGTCCTAATGGCTTCTGCCAAAATAGAACAATCTTCACACTGTTTCCTATATGAACACTTTTTTATAAGCATGTTTATCAGTTCTTCATAACAGACAACACTAAAATATATTCTTTTGGTTGTGTTTTGGAACAGGTATTGGGGTTTGGAATGAAAGCATCCCGAATTTGGTGGTGGGAATATATTATAGGGGTGGGATTGGTGTCTGAATATTAAATGTAATCAAATATTGAGAACTAACTTATCACTGTATCACTGTCATCCTGTTGATATCTATTTGCTCAAGCGGGCCCAATAACGTCTTCATTCATCCTAGCCCTGAGAATTTAGCAGCCTCTCTTTACTCATCCTTCCCAATGGTGCTGCATTAGAGGCTCTTCAGGGTCAGAGGAATGAGATCAATCATTGTTACTGTATTTGGCATATGACTACACCACGGGGAACTTGCCAGGCTCTCCCCTCTGCGGGCAGTAAACTCTCGGTAGCTTGCAGGTTCTCCAAGGGGGAGAACTAGACTATCAGATGCCCGGGAGCTGGGTTTTATAATCTCTGGATGTTGGCTGTTGATGAGATTACATGGCTCCAGGGGCACTTTTTGGGTGTGACTGCCTAGCTACTGGAAAATGGGAATCTGGGTGGAAGAGGCCCAGTCCCAATCTGAGCAGCCTTGGAGATCTCCGCCCCAGGTCCTGCACACCTGGGTTCCCCTGCTGGTTCCTTCATGTGTGAGTCTCATCCAAACGTGTGGAGAGTGACCTCGAGCTAACTTATAGAATTAAAAAAATGAAATAAAAAGGCAACAGCAATTGAAAATTGGTCTTGAGTTAGACCAGGGGAGGGATTGTGCATGAAAGGATGTAATGGGGGACTGGGACAAAGGTGGAGGGAAGCAGACACTTTGCAGAGGATGTGGAGCTGGTATGTTGTATGCATGAAAATGTATATTAGCAGTTTAATGAACCATGGTGCTTAAAACAAAATTTTTATAAGAGATAAAGAATGAGAAAGAAGTTATCTATCTAAGTAAGAATACAACAACAGAAAACATTTTGGAACTTAAAACTAGAGACAAAAATATCACCAGAGGTTTTCAATAGGCAGCTTAAAAGACAGGTTAAAAGTCAGAAAAAAGAATAAGCAAAATTCAAAGTAAATTAATTACTTGAAATGATGGAGTCTGAGGAGCAGAAAGGAAAAAAAGTGAAAAGAATGAACATGTGTCTTGTGGGATTCCATCAAGTATAATACAACATGTAAATGGAATCCCGAAGGAAAGGAAAGAGAGAAAGGTGATGGAAAATATATTCCCTGTAGCCTGCTTTGCTCTTTTGAGATAAGTTTGAAGAATCTTTTAAAGTATTTACATTTATGGTTTGGTAAATTTTCAAAATCATAACATTATTATTTTTTTTTTTTTTGCTTTTTGGGTCACACCTGGCGATGCACAGGGGTTACTCCTGGCTCTGCACTCAGGAATCACCCCTGGCCGTGCTCAGGGGACCATATGGGATGCTGGGATTCGAACCCGGGTCGGCCGCGTGCAAGGCAAACGCCCTACCCGCTGTGCTATCGCTCCAGCCCCATCATGACATTATTTATACTTATGATTCAACATATCAAGCACTTATTAGTTCACATGTAGTGTTAGCTATATATTTAAGTTTTATATAAATACTTTTGAGTTAAGATTATTTTAAAATGAGTCTGTCAAGAGGAAAACAATCATGAGTCAGGATTAATTATTATGCAAAGGAATCATTGAAGAAGCTATATAAACTTCTAGGCAAAGTACAAAAATGAAATTGTAATTAAACATTGTGAAAAAATGTAGTTAAATATTGTTTAATATTTTCTTACAAATTAATCTCAGCTTTTCTATAAATAATTTAGGGTAAAAAGGAAGCCTTTCCTACTTTCTAAGAGATATGATATCTTTAGTTCTAGACAAAAAATCAAACACAGTGGTTATTAATTTAATTTCAATTTTAATTTTTTAAAAATTCAATTAAAATAACAAATCACAAAATGAATGCATTCAATTACTTATTTGAAGTAAAGACTATGCTTTGAATAGGCATTAAATTTGGGAATAAGGGCTTAGAATAAGACTACAGCAGGTAAGATGCTTCTCTTGCATGTGGCTATCACCAGTTTGACCCCTAGCATCTGAGTATTGCAACTTGACCCCTGGTATTGTCCCCTGAGACTGTCAGGCATGATTTCTGAGCACAGAGTTAGGGATAAGCCATGGCTACCATTGGGTGTGAGCCCAAAACAAAAGCATTAAAAACAAACAACAATAAAAGTTTGGGCTTGTGGCATAGTTTTGGAAGTCTGAAATGTCCGATTTCGCAGAGGCGGGTGGGGTGGAAGGGACGGGATGGGGGTGGTGGGAGAGATACTGGAATCATTGGTGGTGGAAAATGGGCACTGGTGAAGGGATGGGTACTAGATCATTGTATGACTGAAACACAAGCACGAAAGTTTATAGGTTTATAACTGAACCTCACTATGATTCATTAATAAAAAATTTTAAAAAAAGAAGTCTGAAATTTCAACATTAAAATTTATTAAAAGTATTAATTATGAAACTAGAAATATATGTCATTTCTAATGAAATGGCTACCTAAGTTATACAAATAAAATTTTAGATGTGTTTAGTTCAATAATAGAAAAATTTAATCCAGCTGATTATCTCATCAATTTTCTGCTTTTCTATTTGAAAACCTCATTTCTCACTAGACCCCATTGAGCACTCCATAGCGACCTATCCAAATTTTTGCAAATACTACACATATGCTTTTGAAAATAACCAAATAACCCATATTAGAAATGAAAAGAGGGAAATTATTGCTGACCTAATGGACATCAAAGGGAAATTAAATAAATATTGTGAGCAACTTTATGCCCACAAATTTGATTGTTAAAAGAAAGCAGACCAATTTGTCCTAAGTCATAACCTACCAAAATTCACACAGAAAGGGCTCCTGGCTCTATGCTTAAGGGGTCACTCCTGGCAGTGATCAGGGGACCGTACCTAGTACTGGGGCACAGATTCCCATTTCTTTATCCTGGGATCTCTCAGATAAAGGTAATCAGGCTGCTTGGATCTCTTTCAATAGACAAAGAGAACTGAAGAAAAATGATCACTTGTATCACTTGTCATCCCATTGATCTTTGGTTTGCTCAAGCAGGGAGCAGTAACGTCTCCATTCGTTCCTGTCACGTGCTAGTGTATCCCAATGGTATCTGCTTGCTCCAGGAACACAAAGAGCCTCAAACAATTCGTTCATGGTTTTGACGAAGTGGTCTGACAATCTCGTGGGTGGGCAACATGCGGTCTTTTGATGTCCTGTGGAATCCAGTCTGTAATAGCTCAGGTCCAGCAGTCATTTCTAAATCGCATTATGTGTCCGGCCCATCTGATTTTCAATACTTTGGCAAACGAGACAGAGTCCCTGATTCTTGATCACTGATGGAGGTTGAAACTCCGGATTCCTTCTCTCACTTGAGTGAAACATGATACTCCAAGCATAGCTCTTTCGATTCCTCTTTGGGATACCTGAATAGTGTTTTCATCCTGTTTTTGTAGGGCCCAGGTCTCTGAGGCGTATGTTAATGCAGGAAGAATGGTGGAGTCGAAAAGACGTGCCTGGAGCAGGAGGTTCTTCATCCTCTTGGGTGTTCTTCGTCTAGTGTTCTGCGTATTCTGTTCAGGATGACTCTAGTGAACAATTTGTAGACGACAGACAACAGGCAGATTAGGCGACAGTTGCCAATGTGGTGGATGTCTCCCTTCTTGTACAACAAAATGGTCTAGCTGGTTTTCCACTGGGATGGAATCTTGCATACAGACAGGTAACATGTGAAGAGCTGACCCAATGTATTGACGAGTACTGGTGGCAGATTCTTCAGGTGTTCGGGTCTGACCTTTTCTGAACCGGGTGCTGTATGCATCTTTACTGATGAAATGGCATGTTGTATTTTAGAAGGGAGGACGTTGGGAACAACATATCCATCCTGCGGAATTTGGTATGTGGGCAAGTGGACATGGCTGTCAAAGAGATCAGAGTAGAAGTTGTGAATAATCCTCTCCTTTGCCTTTTTGGAAGATGTGATAGATCCATCAGAACATCAGAGCACAGTCATATTGGTCTTGTAGTTGGCGAAGGACAGGCAAGCCTTGCAAATACTTTTCCTGGCTTTTGCCGCATCAGTCAACACTGCTGCTCTTCTCTCTTTGACGTCTTCCTTTATTGCTTCTCTGCACAGATTTGCGAGCTAGATGTTAGCTTGTGATTGTCTGAGCTCGTGACAAACTATGTTGGTGAATGAGCTCCCAAGACAGGCATCTGTGGCTTTCCCATGCTTGGCATTCCTTGCGCAGTCATGGAGTTGCTGAACCAGTCAATCATATTCTTCCTCAATGTTGTCAACGATGGTATCTTCCCACGTTGCTGCAATAGTGCCAAAGAGCTCCCAGCTGGTGGTCATTCTGGGAGTTCTCTTCTTAAACTTAAACTTTGCAGTCCTTTCTCCCCCCTCTGTGAAGTAGAATTTTGCATGAAGGAGACATGGTCCAATCCCATTTGGAATTTTGGAACAACACTGAAATCAGTCAGGCAAAACTGTCAATTGAATATGATGTGGTCAATTTTATTATGAAACTGTCCACTGGGAGACTCCCATGTCCAATGTTTAGATTCGGCCTTCTTTAACTGTGAGTTACCCCTGATGCTCTTGATCGACATGATGAACTCAGACAGTATCTCACTCTCTTCATTCCATTCTAGGTCATGGGTCCCAATGTGGAGTTCTTCAGCCAACCTTCTTGGTCCTAACTTGGCATTAAAATCACTGACAATGATCTTGTAGAAAGTGTGATTTTTTTTTAAAGAACTTCTCCAGCTCCATGTAGAACTTCTCAATTTCTTCTTCATCATAGTTGGATGTTGGTGGGTAGATGATAAAGATAGAAACTGCTGGTAGTGAGCCACATCTATTCAAGCACAATCATCTGATTCAGGTTGTTAGGCATTCAAATGAATCAATGCTCATGGCCAAGTTCTTGTTGACAAGGACACCAATGCCACCGACACCTCTGTTGTCTCATGTTCCAAGGAACAGTTCTTCTCCAGTGTTGAAAATGGTATGATGTGATCAATGCCTTCTCGTTTCGATCAGACCAAATGATGCTGTACTTGATCTTCTGCGCTTTCACCATCAGGTCCTCTGTGGATGCTTCTGGTGCAAGTGCAAGTGGTTCAAAGTACAGTCATTTTAGTTCTTTGTTTTTTGGCATTCTAGTTCGTCTCTGAGATTTTATCAGCCTCTCCTTGTTCATCCTTCTTAACGCTGCCATATTGGTGGCTCGTTCGTTGTCAGGCGAATGAGACTCATTGTTGTTACTGTCTTTGGCATATCAAATATGCCATGGGTAGCTTGCCAGGCCCTGCTGTGTGGGTGGCATACTCTCAATAGCTTGCTATGCTCTCCGAGAGCGATGGAGATTTTTAGTGCGGCCTCCAATCACTCTTACAGGTGTCCCGTGGTTCACACCATATTTGAACCCCATCAAATATGATGCAGAAATTATGGAAAATGGGTATTAAGTGTCCTATGAAGTGTCGTGTGGCTGCTTTGGGGCTGCATGGTTCAGAAAGTGACCTGGATCTTGGCACTTTCCACTTTGGTTTTAAGACAAGGCATATATTAGGAATACTGTAGAGAGCATGTTTATTTTCACTCAGGTCTTTCTATTCAGTCTCAAAAGTTTCAGAAACTTTTGCAATATGGAAGTATCTTGACATTTTCTTCCAGGTACCTAAGTGTCATCTGTCACCAGAGGAATCTAGTGATTTCAAAAGCAGGTACTGCAAATCATACTGAAGTGCTGCTCTCGAGAGCATATCTCAGTGAAAATAAGTAAAGATCAAGTGTTTCTAACTGAAATGGAATTCACTTGTAAAAGTTCAAGAAGGTAAACAAAGACATGTTGACTAGGACTATATGAAGATTTTATTGTAAAAATATATTTTTTATATATTTTATATATTTTGTTGGAACTATGTTCTTTGTAGAGTTTGCAGAAAATTTGAGATAAAAATGATCAGGCATAATTTCAAAAAACATGAATAGTCTTGAGAGGGATATTTTAAACTAGAAGTGAAATGAAAAATAACATTTCATGTTTTTAATGAAATAAAATAAACCCATGCATTGTATAATATCCTTGTTTCTTTTATTTGTTATTTGAGTAAATAACTCTAGCACTTTAATTTATCTGCAGAATATATATAGTACTATAGCAGAATATGTATAATACTAATATTATCCAATTGGAAACTATTGAATAATACAATCAATCCATTGCAACAAATTCACAAAATATATTTTACATTAAGTATTATATAAATTTGAGTTATTTTGTTATAAGCAAAACATATTATGTGAAGGGCATAGAATGAAGATTTTTATAAGTTAAATTTTTTCAAACTGGTTGCCACCTAAAGTTCATATTATATGATTTCAGGTTAGTTTTAGGTAATTATCATCTTACATCTATGTTTGAGTCACCAAAGTATACACATTTCATATTATTGAAATATATAAAATAATAAAGTATTAAATGTAATTTTAAAGTCTAATATAACTATGTATATATATATTTCTTAGGGGTTGAGGGGATGGAAATAATTCATAAGAAAGTATCTCATTTTTCTAATATTTTTCTTCTTTCTAATATTTTTCTTTCTTTTCTGCAATTCCTGAACTGGAGTGATAGCATAACAGGCAAAGCATTTGCCCTTGCACATGGCCGATCTGGATTTGATTCCTCTGTCCCTCTCAGAGAGTCCAGCAAGCTACCAAGAGTATCCCACCCACACGGCAGAGCCTGGCAAGCTACCCATGGCGTATTCGATATGCCAAAAACATAACAAGAAGTCTCACAATGGAGACGTTACTGGTGCCCGCTCGAGCAAAGATGAACAATGGGATGGGATAACAGTGCTATGACAGTGGTACTGTAATTCCTACAAAGAAATCAGGTAAAGTTGTCTGAGGAATAGAAGCTAGAACATAGCTGATTAAGACACGGGGTTTGGGGTGCATGGCAACAAATAGGCTTGCTCTTCAAACTCTGTTCTCCCTTGACCAAGTATCTTGCTTGCTTATCTCTATTTCTTTGCTTGCCTATTTCCACTCTGGACAAGCCTGTCTTCTTTCTTGAACACATATTTTCCCTCCTTCTCTCTCACATTACAAGCAAGTTTTGTGTAACAAAAACTGCCTTGTTTCACTCACACACACACACACACACAAACAAAACATATAACTGCTACAAATATGACATCCCTAGTAAAATAAGAAAAGGAAAGGACTCCCTTTTCACTAGGTATCAATCTGAATAAAATCATCCCCGAAGCACAAATGCGCAGTTGGGTTCCCAGAGATTTGATTGGGAGCTCAGGGTAAGGGCAGCTGGACTGAATCTGGTTCTCTCTGAAGTTTTGCTTGTAGCGAGGACACACAGTCTGTGGTGGAGACCGGGGATAGCCTGGAACACATCCAGATATCATTACCAAGAGAATTTGAGATTTTTATTGCTGCATTCTGTAGACTGAACACTTTTTTTCAACCGATAACGATGTTTTATTACTATTTCTAAAACTGAAAAAAAAAATGTAATAGGAGCTCATTGGTGCCAAGAGACCAGTCTGTGCTACTGCTGTTTGTTTGCATTAGTTTTATGTACACAATCACCTTATTTGGGGAGTTGCATAATAAGCATTTAATAGGTTTGCAATCCACTTGCAATTAAAAATATTCAAGATTAGCAACATCAGTTGTAAAAGAAATGCATGTTGATGGCCTGGAAAGTGATCCAGCCAAACGGCATTGATTCTGGCCTGATGTATGATCGTTTCCATCCATCTGTTCAGGGGCTGATGTGGAGATCATCTATTGCTTGCCCGGGGAAGTCCAAGGTTTGTATGCCACTTAGACACAGGGCCTCCAGATTGCTTATGTGATTAAAGAATAAAGAATAATTCTAATTCTTTGTATAATTATTTTTAATTGTACAGTGTGAGTAGAGTTTTCCCTTAAAAAGATTTGCTGATGAAACTTTGATTTCATTGTGTTGATTCAGCTCTTGTAGTTCTGTATGAAATCAGGTTGTAGCCTTTGAAACTCCTACCTGATTCCAATAATGGGTATGTGCTAATAGGTTTAAAATGCAGTACTAGCATGATGTGACATGCTTAAAAGGATTCATCAATGTTTGTCATTACTTTAGTTAGGAAAGAGTGGTGGGATCCCTTCTTTGAGACAAAGCTGTTTGTTTGCTTTTTGTGTTATAGATTTTAAGCTGTTTACTCAAATTCCTGGAATGAAGAGACTTTTGCTTAGTCACTCAAAAGCCAAATACTGTAAATGACATCAAATCTAATCTGCAGTGTTGCTGGATTTGATTCAGGCATCAGCCTTGTTATTTAATATCATTGGTGCTAATAAGCCTGGGGTAGCTAACCTAGTAGTTATTTTGATGTGTGAAAGCAAAATAGCATGAGACAAAGTGAAACAGGCAGGAAACACTGTCACTATTCAAGGTTACTGTAGCACTGAAGAAATTTCAGTACCTGGTCCACAGAGAGAAAGGAGAGCAAGATTTTGAGAGCTAGGGTGAGCAGGAAATCTGAGGCATCTCTTCTTGCTAATTGGCTTCATCATTTCTCCTACCTTCATGACAGCAGGTAGAATTGCAATTCCCAGCAGAGGCCCGGGGAAGTGAGGCTCAGACCTTGCCCAGGAAAATGCGGAGAAGCATCTCCACTGATTACATTTCAAGGGAAAATGTTTCCAGGTCTTTGAGAAAGGCAGATGTGAAATTGATGAGAGGCTCTGAGAGAGATCGAAGTCTCAAAGGACAGAGAAATAACTGACAACTGTCCTGAACAAACTGCTCTAAGGACATAGAGGTTAAGAGTGTCAGTGTCTGCAAGTCTGTCTGGAGTTGTCGGAGCACAAAGACGATCTTGAGATGGAATTCTGTGAGGGGGGAGAAATTTCTGATGGACCCATTGTACAATTTCTTTAGTACATAGTCCAATTTCCAAAATTTCTATGTAAAAATTATAGAGTAAAATTTCCAATCATTTAATATAACTCATCAAATTCTATTCAGAAGATTCTTTGGGGCTCATTTTTATGACCTTGGAGTTCTAAAGTATCTCAAACAACAAAATGACACCAAGTACTCTAGCACTGATAATACCAGATTAGGATGCAGCCAGTCTTCCAGTTCAAGCATTTCTTCAAAGGGAATGTGTAATTATATAGAGGGTAAACATGAAGAATCACAAACGGAAGACAAATTGTCTAAACTATCATTTTCAGGATAAACCAGTTTTCAAAATACTGTAACAACGTATGGTACATATGTTGTTCCAGTAAGTAAATAAATACTAACTTATGCATGCGATCTTAGATCTTACGAAAGTTAAGAGCAAAGTATCACAGCAGAGTTCCTTTTGAGCTTACAAGATAGAACAGTAATCAATTTCTCCAAATAAAGCTCCTATTCTTGAGCCAGGCATAAGTCAGTGGTAGACCATACCTTTCTGGTTTAAAACCTGGGCACCACCAAAAATAAAAAATAACATTAAAACTAGGACCAAAGTGATAGTCCAGCTGGTAAGGCACTTACCTTGCATGCAGTGGCCTGGGTTCAATCCCTAGCACCTTATATGGTACACGGAGTCATCCAGAAATTATCCCTGAGCACAGACAAGCCCTGAGCAGCATTGGGTGTGGTCCCCAAACAAAAAGAAATGACAATAATGAACAGGAAACTCCTGCTCTTTTCCAAAATAATCTAATTTTTCCTTGCCTTTTTTCTTTTATTTGGATTTTTGGGTCACACCCAGCAATGATCAGGGTTTACTCCTGGCTCATGCACTCAGGAATTACTCCTGGTGGTGCTCGGGGGACCATATGGGATGCTGGGAATCAAACCCAGGTCGGCCACATGCAAGGCAAATGCCCTACCCGCTGTGCTGTCACTCTGGCCCCATGTATCCTTGTGTTTTTAAGGGAATTTTCTTTCTTTTTTTTCTCTCTCACTTTATTTAAACACCATGGTTTACTAAGTTGTTTACAGTGATTTGTTACAGGCTTTCAACATCAATCCCACAACCATATTCCAACACCCAAACTCACCACCACTGTCACCTCCCCTCCACCATTGTCTCCATTTTCCTAAACGCCTCTCTAGCTGGCTCCTGTAGCAGGTCCACAATGATTTATTTTATATTGTAGAGTATTCTTTCATGGCATTTTATTAAAGACTTTTTTTTGGGAAATTGGTTAAATTGGAATATATACTGATCAACCCATGCACTGTATGTAATGCTTTGGAGTTCCTTTCTAGAAGAACTTGCTCAATTTTTTCTTAACTCCAACACTTTTCTTGCTTAATATTTGTCATCCGAATTTTAATATGGTCACATGTCATTATTAAGAAATTAGCTTTCTGAACACGCATGCCTATTGTTATTCTACTTCCTCATTATGGCTGCTGCATCTTCTGGGCTGAGGCCCATATCCTTGGGCCAACCCTTTATTTTAGTGTTCAAAAGATATTTTCTTAGATTCTTTGTTAATTTACTTGGGAGGAACCCAGTTTTATTTTGTTCAGGAAAACTTTAATACATCAGAAACTACTTTCAGGTTCATAATGATTTCAGTGACCTGTGTAACAGAAATGTTTACCATTCAAATATAGGATTGTTTCACTAAGATCCTAGGCCACTTTTTCCCTAATGGCAAAAACAACAGGACTCAGTCAATCATATAACAGCATAAAAGGCATTTTTGAAATAGGCGAAGGAATTGAAGATAAAGCGTCTGGAAATTTGCTGACCAAAATTCACAACTGATCAAACTGAAAAGTATAAAAAGTTCTTTTGAAAGCAAAAGGCTTCTGAAATATAAGATCTGCAAGGTATTGTTCTCAATGCTATCACTTATCACTGTCATCCCATTGCTCATTGATTTGCTCAAGTGGGAAGTAGTAAAGTCTCCATTGTGAGACTTGTTATAATGACCAAGAAAAAGTCAGGCCATATTCAAATTTGCATACTTCTAAACAGAGAACTTACATCAAAGAGGAACCAACTTCATGATATATAAGGAGAACTGAGTGCTAGTAAAACAGTACCCAGATGATAATTTCCTTCATGTGGAACTGGTGTCTTGTGGAGACCAGTAAGTACTATTGAGCATAATTTATGAATGAATTGGTAAGGATCAGGTATGAACTAGAAAGAAAACACAGAATCTATGGACTGTAGATTAAAAGGGAAGCTTTCTATTGGTTGCATGTTATGTGGAGAAGTCAAATCAATTATCAATTGATGCATGGGATTAAATCTCTTTCCCACTAAGGACCAACATTAAGTTCCACGATGGAAGCTGTCCAGGTTAGACAACCTCTCATCAGGTAGGAGAGATACCATATAAGGAATGATGACATGTGTGGAGTGATGACACAGATGGAAGCCAATGCTGGTCTCTGCTATTGAACATTCAGCTTTGGTTGTCATCAAATAAGACTAGCAGAATAGAACACTTTGTAACTTCACACACTGGTAACCTCCATTCCTGCTTCCACTGTTATTTTATTTATGTAAATGATGTGAAGACAGGAGTATTGTGGGAAAGAAGCTGGTCACCATCCATTTTATGGGTCATTCTTTCCAGTTGGCATTAAAATCTATTCAGTAGAAATAGAAAAGGAAGCTTTGCTGATATGTTCAGTAAAGGCTACTCCATCATTGAAAGATAAAATTGTGTCCTTTCGGACAAAATGGGTGGACCTTGAAATGATTATACTCATTGAAATAAGGAAGTGAAAGGCTGATGTCTTCATGCATGTGTAGAATATGACTGAGTGTAACAAAGGAAGTGGCAAGAAGTAACAAAGCTAGCTCTTATGAGTAATAACTCTGGTGGCTAGCATAAAAAAAGCAGAAGGAAAGGGAAAACTAAGGAGAGTGTCCTTTAGGTGTTCACATGGCACTGGGGGCTTAGTGGAAGGAGTGGGTACAACTATATATGCATAGAAGTGTGGCACTAAACCCTTGACATTCCATAAGGTTGTAAAATGTGAAGTCAATTTTTCAAAGAAAAGTGTTGTTAGTTTCCGAAGTGGGATTTTGGAAATGTTTTAGAAGATTTATCTTAATCGATGATCTCCCCAAGGTGAACATATTTCTGCTTCTGAGCATCAGACTCACTAGGTTTTATTCTATCCCCACTCTTTCTTGATTTTGAGTAATTTTAGTTTCCTCACAATTTTCTAATATTTTCAATGGCAATAGCTTTCACTTTATTTCCTTCAGTAAAGCCTGCCTGAGGACACAGCCAAGATTTATTATCTCCCCAAAAAGAACTGCATTCTAGACCTTTAACTTAAAAATCCCTCTATCTGATAACAAATGCTTATCTCCCTGAATACATATTTTTTTGTTCACTCACTTCAGTCTTTAAATCCTTCCCTATAGTTTTAGATTACCATTTGCCTCTAGATTGTCTTTTCTTAACTAAATTCATCATGATGACTGGCCATTCAAGTCACACTTATCTTCAATTCCCATCTTCTGCTCGGCTGTTCTCATTTAACAACAGTCCCACACTGGGTCTCTCTCTCATCAAACGCCTTTTCGCCTCTTTTGAGCTTTGCTGGAGAGAACTACATATTTCTGCCAGGCACAGCAGATTTATGGTTTCCAATTTCAGCTGGGTACTCAAAATTGCTTGGCAGTTCCATTACTTGTCCACTCAAATGACTCTTGGTTCATGGCCCTGACCCATGTAATGATGCAGGCAAGCCATCACCTTCATTGTTGGGAACTTATTTCCGGTGTCTCAAAGGAACCCCTCACACACGCCCACTGGCAACTCTATGAACTGTAGTCCCCAGACTGTGTTACTTTGGTATTATTCCCATACTCAGCTTCCACCTGTCTGCACCTGCCAATATGGCTCCTAGTACTAGTGTTACCACTGCAACTTGTCATGAAACACAGCTTGGGCTGCCTCCCAGTGTTCAAGGTCTTCTCCTTGCTGACCCATTGCCACATGCTGATGATAACAGAACAAACTCCCTGGACACACAAGAGGTCCCCTAGAGAGTTGTTCCAGGTCATTGTAAGATAAAGGAAATATACAACACCTTTTCCCTTGGGTTTTGCTCTGTTTTCCTTCTGAGCCTTTTCTTTGACGTGGATCTTATCTCTACTATGTACCATAAAGTAGAACGCTTTCTTAGATATGATAAAGTCCACATAGATAAAACATGTGAAAGGAGTATTACATGAGAAATTATGATGTCTAATTCAGTCATTTCCAATCTTTTTATGCCTATGGACCAGTTTCAGACAGTGGGTCTGGTGGTTGAAACCTAACGGTCTAACCCATCTTCTTTCTTTTTTTTTCTTCTTTTTTCATGTCACACCCAGCGATGCACAGGGGTCACTCCTGGTTCTGCAGTCAGGAATTATTCCTGGCGGTGCTCAGGGAACCATATGGGATGCTGGGAATCGAACCCAGGTCAGCTGCATGCAAGCAAATGCCCTACCCACTGTGCTATCGCTCCAGCCCCAAACCCATTTTATTTCTTCTGAAAACAAGATGATTGACCAACCAATGACTTCAGTTTCAATTACTGAATTGATTCAGTAATTGAATTGATTCAGTAATTGAATTGTTCAATTACAAATTTCAATTACTCATTCATATTGCGCTAAATCACAGTCCAGTATTCATTTTTGACTCTATGAACTGCAAACTGTGTTACTCTGGTATTATTCCCATATTTCAGATTCTGTTCTATGATTAACACAGTCTCATTTTCTCTACATTTTCTAAGAGTTGCAATAAGAAATCATTTTCATTTTTAAAAAAACAGCCAAAAAGTACACATACCTTGACTTCTCTAATATAATAAATACAAATCTTAAACAATACCACCTAGGCGAGCAGTTTCAATTTGAACTATTCACACATTGCAGAGGCAGACTAAGGATTTGAACAAATTCATTGCTTCCACTGCTTTTTAAAAAGTCTCAAGCAAATCTATGCTTTTCTTAGCTCTTTCATAATATAATCACTACTTGACAATTGAAAAGATAATTAAAATGTTTCCTTCTTAATTTCCCAATGGACTAGAGTAATAGCTCAATGAGCCTTATACATGATTTGCATGCAGGAGGTTCAGCATCACCATTTCCGAGCACTGTCAAGAAGTGAACTCTGAGTAGTACCCGCCTGGGAGTAGCCATTGAGCACAGCTGGGCAAGACTTCCCCAAAACAAAACTAAAAATTTTCTAACAAAATGTAACTTTACGAAAAGTATACTGAAAAACAATGTGGTGAAATTGATACTTTAATCCATTGAAAGTTATGTAAATATTCGTGTCAGTAGAAAGAAGAGTGACATTATTTGGTTTTACTTGTAAATGTTTCATTAGGAAATTTTGTGTGTGATATTTTCATAAGAACACGGTGTTGCTATTTCTCAAATTAATTTGCATGATCAGATTAATAATTTGCATGACCTTTTGATCATTTACATAACACAAAGGTTTTGTTATATAGTCATATCTGTATACATAAACATGCTATGTTAGCCCAATTTATGTAAACACAATAACACGTTTAGTCACACTCCATAATTTTTAAACCTACTGGAATTCATGGATTTAGAATCAGAAAACGCTTCTTACAGAAATCCTGGACATTAGGCATTCTGTTCCAGCTAAAACAACATTGACTTCATTGACTTGTTAATAGCAGACTCTTTTGAATGTGTCTGTGACTATGGGTAGGTAAGTTTGTATCTGAGTATAAAGCAATGTTAAAATGCCTTTTAAATTTAATGTCAAATCCAGCTTAGCACTTGAAACAGCCTAGGCTTATTTCAGGACAAACAGGCAGCTTGTCCTATTCCCATCAAATTGCCAACTACCGTGCTGTGATTACTTTAGGCCAAAGGATCAAAGAATTCCGAATTAAAAGTGGCTCAATAAAAGTGGGGGGAAATGTGAGACAACCTAGTAATATTTTGAAGATTGGATTTTACACTTTTAATTACCGAAGAGATTTTAGGCACTTTTCTCTGCTGATGAATCAATAAGCCCAAAATCACATTCAAGGTTAGGCATGAAAATATGCTGAAATCCATCTCGGTAGTAATTCCATGAAAAATTGTCGCTTTCAGTCTTCTCCCGAGTTCTACTAGGAGCCTTCTTTTTCTCTAATTTGCAAAAGCCAAATTTTAAAATTTTATTTGCACTTGAATATGCTCTCTGAATATCCATTTACATAAAAATTTACCTACCTCTTTATCTGTCAATCATCTATCATTCACCTATGTATTGCTAACAAAAATAGAGTAGGTGATTAGAATGCTTGGGATCTGTTGGCTGGTGACAGGAGAGCGTATGATTAGTTCATCGAGCAGATGCCACAGAATTGTTGAGGGCATCGAGCCTCGTCAGAGGCCGTAGCCAGCAGCTGTTATTGTCCAGCCTCTGTAGCCATCTCTAAGGTGCGTCTCTGACCTGGTTGTCCCTTGAATTTGAATGAGGTCCAGAGCAGTATTTAAAGCTCAATACCATGAATTTTCTAAATTCCTGCCTTCCCAATCCCCTCTGCCTGCTTCTTCATCTAATTAATTGCTTTTCAGCATTCTCCTTCCATTAAAATTTAGATCTCTTGTTTAAAAGGAAGAATGTTGCTGTAAAAAGAAAATTGCCTCCTATATTGTGGGGAAAGGGCTGGAGATATAGCACAGCGGTTGGGCTTTCGCCTTTCACTCCGCCAACCCGAGTTCGATTCCTCCGCCCCTCTTGGAGAGCCCGCAAAGCTACCAAGAGTATTGAGCCAGTGCGGCAGAGCCTGGCAAGCTACCAGTGCGTATTGGATATGCCAAAAACAGTAACAATAAGTCTTTCAATGAGAGACGTTACTGGTGCCCGCTCGAACAAATCGATGAGCAGTGATACAGTGATACAGTGACTGTGGGGAAAAACTAAATTAGAGATGTTATATCTTCCTTTGAAACTCATTATGTTCATCCAAAAATGACTGCAATTTTAGTTAGTATCTCTGGTTTTTGTCTTAATTATTGATATCTATACATGTTACCTGTTTACCTGGCCTCAACCACTTTTTGAATCTATGTAATTCTCAATTAGAAATTCTCAATCCCCCGTTCCCGCCCATCATGTCTGGATCCTGTTTTGTATAGAAATCTTGCAAGTCTTGAACTGTCAGAAAATCATACATATTCCAACTTTATTATACAATAATGATCATTCTCAGTAAATTGAGCCTGCTTTCAGCTCTGACCCTAATAGCAAACCCTAGAGACAGTAAAATCATTATTTTCCAAAGTCATACACTGCTTTATTTAAAATATATATATTATTTGTGGTAATAATACAAATGAGGTCATCACTACAGAAATTTTTTAAGTTATTTAACCAGGCCTAAATGTCTCTTTTTATTGCTGAGTAGAAAAAAATGTTTCCCATAGAGACACAAAAAGGGAAAAAATAGCACAGGGGCTTCTAATTTTATAATAATTTTGTTTTTAAAAGCATTACAGTGGCCGGAAATATAGTACAGCAGGTAGGAAGCTTGCCTTACATGTGGCTATCCTGTGTTCCACCCCCTGCCTCTCATAGGATCCCTTGAGTGATCCCTGAGTATAGAGCCAGGAGTAAGGCCTGAGCACTATCAAGCTAAAAAGAAAGGAAATTTTCACTTTTAATAAAGGAATACTAGAGACACAGGTGTTATATGTATATATCCTATAAATACATATGTTTGGCTATGCAAATAGTTATTGATAATTTTAAAAAGCAATTATTTGACTAAATATGATATGGACATGTATTTTATATTTAAACACAGACATAAAATTGTAAAATATAGTTTAAAATAATTGATTTATCTTTTTAAGAATTAACACACACTGAAATTTAGTTTAACTTGGAGATTTCTAATTTTAATTCATTTTATACAGAATCTTTAGAGACTCAAAAGTGTTCTCTTAAAAGTCTATATATAGACTTGTGTTCTATTAGCTTCTTCATCTTCAGTGGAGTTGTGGCAACTTCTTAATTCCTCTTACTTAGGTGCAATCACTAGCCAGGAAAAATACTTTACGAAGTTTAAAAAGTATAGATCATTCAAATATCAATCATTTTAGATATTTTGAGCACCGGAATTACGGTGAATAATACATTTTTGGTGACATAATATTTAGTGCTTCAAATCTCCAAACATTACTTATAATCACAGAGAAGAAACTCTGTGCTAGTTTTTACTGCTTTTCTTAAGCACTTATTGGATCACAAGTTTCTAATTTACTTGGTCTACTACCCACTTTTCCTGAATAAAACAAACAAAGACATGAAACAAAAAGACCAAACTCAATATTTCCCAGGAAATCTACTTTCTTTAAGTGAGCAAACAGGAAGTAACCCCTAAATTGTACTCATAGCTACCAGCATCCTCCTCACCCATCACTGCATCACTACAGCATTCTGGGGGAGGGAGGGGAGAGGATTGACCATTGTGGGAAACAGTGTCCTTGACGTTTATGTTTAGGTGAGATTCGAATAGAAGTTGATCCGAGATCAGTTTCTTAGGACACTACTCATTCATTATGGTTGTGCGTATTAAAGTGCTATCATACTGGACATACTGATGGGGTCAGTCGGGTAAATGAAGTTGAGTCTTGAGTACAGTAAATGGTATATGTCTGTGTAATCACCGTGCGACAAGGAAACCCCACAGCTTTCTCTCGCCGCCTACATTTGGTGGTCTCAGGCCCCTTTCCCACCCCGGAAAAGAAGGAGGAAACGAGGGCCAGACTGGTTGGTGATCAACTGCTGTTTATTCTATTTATTCTATTTATTCTATTCTCCCCACGTGCTTTTTCCAATCTCACTAAGCTCCCCATTCCAATCTCCTGTCCCGCTTGCTCATCTCTCCACACCCTGACTTGGTCACTCTTTCTCTAGTCGCTCACCAGCTCGCCACATTGGGGGTAGCAACCACACCTCTGGTCGCACAATCAACATATGATAGCCCTTCCTGATCGCCAGTCAGGCTCAACGGGCTTCTCTCCCTTCCTTAGTCCAATAACTTAATTAACACCTTAATTCTACTTAATATTAGTCATTTTGTATGGACACAGTAAGAGATACATTAAAGTTTCAGTATGGCCCTCCTGGAGACATCTCGCTATAGTTCTCAGACTGCAGTGCTCAGGCCAGATTAATCTCTCCCAACCCTAGCAGGGTCCTAATCTAGTAGTTACTTTTTGGATCATGACAGAATTTGCCCATGACCATGCTCTTAACTTGTAGTTAAGTATTATGACACTTTGGCCGGACCCATTTCAATGCTAGGGTAGCTCACAGCTTGTCCTGGGTCCATCCAGTTGTTTGTCGGGACCCTGCTTTTGGGGTGCTAGGAAGTAAGGGCAACTGAGGCTTAAGTCGAGAGAATAGATGACCCAGAATGAATATTAATCAGAGTCAACTAATTCCGAAGTTACAAAAGCATAGCATTAGCTGTCTTTCTGTCTTTTTCTATACAAAAAGGGTATTGCTCTGAATTAACTATGCAAAGGACTTAAGAAGAGAAAAAATAATATTTACAAGTTTACATGGTCTGATTAGGAGATAAAGGTAATTCACCAGTTGGGGAAGCAGAGCATAAAGAAAGATTTTACAAATAAACACAGAGGAATGGGAGCACTGTGATGGGAGTAACCCAATAAACCTAAGCTCCCTGTGACAAGGAAGAAAGGACAGACCAATGTTATCCTACATATGTTCTTGAGCTCCTCAAAGGCAGGGAGTTGATAGTAGCTGTATATATAAATCTTAAAATGTGAAGGAAGATCTACATGAGGGTATTGGGGGGAGGGAAGTCAACATCATCATACAGCAGACAGATGAAATTTAAAGACATGGAGCAAAAAAGATCTAAGGATAAATGTATGTACTTTTGGTTTTAGTCCACACCCAGTGATGCTCAGGGGTTACACCAGTTCTGCACTCAGGAATTACTCCTGGTGGTGCTCAGAGGACCCTCTAGGGTGTTGGATCAGCCATGTGGAAGGTAAGCACCCTGACCAGCTGTAGTATTTCTCTGGCCCCAGCAATAAACATTTATACGTTTAATCTAACTATTCATTTAGGAGGGCTAAATCCTGAATGTTTTATTCTCTTCTTTCTCGGTGATATGACTAAAGTACAGATAAGCAAAAATCCTGTGAAGTTCTAGGAAAATCTTTAACCAACTTTTGTCTGACTCCCATCTAAGTAATCTCTACAATACAGACAATGATCTTTCTTTAAAATAAGCTTGACCATGGTACCCTTTTACTAAAAGTTTTCCACATGCTGCTTCTCTTGAATAGAAAGCGTTCATCATCCGCTTGAAGAGCGTAATATCTCATTGATTTTAGTTGTCAGTGTAGAGATTATCCCTTCGGAAACTTACACTGATTAAGTCTGTTTTAGTGTTAAAAAAAAAAAGGTCAGGCGACCTCCACTACCTTCACTACACAGCCACCGCCACGCTCCTGGCCGCTTTCCGGACACTCGGACCAAACCTCATGCATGAGTGAAGCCACATAGAGCCAGGTAAAGCAGAACTTTGTGACCTTGGACTCCAGGCTCAAGGACACCTGGAAACAAGATCCTCTGTCTGCCCCCTCCAACCTCTGGCACCACAAAAGACCGAGTGGCCATCCACCTACGAGATGTTCAGACATCTTCATCAAAACACTGAAGGAATGGCTCTTTCTGTTCCTGGAGCGAGCAGATATCATTGAGCTATACTAGCACGTGACAGGGATAAATGGAGACGTTACTGGCACCTGCTCAAGCACATTGAAGATCAATGGGATGACAAGTGATACAACTGATTATTGTTTTAGTTTGCCTACTCACAGAGCTTGTTATCATGAATTTAATTTTCTAATAACTAATCTTTTCCCTCAGTAGGTTATAAACAATAAGATAAGTTTTCCTTTTTAACTTTCCTGAACAAATATGAGGATAAACTAGGAATCTACAAGAAACTAATGTGTGCTGAATGTATCACAAGTAAATTAATAATGATATTGAGTCTTATTTCAAATCAGACAACACATGATGTACTAGAAGAAATGTTAGATAATGATGTGCTAAATTACTGCTCTCAAGTAGTTTATGGTCAAACACTGGTCACACTAAGTATAAACTCATGAAAAATAAAATAAAGTGAGTCACTGACTTATTGCCAGATATATGACACGGGAATAATTTTCATAGAAGGTCATTGGAACACAAACTAATAATTCTATAATCCTTCTTTCTAACCTCCAATTAAGCTGCTTTCCTGGCAGTCATTTTCATCAGAAATGAGAATCAATTTTCCAAATTGAAAAACAAGTAAGCATTTTACAAATAAATGTGTTCATTTATATTTAGTTAAATAATGTGTACTGAATTTTCCTCATGTGCTTTGTGCCGTGCTAAATATTGGAGACAAATAGTCACTGGTCCTAAATAGCTTGCAGAGAATGATGTATGATTATAAAATTTACAACAATATGGAGAATTTTAATGACAGGCATAGGTAGAGGGTAATAAATGGATGATGGCTAACCTCAATACGTATCCAAGTATATCATGTTAGAGAGAAGGTAATGATCTCAAGCAACTGAATAAATGGAATAAAATGTCTAGATATTTACTTTTATGATATAGTTTATAATGAATTGATCTTTGTTAAATGAATTGAAATCTTCTAATTATAATGGACCTCTATTACTTGATATGATCTAGGTGTCTAAAAGCCACAATAAAAACACAAGTTATTTTAAAATTATCGTTGAATAATTTTATTTCATATCTCTTTGTAGTGTGGATTATTCTTCAGCAAAATCCTCAATTGCACCTAAATTTTGCATACTTTTATATTTTAGCTTATTGGCAAATGATGACCACAAATCAAATATTTAATGGTGGCATCAGAATAATTTTAGTGATTACATCTCTCCTAATAATTAGGCAGGGATAAACAAATCTCTATTTAGCAAACAAATTTTTTAACAAAAGAATACCTCAGTTGTAAAACCCATGATTTTTAGATAGACAGATTCTTAAGAAATTTCCCTTTTAAAATATGCAGAGCGAAAAAATGAGCCAAGTCTTTCTCCCCACTGTTTTAGCACTCCGACCTTAGTGCAAACCCTTCAAAAGTTTTCAGTCAATATGGAAGTTGCCAGTTTATGTTAAATAATTCCACATGTGTGCCAACTATCCCCCTTTGGGGCATAATTAAGATGAAATCCTTATTGGGCAGTTAATGTCCATATTTTACGAAACAAGACTGAGCACTGTCATCTGCCCCAGCCGGGCAAAGAGGCACTGGGAATGTTTTCCTTCTTTACAAACTTGAAGACAGATGTGAATAAGATGCATTTCCCCAGGATACAAAATCCAATCTGTGGGAAGTTTGTAAGATGCACACTGCGGGCCAGTGGTGCTACAGGTGGAAAATGCAGCTGGAAGAGCTGGGGCGGGGGGTCAAGAGCCCCCCATGGAGCACGTAGATGCAGAACTGCCAAAACCAATTACTGCTGGACACCTTCCTTGACCCAAGGCAATTTTTTTCTCTCCAATGACTGAACACTTGGATCAACTACATTGCTGCAATAACAGTAAATTCCAAAGAGTCACTCAGAGAAGGGGGCTTCTTAAAGGTTTGATTACTCACACAAGTATTACTTTGCAGCCAGTGAATAGTAAAATGTCACCGTAAGAGAGGTGGTCCTGTCCAGGGACCCAGGATTAAATTCGGGAACTTTCTTGCTATTTCTTATAAAATCTACAGTAATGGCCATGATTATAATTCTACTTTACAGTCATTTCGTGTTAAGAATTATTTCAAGACAATTCTCCATGAAATCATAACAACTGAAATTTTGATTGATGGTTTTCATTTTCTTCATGTTTCCCTGTGACACAGCTTAGAAGTATTAATGTCCATCCCAGACCTCTTTAACAGATCCCTGTATCACTGTCACTGTCATCCCATTGCTCATCAATTTACTCAAGCAGGCACCAGTAACATCTTCATTGTGAGACTTTTTGTTACGGTTGTTAGCATATTGAATAAACCACGGGTAGCATGCCAGACTCAGCCTTATGGGCAAGATACTCTCGGTAGCTTGCTGGGCTCTCCAAGATAGATATATTATTCCCAATGCAATTTCATTCCTGTTTTAACTGTGTGATTTGACAAGCTAGGAACTTTTTTTCTTCCCTTTTTGGAGCCTTTTTCATGGTACATATACACAGAGAGTCGGGATGGTTCTCTGCTTTGGCTTTGCTTCTACAACAGGTCAGCACATGTTCCCCCTGCAGCATGGGGTGGGATTATTTCTATTGCCACCCTCATGCAGTCTCCTGATTTCTCTGGCCTATTGGGCATTGTGGTTCTGCCATGTCCCTCCACCTGGCACGCCTGTACTTACCACTGCTGGGAGCTCACACATAGGAGAAATACCAGAAGCAATGGACTGGAGAGATTGCACAGCTGTAGTGCATTTGCCTTGCACACAGCCTACCCAGGTTCGATTCCTCTGCCCCTCTCAGAGAGCCTGGCAAGCTACTGAGACTATTTAGCCCGCACAATGACAGTGACCAGGGGCATTAACATCATTCTTCTGCTTAATGATTGTTAAGATAACTGAAGTAGGGAAGCTACTGAAACTAGAACCACTGACTGCTGCAGTGACCCTGGGCCCTTCATGAAACTTAAATATACACCTCTACTGGGCCTGTCAACATCATTCAACGTCTTGCCTTTCTGGGTCGGTCCTGGATATGACGCTGTGGCTGGTCTCAGGCTGTGAATGATGCTATTTGATTTCAACCTGCCACTGGGCAGGTGATTTCTTGCAGACCCTCACTGTTTAGTGCCCGGTCTAAGAGACATTAAAAACCCAATAAATTTCAGGAACAAAACTTTATGTGGACCTCTGCGACTCACTTTTCTTCTGAATGTGAACAAAGAACTCATGGCCTTTAACCAGTTGCTGCTTCACAGAGATATTTGTGTTGAAGCGCTTAGACTCAGAGACATTGAGAACAGTCATTTCCCATTGCAATGTGTATTGTTAGCATCAGTTTAGTAGACCTTCCACTTCACAGATAGCCCACTATTTATAGAGCCACTATTCTCTGCATCCCTCAGGCATCAGTACTGTGTTATCCGGGTATGGTTCATAAGACAATTCCAAAAATGTACCAACATTTTCTTTTGATTTTTTACCAAATTCCTAATTCCCTCCTTCCCCCACTCTATGATTTTATTAAGCATATACAATTATTGACACGTGTGTCATGTGAAAGTTTAAATTCTGTTGCTGGAGCGATAGCACAGTGGGTAGGGTATTTGCCTTACATGCGGCCAATCCAGGTTCGATTCCCAGCATCCCATATGGTCTCCCAGCACCAACAGGAGAAATTCCTGAGTGTAGAGCTAGGAGTAACCCCTGTGCATGGCTGGGTGTGACCCAAAATGAAAAAAAAAAAGAAAGTTTAAATTATTTTTTTCAACATCTATTATAAACACACAAATGCATATGTATATATAAATATATGTGCAGATACATGTACAAATATGTATGTAACCAATTAGATTTTTTCAGTAATGATAAATGAAACAGCATGACTCAAGATTTTTTTAATGAGGTCTTGAGGTCAGAGATGGATATAATACACGGAGTAGGGCACTTGCATTGCACGCAGCTGACCCAGATTTTGTCTCTGGAATACCAAATAGTCTTCAGAGCTCCACTAGGGAGTAATTCCTGAACTCAGAGCCATGAGTGAGTACAGAGCACTGCTGGTGGGACCCCAAACAAAACCAACAAAAAAACCAAGCTCTACATATTACTGGGACTCTAAAGAAAACTTTGTGGCAATTATAAATAGGGAAGGGAAATACACAAAGTTAAATATATAATAAATCAGTAAAATTATACTGAATATTATTTTATGATTATTTTCCAATATCAAATGTTAATGCAAATGTCATTGTATTATCTACTAAAGTTCAGCCTTTTGGCATTATCATAAATGTGCTTTTTATGACTTTCTCTAAAAGTAATTATAGCCTTGGTAATACTGTTGGACACACGTGCCGCGGAATTTATAAACATATTTATACATGTATGGGCAGAGCCTGGCAAGCTACCTGTGGTGTATTCAATATGCCAAAAACAGTAATGATAGGTCTCATTCTCCTGAGCCTGAAAAAACTTCCAATGAATGGGAAAGACGAGTAAGGAGAAGCTGCTAAAATCTCAGGGCTGGGAGGAATAGAGATGTTACTGGTGCCCGCTCTAGTAAACCGAAGAACAATGGGATGACAGTGATACAGTGATAAATGTACATGTGCAATAACACACTTGGTTATATATGCATATGTATAAATTCATATTTATACATATATAAACATGTTCAACACATGTGGGCTATTACAGATAAAAATCTTTGTTATAGCCTTTTTAATGGCACAGAGATACAGACAGGAATTACAGGTTGGTTAGATACATATATTTTTAATTGTATCGTAGTTCCATTGTCCATCAATTTGCTCGAGCAGGCACCAGTAAAATCTCCATTGTGAGACTTGTTGCTACTGTTGTTGGCATATCAAATACGCCACGGGGAGCTTGTCAGGCTCTGCCGTGCCGGTGGGATACTCTCAGTAGCTTGCCGGGCTCTCCGAGAGGCATATATATTTATTTACCTCTATGATGATGTGTTGCGTGGCCGCTTCCATAGTATATGAAAATATCCATAATGGGTACAGCTTACTGGGCTTACTTGCCTTACTGGGTTCAATTCCCAGCCCTGCCAGGAGTGATCTCTGAGCAGAGCCAGGAGTAAGTCCTGGGCACAGCTGGGTGTAGCGACAAACCCACCCATCTGCTTCTCAGACAGCAGAACTCGGAATGCCAAAGACTCGGCATTCCGGAGCTGCTATACGCAGTCAGGACCCCCTGGTGCTCTCTCTGGAGTGCTGCCCACAGTCCCACCAGGGATTGCTCCCTCACCCCCATCCCACCCCCCTTTCCTGCCCAAGGAAACTGGTCACAGTACTGTCAGCATCAGCACCACAGGCAGCAGGACAGCCTGGGGCCGGGGAGTGGGGAGCCAGGGACACAGGGACACAGGGATGCCTGCAGTCCCTCCTGTCCTGAAGGGAGTCAGCCTGCTCTTTCCGGACTGAACTGATAAGTCAATACAAAGACACAAATGCAGAAGAATTCCAAATATTGAAGCCTATGTTTTGCATTTAAGAGACCCAGTTAGATCTCAGCACTGGAAAAAAAAATAAAGGAACATTTAACAACACAAGTGCTTCTTTTCTTTTCTAATTTTGGATGCTCAGAGGTTACTCTGGGTTCCTTTCTAAGGAATTATTCTCAGTGGTGCACAGGGGGATGATATTTGATGCCAGAGATAGAACCCTCATTGTCTACATGCAAGGTAAGTGTCCTATCACTGTATTATATCTCTAGTCTTGACATGTAGTTCTTTTAAAATACTTACAGTAGCACTGTAGCACTGTTGTCCTTTTGTTCATTGATTTGCTTGAGCGGGCACCAGTAACATCTCCATTGTGAGACTTGTTACTGTTTTTGGCATATCAAATATGCCACAGGCAGCTTGCCAAACTCCGCCTTGCAGGTGGGATACTCTCGGTTCCTTGCCGGGCTCTCCAAGGGGGACAGAGGAATCAAACTCGGGTCAGCCATGTGCAAGGTAAACACTCTACCCACTGAGCTATTGCTCTATAGTAAGTGAAAAAAAAATTGAGATGAACTTAATAAAAACAGTATTTTCTCCTCTGGAAGTAAAAACACTCCTTTACAAGAGTTAGAAATGCACTTTTACTTTGTTTTCCATTTTCAGTAGGGTTGCCCAGAGTCCAAACGTCTTCTTCTATTATAGCAAATTCACACAGGTTGGCTGCTCTCCAGGGGAATGTGACACATTGAGAACTGGCAAAGGTTAAAACATTAATATTTAGGTCTCCCATATTTGAGTAAAAGTTCTGCGATATTTGAAAGGAGATTGCCAAAATAAAATTCTCAGATGAGAGACTTTTTCTATAGTCTATTTTCATGTGCAGAAGATCTTGGAATCATGGGACCAACTTGGAGTCGGACTCCTTCCCAAGTCTCCAACTGCCAGATAAAGTTTTCTAGCCAGCCTGACTCAACACTAAAAGAGATAACAAATAACTCTGATTTCACCTCTAAGAAGAGTAACACCCTGTCCTTCCCTGACTGGTGTGTGGTTAAGAAAAGGGGAGACCTGATTGGTAGAAAATGTTCAGAACTGCAGTTTCCTGCCTGATGACTTGTCAACCAACCCTCAAATCTCAGACAAATAACCCAAACTTCTTCAGACTACTTCTTGGCTTGCTTTAAACTCCCTTATTTTCTGATTTTGGTAGAAAAGACCTGAAGACTGCCCCTTGGTTGGAGCTGAATTGTGATTTCTAGTCCAGAGTAAACATTTCGGCGATTCTATCCAGAATGATGGTGTGACTATTCCAAAAGCCAAATATGTAACATTGTGCCTTATAGACATGCCATCTTTTCCTACTGATATCTAAAAAGTTTAAAAAATGTAAGAGGATTGAGACAAAATTTAAACAGTTTTGAAACACAGCTGGTGATTTAACAAAGATGAAACAAAAAACATTATAAACACTAGACTCCATTAACAAATTTACTATTTTGATTTTCATCACTTCTACTTTTCTGTAGCAAAGAAATAGGAATCCAGTATCATGATATGTTGGTACCACTCTATGAAGGCAATGATCAGACACAAAATCTACACTCTGTATGCTCTTAACCAGGTTACATAATTTAACTCAGAATTTTCCTTTGAAACTAAAATGAAATATATTGCATACATCACAGGTTACCGGATTATTTAGAGTAAACAAAGTTTTCTGAAGTCTGTAAAATGTGTAGTACATTTCTATTTGTATTCAGTTCTAACATCAAAGAGAAGCTGGAAGATGTACGTAAAGTATTTGAAAATGTCTTGTTGTTTGTTCTACTAATACTTATTAGACTTTTCTATTAATAGTTAAGATGAAGCAGGAACAAACTGTTCTTTTTTCACTGGAATGACAGCAATAGTAACAAAAACAATGTAATGATCACACCAGCAATAGTAATTATATAAACATTCAATAAATAACGGTTACTCTTTGCCTGGTATCTTTTGAATGTTTTGCATCTATTTACATAATCATGTTTGCATATTTACATAAATATTTGCGTGCTTATATTTACATATTTCCCAGAATTTTTTACTAATGTAAGTGTAATTTTTAAAACCTAATTTTCTGACTAAGGTAATATAATTTACAATATCGTTAATAATGGTTTCCTATGCACATAATTCTAGCACCACACCCATTACCAGTGTATCCTCCCCTAAATTCCTAAAGTCCTTCCTTTACACATACACACACACATCATATATTCAGTTGTGTGAATCAACTATCCTGTTGTCTGTGGTCCTTTATCACTACTGTTCTATGTATCTTTAAGAGCCTCATATCAGAGTTAATTCAGAGTCTCTCCTTCTGAATGACTTCACTGCAGAAGTCCTTGAATGCCCTTCACTGGTGCCCCCTTCTATTTTCATAGCAGTTATTTGTAATTTTCAACTGAGTAAGTCTTTTGTCTCCCTTGTGAGGCTGACACACTAGATACTAGTAAAGTTACGTTTTGGGGGTATAAAAAAGGAAAGTGAGGCCCATATAAGTTACTTGCTGAAGCTCACACAGCAAGTTATGGGCAGAGAAGTTCTTGACTATTGTGTCTATATTGTTAATACTGCATGTTAATAATTTCTAGACTTGTTCTAGCAGAGCAACAATGGGGCAATTTAGGAAATAATGTTTCCTACTGGAAAACTAAATCCTCACCAAAATGTTGTTATGCAGCAATATTCACATTTTCCAAGATCAGTGGTAGGTGGTAAATTGTTTTGATGTGGAATGAAAGATGGAATTTTCTCATTCTAGCTTAAAGGTTAGGCCATCATTATATTTCCTACACTTTAAAATCTACACACATTTTTTTATTGAGAATGCTAATAACCAAGTTATAAAAATTGAACACCTGTCTTCAAATTTTTCCTTGAACCAGGGCATATTTTTTTATTCTCCTTTGTCTCATGAAGCCATAACTAGTGGATGATTTACAGTTTGAAGTTCGGAGTGTACTGTTCAAGAAAACAAAAGTTGTATGTGATATAAGAGAAAAAGCATATGCAAATCACATTATTATCATGGTAGAGGAGCGGGAAGGCAATGCAGACTGACTTGCCTAATTATGTTTAAGACACTGAACGACTTGCCCTGAGAGTCGGGCAGTGCTGCTGTGTGTCCCAGAGCATCCAGACAATTACATGTGGAATCCGATCATGCAAAGTGCTTCCGAGCTGGGCAAAGCACTGTGCCACAAGTTGCTAATCTGAGAGGAAGATATCCCCCAGTCGACACTCCATCCCCATCTTCGTAAGCTCTGTGGCACTGTTTTTATTTGTTTTGTATTCCCAGCCACTACTCAGTTCTTCGCTTTGACAGCTAGATTACGAGAGGCATTTGAGGTTAATTAAATCAGTGATGAATTTTTCAAGAGAGGCATGGCATTAAGGCAGCTGGTGCTAGGAAAAGAAGTCAAACTTGCTGAGAGTCTAGTCTCGGGAAAACTGAGATGGAAGTTCCAGTAACAGGTCAGTAGAGCATCAGAAACATCTAGTATATTTGGAGGAAACGGTGCTGGCCTTTTATGACAGATGAAAGCATCTGTCCTTCATCTGAATATCACCCCCATACCTCAAATAATAGAGTCGTTATTATCACCATTTCGAGTCAAATGTTAAAAGAATACTTGTGTGATATCTGAATTTCTGTTTACATTGTAGTTGGCATTATTTCTGCCATAACTTAGGATGCTGTGTGTGCAAACACAGCAGATTTTATTTCCCACTGAGTCATATATCAAAATGAAACACACAGAGTTTCCTTCATAGCAGAATTACTGTTTTATTGCTAAATATAACATAGACGTTTAAAAGTGGTTTTAGTATATTTAGACTTTGCTCATCCTTTTTTATCAAGTAGAAAAAAATTATTATATATGCTTCTTCTTTTTGGTCATAAATTTGCACAAGCAATGCCACTTTCTGGATAAAAGTATATTTTTAAAATTAATATTACACATTTGACATATGCTGAAAATTGCACTTAAATCTAGATTTTTGTCATCTCTAGACTTCATATTAACTTCGTCTCTACAGTAAGACAAATGAAAATGACAAATCTGCGATAATTGGCATGTACAGGGAATTGTGCTATAATTCTGTAACATGGTACTCTTCTTCAGCAGTTTGTCAACTTTTTGTAAACAAAAACATGAACATAACACTATTATTAATCATTTTTATGGTAAAATCACACTACTTTTGATATTTTGATTTTTTATTTTATGATTTTCATTCAATGTGTAAGATTCATGGGTTAATTGAAAAATATTCCCACTCTGCATTGGTCTATTTCTATAAATTTTCTACAAGTTAGTGGTGTGAGTAATGATTTCATGATTTGAGAGACTAAAATTGGAATATACACCTACCTTTAAATAAGCAGGAATAAAATATGAAACACTCATTTTAGGATAAATTACAAGTGGCAGAGAACTTTACTCTCTACAGGAACAGAAAAATAAGTGCAGTGTAGAGACTATGCTGTTAGAAAAGTATGGTGCACACAGAGGATTGTTTCAGAAAAGAAATCTAGGACCAGACAGTATAGAGGGGAGTGTGTTTGCCATGCATTAGACTAACATAAGTCGATCTCCTGGCATTGCATATGTTCCCTCGTGCTCCACCAGAGAGACCCCTGAGTGCTGAGCCAAGAGTGAGTCTTGAACACAGCAAGTTATGGTCATCCCCCACAGCCCACCAACCACCCCCTCCCTGAAATTAGATGACTAAGCTAAAGTCTGAGGGGCAGTAGAGCAGATTACTAGGGACCTAGATGGGGGGGAGGGGGGGGAAGTTCCAGACTCCTGGGAAGTGCCTTATAGTATGAGACAGAGGATGGTCAACAAGCTGAGGGTGAATTTCCAGAATGTAAGCAAAGACTGCTGGGGGAAATGGAACGTCAAATATTTCAAAATCTCATCTATGGCTAGGAGAGCCTTAGATTCATCTAGTAGGAACTGTGATATCTCGCCGAGCACATGTGATATAGAATCTGCAGACTATTTAGCAGCGGGGGTAAGCAGTGAAAATTTAAGGAGATCTGCATGGCAACGCTTGAAATCAAACAGCTGATTAAAAAAGAACTTAAATGCCAGATTAATGAAATCCAATAGTTTTTTTTAATTGGGGAGGGACTTAGGGTTGATAGCCAATAGTACTCAAGGGCTGTTTCTGATTTTGTGCTCTAGAGTCACCCCTGGAATTTCTAAAGACCAATTGCAGGGCTAGGGACGAAACCAGGGTTAGCTGCATGCAAGGCATCCACTTTAACCAATGTACTATCTCTCCAGCTGAAGTATAATAACTTGAATTCCACAAATATTAACAGCCAGCAACACAAAATTAACATTATTCAGTATTCACAGATATTAACAGCCAGAAACACAAAATTTACATCACTTGGTATCCAATTAAACATATATAAAACTTGGGAGAAATGGAGAAACATATGAATAACTGGAATAAATCAGGCAATTGAATTAGCTGGTTTTCAAAATGAAAGGAGATAAAAATGGCATGTATATGAAAATAATGATATATATTCAAATTGTTGTTTTGAAGTTTGACCTACTGATTTGTTGTTTTGAGTTTCTGTTTACATTTCTGCTTTTGTATACCAGTAAAATATAAAGCCAGTAATATGATAGGGAAGAGATTGACAAGAGTTTGTTATCCTTTCAGTGTATGATAAAGAAGGTACTAAGGAACAAGGAACACTTTTAGGCATCCTTTAGAGTTTTCCACAAATGACTTTAGAGTGTGATCAATGAACATATTTCATATTCATGAGACATTCACAAATATTTCTATGTGGCCTATGTACAATAAGACAATATGGATTGTTAGAATTTTCTGGTTTGGTGGTTGATGTTTCCTGGTTTGGTGCCAAAGAAGAGAAGACAGAAAAGGTGATGTGTTGAATACTGAAAAGTCAGTCATGTTGTGTGTTATTATTTTCTCTCATTTATACATGAGAGGAAAAAAAAGAGTCATTTTTAATGGTTCCATGTAACTTTAGCAGTTTGTGATCATCTGATTTATTGCAACTGGAATTTTAACTATAGGCTAAAAAAGGAACTGTTAGATATTTATTTTCAGATTCACATGGTTTGTCTAGTTACACTGAAAACCTTGTAATAGAGATGTGGGCTTGACTTATAGATGAGAGGGTGGTAAGTGAAATAAGGGGAAAGGTCAATACTGAGTGATCACATTGATACGTGCCAAATAGGGTAGTGAAGGATGGAAAGTTCTGCTTTGAATACAAACTCAGACTCTCATTACAAAATTGAGGTGACCAAGGGATAAGAAGAGGACTAAGAGAGACCCTGGACTTTGGTGGAGAGATATTGGCACTTTGGAGGACACGATAAAGTGATATTGTACCTTCAAAACATATAAGCACTTACAATCTTACATACTAATGGTGTTTAAGACAAACTAATTTTGAAACATTTAATAAGAAGAAAAGGCTTGGGGCTGGAGCGATAGCACAGTGGGTAGGGCGTTTGCCTTGCACGCGGCCGACCCAGGTTCGATCCCCGGCATCCCATATGGTCCCCCAAGCACTGCCAGGAGTAATTCCTGAGTGCAGAGCCAGGAGTAACCCCTGAGCATTGCTGGGTGAGACCCAAAAAGAAAAAAAAAAGAAGAAAAGGCTTGTTTAAGTATTTGGTCTAACATGTTCAATGTACATTCTGCTAATCATGCATAACCATGGAATTGGTGACAGAACGGTTGTGGTATGCAGAGTGAAGAAAATCTGAGAAACAAAGATGGTAAAGATAACTGTACTCTAGGCTCGAAACAGGAGCTGTGATACAGAAAATCAACTCCATTTCACAATGAAAATAATATGCTTCACTATCAGCCAATACATTTTTCTCCAGTCTTGAAAATTAGCTAGAATGCTCACTGTGGATATAATGACTGTTGCAGGACTATTCAAGTATTATATACAATGAAATGAGTCCATTGGTATAATGTTGGTTTTATTGTGAAAAGGAACAGTTTCAATACTAACTGAAATAAAAACATAGTTGCCCAATGAATGCTTCAAAATAATATGCTCATGATGCCTATTGAAATTAAAAGTGATTTTCTTCCAGTCTAGTGATTCTTTAATAAAATCCTGTTTAATGAATGTACTTAAAATGACACGGCGCAGAGGCAGTCCCTGGGTGTGACTACCTAGCTCCTGGAAAATGGGAGATCTGGGCGAAGAGGCCCAGTCCAGATCAGAGCAGGCTTGGAGGTCTCAGCCCTGGGTCCCATACACCTGGGTTCCTCTGCTGTGGGCTGTGGGAGCTCTGCTCGGGGTGGGGAGAGAAGCTGGAGCCCACCTCCTCCAAGGGGCCCTTGGGAAGACAGCCAAACACGCGGGCAAGAGACTCTGAATCGCTCTATAATCCCACCAACAGCCAACATCCAGAGACTAAAAAGCAAGCTCCCAGAAGTGACATCTTATAGCCTAGTTCTCCCTCTGGGGAGAATCTGGCAAGCTACTGAGTTTCCTGCCCACATGGGAGAGCCTGGCAAACTCCCCATGGTGTATTCATATGCCAAAACCAGTAACAATGTTGAGTCTCATTCCTCTGACCCTGAAAGAGCTTCCAATATAGCATTATTGGGAAAGACGAGTATAGAGAGGCTTCTAAAATCTCAGGGCTAGGACGAATGGTGACGTTACTGAGACCGCTCAAGAAATTCAGCAATCAATGCAGTGATGATGATGATGATGACTTAAAATGACAATTATTTCATTGTGTAGATGTACCAGAGTTTCTTTAACCAGTCATCTGTTTTGGGGCACTCTGGTTTTTTTCCAGATTCTGGCTATTGTAAACAGTGCTGCAATGAATATAGAAATACAGATGCCATCTCTACTATACCTTTTTGCCTCTCCGGGATATATTCCCAGGAGTGGTATTGCTGGGTCAAATGGAAGCTCAATTTCTAATTTTTTGAGAATCGTCCATATTGTTTTCCAAAAGGGCTGAACCAGTCGGCATTCCCACCAGCAGTGAAGAAGAGTCCCTTTCTCCCCGCATCCACGCCAACACCGGTTGCTTTTGTTTTTTGGGATGTGGGCCAGTCTCTGTGGTGTGAGATGATATCTCATGGTTGTTTTGATCTGCATTTCCCTGATGCAGTCAGTGATGTGGAACATTTTCTCATGTGCCTCTGAGCCATTCGGATTTCTTCTTTAGGAAAGCTTCTGTTCATTTCATCACCCCATTTTTTTATCGGGTTGGCAGTTTTCTTCTTGTGGAGTTCAACCAGTGCATTGTATATCCTTGTTATCAACCCTTTACCGGATGGGTACTGCATAAGTATTCTTTCCCATTCTGTAGATTGTCTTTGTACTTTGGTCACTGTTTCTCTTGAGGTGCAGAAGCTTCTTAGTTTGAGATAGTCCCATTCATTTATCTCTGTTTTCACTTGCTTGGCCAGTGGCGTGTCAGATTTGAAGATACCTTTGGCTTCAATGTCGTGGAGGGTTTTGCCGACCTTGTCTTCAATGTACCTTAGGGATTCTGGTCTATGTAGCTGTCAGAAAACATGAAGTCATGAAATTTGCATATAAATGGATCAACATGGAAAGTATCATGTTGAGTGAAATGAGTCAGAAAGAAAGAGACAGACATAGAAAGATTGCACTCATATGTGGAATATAATGGAACTGAGAAGTACAAGTTGGCAACGATGCAACTTCTGGCAGATATCTCTCTGGACTTAGTTACTAAAATACTAAATTACAGAAACCCAAAACTGAGAGGCCGCTAAGTGTGGTCACTCGACCTCATACCTCTTCATCCTCAGCAATGGAAAACAAATTATCTAATGCTTTCTTTTCAGCAGGTCTGACTTTAGGGGAGAGACTCTCCAAACAATAATAGTGAGTTTTGTTGAAATATTGTATGCAATCAAAGTGAAAGTAAAGTGAAATTTATTAGTTACACAGGCGGGGGGGCTTAAGGTGGGGGGACTAGTGGCGTGGGGGGTTTAGGGGTGTGAGGGGGTGGGGTGGAGCTATACTGGGATTCTTGGTGGTGGAATATGAGCACTGGTGAAGGGATGGGTATTCGAGCATTGTATAACTGAGATTTAAACCTGAAAACTTTGTAACTTTCCACATGGTGACTCAATAAAAAATTTTAAAAAAATAAAATAAAATTTAAAAAATGACAATTATTTCTATAATCTCTGAGGCAAGATCTATAAGATTTCATGTGGGTCTATTATTCATATGACAATGATCTAGCTTTGTTTGCTGAATAGTATAGCTAGTGATATTAGAAAATTACATAATTTTCCAAAAATAGTATATAGATAGCTAATGTTGTATAGATAGTCATTTTTCAGTCCAGAGTTTTTCTCTCAATACAGAAAACTTCATTTTATTTTAAACTGTACAGTTTCTTTAAAACAAAGATCAATGTCTTTAAAATACTTCAATTATAATTAATTTAAATTAAATCGATAATTTAAATCTATCTTAAAATTTCAAACTAAAAATAATTTTTGTTTTGTTTTTGGAGCCACAACTGTCAAGGCTCAGTGGTTACTCCTGGCAGAGCCTGGGGAACCATGAGATGCTAGCCTCCTACTTTCTGTATGATCTCTCCAGTCTCAAAATTTCACATTGTTTAATCATAAGAATACTACAATTGGATGTGGGGGAGAGAGTCGAACATGGTAGAATATATGCTTGGCATATTTGAGGCTTTGAATTAATTAACAAGACCTGAATGCTGTATCACTGAATTGGGTAGGACTGGGGAGGCTGTTATTTAAAAAAATAAAAAAAAGGTGGGAGGCAGAGGTAGAGAGAAAATATTGGAGGTATGGTGTTTGCTTTGCATGTGGTTGACCTGGGTTTGGTTCCTAGTACGACAAATATTGTGCTCTGTACCCTGAGCACAGAGGCAGGAATAAGCCCTCAGCACTGCTGGGCGTGGCCCAAAAAGCAGAAATAGAAGAATAGATGAATACCACAAGCAGATTAAAGAGAAAGGGTTTCTTTTGTGTGAATTCCTACCTCCTTTCACTCTATTCAGTAATTTGAAAATGTACACCACAAAAAACATGGCTAAGAACAATGCAGGTTCTGGAGAGAAAACAAGAATTTAGGCTAAATTTGCTTGCTGAAGTAAATCATAACATAATGTGTTTTTTTTCTGTGTACATGTGTTTCTACGCACATGGAAATATGCCTTTGTGTCTGTGAAAGAAAACACACAAACATGCACATCACAAAAAGCAGGGCATTTAAAAATATAGCACAGAAAAATTTGATTCTAGATACTTGAACCAGAGAAGTTTTCCTATTATATATAACATATGATTCTTTTAAAAAATACTTTATCTTTTGGCGTAGGATTGAAGGGGAGAGGGGGTGAGACATACCTAGTGATGCTTGGGTTTATTTCTAACTTCTGGTGGTGCTGGGGGGACCGTATGAGGTACCAGGAATCAAATTTGGTTTGGTAAGAGAGGTTTGAACTTTTGGGGATTTTCGTGGACCCATCTAATTTGACTATACAATAAACTAACTTGGAACCTTCTGAGTCTTATATGAAAATCTTTCATACATTTTTCAAGAACACACCCGTGTAGGAAAATCTAATTATGTGCTAACAACATTGCCTCTTAATCCAGAAAATATTTCTTATTTCCTTCGTTTTTGTGTTTTGCACAAGCTGAAGTTTGATGTCAATAAAAAAACCAAAAACTGAACCATTTGTCAGGACACAGGGGAGTTGGTTTTTACTCTCTGCTTCCTCATAGTTAATATCACAAGATATGATTGAATATGTACTCAGGATGAGACATTTCTTAAAGTAAGAACTACTTGTTTTCAGTGGATTCAGTAAAAACAAACAAACAAAAAATAAATAGAAATAGCCACAAGGGACTCCATTTCAACTGTGGAATTAATTGTTTTTGGAGTGCTGAGGTGAGGTATTAATTGAAGTAGCATTTCTTAAAAGAGGCATCAGTAACTTCTCAAACGCTCATATTTAAGCAAAGGAGGTACATTATATTCTAAAGGAAAGGAAGGGAAATTAAAGATCTGATTTTATCAATATGTGGGTCGCACTGTAGGCTTAGAATAAAATCAGTAGAACCTGGGCTCATAAGTTCTTTAATTCTAAATGGAATAAGTTTAAAGTGAAAGTCTTAAAGATTCAGAAATTAGGATAAAATAAGAGTTAACTATAAAAAATACTAGTGTCAAAAAAATACTAGTGTCCTTGTACAAAAGTACAATAACTTATACTCACATTTGAACTTCTAAGAGAAAACAGAAATCCACAAAATCTACAAATCGGGCTGGAGTGATACTACAGGGACAGGTTGTTTGTCTTATATGTGGATGACCCAGGTTTGATTCTTGGCATCCCATATGGTTCCCTAAGCACACCAGGAGTGATTTCTGAGTGTAACCCCTGGCTGAGCATCGTCAGGTATGGCCCCAAAATAAAAACAACAACAAAAAAATTCCAACTAAATCTACAAATCTTTACAAAAACTATAATAGGCTAAATATATATTTAAAATATTTATATTTTGTTTCATCTTTCTTACCCTTTGTCCAGAGAAAGTTTAGAATTCCTGGTTCAACTACATAAATTTTACTTTTCAAGACAAGCATCAGTGCCTATTTTCTTTTTCTTTAACCTACACTGTATGCATTGGTCATTTTCACTTCAGTGAGGAAGTGAACAAGCAACATGTCTCAATGAAGTGGTACTATAATCATCATTTTAGGCTACAAAAAAATTTTATAGGGAAAATTAAGTGGAAAGTCACTTGAATCAGATTTCTGATACTTAAATCTGGGTTTTAAACCATATTAGTTGTGTGTGTGTGTGTGTGTGTGTGTGTATGTGTGTGTATAAACAGACTTCTTGATTTCTGTAGCACTACCTTCCTCATTAATAAAATAGAGGCTCTAATATTAATTACTATTTGTGTTTTTTAAAGATTTACAAGTATTTTTAGTGTAAGCATTTGACATGGAACCTATAACACAGTAAGTGAAATTGTCTCTCTCTAAAATTGTAATACAAACTATAACGAATTCTGTATTATTATTCTTATTTGGTTGAATGGGAAAAAATAAAACTCTGGCTTCTTTTTTTCTTTGTTTTGTTTTGTTTTTTGCTTTTTGGGTTACACCCAGCAATGCACAGGGGTTACTCCTGACTCATGCACTCAGGAATTACTCCTAGTGGTGCTCGGGGGATCATATGGGATGCTGGGAATCAAACCCGGGTCGGCCGAGTGCAAGGCAAATGCCCTACCCGCTGTGCTATCACTCCAGCCCCCAAAACTCTGGTTTCTTATAGTTAGTTAAGTATTTGTTTTCTTAGACAACTTGATAAATAATTCACAAGGGAAATTGTAACTATACTGTGACATATATTTTGTATACTTAGGACTCTATAACTATTATAGACTAAAATAGTACACTAAATCACTGCAGTAGTAGTTATTACCAGAATAATGATTAGAAACCACT
Source organism: Sorex araneus (assembly GCF_027595985.1). Taxonomy (NCBI): domain Eukaryota; kingdom Metazoa; phylum Chordata; class Mammalia; order Eulipotyphla; family Soricidae; genus Sorex; species Sorex araneus. The sequence continues at coordinate 10,589,809 of NC_073307.1, read as the reverse complement.
TCAAAATTATAGAGTTTTGTGTGTTTTTCACTGAGAAAATAAAATAATTTGCAGTATTATCCATTTTCATTTTTTTCTTGGTGAACTATGCTTCTGTAAAGTAAGAACCACTTATTTGAAGAATAGTCTTTTTTTATTTCTCCAAGAATCTACTTCCCTCAGTATCCCTCACTTGGAATTGAAGTTATCACATGAACCCTCAATTATACATCCTATTTTACTTATATTCCGAAAGTTAATTGGTTATAGAGGAGTATTTGTTTCTGTGGTGTCTGATTCATCTCTGTGTCATCTGGTCATCTGAAAAGAAACATTAAATTTAGGATTAGTATTCTCCAGGGGCTCCCGTATCTAATGGCCTAGCATTTGGAGGATCCAGGTCTCCTTTGGGAGAACGATCTCCTAAAATTCCTTCCCCCCTGCCCCCGGAATAACATAATCCTGCCAGGGTAACTTGAACGCCTACATTTGTCTCTTGCAAATGACTTGCTCTTGCCACACACACAAAAAGGATGCTATTTTATAGATTCATAATTTTAATGTTAAAATTCGTTAATATCTATTCCACTTTCAGCTCTGAAATATTAGCTGCTCCTTTAGCAGTTATGGGGGCAGAGGGTCTTGGTGGCCTTTCCTAAGAGAACTGATCCATAAATATTCAAAGGAGAGAAAAACAGGTGCTCCTGAACAGGACCCAGGACCCAGGGCAGAAGTTCCAGGGAAGCTCGTGGACCTTCCCAGGGTCCCAATGATAAACTGAGTTTCTGAAATTTATGACACCTTATGTCTTCATTTGAGCTTTTTTATTCACCTGAACTGCATTTTCATATTTTTCCCCTCATGAACAATTGCCTAGGATGACTTATTCATAATGGCATGAAGGTTTAAAATTAAAAGGCAATATTTCAACTGTGATTATACTTTTATAAAAATGCAATTTAAAATCAATAAAATGTAATCAAATTATTCTATCATCACTTGGGTTGGCATTTTAAAGTTACTCAAATTATCTGTTAAAGTTAAAATGCAGAATAGAACAATAAACTAAAATTTTACATAAAGCCACCTTTATTTTACAAATTCAATTAGATGTCATGAAAGATGTAATAAAGTGGAACAGCTTCCTAGTCTATGCCTCTAGGTTACTTTGTTGACAATGTAAAGAATGGTGATATACTTCATAAATGTTAGGTTTACAGCTACATGTGGAATTGCAAGAGTAAGATGAATTGTTTCATATTACATGTGTACCAGCCTCCATTTACCACTGTTGTGAAGATCATTTCTAATTCATGAGTTCTTCTGAAACCACAAATGGGAACATCAAGATAAGCAAGAAAACAGATGTTTAGAACTACTGGGAATCAATACCTAATTATGCAAGAATCTACTGCATTCTTGCTCTCTGAGAAGAAGGAGTTGACAAGTTAATTAATTTGTCTTTCCTCTCATCTAAGCACATCCATCACTCAAATCCTGCTTACCTTCTGTATCAATATCTATCTCTAACATTGGCAGAAATACAATATACAAACTCCACTGCACTCTGAGTTGTAGGTGGGTCTGAGGTGAGATGGCTCTTGTTCTATATGGGAGCTCATTTCCTTGGATTCTGCAAGAGAGCATGGCTTGAGTGGTCATTTTGAGTTTACAGATGTTACTCTAAGTGCTGGGAGCTTGACACAAAAATGATGTTTTTCTATATTCTTTAGTAAATGTATTTTCTTGTTTGTGCTTGTGAAACTTGCACTCAGAAACAGTGGGGTGCAAAAGCAGTATAAACATAAGCAATCTATAGATATCCTCTATACTTCATTACCTTCAGGAACTCTAAATTATACAAGAAGAAATAGAAGTTGGAGATAAAATAAACCTTACGAAAGTCGTGTACACAGTCATTCTAGATTTTCCTGAAAAGAGACATTTCTTTCTTGAAAAGAATAATCTTGTACTGGGAATAACCATAAGGAAATATCTGCTATGTGACTAAAATGAAATGGACTTCAGTTTTTTTTTTTTTCAATTTGCATGCTTAGTAACTTTGTTTTAGCTCCATTTGAAGCCTATTTTTATGAAAAGGTGGATCTTGTGTTTAATTCCTTTGTTTTTCACTCTCACCATCTATTCTACTGTGGTTGAGTGGCAGATCCTATTAATGCTCGTTACTATGTGTGCTGGTTAGTAGGGAATATCCATGAAAACAACAGAAATTGCACAGAAAGTTGACTGGGATTATTGTACTTCCCCTGCTCCTGCAATGTCAAATTAGCAAACATTCCCTTCTTAACTAACTTTCCCTTTGTAAGCAATGGATTGCCATCTACACATTCCACAATCATCCACATTCCTTATTCTTTAAACAACAGTCTTACCTCTGATACTTCAGAGATAGAAGAAAAGTCATAAAACAATGTTCTGTCTGAGAACTAATGAGCACATTCTTTCTTCCCTGCCTCTACAAAGGATAATACGCTGCTGCCTTCACATCTTGGGCCCAGCTACGCTTGATTCTTGTTTGCAGTTTCAGGGATTCTTATATAGTCCTTGGAGAGAAAATATCAATTTTCTCATGCTACTTGATCAATACCTTCACAAATTAATGCACTTTAATGGCTTCTACCATAAAGCAAACAAACAAATAAAAACTCCTACTTGAATGTACCTAACAGAAGCTAGCACTGTAGCACTGTCGTTCCTGTTGTTCGTGGATTTACTCGAGCAGGCACCAGTAACATCTCCATTGTGAGACTTGTCGTTACTGTTTGTTGCGTATCGAATATGCCACAGGTGGCTTGCCAGGCTCTGCCATGGCACAGCAGGTCATGCGGGCTGGATACTCTCGGTAGGTTGCTGGGCTCTCAGAGAGGGACGGAGGAATATAACAGAAGCTAACTTAAAAAAATGTTAAGATTCATTGAAACAGTGCTTAGAAATCACGCTTTCCTTTTGAATATCTAGAACATCTGAAGTGCTTTTGAACTGTTAAACCATAGCGTATTGCTTATTCTCATCTTATCTCCCATTTAGGATTATGGAATGTGCAAAACCACTCTTGTTACTTCATTATCAGTGCCTGGATTGCTTTGTGGTTCTAAAAAACTGTAAGACTCAACAGCTTCTAAAAGCTTGGGAGAGAATTTTTTAAATAAATTACATGTTTCTCTAATTGGCCAAACTGCATCCTGAGCTTACAGAGATGTAAAACTCATTATTTCAACATTTTAATTAATAGCATTTCTCCAGTAAGAATGGGAATGGTAATTAAATTTGTAGGTTATTCTATTTCTACAGTGTAATTTGTGATATATTTTTTTAGCTAGAGTGCCTGGCAAATTTATTCTACAAATTAAGTCTTTAAAGAAGAGTTGTGGTAAGAGAGTATGAGAAATCCCCATAAGAGAGATTATTCATAGAGAACTGAAAAAATAAATATGAGAGTGGTTTTTAGTAATTAAGCCAAACTTAACATTCTTGTGAGCTTGACGCCAAAATTACAGATCATTTTATTTTTTGACTCACATTGCAACATACAAAATAAATTCATTTAAAAAAAATACATTGGGAAGTCCCCTCCCCGCCCCCTGCCCGCCGCGGCTCGGGGCTTCTCCTGAAGCCCCTGCCTGGCACCTGTCCGCCGCCGCCGTCGGATCCTGACCAATCTCCATCCTGCAGGTAAACAGGCAATCCCTTGGAGAGCCTGCCTCAGCGCGGAGAAGTCCCCTCCCCGCCCCCTGCCCGCCGCGGCTCGGGGCTTCTCCTGAAGCCCCTTCCTGGCACCTGTCCGCCGCCGCCGTCGGATCCTGACCAATCCCCACTCTGCTGCTTAGGGGCGTGTCCTCATCTCAGGGGGCGTGGCCTAAAAAGTGGGCGTGGCTTCTTTCCGGAGCGGCCAACGCTAACGCGGCCGCAGTTATTCTTTGCTACCTCAGCTCAATCCGTACTGTGGATTCCTTTGAAAACTCACTTTTGCGATCTCAAACATTTACGCAAAATAGCCATTAGCTTAGGCTGACAGTATAAAAGCTATCAGTGAATAAGGGAAGTTTAGCACAATCGGAGCCCCTTCTTCCCACAAAAAGGAAGAGGAATAAAGAACTACAAGGTGCCAACTCTGCACTTCCGTGACAATATGAAGAAACAGCGAAAATCCCCTCCACCAAGAGAGGGAGAACAAAAGATACTAGAAACCTCAAAACAGTCTCCCAACATCTACGACCTCTCAGATAAACAATTCAGAGAGGAAATATGGAGGAGAGTCGACCTACTCCAAGCAAATATGGAACAGACATCCAATAAATTAAGGGAGGAGATGAATCAAGCGCTGGAACGGTCTACCAAGAAAATACAGGAAGAAATGAGAGCAGAAATGAGAGCAGAAATTTCAAACCTTCGAACCGAAGTCTCACAAATAAAGCAATCGGTAGATGAAATAAAAATATCACTAGATGCCCTCAACAGCAGAATGACTACAGCCGAAGACAGAATCAGCGAGCTTGAGGATGAGCTGCAGAAAGCTTACAGACAGCAACAAATCATGGCCAAAGACCTCAAAATGGCTATAGAGCGAATCAGAGCCCTGGGGGATGACTTCAAGAGGAACAACATAAGAATCATTGGAGTACCAGAACCACAGGGAAGTAACCCCAATGAAAAAAACATAGTCAAAGACATCATCGCTAAGAAATTCCCAGAGCTGGACAAGGCAGGCGTCCAGATACAAGAAGTCCGAAGAGTGCCAGCAAAAAGAGACCCAAATAAAAAGACTCCAAGGCATATCATAGTCAGAATGGCGGATGCTGTAGATAGAGACACAATTCTACAAGTAGCAAGGTCAAAGAGGGAAATCACATACAAAGGAGCACCCCTCAGATTTACGGCCGATCTGTCAGAAGAAACCCTCCGAGCCCGAAGACAATGGTGGGACATAGTGAAAAAACTCAACGAAATGAATGCCTCACCAAGAATACTTTATCCGGCTAAACTCTCACTCAAACTCGAAGGAACCATACACTACTTCTCGGATAAACAACAGCTTAGGTCCTTCATAGACTCAAAACCAATCTTGAAAGAAGGTCTAAAGGGGCTACTGTAAGGCAAGGAGGAGCCCCATAAGAACAACAAATCCCACAGAAAGATGACACAAAACCACATCACAATAATCTCTCTCAATGTCAATGGCCTAAATGCACCTATCAAGAGACACAGAGTAGCTAAATGGATCCGGAAATTAAACCCAACATTCTGTTGCCTGCAAGAAACACACCTGAACAAACAGAGTAAACACAGACTCAAAGTCAAAGGATGGAAAACAATCCTCCAAGCAAACAACCCCCTTAAAAAAGCTGGAGTGGCCATCCTGGTATCCGACAACATAGATTTCAGGATGAAAAAGATCAAAAGGGACAGCGAAGGTCATTTTCTGTTTATCAAGGGATATGTACAACAGGAAGAAATCACACTCTTAAACGTATATGCTCCTAACGAACGACCGGCTAAATATTTAAAACGACTCCTAACAGACTTCAAAGAGGACATCACTAACAGCACAATTGTAGTCGGAGACTTCAATACGGCCTTATCACCTCTAGATAGATCCACAAGAACAAAACTCAACAAGGAAACACTGACCCTGAATGAAGAAATTGAAGAGAGAGGCCTAATAGACCTATACAGGGCCTTACACCCCAAAAAGAAAGAATACACATTCTTTTCCAGTGCACATGGAACATTTTCAAAAATAGACCATGTACTGGGCCCCAGAACATACCTCAATCGAATCGGAAAAATAGAAATTGTATCAACCATCTTTTCAGACCACGATGCGCTGAAGATAGAAGCTAACCACCCACAAATACGGAAAATCAAATCAAACACCTGGAAATTAAACAATTCCATGTTGAACAATGAGTGGGTCAAGAAGGAAATCAAGGAAGAAATCAAAAGATACTTAGAAACAAATGAGAATGAAGACACGAGCTACCAAAACCTATGGGACGCAGCTAAAGCCGTGTTAAGGGGAAAATTTATAGCTCTCCAAGCATTCCTCAGGAAGGAAGAAAGGACCCACATAGATAGCTTGACTTTACGACTCAAGACCCTAGAAAAGGACCAGAAAAAGGACCCCAAACCAGACCGAAGGAAAGAAATAATAAAAATTAGAGCAGAAATTAATGACATCGAAACCAAAAAAACAATCCGAAAGATCAATGAAACAAAGAGTTGGTTCTTTGAGAAAATAAATAAGATTGATAAACCGCTAGCAAGTCTCACAAAGAAAGAAAGAGAGAAAACTCTAATAAATCGAATCAGAAATGAAAAGGGGGACATCATAACAGAAACCAGTGAGATTCAAAAGATCATTAGAGACTACTTTGAAAGTCTTTACGCCACAAAAAAGGAGAACCTAAAAGAAATGGATGGATTCCTTGATTCTTACAATCTCCCAAGACTGAAGAAAGAAGACCTGGAATACCTGAATAGACCCATCAATGTTAAGGAAATTGAAACGGTAGTCAAAAACCTCCCCAAAAACAAAAGCCCAGGCCCAGATGGTTTCACTGGCGAATTCTTCCAAACATTTAAAGAAGACCTATTGCCTGTTTTCCTCAAACTTTTCCAGGAAATTGAAAAAACAGGAACTCTCCCAAACAGTTTCTATGAAGCACATATCTCCCTAATACCAAAAGCAAACAAAGACACCACTAAGAAAGAAAATTACAGACCAATTTCCCTGATGAACACCGATGCGAAGATCCTCAACAAAATACTAGCAAATAGGATCCAACAACTCATCAAAAAGATCATACACCACGACCAAGTGGGATTCATCCCAGGGATGCAAGGATGGTTTAACATTCGGAAATCAATCAACATAATCCAGCATATCAACAAAAGGAAAGATAAAAACCATATGATCATATCAATAGATGCAGAGAAAGCATTTGACAAGATCCAACATCCTTTCATGATGAAAACCCTTGCCAAAATGGGGTTTGGAGGAACTTTCCTCAAGATAGTCGAAGCCATCTATCACAAGCCTACGGCAAGCATTATCCTCAACGGGGAAAAACTAAGGGCCTTTCCTCTGAGATCAGGCACAAGACAAGGATGCCCACTCTCACCACTCCTCTTCAATATAGTACTGGAAGTACTTGCGATAGCTATTAGACAAGAAAAAGAGATTAAGGGCATCCAGATAGGAAGGGAAGAAATCAAACTCTCACTATTTGCAGACGACATGATACTATATCTAGAGAAGCCTAAAACCTCTACTAAGAAACTCTTAGAAACAATAGACTTATACAGTAAAGTTGCAGGCTACAAAATCAATACCCAAAAATCCATGGCCTTCATATATGCAAACAATGAGGCAGAGGAAAGGGACATGAAAAAAGCAATCCCATTCACAATCGTGCCCCAGAAAATCAGGTACCTCGGAATCAGCTTAACCAAGGAAGTAAAAGACCTTTACAAAGAAAACTACATAATGCTACTCCATGAAATCAAAGAGGACATGAGGAAATGGAAACATATACCCTGCTCGTGGATAGGGAGAATCAATGTTGTCAAAATGGCAATACTCCCTAAAGCATTATACAGATTCAATGCGATCCCTATAAATATACCCATGACATTCTTCAAAGAAATGGATCAAGCAATCCTAAAATTCATATGGAATAACAAACGTCCAAGGATAGCTAAAACAATTCTTGGGAAAAAGATGATGGGAGGCATCACCATCCCCAACCTCAAACTTTACTACAAAGCAGTAACAATTAAAACAGCATGGTACTGGAACAAAGGCAGAGCCGTAGACCAATGGAACAGGGTGGAATATCCCTACACACAACCCCAAATGTATGACCATCTAATCTTTGATAAGGGAGCAAGAGAAGTGAAGTGGAGCAAGGAAAGCCTCTTTAACAAATGGTGCTGGCACAACTGGACAACCACATGCAAAAAAATGGGTTTAGACCTTGACCTGACACCATGCACAAAAGTCAGATCAAAATGGATTAAAGACCTCAACATTAGACCACAAACCATAAGGTACATTGAAGACAAGGTCGGCGAAACCCTCCACGATATTGAAGATAAGGGTATCTTCAAAGGTGACACGGAACTAAGCAATCTAGTAAAAACAGAGATCAACAAATGGGACTACATTAAACTAAAAAGCTTCTGCACCGCAAGAGATACAGTGACCAGAATACAAAGACTATCCACAGAATGGGAAAGGATATTTACACAATACCCATCAGATAAGGGGTTGATATCAATGGTATATAAAGCACTGGTTGAGCTCTACAAGAAGAAAACATCCAACCCCATTAAAAAATGGGGCAAAGAAATGAACAGAAACTTTACCAAGGAAGAAATACGAATGGCCAAAAGGCACATGAAAAAGTGCTCTACATCACTAATCATCAGAGAGATGCAGATCAAAACAACCATGAGATACCACCTCACACCACAGAGACTAGCACACATCCAAAAGAACAAAAGCAACCGCTGTTGGAGAGGATGTGGGGAGAAAGGGACCCTTCTTCACTGCTGGTGGGAATGCCGACTGGTTCAGCCCTTCTGGAAAACAATTTGGACGACTCTCAAAAAATTAGATATTGAATTCCCATTTGACCCAGCAATACCACTGCTGGGAATATATCCCAGAGAATCAAAAAAGTACAATCGAAACAACATCTGCACATGTATGTTCATCGCAGCACTGTTTACAATAGCCAGAATCTGGAAAAAACCCGAATGCCCCAGAATGGATGACTGGTTGAGGAAACTTTGGTACATCTATACAATGGAATACTATGCAGTTGTTAGAAAAAAGGAGGTCAAGAATTTTGTAGTTAAGTGGATGGGCATGAAAAGTTTCATGCTGAGTGAAATGAGTCAGAAAGAGAGAGACAGACATAGAAAGATTGCACTCATCTATGGTATATAGAATAACAGAGTGGGAGACTAACACCCAAGAACTGTAGAAATAAGTACCAGGAGGTTGACTCCATGGCTTCGAGGCTGGCCTCACGTTCCGGGGAAAGGTCAACTCAGAGAAGCGATCACCAACTACATTGCAGTCGAAGGCCATGTGGGGGAAGGGAGTTGCGGGCTGAATGAGGGCTAGAGACTGAGCACAGCGGCCACTCAACACCTTTGTTGCAAACCACAACAGCTAATTAGAGAGAGAAAGCAGAAGGGAATGCCTTGCCACAGTGGCAGGGTGGGGTGGGGGGGAGATGGGATTGGGGAGGGTGGGAGGGACACTGGGTTTACGGGTGGTGGAGAATGGCACTGGTGAAGGGATGGGTTCCCAAACTTTGTATGAGGGAAGTGTGAGCACAGAAGTGTATAAATCTGTAACTGTACCCTCACGGTGATTCTCTAATTAAAAATAAATAAATTATAAAAAAAAAAATACATTGAACTTAAAATTATAAATCAGAGAATGAAATCTCTTACTAACATTCTTAAAAAGAAAATTCCCAATATTCTCATTGTAATTAACTTATTGCAAAAGATATGATCTAACACACTTGTTGCAAAAACATCAAGATGGTAAAATAGAAGTCAGGGGCAGGAGCAATAGTACAGCAGGTAATGCACTTGCCTTGATCATGGTTGACTAGAGTTCAATTCCCGGCACCTTTTCTGGTCCCCGAAGTCCACTAGAGGGATGGTCCCTGAATGCACAGCCAGGAGAAGGGAAGCCCTGAGCACCTCTGGGTGTGTCCCTCAGACCAAACCAAACCAACAAAACTGAACCAAAACTACAATGGAAGTGAGATGCTTTAGATGAGCGAGCCACTAGTTCTCAGCTGCCCTCATTGGTCATGAGGCCCTCAAAATTTATTCAATTTTAGGTTTTATTTGAAGAAAACGTATGGCAATGGACAACAAAATGGTGAAGGATTTTTAAAAGAATTAGGTTGGGTAATAGAATTAAGAATATCTGTTTTATACAAGAGAAAGTTCACGATAATCTCCAGCCTGGTGAGTAGGTGTGACGAGGAAAGTCACTGAACTCTCATGTTGGGGCCTTTCCTAACTTTGGTTCTTTGTGGAGCCTGGGGATGGCCCTGGAGCAGGTCAGACCCGACCTTGCAAAGCGGCCCAGAAGCGAAGCCTCGCAAGAGGGAGAGTCTGGGCAGAGTTGGCAAGAACAGGGTGTCAGGCAGCACAGGTGTTCGGCCTTGAGCCTCCCTCACCCTCCTAGTCACAGGAGCCCACGACACAGATACTGTCACGTAGGCTTAGCAAATCATCCTAACTGCAGCATCTGGCCTTGCGGGGGATTGGACAGGTGCAAAGCAGAGTAGGAGAGCTGATAGGTTAATCGTGCAAAACTTTCTGTGATTGGACCTTTCTGTAAACTGAGACCCTCCATAAAATATGTGTGTATTAGGCATAAAGTCAATGGCCATCAGCTGCTGTTCCCAGAGGGTCTTTCTCCGGCTTCTCTACGCGCCTGTCATTCCTCAACCCACATCTGCCCGGACCCAGGGCGCAATGTGTCCGGGCACATTGGGGAAAAACTGTTCCCCAACAGTTCTTGATGGTAGTGAGGGAAGACAGAGCACATGGTATTTTAGCAGAGAAATAAAAATGGTGATCCATACACAGACTCGGGTTAATAGAATAGAAACCACAGATGCTGAAGACTAAACTAAAATAAGAAGCAAGAAAAACCAACTTTTCTACATATAAAACTTCGGTGTATATAATCTTTGTGTTTCAGTGTCATACCAGGGCATAATTATACATTTGTTTGTGGTCCTGAAATCTCTTTATCAAAGAAATATTCCAGGGGATGATGCTGACAGACATAAAATGGTTGATGATTCTGTAAATAAGTTTCCTTCAAATTAAACAGCACTAATTTTCTTGGTTTGATAAGATTAATAAATTCTTCAGATATACATATCTCTACAATATTGTTAATAAAAAAATAATCGTTGTTTTCACTGTCACTGTCATCCGGTTACTCGTCGATTTACTCGAGCAGGTACCAGTAACTTCTCTATTCCTCCCAGCCCTGAGATTTAAGCAGCCTCTCCTTCCTCATCTTTCCCAACAATTGGAGGCTCTTTCAGGGTCAGGGGAATGAGACCTATTGTTCTGTGTTTGGCATATTGAATATGCCATGGGTAGCTTGCCAGGCTCTTCCTGTGTGGGCGGGATACTCTCAGTACCTTGCCGGGCTCTCCTATATATATATATATATATATATATATATATATATATATATATATTAATCTCTATGATTTGTTGCCTACTGTCTGAACTCCATCAAATATGGTGTGGTACTTGTGGAAAATGAGTGGGAAGTGTCATATAATGTGTCTGGGAAGCAGCCTGGAGAGTGGCAGTGTTTGGGTAGTGGAGGTCGGCTGTTAATAGTTGCTTTAACTGAAAATAATAAGAAATAAATCATACAATTTTGCGGGGGGTGGGTTGGGCCACCCTCAAGGAAGCTCAGGGGTCACTACTAGCTCTTCACTCAGAAAGTACTCCTGACAGTGCTTGGGGGACCATATGGGATGCAAAGACCAAACACCAATTGACTACATGCAAGCTAAGAGCTCTACATATTGTACCTATTGTACCATCTCTGCAGCTCCCAAATCTTATAATTTTTCAAATACATTTAACAAAAACATTTGTGATAATTTATTTTCTGTGTGCATTCATAGGATTTTGAGAATTTTAAAAGTTTGAGCTTTCTATTCAAATGCAAATTATCTGCATTGACGTTTTACATTTTAATATTTAGTCTGTCAAAATCTGGTTGACAAGTTATCATTGACTCTGCTAAATTCATTTTATCATGTTATCTTACCTTATAACTTGTCATCACTTATTATTCTTATCTCATTTTTTGCATTCTTTTAGGATAATTTCCTTAAATTGATGTCAGTCAGATTTTTATGCTGCCAGTAAATTTACATGTTCTTGGTTATGAAATCCTGATAAAAAGAAGACAGAGATGTGAGGTTAGGTCATTGTCATTTTGTGAAAATTACAGTCAAATTTCACAAGATGAGATATAGGAAAGAAAACCAGAACAAAAGACCAGTGAATCAAAAAGTTGATTTCAGTCATATTTATAAACTAAAACTATTTACTTAAAATAAGTGATGTTTTCAAAGTGAATTTAATATAGCATCAAACTACTCTCATCAATTTCTTATTGCACAATTTGCAAAATAAAAAAACAGGTGAAAATATATTGTATAGTTTCCAAAAGTTGAGAAGAAGAGAGACTGAAATGTGAATTTAATGTCTTCTTGGGATAGTTATACATATAAGATATTCACTCTTTCTAAAAATTTTTTATTATTAATTAAAGAAATTCTTTAACATGAAATATATAAAGTCTAACCAACCAATTCAATTAGGCTAGTATATGTAAGTAAATATATTCTTCCTCAAGTTCTTGGTAGCATTTTTCCATGTAAACTATTTTTATTATTTAAAATTATGTTTCCACTTAGTTTTTAACATCCTAGATATTCCCCAACTGTGTAATTTTTATCTGAAATCCCAGGCTCACTTTGTCTCCATATTATTTTCTTATTTCCAATTAGAGAGTTCTGGACACACTTTTCATAATGAGTCTACATCTTTAAAAATGCACTTGTACTAATGAAAGGAAAACAGCTAAAAATCAATTATCATTTTTGACATATGAATTTTGTCATATCAATTATCATTTTTGACATATCAATTTTGACGTATCAATTTTGACATATGAATACACCATGGGGAGTTTGCCAGGCTCTCCCATGCAGGCAGGAAACTCTCAGTATCTTGCCAAGTTCTCTGAGAGGGAGAACTAGGCTATAAGATGTCCAAGCTTTCGGGAGCTTGGTTTTAAGTCTCTGGATGTTAGCTGTCGACAGGATTACATGGCACCAGGGCAGTTTGTGGGTGTGACCACCTAGTTACTGGAAAATGGGGGAACTGGGTGGCAGAGGCCCAGTCCCGATCCAAACAGGCTTGTAGATCTCAGCCCCCGCTCCCACACACCTGGGTTCCTCTGCCGGCTCCTTCATGTGTGAGGCTCATCCATATGTGTGGAGAAGGGCCTTGAGCATGGCTGTGGCTGGGTTTCGGAGGTCTTAGGCTGCCAGGGCTCTGCTCAGGGTGGGGAGGGAAACTCAACCCTCCCCCTCCAAGTGTTCATGGTGAGGACAGCCAGGTGCGGGGCCAAGAGAATCTGGCCATATACACCCCAATTCTTGAAACAAGCCACTAATTTGTAACACAGTCTGGAGCCATAAACATCACACCCTTTAAAAATTTTTTCTCATCACATACTTTACCCATTACTCTAGACCAAAGTCATCTGACAAAAGGAAGTCTGGTGACCTGCTAAACCTTTGAACAATACACAAGGGAGCCAGAGGGGTTAAGGTGCTTCAACCCCAATTTGCTCTCCAGTACATAGCTCCTGAGCACCGGGCCAGTGGTCCGACAGCACCACTGCCCACTCCCACCCCCATGGCCCCAAAGCATCAAGCCAAAATGTGAAGCAGGGCTGGGGAGAGTTCAAGTGGTAGCATGCATGGGTGGCAGGTGCAAGGCTATGAACTCAGTCCCTGGCACTGCATACACTCTTCACCCCAGTAGCGCATGTTTTTTAAATACATGTCTTTCAGTTGAAAAAAGATTACAAGTTATACACTAGATGTTTGTCACTCCACCTCAGTGCAAATAACTTAGATCTCAAAAGATGCAGAAAACTCTGTAAAATAGACAACTCATCCTTCCTACTGAAAAAATAAAAAGTGAACACACCTGCTAAAGTACTATTAAGATAAGACTCTGAAGACATTGTACAAATTACTGATATGGAACTCAGGTTGGGACTACCTTGATGTGGTTCTGGCCAACTTAAAAAAGAGTTTCAGGAAAAAATATACACTAATATTAACTGGGTCTCACGCTCATCAACCCATACCACCACACCATTCACCCAGTCTTGCTTCCTGAAACTTGATAGAGTCGAGATAATTTTTACCATTCACCAAAAGGAAGTAAAAGTGTGAAGTAACAAGACCAGATGCTGTACTTGTGTCTTCAGTGATAGGTCTTTGTTAGTGTGCTTGACTTTAACGGAGCATGGGGTGCCAGGCATGAACCCAGAGTCACACAGGGAAGGCAGGTGCTCGACAGCTGAGTTACCTGAAATCCTGTTCCCAAAAATGTCTTTGGCTTTGTTTTTCTGGGGCTTCAGAGGTTTTTTTCTAGCTTTATGCTCTGGAATTTCAAGTGCTGGCAGTTCAACAGGTTCAGAAGCTTGCACACCAGCCCTTTGAACTCTTCTGGCCTCTGAAACTTCGTTTTTACCAAAATGAGTTTCAACCTGATGGTTTGGATGCTCCATAAAGATAAGAGTTCTTAAGATTCTTTAGGCTTTACTAAAAATGTAAGTTCAGCAAAACTGGAGTATGGCCCATAGCTTATGATCTGAAACTGCCTGCTACACTGAAAGCAATTTAGAGGAGAAGTTGCTTGCTTAATTTGGGGGGCCCCTAGCTTCTTCCAGATCTGTGTGCAGGAGTTATTCCTTGGATTATTCAAGATATATGCATAATGTATGGGAGATCGAGCCCACTCCAGCATGCGTACATATTTACTAATGGTGAATCTCTGATCCTTAATTTTTTTTTTTTTGCTTTTTTTGGTAACACCCGGAGATGCACAGGGGTTATTCCTGGCTCAACTCAGGAATTACTCCTGGCGGTGCTCAGGGGACCATATGGGATGCTGGGATTCAAACCTGGGTTGGCCGTGTGCAAGGCAAATGTCCTACCCACTGTGCTATCACTCCAGCCCCATCTGATCCTTAATTTAAAAAAAAAAAAAATTTGGACCACATCTGGTGGGGCAAAGGAGGGACTTTCTGGGGTCAGAACAAAGAAAGGTGTCTGATCCCTTAATTTTTAAAATGGTCCTACTGATAAAAATGATTTTTTTCTGGCCTAGGATGTGGCTTAGTAGTGAAGTGTTGGCCTTGAATGAATGTGTGAAGCCCTGGGTTTAACGTTCCAAGGAAAAAATAATTGCAGATATTCAACTTTGGGAGAGTAAGCATTGTGCCAGGTCTAGTGTCTGAAAGAATTAGAATGAGATCAGAGTTAGTACAATTAGCTATGTGCTTGCCTTGTTCCAACTAATCTTAACTACCTAGCGGCATCCTGTTTTCTGAGATGCAACAATGTTAAAATCTCTTGGACATGTTTTATTTTGGAATCAGATTTTGGATTTTCAGCCCTCAGAAACATTGTTCTATGGTCTTTTGTGACCACTACATTTCCAGTTCAAGATGATCAAGTTGATTGGCTTCTTTTTTTTTAAATATATTCATTTTAATAAAAATGATAAGAAATTTGTTACAATAAAGATAAACCTTACTTAGGAAAATATTGCAATAATTCAGAAAATCTAGTTTCTTGGGATAAGAGTAAAAGAAATTAATTCATTAAAGAAAGAGATTTGAAAGAACCATACTGGTCAGATAGATGACTAGATTAAAAGAGGCATCAAGAATGAATTTTATATTTTACACTTAAGAGACAAAGTGGGTTGCCCATCCCTGACGTTAACTGAGGTACAAAATTATAGGGATGCTGGTATTGAATTCAGGTTGAAACATTGAATTTAATGTGACACTGAATTTCAGGTATTGAAAACAACAGGTAATAGAAGGATGGCTCTACTTCTAGACAGAACAATTTAAGGGCAGGGACTTGATTGGCTTCTAAATTGCTATTGAAGTTGTCAGTGCTAGGTAAAGCACTTAACCTGAAAGTATTATAACTTGGTATATTGTTTCAGTTTGGGGTCCATGCCCTCATGGTTCTTGGCTTAGACCTCAGGAATCACTCCTATCGGCTCTAGGGACCATACAGATGCCAGGAATTGAACCCAGGTGTACTACGATGCAAGGCAAGTGCTTTGCCCACTGAACTTTCTCCACTTGGTTTACCATCTCTGGTTATCTTGAAGCAGCTCTTGTATTTTTGGTAATTAAATCCATTTTGTTTTCTATTTTCATTATTTTTTGCATTGACAATTTTTTTCCTGCCTTCTCTTAGATATTTCCAATTCCTTAAATGAAGACTTTGAACTGGATGATTAATTTTTTTCATGAAGCTTTTAAATATTAATAAATTAAAATTTTTTTGAACACTTAACACATCTCAACTTTTTCAAGGCATCTATCAAGGTAGATGAGTTTTGAGAGCTGGTGAGGTAATAATTTCCCTTTATTCAAGTTGATTTCTTTTGGCTTACTTTTCAAGCAATTATAAAATACATGAAGATAGAAACAAGATAAAGTTGTGGGAATGCAAACATGGCGTCTCATTTGCCTCCAGAGACATCTCATAGAAATGCATGCGATGTCGGGTTTTTGGCAGCTGCCCTAGAGTTAGACATCTGCTCAATTAAAAGACTGGTGAGCTTATCTCCTTTTATATCTCCAGACTTGTAGGAGACAAACAAGCTCACATTAAAATATAGAAAATAATATTACTATGATGAGACCAAGGCTTACTGGTATGTTATTATTTCTAACTCTCTGAAACTATGGGTTAATCACCTATCTTTGTATGAATTATAAGACCTGGCTATTTCCCACTTTATTAGAAGACTTCCAAGTTTAAACCTGGCAATCATCTGCATACTAGTAAATGTTTTGCTTTATGATGTCCTTTAGAGACATTATCTACTTGGCACCAAACTCTCTCATTTAGTAAAACTATTCTAATTGAGTGGCAGAGGGAGAAATAGCAGATTCAAAGTAATTTAGAATTTGAGTTTCAGCCTCATTAATCAAGACCATGGGAAAATTCATAAAAACCTACAGATTTCTCAGTTGTAAAATAATTCAATGAATATTTATTGAGTATTGAATGTGAAAATTATACATAATAGTAATACATAAAAACAAATTATGTATAAGTGTAGCTGTCACTATATTTTCATGAAATAAATACCACTATATTTCTTAATTCTTAGTGTTATAATAATTTTATATATAATAACCTTGTAGTTGAGACTTCATTCTATGTTTTCTATTCTTAAAAAAGAGATATAATCTGGAGCTGGAGCAATAGCACAGTGGGTAGGGCGGATGCCTTGTACGAGGTCGACCCAGGTTCGATTCCCAGCATCCCATATGGTCCCCTGAGCACCGCCAGGAGTAACTCCTGAGTGCAAAGTCAGGAGGTAACCCCTGTGCATTGCCAGGTGTGACCCAAAAAGAAAAAAAAAGAGATATAATCTAATCAATCTAATTTCCTTACATAATAAATAAAGTGAGCTATTTTAGGATAGTAAATGGGAAAATACATTTAACAAAATGGTTTGTCATAGTAAATACCTAAAGTATTATCACATTTATTTTGAGAATTATTTAGCTAGCCAAACATGTCTTAGATATTTGTTGTCATAATCTATTTAAAAACTAAAAGACTGCAGTATAACTTTCCTATAGCAATCCTTCATATGAAACTACTGTAATTCTATTTTGGGAATGCAAATCACTTTCTTGTATAGAATTATACTGACAACGTTGGGGATTGAACTCATGTCTTGCACATATTTGCTTGGCAAGTGCTTCATACCTTGAGGTAATGCCTCAGTACCATACTGAAATCATTAGCCAAATGCCTGCATCCTCAGATAAATGCTTTTAGGAAATGACATTAAATTAGGTTGTATTTACAACAGAAAAATGATCTCTGTTTTTTTTATAGTCTTGAGCAGCATTTTCTTTATTACATTTCTAATTTTTTGAATGCAAAATTTTTATTTGAATTGATGGGTTTGACACAGGCAGAGTTGTATAATCAATAAATTCAGTAAACCCATACTGAGAACTTAACCTTGTTCAAACTGTTTTATCACAAAAGATAAACACAGTAAGAAATACAGCCTTGAGTTAAACACAAGATTGACTTCAAAGGGCAATTTGCACTTCACATTTATTTTATCTCCATCATTCCAGTTCCAATATTGAAGTCGGATCAAACTTAATGGTGTGGGTGCTTAGTGAACTCTCCACATACTTATAGATAAAGAACATACTCATTATAATCACATTCTGAAAATGGTAAACTGCTTGCTTTGAAACTGGTTATAAAACAATTCACTGATTATGTTTTAAAGTTCAGAAATAAATCTTTAAATGATCATGCAAACAATCTGCCAAAATATTAAAGAAGCTCATAATTTTTGTGAGCATGACAGTCAACCTCCAAATGAGTTGATTTATATTAACATCTTAAAATATGGAAAACATATTCAAAGCAAGGGTGGATTTTCCAGAACAGGATAAAGGATATTTAATGTGGTCTACTATAACTATAACTAATTTGATTATAATATCTGCTTTATTTTTAAAACTTATAGAACACTTAGAATACAGTAGGATTTGAGAAATAGAAATCTTTTGTACATTATTAACAAAGGCTTACATCCCTAAAATTTTGTGATTCACTTGATGGGTTGTTGAATTATTATTACTCCTTTGTATTTGTGTTACCACTTAAGATACATACCCACATTGAGTTGAAATGAGGATAGAGAACAGTTTGGGGAGGAAGAAAAATTATTTTACTAAGGCTTACGATATTCTTATACTAAGGCTTACAATATACAAGGCTTATAACATAGCTAAATGATACGGTTTATAATCTTGGGTGGTGCCATTTATCAAAACGAAGGCTAACGTTCTGTTTCTGATATTTGGTGGCAGCACATAGAATTAGTGGCTCTTGTATTATGTCCCACACTCATCCAGTTTCAGTTTACATCCCAGCTTCTTGCCTATCACATATCTAAATTAAAAGTTAAATAACGTATTATTCTAGACTGTGTATCTACCATCATTCTTACTGAGATCTTCAGTCTAAAATATGCAGGTGGTCTCTTTCTCACATTAAAATATTAGTGGACGTTGAATTACATTCAGAATTGAAAGTAGATAGCACATTTATAGTGTTATGGGTTGTGTAAAGAAGTGATGATTTGCTAACAGAGATAGCATATTGTTAGAGAGAGTACACCTCAAAACTGTCTAATAATATGTAATCTTTATCATAAAAGTGAGATCAACAAGGAGTTAGAGAAAGAACACATATGGTAAGACCTTGCCTTGCCCATGCCCTACCCTGATTCTGTCACAGGTCCTATGTAAAGGCCCTCAAGCACTGTCTAGAGTGATCCCTGAGCGCAGAACCCAGAAGTGAGTCCTCAGCAGGGCGAGATGTGGTCTTCTAGACCATTTTTTTGAGTCTCTCTGTAAAATCAAAGCAAACAGATTCCAATTTTGTGTTTGAGATCATCAATCATCAACTCTGGTTGATTCCCCTGAAATGCTACAGCTAAAATAGTGTAATGCTCATGTTGATTTTTTCAAATGTTGGGTAAACATTTGTTGATATACTGCAAACATTTTCTGTTTACAAATTACACCTTTGCAAAAATGATTTTCTGTTTACACTCATTTCCTTACACAAAAATCAGCGCGCTGCCTGCAATGTTAATCTGGAATGAAATGCCAGGGCCTTGACCCAGCTGTGGGGTAGTTCTGGGTTGGGTTGTCGGGCACATATAACAGAGGTTGGGGAAGTGAATGGCTGAGGTGTGGGTCAGTGGAGTTGTCTCTGTGTTCCGGAGAAAATTTGCAAATGTGTCTATCAGTTTTTAAAAAGATTTTAAATGTTTCTTTTTATAGTGTAGGGCAATTAAAAGCTGTTTTTGAAATTAAAGCGTGCAAAAATGCTGGCAAGGGCAAGCATACATTTGTTTGTGACAAGAAAAGTGGTTTCAATATCCCTAACACTGCTTTCTCCAAAATTCCATTCTGAAGGATGCATCCATCCACGAGCGCCAATTTTGTTCCAGTCATCATTGGAATACCTCTGTAGCTCTTTTGTGACACAGGCAGTGAATGAGGTTTTGTTTTTGCTTTTTCTTTTTTCTTTTTAGGGGTTACAAGGACAGGAAGTTAGAAATCTTTCCCGAATTCATCTCCTCAGCTTACACCACAGTTATCTTATACTACTTTTGTTCTTTCTATTTGCCACCCAAATTCTATACAAGGATAGAAAAAGAACCAATTCTAGAACAAACTCCTCTTTCAAGGGAAAATATGTAACTCTGTACTTGTGAAAAAGTAAAAGAGTAGAAAAGTTTATGTTGAAACCACATATTCAGTAAAAAAAAAAGGCAATAATATATTCTGCTCCAAAGAAGACCTCTACATTTTTAATTAATGTTAAGAGTTTGTCTCTACTGTGTAAGTTTGTAGATGCCATCTTATAGTAATTCACTGCTTGTTAAAATTAGTAAGTGGGGCTGGCATGATGTAACACAGCAGGTAGGGTGTTTGCCTTGCACTCGTCTGACAAGGGTTTGATTCCCAGCATCCCATATGGTCCCCTGAGCACCGTCAGGAGTAATTCTTGAGTGCAGAGCCAGAAATGCCCCCTGTGCATCACCGGGTGTGACCAAAAAAGTAAATAACTAACTAACTAAATAAATAAAACTAGTAAGTAAAGATGCAATGATTTCTGCCACTAGCTGCTCTCATTTTCTCTCCATTCCTGGTGTGTTTTCCTAGTACTAACCTTTGGGAGATATCTTTATCTCTTTTTGCCTTTAAGCATGTAAAACAATTTTGAATTCACAATATTTAGAGTGAGATTCACATTTACAGACATGTTTTATAAAATTAAAAAAATGGGAGATGGGTTTGACAAAACAAAAACTCTAGAAATAAAAAGACAGAGGTAAATTTGGATGATCAAAATTAACACCATGGAGACCAAGAATACTTCATGGAGATCACCATCTGACATGCAAAATCCCGTGAAGATTAAGATTGAGAAATTTTCATGTTTCAGAGATTAAGATGTTACTGGTATTCATAAGAAAAGAGTCATTTATGAAGAAAATAAATGTTTAAAAGCACATTGAGACATGAGACAAAGTAAGTTGATTATGTTAGGAGAGTATTTTTGGCTAAAATCAACAACTTCAATCTTTTCTAGCTAGCATTTTTCACATATAGGAAAGGATAAAAGTTAAATTGCACACTGTATTCTTGGTTCATGGCATTGGACCACTAATCTGGCAGGTCAAGTTTCAATGAAATGGCCACAGGATTCTGGAATACTGGTAAGGTGGCACTTCCTCTGCATTCTACCTTCCTCAATAAAAATCCTAACAACATTTTGATACAGAGATGATCACATTCACATAAATAGAAATATTTCCATTACAAAAATGGCCTATGTTTATTTTTCTTTTTTAAAATAATTGAATCACTGTGATATATAGTTACAAAGCTTTCATGCTTGTGTTTCTGTCATACAATGATCAAACACCCATCCCTCCACCAGTGTACATTTTCCACCAGCAATATCCCCAGTATCCATCCCCTCCCCCCATCCCAACTCTCCCCCTACCTCTATAGCAGACAATTCCCCTCTTACTCTCTTTCTACTTTGGTGCGTTATAGTTTGCAATACAGATACTGAGAGGCCATCATGTTTGGTCATTTATCTACTTTCAGCACACATCTTCCATCCCAAACCATCCCTCCAAACATCATTGACTTAGCAATCCCTTCTCTACCTCTTTTCCCCCAGCTGCCTTCTCCTGCAGCTCATGAGGCAGGCTTCCAACAGTAGAACAATCTTCCTGGCCCTTGTTTTTGCTGTACTTGGGTGTTAGTCTCATTTTATGTTATTTTATATTCCACAAAAAAGTGTAGTCATTCTGTCTGTCCCTCTATTTCTGTTTCATTTTGCTCAGTATGGGACTCTTTGTGTCCATCCACTTATAAGCATCTTCTTCTTCCCATCTTCCTTTTCCCCATGGATTGCTTTAGCTATTCATGGGGCTTTATTGTTTCATATGAATTTCAGGTATGTTTTGTCTATTTCTTTGAAGAACGTCATGGGTATCCTTATAGGACCACATTTACTCTATATAATGCTTTGGGGTGTATTGCCATTTTGACAATGTTAATCCTACATATCCATGAGAAGGGAATGTGTCTCCATTTCCTAGTGTCCTCTTATTTCTTAAAGTAGTGTTTTGTAATTTTCTTTGTATAGGTTCTTCATGTCTTCAGTTAAGATGATACTGAGGTACTTGATATTTTTGAGGCACTATTTTAAATGAGATTTAAAAAAAATTTTAATGAAACATCATGAGATACAATAGCAGATTAACACAATTTTGTGATTATGTTTCAGTCATAAAATGATCAAATACCCAGCCCTCCACTAGTGCCTATTCTCCACACCAATGTTCCTAGTATCCCTCCCCAGCCCCCCTCTTTATCCCCCCTCCATGTCTCTATGGCAGACACATTCCCTTTAACTCTTTCTAATATCTCTTTCTTCTCTTTCATTATTGTATATAGGAAAGCCATGAACTTTTGGGTGTTGATTTTGTAGCCTACCACTTTACAATATAAACCTATTATTGCTAAGAGCTGTTTTGTAGAGTCTTTAGGATTTTCTAAATATACTAACATGTCTTTTGCAAATAGTGATATCTTGACCTATTCCTTTCCTATCTCGATTCTCTTGATATTTTTTTCTTGCCTAGCTGTTATGGCAAGAACTTCCAGTAGTATATTGAATACAAGTGGTGAGAGCGAGCAACCTTGTCCCTGATCTTAGAGGGAGGCTTTTAGTTTCTTCCCATTGATAATACTGCTTGCCATGGGCTTGTAGTGTATAGCTTTGACTATATTGAAGAAAGTTCCTTCAATTCCCATTTTTTATGAGAGTTTTCATCATAAACAGGTGCTGATTCTTGTCAAATGCTTTCTCTGCATTTATTGATATGATCATATAGTTTTATCTTTTCTTTTATTGATATGATATACTTTGTTGGTTGACTTGGAAATGGTAAACCATCCTTGCATCCTCAGAATGAATCCTACTTGGTCATGGAATATGATCTTTTTGATATGTCATTGGATTCTATTTGCTAGGATTTTTGTTAAGAAGCTTTGCTTCGGTGTTCTTAAGGGATATCAAATATGCTCATCAATGAGCAATGGGATGACAGTGACAGTGGCATATTTGATAATTTATAGGCAAGGTCATTTTTATTCTCTCCACAATTGGTGAAATTGGTAACAGAACTATTCATTGCTTTAAGAGTGAAAGATACCCACAAATTCACACACATAGACATTGTTTTTTAGGTCATGCCCAGTGGTGCTCAGGACTTACTTCTGGCTCTGTCCTCAAATACAACCCCTGGCATGGCTTGGGGACCATATGGAGTGCCAGGGACAGAACCCAAGCAAACTGCTTATAAAACAAGTGCCCTATGCGCTGCACTATTGCTTTGGTCTCAGGAAATATATTTTTAAGTCAAAATTCAAGGATTATTGTCTGAATAACATGCTTAAAAATGGAAAAACATTTTAAGAATTCTTACAAATTAGGAGAGTAACTTCATAGATATCAATTTCTAGGTCTGGAATGAAAGTTTAGACTTTAAGTTAAAACTCTATACACAGTGCATGATATATTCAGAAAATGAGGTTATCTAAAAGACATTTTGCTTAATTAAGTACATGCTCATGTGATAAATACAGCAAAACAATGTCATAAAAATTATTGCGAACATATGCTAAGTGATGCCATTCTACTCAAGAATAATATGTTCATTCAAATAAATGAACACTATTAAAGAACTGGGGTCAAAATTATAGTATAGTGGGTAGGGCATTTGCCTTGCACTCAGCAAATCAGGCTCAATTTCTGGCATATCATTTGGTCCCCCAAGTAGTGCTAGAAATAATTCATGAGCCAGAAGTAACCCCTGAGCATGGCCGAGTGCAGCAAAAAAGAATTGTTATGATTAACTATTACATTATATTCTACTTTTTATAATACATTAAAATTGTTCTGAAAGAGCATTTTTCAATCAAAATGTTCACTTACATTCAAAAGATATACATATTATATTTTCATATAAAATATATATTATAACTTAACTTAATGCATAAATTTAACCATTTATCCTCCCTTTGAAAATACATCAGTATCAGCAATGTAGCACTGTTGTCCTGTTGTTCATTGATTTGCTTGACTGGGCACCAGTAACATCTCCTTGTGAGACTTGCTGTTACTGTTTTTGGCAAATCGAATACGCCACAGGTAATTTTCCAGACTCTGCCGTGAGGGCAGGATACTCTCGGTAGCTTGTCAGGCTCTCTGAGAGGGACAGAGGAATCGAACCTGGGTCAGCTGAGTGCAAAGCAAATGCTCTTCCTGCTGTGCTATCGCTCCAGTCCATCAGTATCAGAAATCAAATAATTATTTATTTGCAGTTTCATTGTTAAATTTCTATGATTATTAATTAACTTGACTAGAAAGAACAAAATGGATAAGTTTCTATCTTCTATATGGCCAAGTACTTTTGATGCAAACTGTTTTTCCAAATATTATAGTTGCCTTATATTTAATTAATTTTCTTCTGACAATCTAGTGCATTTTTATTACAACCTTTTCTTTCATTTGCTATGTTAGAAAACTTTAGACCATAAAAAGAATCATGAAATGTCTCTCTATTTTTCTGTTACTTTGATTTGGGTTATTAGTTCTGTCACTTAGTATTAATAAAAATAGCACCTGTTAATTATACTTAGAAGTAATTTTTATACTATTTTCAGCAACATTAAAACCTTGACCAATGTTTGTTGGATACAAATAAATTCTTTGAGGAAAAATAATTGAATCATTACAGAAACAACACAAATAAGTAATCCATTCCATTTCTAATTTCCAAAATTTACAATTATTTGGAGTTATTGGTTAGAATGATGTATATATTTAATTTCATTTAAATTAACACAAAATAAGTTTAAAATCCTTTGAGAATAACAACTACTACCAACAATACTTTGAGAATTATACTTTCATTCCACAAGAGGTGTGAAATACAGGAAAACCTCATGTCTTTCACAACAGAACTATTTTATTTTATTTTAATTGTATTTTATTTTTATAAAGTTGTTCACAATAATTTATTGCATTAACAATAATCCAGCACCAATTTTACCATCTTTATACCTTCCTAGCACCATATTTTGAGTGTTTCCACCCCGATCCCAAAAGCCTACAAAGAAGGACCTACATAATTTATTTTGCATTGCTTGTTATGAATCATCATCATTATCATCATCCCGTTGATTGTCAAATTTCTCGAGTAATCTCAGTAATGTGTCCATTCGTCCTAACCCTGAGATTTTAGCAGCTTCTCTTTACTCGTCCTTCCCAACGATGCTGCATTGGAGGCTCTTTCAGGGTCAGGGGAATGATACCCAACATTGTTACTGGTTTTAGCATATGAATACACCATGGGGAGTTTGCGAGTCTCTCCCATGTGGGCAGGAAACTCTTAGTAGATAGCCAGGTTCTCCCAGAGGCAGAACTAGGCTATATGTTATGAATAATCTGCTAAAAATGATCCCAAAAAGTTTTGAATCCAAAAAAATTTTATTAGACAAAGGTATGTGAAGATTGTTGGATTTTACCCTGTAGCCATAAAGCACTTGACTTGTTATATCTGTGATATAGAGTATGAGTGCTCCAGAAATTCTAAAATTTTAAATACAATGATATTACTGTCTTCCCATTGCTCATCAATTTACTTCAGTGGACACCAGTAATGACTCCATTGTGAGACTTATTACTGTTTTTGGCATATCAAATACACCACTGGTAGCTTTCCAGGCTTTGCCGTGAGGCAGGATGCTCTTGGTAGCTTGCCAGGCTCTCCAAGAGGGATGGGGGAATCAAACCCAGGTTAGCCGCATGCAAGGCAAAAACTCCCTATCCGATGTGCTATCAAGTGAATTATGAACTTCAAGTCTTGACTTCAGAGTTCACACAATTTCTACACTGTGAAATAGCATGTTTTAGCAATGTTTTGTCATTTGATCAAAGCCTATGTCAAACCTAATGAGGACAATTCATTTATAAGCATCTTCATATCACTGTCATTGACAGTGCATCAACTGGTCAATTATTAAATATACATCTTTATTTCAACACTATACTGTTTTGAAAGGATCTGAGTTTCCTTCCATTATTTAGACTTGTTAGTCAAGTTACTTAACCAAGATTACTATATTTCTTACTCTTATTTGTAAGTAGGGTAATTGTTCAGACAAATAAAAAGTCTGTATCAGAAATTTCCAATTTTCTATTTTAATATGGCTAGGTATGGATTTGTCTTCTTTCTCTTGTGCCTAAAAAATATGGAAAGCATTTTGGAGACCACATGTTAAAGACAGCAGAGATTCTGACCCATTACCCACAAACTATGTAAAATAGAACAAAAAGTATTGATCACAGAACTTAAATATCTGCTATTGATTTTAGTCCAGAAATCAATTTCATCTCTATTAAATCACCAAAGGTGAGGAACTATCAACATCAACATCTTAACAAGTTAATGTGTTGGTTGTTGTCTGGTTCCTATAAGTTCCCATTAGGGAAAATAAGCCACATTTCTATGAACAGAAGTAGACTCTTTACTTCAATAGTTCTTTTCTCAAAGATCTTACGGGGCTCCCAGTGCTTTCTGTTACCTACATTCCCCAGGGGATGCTGATAATACCAGTGAGTAGAGATCAGACATTGTGATGTTAGATGCCTCAATGCACATATTCATTGCTAACTTAAAATATATAGGCACAGTCTGCTTGTCTCTGCTACAAAGCCAAGTGTATTTTTGTATGCACAGCATTTTAACTAAAACAGGAACTCAAAACTATTGACCTAACCAAATCACTGTAGTTCTTGAGAATATGGAGAAGAATCTGGAGAAAAGAATAAATCATTTGTAGTTCTTGAGAATATGAGGGAAGAATATGTAGAAAAGAACGATAAAGATCCCATAGTATGAAGACATAAGGAACCTACTGAGATTTAGAAAAGCAAACAAAAAGAAAACCAAAAGGATGAGATTTGCATCCAAATCTAAGTGCAGGATAACCTGTTGGATAAAAATAGCCAAATTTAATGTACACCAAATATGTTCCAGTAAATTATAATAATTACATTACAGATACTGTATATTTTTAATTTAACTAATTTAACGAGATATTATTCCTAGGAAATTTTTCTGTTATTGAGTTAAACTAGAGGATCATCCTACCTGGACAGACTCAACAAGCTGCAATTTGCAACTTTTACTGGAGAAAATAAACCTTTTTGTCCCAATTTTGAACCTATTTTGATTGTTGTAGCTTTGAAAAACTACAAGAATGTAAGACTTGGAGCAACAGATTGGGTGAATTAAAAAAATATGACCCCATTAACATGAAAAGCTGGGCTTCAGGTTTGACTTGCAGTGAACACTATTTAATTTATTTTATTCCCTGTTTGGAAAAATCTGGCAGATTGTGCATTCTTGATATATCCAACTAGTCTGTTATCAATAAAAAACAGGGACAGAATATATACATATTCAGCTCAGTGGATCTTAACTGGGACAGGGTTGTGGGGAGGGGCGGCGGTTGTTGACACGTGTCAGAACAGTGAATAAGGGAGCCAAAGTGAAAGTCAACGCAAAGCTTTTCATCAGTTACAGCCAGAGGCTAAACGCTGCGGGTGCTGCAATGCTCCAGCTTTCCCCAGGGAAGAGGCTGGGTGAGGAGCAAATTTATCAGAACAGATAGCTGCGTGCCATGGTCTCCTGCCAAGGGAGCTGTGAAGCCACTGCCATTTTAGAGACCCAGGAGTTGCTTTGAGGTGTGTGTGCATGTGTGTGCGTGCGCGCGCGCCCATGAGAGGAGAGACAAGAGATGGATATAGGATTGTGGAATGTGGATGGGAAAACTCTTCCATTTTCCTTCTTTCCCCTGTTCAATGCGGGCCTAGCAAAGTGACTTGGGGATTGGGGGTTGAACGGGGAGGACGGATAGAAGCGTCTAAGAGGAGGGTACAGGAGATGGATTCGGATTCGGTTATGCATGAAATAAATGTCAGCAAGGAGGGGGCTGGAGCAATAGCACAGCGGGGAGGGCATTTGCCTTGCATGTGGCCTACCCGGGTTCGATTTCCAGCATCCCATATGGTTCCCTGAACACTGCCAGGGGTAATTCCTGAGTGAAGAGCCAGGAGTTACCCCTGTACATCGCCGGGTGTGACCCAAAAAGAAAAAAAAAAGATAAAAAGAAATATCAGCAAGGAGGTCTTAACTCCAGCCTCTTGAAGTACTGCAATGCATGGTTCATGGGACACGTTTGGTATAGACAGATTTGCTTGTACCAAAGGAGGCTGTTAGGTCACTGGTCAGACATGAAAGATCACATACAACATTTTGCCTGGGTCCAGAGGCTCAATATAGCTATCACTTAGCAGCGAATAATCTACAGCAAGGCTCAAATTGTTCTTTATAGGCTCGGGAATGTATTCTTAAATCAAAATTATGTGCCATACATGCAGAATGCTGACTCAGGCAACAATTCAGCTGTTACTCATCTCTGTTAGCTGGAGAGATAACGCCCAGGGCATTTTACTCGAACAATGAAAGAGTTGCACAGTATTGCAATGAAACTGAAGTTTAAACACCTTGCGATGAATCATAGTCAAGATGACAAGCTCTGTAAACTTCAAAATTGTGAAATGATAGTTATCTTCTAGATCAGATCTCAGTAAACCTTACATTTCCTTTTCCGTCAACCTATTGATGATAATGGCTTGTCAGTTTTAGGACAGTGAAAGTGCCTTCAAATGAACGCCGATGCACACCAAAAGTGGACTTTTCAACTGCACACCGACTCACATTCTGAGAGCATTAATCATATCAATATAAACAAGAACATTTAAGATTCATGCTAGACCAGGACAAAGCCATTGTATTTTAGAAATGAGACAGCAGTAAATCGTTATTTTGGTTTTAAAGGAGGCTTTATTAATACTGTTTATTAGTAAATCTGATCTTGGGTCACTTTCTTTTGAGAAACATGAAATTACATCTTTCATTTGCTTCCTCATCAACCTCTACTGTGTAATTATAAAAATGTCTGCTGACACATGTCCACTGACCATGAACATCTTGATTCCAGTTTTTTTTCCAAACTTTTAATCTATACATTTCTTTTGTGGTTGAAAATGCAATGGATTTGCCATTTATAAAAGTCTGAGAAATTAGTTTTAGTAGAGCCTAATTAAACTTGGTGTGTGTTTTAGGAAACTTTCCAAATGCTTATCAGGAAAACTTCCATAGATGCAGCTTTACTTTAAATGACTCTGCAGTGCATCCTAATATAGTATCTTCTCCCCTGGGTCATTTGTACACTGGTACTTAATCTATTAAAGATACTAGCTGCAGAAGGGTTTAAATTTGATTGATTTGTTTTTCAAGATGTCGTGGAATCTGCATGAGCTTATGCATCTGCACACATTCAATTTTATTAAATCAATACAATAATTCAAAAGAACTGAAACCTTACCTTTTTGTAA
Source organism: Sorex araneus (assembly GCF_027595985.1). NCBI lineage: Eukaryota > Metazoa > Chordata > Mammalia > Eulipotyphla > Soricidae > Sorex > Sorex araneus. The sequence goes on along the minus strand of NC_073307.1, from coordinate 10,560,275 downwards.
GATAAAAATGAAAATGATTTCTAAAATATCCCTGATTGGTAATTTTCTGTTATTTTATTGATTCATGAGCTATGAATGTTGTTATTTACAAGAGAGTTGTTGTTCTAAAAAATAAAACTCTAACATCATACTTTATGATCATAATGGTCTGTATTCACTTGGTCAAATTTAGTTTCATTATGTGGATATCTATGATGTCTATTTGTAGTGGGGGAGACAATATGGGAAAATGCTATAAGAAACAAAAGGAGCTGACTTGTGGTTGAATAAAGTCCTGGAGAAAAAGGAAAGATCCTGATAAAGATAAAACCCTGAAACTAGTCCTAAGCAGCTATTAGAGCACAACTATTAGAGACCCTGATTCTAATTCCACTCTTCCATCATTAGTTCACAGTACACATTAACTCACTTTGCCCACTAGTTCTATAATGAAATTGGTAAATAAATATGCATGTGACTCATCACTATCACTGTCATCCCATTGCTCAACAATTTGCTTGAGCATTCACGAGTAACATCTCCATTGTGAGACTTGTAGTTACTGTTTTTGGCGTATCAAATATGCCACAGGGAGCTTGCTAGGCTCTGCCGTGCAGGCGAGATACTCTCGGTAGCATACCAGGCTCTCCAAGAGGGGTTGAGGAATCAAACTCGGGTCGGCTGCATGCAAGGCAAACACCCTACCAGCTCTGCTATCGCTTCAACCCATGTGACTCATATATATATATATGTATGTATATGTATATGTGTGTATACGTGTATACATATACAGGGAAAGGACGAAATGAGATGTTACTGAGCCCGCCCGAGAAATCTGTGATTAACGGGATATTGTGATTGATTGATTGATATTTATGTTTTAAGCACCACCCAAATCATGCTACTAATACCTAACACCTTCTAGCTATTCCTCCCCCTTACTTTACTCCTTAATCTGGTCCATTATTTACCATCAAATGTATCTCAATCGACTCGTATAAGTTTTCTCCCCCTTAACAAATTCTTCTTCTTTTAGCAACACTCATTCTCATTCTTGAATTCTTTCTCAAAAAGAAGGAAAGCATCAGGTTTTCTTATAGCTCTTTCTGCACCAGAAAATCTTAAAACTCATATTTGTTTTTAGAGTCACATAGTGATAGGTGTTAATTCCCAGGACCTGAAGATCAAGTGAAATTAGAATTGGACTGATTGTCATTTCTCTGGACTGGGAAGATAATTTCCTAGGCTACCTAGAACGAACCTCGATAGTCCTTTAGCATTGTGATCTCATAGAACCTGGTCTCCAGCAACACAACTAGTCTATTTACTAAGTCTTATGTGATACAAATTTAATGTGATCGCCACAATATTTTAGCTATTCTTTATTTGTTTACAATTTTCAATATTAAGTGGAAATAAACTATAGGTTCATGTCCCCACTAGTACTTTCCTTGTGTATATCTGACTGTTCTGGAAAAATCACCGGGAAAGTCGACTTTAACATTCTGCATCAAATAATGTAATTTTGCTTACTCTACTTATAATTCTACTAAATCTACTAATCAAATGAATAGAATTACTACAATCTAAATGAAAATTAAAGATGTATGAATATGAAGACTATTTTCCAAAAAACTTCCTATATGTATGTTTTTTTTTATATTCTTCTCACTGGTTCCCTTTAAGGTATAACTAAATTTAAAAATGCACTCAGTTCTTATTTCCACTTGTGAAGAAAATATTCCTCTTTATATATAATAAATGTAATATTTGTGCATTAGACTTTCAATTTATAATTTCTGCCATGCAAAAACCCAGAAAATTTATTTAGATTAAAAAAGAAAAAATATTGTCCTTAAATATTCCTCTATTTATTGGTTGAAATTTAGTTGGACAATATAAGAAAATCACTTACATAGTTTTAGTTGTTTTATAATTTATGCAACAAGAAATGCAGTACACTAAATGTAAACTTAAAGTTGGATTTAATACCATTACTTCTTGGAAGAATATTAAGAGTTGAGGGGCCAGAGTAATAATACAGCTGGGAGGGCCCTTGCCTTGTGTATGGCTGACCTGGGTTTGGTCTACAGCAGTTCATATAGTCCCTAGAGACCAGCAGAAGTGTCCCTGATCACAGTCAGGAGTAAGCCCTGAGCACCACTGTGTGTGTTTTAAGCCCCTCCCAAAAAAAGGGAAGATGATGTATTAAATGCATTTTGTTGCCCCTACTTTATAAATATATATGAAATATTATGTACATATGCATAGATTTATATGTATATATAATAATTTACCATTTTAATTGAAATTGAAGGAAAAGGAGGCACGCAAATGAAAATATGTTCTATAATTGTGTTAAAAATACTCACTCTAAGAAAACAAATGCATATCTTAGGTATTTTTACTTTATCACTTGTATCACTTGTCATCCCGTTGATCTTTGATTTGCTCGAGCAGTCACCAGTAAATTGCCATTCATTGCAGTTGTGTGCTAGTGTAGCCCAGTGTTATCTGCTCACTCCAAGAACAGGAAGAGCCTCCAATCATTTGTTCAGGGTTTTGACTAAGAAGTCTGACCATCTTGTAGGTAGGCAGCCAAGCGGTCTTTTGAGGTCCTGTGGAGTCGGTAATAGCTCTAGTCCAGCGGTCATCTCTAAATCTCATTACGTGTTGGGCCATCTGATTTTTGGTGCCATGGCAAACAACACAATGTTCCTGATTCTTGATTGTCAATGGAGGTCGGAACTCCGGATTCCTTCTCTCACTTGAGTGAAATATGATACTCCAAGCATAGCTCTTTTGATTCCTCTTTGGGATACCTGGGTAGCGTGCTCTTCCTGTTTCCATAGGGCCCAGGTCTCTGAGGCATATGTTAGTGCAGGAAGAATGGTGGAGTCGAAAAGATGTGCCCGGAGCCGGAGGTTCTTCATCCTCTTAACCACTTCCTAGATGCTCTTGAAGGCGTTCCACGCTGCTCTTTTCCTCCTGTGAAGTTCTGGCACCAAGTCATTCCTCATGTTGAGTTCTTGACCCAGGTACACATAGCTGCTGCATTCGGAGATGTTCGTTCCATTGAGAGCAAATGGAACATCAGGGACTAATTCATTTTTCATGAACATTGTCTTGGTGAGATTCAGCTGTAGTCTGACCTTTCCACACTCTTGGTTGAAGTCGGCCTGCATTTGTGATGCGTGGCTAGTATTTGGTGTTATTAGAACGATGTCATTACTGAAGCAGAGGTGGTGTAGTTGCCGACTGTCTATCTTCACTCCCATTCTTTTCTACTCCAGTCATCGTATGACATTTTTGAGGATGGCACCGAAGAGTTTCAGTGAAATGGCATCACCCTGTTGAACCCCTCTCTTTACATCAATGATCACTTCCTTGTAGAATGGTGAGATCCTGGTGGTGAATACATAATACAGCTTGCGGAGGATCTTTATGTACTGAGTTGGTACTCCCTGTTTGGCTAGGGCTTCGATGACCACTTCAGTCCCAACAGAATCGAAGGCCTTCTTTAAGTCAATGAATGCTAGATAGAGCGGCATCTTGAGGTCTTGAAAACTTCAATGAGCTTGATCACTGTTTGGATATGGTTGATTGTGCTGAATCCTTTTTGGAACCTGGCTTGTTCACCTGGTTGTCCTTCGACTTGTGTGAAATATAGAAAAACCATGTGTGATAAGTAGAAAAACCATGTTGAAATACCTGTTGGGATATTGTCAGGTGTACGTGTGCATGTATCACTTGACAAGTGACAAGCCGACCTCTACTACCTCCACTATCTTGCCACCATCACACTACAGGCCGCTTTCCAGACAACTGGGCTGAGCCTCACACATGAGTGAAGCCCCACAGATCCAGGTAAAGAAGAACTTTGTGACTTTGGTCTCCAGGCTCAATGGGACCCAGAAGCAGAGATCCTCTGCCAACTTCCCTTAATCTCCAGTGCCCCAGGGATCATATTCAGATGACCCCATACTACCAGGACCAGATAAATACCTCATCAGCTGACCTTCACTACCCAGTCACTGCTATGCTCCAGGCCGCTTACTCGACCATAAGACACTTTATACCATTTTCCATTATTACTGCATGATATTTGATGAGGTTAAAATATGGTGTGAAACATGGGGACACCTGTAAGGGCAATTAGAGGTTGCCCTCCATCTCTAAAAGTCTCCATCTCTCTTGGAGAGCCCAGAAAGCTACTGAGAGTATACCGCCTGCATAGCAGTGCCTGGCAAGCTACCCATGTTGTATTCAACATGCCAAAAACATTTACAACAATGGGCCTCATTTACCTGACACTGAAAGGGTCCCCAATGCTGCAGCATTAAGAAGGATGAGCAAAGAGAGGCTGATAAAATCTCAGAGATGAACTAGAGTGCCAAAACAAAGAAGGACTAAATGACTGTCTGTACTTTCAATGCATGTATGCTGGCATCAGAAGCATCCATCGAGGACCTGATGGTGCAAGCGCAGAAGATCAAGTATGACATCATTAGTCTGACCAAAATGAGAAAGCATAGATCACATCATGCCACTTTCAACACTGGAGAGAACTGTTCCTCTGAACATGCAACAACAGAGGTGTCGGTGGCATCAGTGTCCTTGTCAACAGGAACTTGGCCATGAACATTGGTTCATTTGAATGCCTAACAACCCAAATAGGACGATCACGCTTGAATAGATGTGGCTCACTGCTGGCAGCTTTTATATTCATCATCTATGCACCAACATCCAACTCTGATAAAGAAGATATTGAGAAGTTCTATATGGAGCTAGAGAAGCTTTATAAAGAAGATCACACCTTCCTTAAGATCATTTTTGGTGATTTCAATGCCAAGACATGACTGAGAAGGTGGTCCAAAGATCTCCACATTGGGACCCATGGCCTAGGATGGAACAAACAAGGTGAAGGACTGTCTGATTTCATCAGGACGACCAAGACCATTCATGATAACTCACAGTTCCAAAAGGCCAAATCTAAATGTTTGGACAGTTCCACAGCGAAATTGACCACATCATATTCAATCGATATTTTGCCTAACCGATTTCGCTGCTGTCCCAATATTCCAAACAGGATCAGACCACCGTCTCCTTTGTGCAAACTTCTACTTAACAGAGCAGGAGAAAGGTCTTCAAAGTTGAAGTTTAAGAAGGGAACTTCCAGAATAACCACCAACTGGGAGCTTTTTGGCACTATTGCAGCAACGTGAGAAGATGCTGTCCTTGACAACATCAAAGAGGAATACGATCGACTGGTTCAGCACCTCCATGACTGCACAAAGAATGCCAAGAGTGAGAAAGCCACAAACAGATGCCTGTTTTCGGAAACTCTAGAGCTCATTCGCCAACATGGTTTGGCACGAGCCTCAGGCAATGACAAGCTAACTTTCAAGCTCGAAAAGCGGTGCAGAGAAGTGATCAAGGAAGACCTCAAAGAGAGAAGAGCAGCAGTGTGGCCAATGTGGCAGAAGCCGGGAAAGGTATTCATGATGCTCGCCTGTCCTTCGCCAGATACAAGTCCAACATGACTGCCTTTCAGCATCCTGATGGATCTATCACATCTTCCAGAAGGACAATGGAGAGGATTATTCACTACTTCTACTCGGATCTCTCCAACAGCCACATTCACCTGCCCACATACCAAATTCTGCACGATGGATATGTCGTTCCCAACATCTGCCCTCCTGAAATCCGACAAGCCATTTCATTGTTAAAGACCTAGTCAGACCCGAACACCTGAAGAATCTGCCACTAGTACTTGTCAATATACTGGTTCGGCACTTTACATGCTACCTGTGTGAATGCAAGGTTCCGTCCTAATGGAAAACTAGCAGGACTGTTCTGTTGTTCAAAAAGGGAGACATCCACAACATCGACAACTATAGCCCACTCTGTCTGTTGTCCATTGTCTACAAGTTATTCACTTGAGTCATCCTGAATAGAATAGGCAGAACACTAGACTAATTTACTTTAATATTCATTAAACTAATTAAATATATTTGAACCTTTCAAAGCAGTAACTTTATAATAAATCTTCAAGTATAATAGTAGTATTATGTTTAAACACAAAACATTGAGACTTATTTCATACTTTCACAGAAAACATCAAATTCATGTCACATAATGATAAAATGTTTCTATTAGAAATTTCTTATTATAATTTTGTCAAATGGTGAGAAACAGATGACCTGTCTTGATGTACGCTTAAAAAATGCAAGGACTCATAATACAATAGAGTACTCTAGGGAATATATTGCAGGTTTTTTTTATTATAAAATATGTTGAATAATGCAGTGACTCCCTGAAGAAATAAAAGTACTTTATGCCTGGAATATTTCATAAAAGGAGCAAGAAAATAATTTCCCTCAGGGTAATCCATGAAATAACTGTAATTTCATATCCCTTCTATAAAAGTTTCAGTTTCTGCTTGTGTGATAAGTAGAAAAACCATGTTGAAACACATATTGGGATATTGTCGGGTGTACTTGTACATGTGTATGTGTCAATTTACAAAGTTGTGAGAGACGGACACAACAAATTTCAGAGAATTTGTTTTGTGTAGCAGTGGTCAGGGCTTATTTCTAGCTTTGGGCCAAAAACATTCCTGGCTCATGTTTGGGGAACAATATGGGGTGCCAGATTTTGAACCCAGGTAGGTCCATTGTGAGGAAAATGCCAGACCTACTGCACTATCTCTCCAGCTGCCAAAGATTTTTATGAAATAAAATATATTTTTTAATTTTATTGAACCACCGTGAGATAGTTACAAGCTTTCATGTTTGGGTTACAATCTCACAATGATCAAACACCCATCTCTCCACCAGTGCACATTCCCCACCACCAATATCCCCAGTATACCCCCCCCTCCCACCCTCCCCCTGCCTCCATGGCAGACAATATTCCCCATACTCTCTCTCTACTTTTGGGCATTATGGTTTGCAATATAGATACTGAGGGGTTATCATGTTTTCTCCATTATCTACTTTCAGCACACATCTCCCATCCCAACCAATTCCTCCAGACATCATTTGAAAGAAAATGTTTTAAGACATATCAAAATATCTCATTATAATGTATCTTAAAATTTCCTTTTTACTAAAATGAGAGAAAAGAACAGATACTTTTTTTTTGCTTTTTTGGGGCACACCCGGAAATGCACAGGGATTACCCCTGGTTTTGTACTCATGAATTTCTCCTGATGGTGCTCAAAGGACCATATGGGATGCTGGGAATCGAACCTGCATCAAACGCATGCAAGGCAAATGCCCTACCCGCTGTGCTATCGCTCCAGCCCCCAAAACAGATACTTTATTTTATTTTTTCTAGAAAGAAACTTGTTTTTGTAAGAAAACTGCTAAATCATATTAATATGAATTTCACATAGTGAAATTTAAGCTAATGATTCAAGGCACATAGAGTTTTCATGCGGAGGGAAGGCAAACAGTATTGTTTTGGGTGTTAAATAATTTTGATACATTGAATAAACTCCTATAAAATATCTTCCCACTCTTTGCCTTAGGGCAAAGAGTTTACAATTTAATGGAAGTTGGGTTTTTTATGTAGTTGAATAAGTCCATTTTAATTTTCTCATTAATATTTCATATATCTTTTTTCCCTTCATATGGGGTTAATTTATTAAATTCAACATTCCTTTATGATAAAAAGTTAATTGATGGTTGAGGGAACTTTTAATCTGGAAAGTATAGCTATAAAAACCACACTTATAACATGGTAAAAGATTCAGTGCTAACTCCCTAAATTAAGAAACAAGCTTGCAATATCTTTCTTAACCAATTCTATTCAAGATTGTCTTTAAGATTTTAAACTAAGCAATGAGGCAAACAAAACACATAAAAGTCATTAAAATTGGAAAAGAAACCAAAGTATTTCTCTTGGCATATCACGTGATAGTATAATGTAAACATCCTATAAAATCTGCATAAAACAATTAAATTCATAAAAATGTTCACTGCAGTAAGTTATATCTTTGTAGAAATATGCAATAAATAAGATTCATAGCATAACAAGGTGCCATTTCTCACCGTGAGGATGCTTGCTGTCACGAAGAGCAATAATGGCAAGAGCAGCCAAAGATTAGAAAGTTGGAACTCATGTTTTGTGAGTTTTTCATGGAGAGGTAGCCTTTGACAAGTTTCTAGTTCCTCAAAAGGTTATTGCTGAGTTTTCAGCAATTTTACCCCAAGAGGGATAACCAACAAAATGCAAACATTTGCAATGGAGTACGAAAACATACTAGAGCAAAGATGAGCTTTCAAACACCATGTGATGTGGAATAAGCCGAACTAAAGGGCCCACATTCTGTATAATTTGCATATAATAAATGTCCAGTATAAGTGCATCTATAGCATGAATGGAAAAATAAAAGATACATGGAGTTGCTTAATTCTAAAGCCAACTGAAACTTTTACACATGGACAGAGTTTCATAGTTTACTAACAGAAAACAAAGAGACAAGTTCTATTAGGATAGAATTACTTTCTTCTCTAAGATCCATTCAAGGTAATTACGAAAGTCATTCTTCTGCCTAGATTGTTTCAGCCATTTATTTATTTATTTATTTATTTATTTTGCTTTTAGGGTCACACCAGCAATACACAGGGTTTACTCCTGGCTCATGCACTCAGGAGTTACTCCTGGCGGTGCTTGGGAGACCATATGGGATGCTGGGGATCGAACTCGGGTTAGCCGCGTGCAAGGCAAACACCCTACCCGCTGTGCTATACCTCCAGTCCTCATCCACTACTTTTACAGAAAAACAAAATATTTCTCTTTAACATACCCTCTGGGACAACTCAAAAATCCTCAATTATGTCCATCAGAAGTCATTTACAGAAGGTGAATTGTGCATCTCTTTTTCCAAATGATATGAGATAAGTTTATGCACGAGACTTCCTATTGGGTCATTCCTTTTTACTAAGAATAAAGAAAGGCATTAGAAGAATCCTTGAATTTAATTTATGTCAAGTATTCAATAAAATGATCGACACTTTTAATATTCTACCCACAGAGCAATCTTCAGGAAAATAAAATGCAACAAATTGTAAAAGATGAATTACTGCACACGAGTTTTCTTGGTTTTTGTTTGTTTGTATGTTTTGGGAAGCCACCCTAGTAGTGTTAAGGGAATACTCATAGCTTTGTACTCAGGAACCACTCCTGGTAGGGCTCAGGGGACGTGCAAGCATGAATTAAGCAGAGATCATAGTGAAAGTTCCATCTGAAGAGAAGCTCTATCCACTGAGTTTTCTGTTTGCTTGCTTTAAAGCTTTCCGTGATTCTACACCATTGCAGAATGTCAGCACTTTGGATGCTAGCTATTTTGCTTTTCAGCTTTTTTAAAAAATATTTATTTTTAAATGAATCACAATAAGGTACAGATACAGAATTACAAACTTTTGTGCTTACCTTTCAGTAATACAATGATCGAGTACCCATACCTCCACCAGTGCCCATTCTCCACCACCAATAATCCCAGTATCTCTCCCTGCACCCCAACTCCATACCCCACACACCACCTGCCCCTATGGCAAGGCATTCCCTTTTGCTCTCTCTCTCTCCTTTTGGGTGTTGTGATTTGCAATATAGGTATTGAGTGGCCATCATGTTCGGCCTACAGTCTACTTTCAGCTTGCATCTCCCATCCTGAGTGGGACCTCCAAGCACCCTTTACTTGGTCGTCCCTTCTCTATCTGAGCTGCCTTTTCTCCAGCATGTGAGGCCAGTTTCCAAGCCATGGAGCAATTCTCCTGGCACTCATCTCTACTACTCTTGGGTGTAAGTCTCCCATTCTGTTACTTTATATTCCACAGATGAGTGCAATCTTTCTATGTCTGTCCCTCTCTCTGTGACTCATTTCACTTAACATGACACTTTCCATGTTGATCCACTTATATGCAAATTTAATGACTTCATCTTTTCTAACAGCTGCATAGTATCCCATTGTGTAGATGTACCAAAGTGGCTCAGGGGTAATCAAACCCAGGTCAGCTGCATGCAAGGCAAACACCCTACCCATTGTGCTATCATTCCAGCCCCCCAACGTTTCTTTAACCAGCCCCCTGTTCTCAGGCACTCAGGTTTTTTCAAGATTCTGGCTATTGTAAATAGTGCTGCAATGAATATACAAATGCAGATGTCATTTCTACTATACTCTTTTGCATCTCCAGGATATATTCTCAGAAGTGGTATTGCTGGGTCAAATGGGAGCTCAATTTCTAATTTTTTGAGAAGCATCCATACTATTTTCCAAGAGGGCTAAACTAGTCAGCATTCCCACCAGCAGTGAAGGAGAGTCCCTTTCTCCACACATCCACGCCAACACTGGTTGCTTTTGTTCTTTTGGATGTGGGTCAGTCTCTGTGATGTGAGATGGTATCTCATTGTTGTTTTGATCTGCATCTCCCTGATTATTAGTAATGAGGAACATTTTTTCATGTACCTTTTGGCCGTTTGGATTTCTCCTTTGAGAAAGTTCTGTTCATTTCATCGCCCCATTTTCTGATGGCTTTGGATGTTTTTTTCTTGTGAAGTTTACCAGTGCCTTGTAAATACTTGATATCAATACCCCTATCCGATGGGCATTGGGTGAATATCCTTTCCCATTCTATATACTGTCTTTGTGTTTTGGTCATTGTATCTTTTGAGGTGCAGAAGCTTCTTAGTTTAAGACAGTTCCATTTGTTTATCTCTTTCCACTTCCTTGGTCAGTGGCATGTCATCTTTGAAGACACTTTTAGTTTCAATGTCATGGAAGGATTTTCTGACCTTGTCTTCAGTGTACCTGATGAATTTTGGTCTGATGTTGAGGTCTTTTATCCATTTTAAACTGATATTTGTACGTGGTGTTAGATAGAGTCTGAGCCCCCACCTTTTTTTATGGAGCTGCCCACTTTTGCCAGCACGATTTGTTAAAGAGGCTTTTCTTGCTCCACTTTACATTTCTTGCTCCCTTATCAAAGATTAGATGATCATATATTTGAGGGTGTGCATAAGGATATTCAACCCTGTTACATTGGTCTGCATCTCTGCTTTTGTTCCAGTACCATGCTGTTTTAATTATTACCACTTCGTAGTAGAGTTTGAGGTTGGGTAAGGTGATGACTCCCATCTTTTTTCCCCCAAGAATTGCTTTAGCTATTCGTAGGAACTTATTGTTCCATGTAAATTTCAGGAGTGTTTGCTTCATTTATTTGAAGAATTTCATGGGTATCCTTAAAGGGATCACATTGAAACTGTATAAGCTTTGGGTAGTATTGCCATTTTGACAATGTTTATTCTCCCAATCCATGATCAGGGGATATTTTTCTATTTTCTTGTATCCTCTTTTACTTCCTGAAGTAGCATATTGTAGTTTCTTTTTAGAGGTCTTTTACCTCCTTAGTTAAACTGATTCTGAGGTACTTGATTTTCTGAGAAATGATTGTGAATGGAATTTTGTTTTTCATGTCTCTCTCCTCTCTTTCGTCATTTGCATATAAGAAAGACATGGACTTTTGTGTTTTATAACCTGTGACTTTACTATACAAGTCTATTATTTCTAGGACTTTCTTGGTAGAGGCTTTAAATTACTCTAAATATAGCATCATATCTTCTGTGAATAGTGAGAGCTTGATTTCTTCCTTTCCTATCTGGATGCCCTTAATATCTTTTTCTTGCCTAACCACTATTTCCATTATTTCCAGTACTATATAGGACAGAAATGGTGAGAGTGGGCATCCTTGTTCTGTCCCTGATCTTAGAGGGAAGGTTCTTAGTTTCTTCCCATTGAGGATAATGCTTGCCATAGGCTTGTGGTAGTTGGCTTTGACTATATTGAGGAAAGTTTTTTCAAAACCCATTTTGGTGAGAGTTTTAATAATAAACAGGTGCTGGATCTTGTCAAATGCTTTCTCAGCATCTATTGATATGATCAAATGATTTTTATCTTTTCTTTCGTTGATATGATGGATTATGTTGTTTGACTTCCGAATGTTAGACCATCCTTGCTTCCTGGGATGAATTCCACTTGGTCGTGGTGTAAGATCTTTTTGGTGAGTTGTTGGATTCTATTTACTAATGTTTTCTTGAGGATCTTCGCATCCGTGTTCATTGGCCTGTAGTTTTCTCTTTTAGTGGTGTCTTTATTTGCTTTTGGCATCAGGGAGATATGTGCCTCATAGAAACTGTGTGGTGAGTTCCTGTTTCTTCAATTTCTTGGAAAAGCTTGAGAAGAATTGGCAATAGGTCCTCTTTAAATGTTTGGAAGAATTCACTAGAGAATCCATCTGGACCTGGGCTTTTGTTTTGAGGAAGACTTTTGATTACAGTTTCAATTTCCTTGATAGTGATAGATCTATTCAGATATTCCAAATCTTCTTGGTTCAGTTTTGGAAGAGTATAGAAATGCAGGAATTTATCCATTTATTCTAGGTTCTCTTGTTTCATTGCATACAGATTTTCGAAGTAGTCTCTGATGATATTTTAAATTTCCTTGGTTTCTGTTGTGATGTCACTCATTTCATTTCTGATTCGGTTTATTTGGGTTCTTTCTCTCTCTTTCTTTGTGAGTCTTGCTAGTGGATTATTGATCTTGTCTATTTTCTCAAAGAACCAGCTCTTGGTTTCGCTGATCTTTCAGATTGTTTTTTGGGTTTCCATGTCATTAATTTCTGCTCTGCGTATTGTTATCTCTCTCCTTCTGTCTGGTTTGGGTCCTTTTGTTGGTCCTCTTCTAAGGTCTTGAGCTATAAAGTCAAGTTATTTATGTGGGCCCTTCCTTCCTGAGAAACTCTTGCAGTGCTATGAATTTTCCCCTAAATACAGCTTTAGCTTCATCCCATAAGTTCTGGTAACTCATGTCTTCATTCTCATTTATTTCCAGGTATCTTTTTATTTATTCCTTGATTTCCTTCCTGACCCACTTGTTGTTCAATATTGAGCTGTTTAATTTCCAGTTGTTTGATTTGGTTCTCTGCATCTGTGTGTTATTAACTTCTATCTTCAATGCATCGTGGTCTGAAAAGATAGTTTATACAATTTCTATCTTCCTAATTCTATTGAGGTATGTTTTGTGACCCAGAACGTGGTCTATTTTGGAAAATGATCCATGTATACTGGAAAAAAATACTTTCTTTTGGGGATGAAAAGCCCTATATAGATCTATTAGTCCTCTCTTCTATTTCTTCTTTCAAAGCCAGTGTTTCCTTGCTGAGTTATAATCTTTTTGATATATTTAGAGGTGATAAAGTGGTGTTGAATTCTCCACCTACTATTGTGTTGCTAGCAATGTCCTTCTTAAAATCTGTTAGCAGTTGTTTTAAGTATTTACCTGGTCCCTAATTAGGTGCATGTATGTTTACGAGTGTGATTTCTTCCTGCTGTACGTATCGCTTCTTTAATAAAAAATGGCCTTCATTGTCCCTTCTAATCTTTTTCAACCTGAAATTTATGTTATCAGATACTAGTATGGCCACCCCAACTTTTTTGAGAGAGTTGTTTGCTTGCAGGATCGTTTTTCATCCTTTGACGTTGAATTCTGTGTTTCTTCTGACTATTCAGATGTGTTTCTTGTAGGCAGCAAAATGTTGGGTTCAGTTTCTGAATCCAGTTTTTCACTCTGTGTCTCTTAATTGGCGCATTTATACCATTGACATTGAGGGAGATTATTGTCATGGGGTTTTGTGCCATATTTCTATACAGGGTTTTTGCACTTGTAGGGGGTTTTCTTGTCTTACAGTAGCCCCTTTAATCCTTCTTTTAAGTTTGGTTTTGAGTCTATGAATTTCCTGAGCTGTTGTTTATCTATGAAATAGTGTAGTGTTCCTTTGAGTTTGAGTGAAAGTTTATCGAATAAAGTATTCTTGGTGAGGCATTCATTTCATTGAGTTTTTTCACTATATCCCACCATTGTCTTTGGGCTTGGAGGGTTCCTCTGATAGGTCTGTTGTAAATCTAAGGGGTGCTCCTTTGTATGTTATCTCCTTCTTTGACCTTGCTGCTTGCAATATTGTGTCTCTATCCCTGGCATCCATCATTCTGACTATTACACGTCTTGGAGTCTTTTTATTAGGTTCTCTTTTAGTTGGCACCCTTTGGGCTCCTTGGATCTGGATGCCTGCATTCTCCAGCTCGGGGAACTTCTCAGCAATGATATATTTAACTGTGGCTTTTTCACTGGGGTTGCCTCCCTGTCCTTCTGGTACTCCTATAGTTCTCATGTTGTTCTTCTTGAGTTCATCCCCTAGGACTCTGATTCACCCTAAAGCTATTTTGAGGTCTCTTCTCATTGTTTGTTATTGCCTGTCTGTTTCCTGTAGCTCATCGTCAAGCTCATTGATTCTGTCTTCAGCTGTAGCCATTCTATTGTTAAAGGGCATCCACTGAGCTTTTTTATTTCATCTACCTACTCCTTCATTCGTGAATTTTGTTTGTAGCTTTTTAATTTCTGCTCTCATTTCTTCCTTTATTTTCTGGGATATCCATTCCACTGTTTCTTTCATGTTCACCTTTAGTTTACTGGATGCGTGTTCCACATTTCTTTGAGTTCATTGAGCTTCTTCAACATTTCATTTCTGATTTATTTTTCAGAGAGATCCTACTTGTGGATAACTCCTGCTGAGGCTCCTGGACTCTTCTTCATCCTCTTCTTGTGGTGGGTATTTGTGCTGCTTCTTCATGTTGTTGTTGTGGTATGGAGGTGGGACCTTCCAGTTCACTATCAGTATTCCCCTCTTGCTTCTAGAAAGGATTCTGTGTTTTAAGAGTGTGAGGGTTGAAAATAAAGAACGTATTTAAAAGTGTTTGTAAAATTAAATAATGGAAACATTGATACTGAGAAAATGGGTGAAATAAATTTCTATCGGATTACAATGTTACTTCAACATCCCCATTTGTTTAGAAAATGTGCATGGTAATGAAGGGTTTGGCTACAGGGAAGCAAAATTCATAACTGTAGAGTGATTTATGGGGCAGCACATGAATATCAAATTAAAACATAAAAAACATACTTCTTAGGTGGAGCTATGATATTCCAGTGACACTACTAGCTTGTGTGGGAATAATCAGAAGGTGTTGTCAAAGTTCACTAAACTTTCTATTACCAACATTAAATTCACAAACACAGTGTCTTTCAGCAGCTGTTTCAGACCTAGGTATCAAACATAAAATACTCCAGATGTCATCTCCTCAGGAAGATTATGATAAAGTAAACACTTTATAGTGAACAAATACATTAATTACTAATGGATTCTGCAGTATGTTATGAAGTATGGGGATAATCATAAAAGTTTAAAACAAAACAAAAAAGAATGGAAATGCAATGAGCAAGATGCTTTTCTTGCACGAGGCTGACCCAAGTTCAGTCCCCTGTATCAGATATGGTTCCTCATGTTTGTGAAGAGTAATCCCTGTGCAGAGAGCCATGAGTAAGCCTTGAGCGCCATCAAGTGTGGCTGTCAAATTAATATAAAAAACTAAAACAAACTAAACACGTTTCTGGTTGGTTTGACTTACTTTTGAAGGATTGTCTAAAGTTTCTAATTAGGGTGGAAGATATTGTTAAATTAAATTAAATTGTTATACTTTTATAGTGCAGTATTTAAACAACTGAGGATGATGATAAATTATGATCTTCAAATGTGAAATCATGAGTGACAAGGAGTAGGAAAGCAGGAATGAGTTCGGTGCATGGAAGGAAGGGACAAGAGAGCAGAGATCTTTGGAGAGTGAAATGAATGTGTTCAGGAATCAGTGTCAAGAATTTTTGGGTGTGATATTAAGGGCAAGAACATCTGATCTCATCAAAAGATAAGCAATTAGATTTTCTTCTTACTGGTTACATTCATTGTGACTGGTTACAGCATGGATTTAAGGAGGAAATAAGGAAGTATAGTTAAAATATCTTTTCAGTAAATAAAATGTTGTGCTCATGAGGCTGTGATGTAAATGGGTAACAATAATATAATTTAAACATACTCTAGAGGTAAATCCTGGATGGATTTACAGCAAGAGGAATAATCAACGGCTCTTAGTTTTCTGATTCAGTAAGTGTGGGCTCAGTGGAGATATTTAGATGAAATGAGAGTGAGGAACTCTATTAAGTATACTTCTGTATGATCCAAACGAAGATATAAAGTAGAACAAAGAGACCTTGGTTCTAATTATAACAGCACTGGTTTGCCTGAAGATGAAATCAGAGATGAAAGAGGATTTAAAAAAACCACTCCATGGATTGCCTAGTGTTCTGCTTGCTTTTTTGTTTTTTTGGCATGAGGCTCACCATGCGGTGCTCATGGATTACTCCTGGCTCTGTGCTCAACTCATGGCAGGGCTCAGGAAGTTACATAGGGTGTTAGAGATTGAATCATGTGAACTGATAGAAAGCAAAAGCTTATCCACTCTTCTACCTCTCAATCCAAAATTTCCTTCTCCTAGTAGAGAAATATAGAAATTGAATAGACGAAGGAGTAGAATGAACCCTGAATTTCAAAAGTTATTATGAAAACTGTCACTGCCATCCAATTGCTCATCGATTTGCTCAAGTGGGCACCAGTAACATCTCCATTGTGAGACTTGTTGTTACTGTTTTTGGCATATCATATACATCACGGGTAGCTTGCCTGGTTCTTCCGTGCAGGCGGGATACTCTCGGTAGCTTGCCAGGCTCTATGAGGGGGCGGAGGAATTGAACCCAAGTCAGCCGCATGCAAGGCAAATGCCTTACCACTGTGCTATCGCTTCAGTGCATTATGAAAAGCAATGAATAATTTACATAGAAGTATGGAGATTAGAAAATGTTAATAATAAAAAATAGATTTGGGTCAGATATTTGGAATTTTGTGTCCTATGAGATGAAAGAAACTCACAAAGATAATGCCTACGGCATAAATTCAGTTGGGCGTAGAAGTAAAGCAAACAACTAAACCAACATATTAAAAAAAATTAATGAAGTCATTGATGTTTGAAAATATGCTTGAGGCTTTTGATTTTCAAAGTATAACTTCATCTATTTCAAGTATTATTTTACTTAGTAGTAAAGTAGTAAAAATTTAGTAGTTTAACAAATAAAATTTATCAAGATTTAGATATAATTTAGGAGTGATTTTAATTTGCTTCTTTTTGACTTCAACAAATCTTTCATTGGTCTGTATTTTTTGGTACATCAAATTTAAAACAAGCAATCTTATAAACAATTTCTAAACCATTTAGCTAAGCATGATTATATAATTTTGATAGTTTCTTCACTCTAAACAACACTTTGATTTAATAAAGTTCAGAACCCCTGAGAAATTAAAATTAAGGTCAGAAAAAAATGATATAAATATGACAATACTTGTATTATCTTAGATCTGTAGGGAAATGAAATCATACATTAAGTCTGTGGGGACATAGGTTTATTACTTCACACCTGAACCAAACAAACTTGCTCATGTAATTAATGAACCACTGGACAATTGCCAGATTTCCCTGAGATATTCCACTCATAAACTTATAGCACATACGTCTAACACATATATACCATCTGAATGGCAATTAGAAAAAACAAGGAAGGAAGGAAGGAAGGAAGGAAGGAAGGAAGGAAGGAAGGAAGGAAGGAAGGAAAGGAAGGAAGGAAGGAAGGAAGGAAGGAAAGAAGGAAGAAAGAAAGGAAGGAAGGAGGGAAGGAAGGAAGGAAGGAAGGAAGGAAGGAAAGAAGGGAAGGAAGGAAGGAAAGGAAGGAAGGAAGGAAGGAAGAGAGAGAGAGGAAGAGAGAGAGAAAGAGAAAGAAGAAAAGAAAGAAAGAAAGAAAGAAAGAAAGAGAGAGAGAGAAAGAAAGAAAGAAAGAAAGAAAGAAGAAAGAAAGAAAGAAAAAGAAGAAAGGAAAGAAAGAAAGGAAGGAAGGAAGGAAGGAAGGAAGGAAGGAAGGAAGGAAGGAAGGAAGGAAGGAAGGAAGAAGGAAGGAAGGAAGGAAGAAGGAAGGAAGGAAGAAGAAGGAAGGAAGGAAGGAAGGAAGGAAGGAAGGAAGGAAGGAAGGAAGGAAGGAAGGAAGGAAGGAAGGAAAGAAGGAAGGAAAGAAGAAGGAAAGAAGAGGAGGAAGAAAGAAGGAAGAAGGAAGGAAGGAAGAAGGGAAGGAAGGAAGGGGAGGAAGAAAGAAAGAAGAAAGAAAGAAAGAAAGAAAGAAAGAAAGAAAGAAAGAAAGAAAGAAAAGAAAGAAGAAGAAAGAAAGGAAGGAAGGAAGAAGGAAGGAAGGAGAAGGAAGGAAGGAAGGAAGGAAGGAAGGAAGAAGAAAGAAAGAAAGAAAGAAAGAAAGAAAGAAAGAAAGAAAGAAAGAAAGAAAGAAGAAGAAAGAAAGAAGAGAAGAGGATGAGAGAGGGAGGGAGCGAGAGGGAGGGAGGGGAGGAAGGAAGGGAAGGAAGGAAGGAAGGAAGGAAGGAAGGAAGGAAGAAGGAAGGAAGGAAGGAAGGAAGGGAGGGAGGGAGGGGGAGGGAGGAAGGAAGGGAGGGAGGGAGGGAGGGAGGGAGGGAGGGAGGGAGGGAGGAAGAGAAGAGTTTACTCAGCAACTCTTTTTATAGTCACTCAGCTTCACTTTTCTAAGGACTACAAGGATTCTATAAAAAGCTATGAGGCTGGGGCTGGAGAGATAGCACAGCGGTAGGGCGTTTGCCTTGCACGCGGCCGACCAGGGTTCAAATCCCAGCATCCCATATGGTCCCCTGAGCACCACCAGGGGTGATTCCTGAGTGCCTAAGCCAGGAGTGACCCCTGTGCATTGCTGGGTGTGACCCAAAAAGAAAAAAAAACGCTACGAGGCTGTCCATAGGGTTCTCCTGAGCATTAAATTGTGAGCTGGTGTGTAAGGATACTTTCCCAAACGCAATCACTCAACTTCATTAGCTTTCAGTAGCAGAAATTTACAATTCCTAAATCATCTTTAAAAAGGCAGTTTGCCCCTCACAAAATTTTCAAGACTGAGAAAAAACTAATTACAGAAAACCTGCCTCTTATAAAGCTACATTAATGACCTAGTGAGGATACAATCTCTGGGGCATTTTTTTGGGACCAACTGATGAGGCACTAACAAGGATGATTTGCTTTGCAGGGGTATAGTCTTGCTATGCCACAGAGATTCCTCTTTGTTTGCTGCTTATTTAACACTAATTTGTTGCTTGTGAGTTACACGCCATCTCCATCTTCCCCCACCCCCCCTCGGGAAGCATATACAATGAATATCTGGCAGTTAGAGAATGCTTCATTACTTTTATTCCTAGTGATAAGTTTTTATATCCAGCCAAACAGGACTGAGGATGATTATGAAGAAACAATATACCAAATGGTGGCAGCAGAGAGATATAAAAGAGGAGCATAAGGCACTTGCATTGCACGTGCTTGACCTGTACCTCATATGACCTCTCTGAGCACTGCCAGTAGTGATCCCTGAGCACAGAGCAAGGAGTAAGCTCTGAGAATTTCCAGATGTACGCCCTGTCCCCCAAGATGGCTAAGCTCCTGCTTTGTTTTTCAATAATCTTATTATGCTTTGGAATTTGAATATCATCTGTCAACTTGCATCTGTCAGTAGCTCCTTACTCCAATAATTTCTCCAATATTTATTTACCTCTGTGCCTAATATTCTTAGTGTGGTGAAATTTCCACTAAACAGCACAGAGCTTCAAAACTGGTTGCACCAAGTTTGCTTTGTGATCTTTCTTATCAACTCTGTTCACTACTTTGTGGCAATCAGTCCTCCTAACAAAAGGGAAAAGTAAGATAGTTTAGGTATTGGAATTCGAAGGATTTGCAAAAAATGCACTCAGGAAAGAGTAATATAGCAGATAAAATAGATTCAAAACAAGAAAAGAAAAGAGTATCTGTAGATGCAAAAAGCTCCAGGCAAGTAGAGAATAAGATGGTTTAGTCTTTTAGAAGACACAACATGGCTAAAAATAGAATTGGAAATTGTCAGGACTTTGTGTTTTAAGGGTGCCATTCCATAGCTATGTAATGTAGCCAGCTTCTTCATGTACCTATTGATTGCTGATGTGCTTACTAATGGTCCTTAATGGCTCTGTCAATAGCAGCTCACCAGGTGGACGCCCTACGAGGCTAGGTAAGAGGGCTACTGTATGGAGTGAAAGGCCTGCCAGTGAGACCACCAGTGACCTGAAAGCTTTGACAAGCTATGTGCCTTTGTCTGTCTCATTCTCTGCTGCAGACCTCTGCCCATGGATGTCAATCGAAGAGGCTTTAGATATTGTTTGAATCATTTATTTTACTTTTCCATTTTCATAAATCTCCTGAGTATTTGGAAACCAAGCTCAACCTCTATTTCTGGATCAAACATTCATGCAAGAGAATTTTTTCAGTATTTTGTGCTAATGGGTATATAAGTGCACACAATGTGCCTCAAAACCCATGGTATCTCCAGTCTAAGTAGGTATAAAATAGTATCATATAACTGAACCTAGGAATTACAAGCAATAAATAATTTTTTTTTCTTAAAACACAGTTTAAAAAAAAGGAAAAGGATGGATTGGATATGACATGTAACTAACAACAAGCAAAGATTACCACCATTGATGAAACCTAGGCAAATGTGTCTCAGATTTGACAGAATAAAAATAGTGAGGGAAAGAAAGAAGTTGATGATTGTGATCATTGGTACAGGAAAACAAAGCACAGAACAAATAAAGGTAATGGAGAATAAGTGTTATACATCTAGTCAACATTCATTAAATCACAGAAAGAGGATTTGAATATTAATAGCTAATTTTCATGCACACTAGCATTTGAGAACCAGTGATATGAGAGAATACATAATTAGTAAGCCCTTTAAACTGTCTCTTTCAAAAATACTTATCTCGGTTATGCATTTGTCATATGTTGGAAAGCAACCAAGTTATTGTCAAATTGTGAGATGAGTGCCTTATGGGCAAATTTCATGTAAACAATTTAAGATAAATTCTAATGAATTAGAGCATGGATGCTAATATTAACATTATGTTGTTAAAATATTTGATATCCTGGAAGAAACTATTTTTCTGACAGATGAATTCTGTTTATATATTTATGTTGAATTTAGTGGAAATATATCTTAACACTTATGCTAAAGATGCACACAGATCTTTTTTACAGGGGAAAAACTGTTTTGATTGAATTGCTATTCAATCACTAGTAAAAACAACAGACAGAAACAAAAGTAAATATATGTTGGCATCATTTCAAATAAGATGCCATAACTGTTTTTAATGATAAAGTGGAATTTATACTTAAGAAATCCAATTTCTGTCCATGGGGATGACTATTTAAATTAAGAGAAGATACGATGTTTTGGTGGGCTTTTTCTTTTCCTTCTGTTTCTTTGAATTTTTCTCACTTGAAAAAAAAGAGAAATGACCTTATTAAAAATTATGACTGTGTGAATTATTTTAATAATTTCTATAAATTTGTGACTTTTAAAGTCGATGCTCCCATGGCAGTTTTTCCTGCAAACACATTTTCAAATATTTTTTTTTTTTACAACCACAACACGATTTCAAAATAAGCAAAACGTTACAAGCTGCCATCTGACCCAGAAATTTCACTTTTGGGTATCTAGTCCCAGAATACAAAAACATTCACTCAAAAGAATATAGTCATACCAGTATTCATTGCAGCACTTAGTACAATAGGAAATCAACCCGGCTGAATAGATGAATGGATTATGAAGATGTGGTATATAACACAGTTCAATACCTTAGATCTTTAAAGGATGATTCCTGAAATTTGCTGCAACTTGGATGGAACTAGAAGATGTCATGTTGGGTGAGCTATTCTGGAAGAAGGAGGGAAAACACAGGCCAATCTCAAATATCTGTAATTTGGAGAATAGTTGGCATGGGAATACAGTACAGTAAAGGGGAGGGGCAGATGCCTAGGTCACCCTTGATCCAAGAGTATAGATGGAGAAAGAGAAAGAAAGAAATTGTAGTGTAGGGAAGAAGATAAAAGAAGGGGAGTAATGGGGGAAGGGTTCAAAGGTCTTGAATACACTAGTAGTGGGGGGAATGGTACATAACCACCATTGAAAACATGAGCCCCAAACCACAACCTCCAAACTTTATTTATTTATTTCTTTTTCTGGCTCTGCACTCAGAAATTAATCCTTGTGGTTCTCAAGGATAGTGTGGGATGCTGGAGATAGAACTGCCTGTCAAGGTGGCAGGTTAAGATAGGGAAGAGAAGTTGGGAACACTGGTGGAAGGAAGTTGACACTGATGGTAGGGTTAGTACAAGGACATTATCTATCTAAAATTCAACTATCAGCTTCATAAATCACAGTTCTTTAAGGAAAAAATCAAGAAGCTACAAATGAAATAAAACAAACTCATATTCTGTATATAAGGTCAAATACAACAGTGATTGGTACACTGATAATTAAGAATAAGAGCTCTATGTGTTAACCTTATTTCTTGAAATACTGACCAGGAAGAATGTTGGCTTTCTACTGAAGAGTTAAATATGTCTTAGCTATCTTTGGACAGTTGGTAATTCTTCTTCCTTTGAGTGGAACACAATTGGAAGTATAGAACCACTAAAGGCTTATTTCACAGATAAGAGATTGTCCTGTTCAATTAAGTACCTACAACAGGGAGTCTGGAGGAAACCCTTCATTGCTAACTGTCTGTTTCACAGTGCAAACAGCACTAAGAAATTAAAGTGAAGAGCTACTCTAGGGATAAGTTGTTTGATTCTATACCATGGTTCATTCTTAAATGAAATAAAATAATGTCAGATCTTTCCATTAATGCTTAATGTTGGAAAGAGTGCAAGATCATAAAATTAAACTTGAGCTACCTGCTAGATGAGAGTTGTCTAAATTGATTTCAGTGTGTTCTAGGAAGTCTGTGTACTGCTGGAAAAGTTCTGATCCATAAAATTTGAATTTAATTATTAGGAAGAAATAATTAATGTATCAAATTATTTCTTAGCATAACATATTAAGGAATAATGATTAAAGCTTCCTCAAACAATAGTTTTATAGGATTTAAACCTTGGTTAATTGACATTAGAAAATAATAATATTTAAATAAATCTGAGCTTATATGCAGACATACTAAAAAGGAACTTAGCATTTATTTCTATATAACTGCTAATATTAATTTGTAAATTTGTTATAAAATAACCTTGCTTAATATTCCGAAATTGGTATGTAATGGGTTTATAAGTCACATGATATAGTACATGTAGTATCTTAGTTTCTAATATGTGATATTGCATTTTTACATGTCTTCATTTATATCTTTATTGTTTCTAAACCTATCCTAAGCACATTTCTACAATCTACAATTAATGAAATTTATTATTTTTAGATTTGCTCAATAAATTATGTTAATTTTGGTGTGTTTTGTTCATTTGTTTACTTCAGTCCTTGGGACAGTGGATATATACATAGTGCAGAATAAGGATGAAAGAAGTAAGTATAATTTTGTAACCATGCTAAAAGTACTATATATGTTGGGGTATTATTTTTTTTTACTTTTCAAAAATAATAAAATAGAGACAAAGATAGTTCATTTTCATAATTAATCAAATTCTAGAGTTTTATTCTTTGACATCACATATTCCAAATGTAATTATGTTAAGCTTTTCTTAGAATATAATCATTTTTGCACTCATCATTCACTTCAGTTATATTATTCTTCTGGCTTGTTGAAAATATTATAAAAATAGTTTATACATTATTTCCTAACAGCAAAAGAAAACATTAAATATCACAGTTTCTTTTGCCTATTTCTTAAGGGCAATTGAATACAGGGTTTTAAATTGTTCTAGTTTGGAATGTGTTTCCTACATGGGAGGAAATCTTGCCTTGCATGTGACTGTGTCAGGTTATATCACTACACCCCATTTGATCATGCAAAAACTGCTAGGACTTTTTTCTGAGCACAGATTCAGGACTAAGCCCTGAGCACTGCTGGGTGTGGAAACTTTTCCCCAAAAAATGTTTACTAAAGTGGAAAATTATTTCCTTAAACTTAATGAACTTCTCCATTGCAAAATTAATTCTGCTGAACATATCTCAAGAGCTTCATGCAATTATTTTCTCATTTAAATCAGCTTCAATGACACACCACTTAATAAGGCTAGTTATACAGGTGCCAACAGTTAACACAGTTAAATTTATTTATTCATCACGTATATTTTTAATGGGACTAACATAATAATTCTTATTCCTAACCATGTCACCATCTAGTAGGTAAATTACTAAGCCATCATTCCTTCAAACATGTCATTGGAGTTATTACTCATAAACTGTCAAATTTCTTTTCTCTTTTGAGTATCAAGTTACAGGACCAACTGTTGCTTATAAACTATTTACTTCCCAGAGTAGACATCAAGTGAATTTTATTCCTATCCTAGAACACATTTCTAGACAAATGCATTTTTAACAAGATAGACTTTTAACACTACATTCTTACTTTGCCATTTTTTAAGAAAGATCTATGAAGTTTAATATAAAAAATACACAAATTTCACACACTTAGTTTGAAAGAGACTAAAAGCAAATATATCACTGTAATTCTAGAATCCATGGACTCTCACAATTCCAACCAAGTCTCCATCCTCAGAACAAAATTCACCGTGTGGTATTGAATGTCTTCAAGTAAAAAAAAAATTCTATTATAAAAATATTTAATTGTAAAAGATGAGTATAAAAAATCACTGAAATACATATATAAAATAAAGATCATTAATATCTAAAGTATTTTCCTATATCAATATATTTTAACAGTAGTGCCAATTTTGTAATTTGCTGTTTAGTCATAGGAAGTTGAAAAAAAGTAATCTTTGCCATGCAGTCTTAACAGTAATGTCCAAGAATGAGACAAATGCATATGGTTATCTATATTCCGAGTGTATTTATTTAGTAATTTTATGACTGATATAAATATACAAGTACATATGTATACAATTTTGATATCAGAAATAAAGGATTATTACACAAAAATTATGCATATTACAGTTTTGGAGTTTTTTTTCTAATTACCAACTATACATCCCAGTAATAGTATAATACCTTTTGGGGATTTTAAGTATTTAATTTGTTTCCGATTCACCCAGCAGCACTCCAGGCATATTCCTGGTCCTATGCTTTGGGATCACTCCTGGGGTTTTCAGGGAATTATGTGATACCAGGAATACCAGGTCAGCCATGTGCAAGGCAAATGCCTTATCTCCTATCGTATTTCTCAGACTCTGATCATTGTGGAATTAAACATTTTAAATTATTTTGTATCCAAGTTTTAAAATATCAGTGTGAATGTATAGGTTATAGATAATAATTTACATACCAAAGAAACATAAAGCAAAATATAATAATGCACATAAAATCATTTTGATATAAGAAGTGTTAACATTTTATATATAACTCCTGATAAAATTTCACAAATATATCTGGTAATTCCCCAAATATGTCTAAGTATTAGCACCACCCTGAGATAAAACAACTGAATCATCTATACACCTCTTTGTGGCATAACCATACAATCAAGCAAGATGTGATACACAGTCTGCATTAAAGAACAAAATTTGCAAAACTATACATTTCAAGAGATCCTCAAAGGGTTAAAGACAGTACAGGGGCTAAGTTATTTGCTTTGCATGAAGTCAACTCTAGTTCGTTTCCCACAATGGCACATGGTTCCCCAAGGAGACCTGGGAACCATTTCTGAGCACAGAGACAGGAGTTTTCCCTCAGCACCACTAGTTTAGGTGGCAAAATTATTATTATTGTTATTATTATTATTATTATTATTATTATTATTGGGCTAGAGTAATAGCACAGCAGTTGGGTTTCGCCTTTCACGTGGCCAACCCATGTTCGATTCCTCCACCCCTCTCGGAGAGCCTGGCAAGCTACCGAGAGTATGGAGCCCGCATGGCAGAGCCTGGCAAGCTACCCGTGAGTATTGGATATGCCAAAAACAGTAACAATAAGTCTCTCAATCAGAAATGTTACTGGTGCCCGCTCGAACAAATTGATGAGCAATGGGAAATAATCAGTTACTATCAGTTATTATTGTTATTGTTGTTGTTATTATTATTACTTGCTCAAGCGGGCACCAGTAACATCTCCATTGTGAGACTTGTTTGTTACTGTTTTGGGCATGTTGAATACACCATGGATAGCTTGCCAGGCTCTGACGTGAGGGCAAGATACTCTCTGTAGCTTGTCAGGCTCTTCCAGAGTGGCAGAGGAATTGAATCTGGGTCGGGCCTGTGCAAGGAGAACTCCCTACCACTGTGCTATTATTATTATTATTATTTTCTTTTTGGGTCACACCCAGCTATGCTCAGGTGGGTCACCCACCTGAGCTCTGCACTCAGGAATCACACCTGGCAGGGCTTGGTGGACCATATGGGATGCTGGGAATTGAAACCAGGTCAGCCGCATGCAAGGCAAATGCCCTACCCTCTTTGCTATTGCTCCAGTCCCTAGTTGGCAAAATATTATTAATCAAAAATATATATAAATAAAATTTCAGGGGCTAGGTGGACAGTACAATAGCACTTTCCTTCTATGTGCCAGCGTTTGATCCTCACCACCCCATATGAGCCCCGAACCTCATCAAAGTAGCACCGAGTCAGATGCGAACCCTGAGCTCTGCCACGTTGCCCTCCCCCCAATACATGTATAATAAGAAAAAAAGTAAAAATAATAAAATTTTAAACTCATTCTCAATATCCTATATCCTTTATTTGGCACATTGTTCAACTTGGTAGCAAAGTATATAGAATATGTTTCAACTGGTAATACCATATTTTTATATAATCAAGAAATATAGCATTAATTTTTCAGCTTTCCTCAAGTACCAAAATATTTTTAAATAGACCCATTTGTCAGTGTTTTATTCACACACACACACACACAACACAATATTTGAAGTCATGAGAATTCACTAAGTCACTATTCATGACTCAAAATCTTTTTTCACATAAAACCAGAATCTAAAAATTAGTCTGAACGTATCTTTTAAATTATATGCACAGTGATAATTTATCAATATCAAAATTGCACAGATATTTAAAAATACCAACATTATCAACTATTTGATATCTGCTATCTGCTTTGAGTCATTTTAGTCTCGACGTGCCATGCTGAGACTCTGCCCCAACGATGAGGGCTGCATTGAGTGTGTGCAGGGCAGCAAGCGGGCACCTGCCATCACAGCCCACCTGCCCAGGACAGACATCTGGGTGAGACTCGCACCCACCAACCATAAGTTACCAAGTGAACTAATCTGAAGGAATTCACAAAAAGTGGATTAAGATCAGACCACTTCCCTAACTTGGTCATCTACCATTCTCTCACGCTCAGATCCTTCTAGAACGGGTCTTGGATTTCACATCACGAACCATAATCACTCTTTCTATTCTCTAATAAATGCTTTCCTTATTGTATCACAGTCTGCTTATTTGTTTCCATCACATACTGTACATCCAGACACACTTGGGATATTTAAATACAGGAAAATCTTTGAAGAAAACTAACTAGTGGCCTTTTTCATATAAATATATTTATGTACATATACATATAAATAAATATATAGAGAAAAGCAGGCCTACTTATTGGTGCAATAAAGTTTGAAGATTTTCCTTAGAATTAAAATACCATTTCCAAGAAGGAGAATACTTGGAAAAAAGAATATTTTTAATACCAAATCCCACAATTAATTCCTTTATGTTCTAAACATAATTTTTAAAATGAATTTTCTGCCTCAATTTTCAATTTTGAAAACTCTTTCCATAGTAAGTCAAGATAATAGAATATTTTGTAATGTTTCAAAGTTCTATACCAAATATACCACATAGTAAAGAAAATGGATGCTATTCCAATCTTGAAATGGTTAATATTTTAACCATAGAAAATTTAATCTGATACTAATTAAGACAAACGTTTCTAAGTAATATTCGTTCAGAGATGGCTTTTTCACTCTTATCTATTGAGTAATCCTACATAGTTTCTTAGGAAAATATGTTAGTCAGACAAATTAGTTTTCTTTGAAGAACAAAAGGACATTGGTACAAGATTTTGTGTACTTAGGTGCTAAGGAGGTACAAATATATTTTTTATCTCATAACCATAAACTGTAAAATATAATAAAACTATTTTTATAATGTATTATATTGATAAGATGCCATAGACTGAAATGTAATAATTTTCACAGAAACTATAAGCCAGTAACTACTGAGAATATCATAACATGTGCTATAACAATGAAACAGTAGTGCCAACTTTATGTTATAATACATGAGTTACTTTGAATTATAAAGTTAAGCTCATATAAATTATAAAAGGATAAATGTAATAAAGGCTGAACTGTCAAATATATGTGATGCTCCTGATGCAAACAGCATAACATTTTCTTGCTTTTAGCAAAGATAATATAATATCCTGATACAAGAACTGAATTTGAGGAAATGATGCCTTTTATTCTATTTCCCTCAAAAAATTCTGAGGTCAGATTGAGACTCTTCCTCGAGAGACATGCAACCTTGATGGTTTATGAACTTGTGGAAGAATTATAATTCCTTATGAGAAAATGAGTAAAGATAGTAACTCTATAATTTTTAATGTTAAAATTAATGTGAACTGAGATTTCAAGAACAAGTTAGAAGGCATGTGCTTTTAAATACAAGACTCGCTTGTCCAAAGGCAGCTGAATGTTGCTGAGACAAGGAAAATCACTATAGACACAGAAGGATGATTCTACCACTAACTTTTCCCCCAGCACGTTTTGGCTATTCTAGTGTCTGGAAAGTGGCTTTAAGTGTTACAAAGAGGTGGTTTAAATCTAGTAGATTATGCCTGTGGGAAACAGGAGGGCTATTTGTGGAGACCAGGGGGTCTCAGACTCACAGCACTGTCCCGGTTCCTAAGGATACTTGCTGAATGATGGTACTTGGTGCAGCGGGCAACGATAAATCTCAGTGTAACTCTTCTGGAAAGCTGAGTGTAACTTTCATCAGTCTCACTCACAGTGGTATGAACTGCCTCCTGGAGAGCAGTTTTCAGCAGAAGAAATTACACTTTTAATTAAAAAGTCTGGCATCGAGGGACCAAGTCATATGTAGACAGGGCTCTACTGGAAATACAAATTAGTCTCAACTCCAGTTGAATGAAGGGGCTCTGCTCATATTCTATCTGAACAAGGAAGTAGGGTAATCTCTGCTGAGAGAGAGGAATTTCCTGATCTTGTGAATTTTTTTTTTCATACAGTGTTCGGCATTCAAGACATTTACAACATGCTGTGTGCAAGAATAGTATTGTTTCAGTAAACATAGAAAACTCTCCAGGAAACATCACTGTATCACGTCACTGTCATCCTGTTGCTAACTGATTTGCTCGAGCGGGCACCAGTCACGTCTCCATTGTGAGATTTGTTGTTACTGTTTTTGGCATATCGAATATGCCACCGGTAGCTTGCCAGGCTCTGCTGTTGGGGCAAGATACTCTTGGTAGCTTGCCGGGGTCTCCGAGAGGGACAGAGGAATGGAACTCAGGTTGGCCATGTGAAAGGCAAACGACCTACCCGCTGTGCTATTGCTCCAGCCCCCAGGAAAACATAATCATAAAAAAAAAAAAATCGCAAAGGAATTAAAGCCCCTTAGTAAGAAAAAAACAAGAAGTCCTTTTAGAACCCAAAATCAAATACTTGAATTTGAGGGCCTGTTTGAGGTTTTTAATAGCAGAATATATGCCCCAACATTCAGGATTAGGGACTGGGGTAAGATTCTAAGAGCTGGGTCATGGGTGCTGCTTGCTGAAGCTCCTGTTTCAATCCCTGTCACTGCATGGAAACCACTCAACACAGCAGGAATACCTCTAAATTCTGTAAGGTGTGGTTCCCTCTGCAAATATAGGATTATTAAACTGAGATAGAGATCAATAAAAACAAAACTAGTGAAACAAGGATGAAAGTTGTGCATATATCTAAATCAGGAAGACACCTATGGAAAAATCAGCAATAATAGCCAATAAGAGTCACATAAAAGGCAATTGCTAAGAACAATGTGATAAATAACAAATACAGATAGTTTCTAAAAAAGAACAACAATATTAATGCATAGATTCAAAAATTTATGAAATTCAAAAACCAAAGGGTCACAATTTTTTTACTTAAGTATATCAAAAGAAAATTCAAAGTGGAGCAAAAATTATGAAAATTTTAAAGTAAAATAACCTAAGCATTAGAAGATCTCTATTTGAACTTTTAATATTAAGATCTTCTATGGACATACAAATATGACTTGATAAGAATAGAGTAAATTGTGTCTTTTAAATATATTTGGCCTTTTAAAATAATACTAACAAAAAGAAAGATGATTAATAGACCATAGCACTGTAGCACTATCTTCCTATTGTTCATCGATTTGCTCAAGCGGGCACCAGTAATGTCTCCATTGTGAGACTTGTTTTTGTCATATCAAATACACCACAGGTAGCTTGCTAGGCTCTGTCGTGTGGGTGGGATACTCCTTGGTACCTTGCTGGGCTCTCCGAGAGGGATGTAGGAATCAAACCCGGGTTGGTCACATGCAAGGCAAATGCTCTACCCGCTGTGATAACACTCTGCCATAATGAAAGAAATTTAAAAACTGAAACTGGTCTACCAAGAGTGTTGTTTTGATAAATCGTGTATTTGTTCCTAAAATGGCCTACAATAGCATCATCCAATGATAACATTTAGATTCGTTTCTGCTCAATGTAGACCTCTGCTTTTTTATTCTTTCATTCATTTAACTGATATTTACTCAGTTTCAGTAATAAAGGCATGCAACGTACTCATATCTGAAAATACAATTGGAAATGGATGGAAGAGAAAGAAGTAATAATAAATAGGTAGAAATAAAGATAAAAATGAAAAGAGAAAGAAAGAGAGTGAGAATAATAGCCTAATTTTAGTATCAGTTGAACAGAGGAAAAAGTCATCACATACCTTTAAAGTTAAGTAATTTACTATCATAAATTCTTTGAAATACAATGCAATGTCTTGAGATTAAAATAACTATGATCTGCATGATAATTATTTTATAAGTGACCAGAGAAGACCTATAAGTAAATAAAATAATTACAATGATTTCTTGTATATTTCTAATCATGGGAAACTGGCAGAAAACTCTAGGGTGCAGGTATAATACATATGGAGTACCTGATAAATAATATTGGCCACTTGCAGAATGTAGAGGCAATGGCTCATGACATGTTCTGGGAGAGCACATGAGATAAAGTAATGGTGACATTATCTGAGTCCATAACTCCAAGGTTATATTTCTGTCTGCATTTTGAATTTCTGATGAGCACATTCTTCACTTCCCCAATTTTTGGACCACTTCTGATAACTACCTGTCTATAATGTTTGGAGTAGTATGTGCTTTTTAAAAAGTTAACATTCAAAGTGTTTTGCTGAAGGATACAAGAAAAAATTTTCATTATCGTATTGACAATGTCACTTTATTTTGTTGAGTTTTTGAGCCACACTTGTTGAAACTCAGGGGTTACTCCTGGCTATTCACCCAGGAACTACTCCTGGCGGTGCTTGGATAACCATATGGGATGCCAAACCAGCCCGCTGATAGTGTCGTTTTAAAATTGGGTATGGAGTCAAATGTGTCCTGAGCGCTAATTTTTTCAAGAGTACATTTTTAACAGGAGTATATTCTATGTATCAAGTAACCAAAACTTCACACCTAAAATTGAGAAGTACTAACAGAAAACAGTGACGAAAATTAAGTCTTAATTAGTGTTTGACAATGGGAGAGACTGGCAAACTCCCCATGGCATATTCATTTGCCAAATACAGCAACAATGATGGGTCTCATTCTCCTGACCCTGAAAGAGCATCTAATGCAGCACCGTTGAAAAATATGAGTAAAGAGAGGCTGCTAAAATGCTAAAATCTCAGGGCTAGGAGGAATGGAGACATTACTGGGTCCACTCGAGCAAATTGAGGATTAATGGGATGATAGTGACAGTGATAGTGTTTGACACTTTCCAAACTCTTCTTTAGGGTCACTATCTAGAGTGATAAATCATAATAAATTATGGGATGTATTCATAACTAACAGCTAAAAATAAAGGCATTTTTTCTTAAAATTGAAGACAAAATTTTCATTAAACTGAAAAAAATGCAATGTAGTTTGATTCAAGAATATGTTTGCTATTTTTGTGGAAATTTTCAATCTACTGTAACTTCAGAGAATATACTTGTCCGATGAGGATATAAGCATGAGAACAGAATTAGTAAGCCATAAAAACCAGATGTTTAGCTTTCAAATATGCAAATAGGTCATTGCTACCCCTTCTCTTCAGTATCTATAGTTTCTCATTTCATGACCAGAAGGTATGAGATATCAACATGATCTCAAGATTTGACATATCACCTCAAAACCTACTCTCCGAATTGTATTTCTGGTATAGATACGCCCTTAAAGTTCAGGTTAGAAATAAGTTTTTATTTTCCCCTTTCCCTCTTTTGTTATGGGCTCCTTAGATTTCTAATGTCAAAATCCCAAACAGAAAAAGACAAGATTTCTAGAATGGCATATCGACGGCATCCTTTTCACAGAAATAACAAAAGGGGCATCTTTATAAAATCAACTCTTTCAGAAAGCAGTTAACTAAATGCTAGCAATAATCTGAAGTAAAATTATTCAAAAAAGTGAGCTGAAATTTAGAGGGAAATTTGCATGGGTAGCCTACTCCTATTACTAAGTATTCCACAGCCTGGAAGGCCAGAAGCCATGCTAGTAGAGTTCAGTTTAGGTATGAAAGAAGGAAGTTTAGGTGTGGCAGCATTTCTAAAGCTGTCTTTATATGTATATCTCACAATAGCCTGGGTCAGCCCCATTCACAGAGACACCCTGTAGGTGACATAAATACAAAAGGAAATCATTGTTCTTAAAATCTGATCAAATATAAAATATGTGCTCAGTCCATAAAGTAAATGATAGTGACTGGAATTAGCAAAATAATATCTCCATGATTGAATATCAACTCAAATTTCTTAAAAAGATATAGTCAATGAGCCATGGCAAATATAATATGTAGAAATTAAAAACCATAGAAAGCATTTTATTTCATACATAGACTTCAGTTAAATGGCCAGAAATATTTAAATGATTATGTTCTTTAAAAAAATAACAGCAATCACAATTCTTGTTAGGAATGAATAACGTCAAACAACTCTATGATTAAAATTTAATAATCAACCCACTACAAAACTACTAATTATGCACAAATAAAAGGTTGTTATAATGCTAATTATGTGTAGTTATGAATTCCATTGTCCTAATTCTATTCTCTCCCATTTCACTTCATTGCCTTCTGTGCAGCCTTTGTCTAACTGGGTGCAAAGAATTTTTTGCCCATTATAGTCATTTCACTTGACAAGAATGAACACAATTATCACCTAACTAGAAGCTCAGGGGCCTTTTTCTTTTAACCTAGCTGGAATGAAGTGACCCAATTAAACACTTTGCATGCATAATCTAAATGCTATAAAATTTATCAAGTGCTTGGAGTTTAAAATACCTTTACTTGATAGGTTCCTTGTCTTGAGAATTTTCCCTCTCTTTCATTCTGCCCAAAATTTTAGCATCTCAACTTGAAAACTGCCATCCTAGGGTCGAGGCTGGATGCAAGTGTTAAGAATCCACAGCAAACCATATGTGTGATCTCTGCGTGGTTTCCAGAACACCAACCCTCCCTGGCACACCCTGCCTGCTGAGAAGGGTTCTAGCGACAGCAGCGAGAAAAATCACAAGGTTTTGAAAACTAATAACCATAATAAGTTTTTTACAGTTATATTTCTGTTATAAAAATATAACTAAAACTACACAGAAGCCAAGAACTGCTTAAATTTCATTTCAAGCAAGGAACACATGTAGATTTTTTTCATGTTTTTCCTAGCCCAAACATCTGCAGTCTTCCCCTTATCAGCTTCTCAATGGAATGGTATATTTGACCCAGTACAAAAACCCATATTGGCACTCAAATCCATTAATAATTTTAAGGTTTACTCTTGACGCTAGGCATGATGTGATTAGGGAAACAACTGTATGAAAAAATAAACACATCATTATTGTATTATGTAGAATAGTTTCATTGTAACACTGAATCACTGTCATCCTGTTGCTCGTCTATTTGCACAAGCAGGCACCAGTAATGTCTCCATTGTGTGACTTGTTACTTTTTTGGCATGTCAAATACGCCGTGGGTAGCTTGTCTAACTCTGCTGTGCGGGTGGGATACTCTCGGTAGCTTGCTGGGCTCTCCAAGAGGGATGGAGGAATTGACTCCAGGGCGCTTGCCTACAAGGCAAATGCCCTACCTGCTGTGCTATCACTCCAGCCTGTAGAATATTTTACTACATTAAAAGACTTATTCTAGAACTAATTATAATTGGCAATAAAGATCAAATCATTAAAATAAAAATAATTTGGTATTAAATTAAATTATTAAATTAAACATTCAGAGACTATAAGCCAAGCCTAGTTCTCCCTCTTAGAGAACCTGAAAAGCTACCAAGAGTCTATTGCCCACTTGGTAGAGCCTAACAAGATCCCCATGGCATATTCATATCCAAAATACAGTAACAGATATATACATACCTGTTGGAGAGTCCAGTAAGCTACCGAGAGTATCCCGCCTGCATGGCAGAGCCTAGCAAGCTACCTGTGGCGCATTCGATATGCCAAAAACAGTAACAATAGGTCTCATTCCCTGACCCTGTAAGAGCCTCCAATCGTTGGGAAAGAGTAAACGGAGGCTGCCAAAATCTCAGGGTTGAGTATAATAGAAACGCTACTGGTGCCTGAGTAAATTGACGAACAATGGGATGACAGTGACAGTGATACAGTGATTAAATTTGTAAAAGGGCAGCTACTTCTTTATTTCTCTGCTCTAAATAGAGGGAGGAAATTCTTTTCTACTTCTAGGTTATAAAGAGACACATATTCTTAGAATTTTAGGAAGCAGAGTTTGGGATAAATTTATGTCACCCAAAACACATTTTCTTTAATAGAGTCAT
Organism: Sorex araneus; assembly: GCF_027595985.1. NCBI lineage: Eukaryota > Metazoa > Chordata > Mammalia > Eulipotyphla > Soricidae > Sorex > Sorex araneus. The sequence continues at coordinate 10,525,233 of NC_073307.1, read as the reverse complement.
ACAAAATAATGCAGTGAATATAAGCAAAAAGTTTGCACAATAAACAGAAAGTTAGCTAAAATCTATTATTGGGAGAACTCACACACAAGAGAGAAAACATGAATTGTGTCTTGTTCTGAGACAGTGAGAACATAGTCCAGGAGTTCAAGTCAGGAAATGGAATTCTGTAGATCATTTCATGTCTTGACACGTTTCCTAAGAAAAGTAACCAAGAATAAAATATTTCAAGTTTAGAGGCCTCGCCTAGGCATAAATATAGTGTAGTTACAGAATACTTTGTTTAATAGAGATTCCCATCCTGAATTTCACAAACTACACTGAATAGCAAAGCGGATTATTTTTTTCACTTGAGATAAAATTGTTCTGTTTAATTTTAAAGTCTGACAACAACACATTGTAATTTAAGCTTTTGCTGAGTGTAGTAATTTTAGACACAGACACATATATTTTGTGCAGAAAATAAAATCTTTTAAGATTTCATTTATAATTTTTATTATAGTGGTTTCTCCATTGTGATTTTAAAAAACATTTACTTATCCTTGCAATCCACAAATTAAAAGAAATTTTAATTTCAGCTCAATAAATTGGATTCAAAATGAAAACATCTTTATGGAATTAAAAGTGACAATCATTTTATCTTTTCTATATGATGACCAACTATTTTGCTATTACCTGCATTTTGATTATGAACAGAAGTCCTTTTATGGTAATTATTCAAAAACTGCTCAAAAATTATGGCAGACTTAGCATTTCCTTTGTTGGTTCCTCTCTTAATCCTCAAATTTCCAATTTCATATGATCGAGTATTTTGATCCAAAAGTGAGGATATTTAATTTGTATGGTTCCTTTTCAGTTTGAAGGACATCTTTTTCCCACAAGGCAAAAAAAAAAAAAAAGAAGAAGAAAAAGGAGAATATGATATTGGTAATACATAGTATAGATCCCACATCTCCAGCCATGAAAACTATCGCACCTGCTTCTGGAAGAACTCTTTCCATATCATATGTGTTGGCTTCAGAAAGAGAAAAACAGAAGTGAATAGTTATGAGGTAAATATTACACTGTTTTGCCATTGTTCAGAACAGCCTTCATTACATATGGGTTGTCTAGAATAGACTGAAAAGCAAAGATCCAATGCTTATAGAGACAGTTGTTTTCTTACCTACATAGCAATTATTTAGCATCTATTATAATCTATTAGTGCTTTGAAGACAGTATTTGGCTAATATTTTAAAATTCATTCCTATATAGTTTATTGTAATGCAAGTGATTTTCAAAAATCAAGTGATGAGGTTTTGCTTGCATCTTTAATATACTTACTTATATAAATTACATAATGTTTTAAGAAAGAAAAATTATATAAATTACATATGTTTTAAGAAAGATATTGCTTAAATTTTTGATGGAAATGTCTCTTGCAAGGGCATACATGTGTTTATATATACACACATGTATACAAGTATATTAGCTTCTTCACCCCCATTTTAAAAACTCTGCCTATTTCTAACTCAAAATCTGAGTCACAGACTTTTTAAAGGAGAGTCACATCTTACAATAGGACTTCATAAATTCAGGTTTTAGAGGTTGCCAAACTTACTTTGCTTACTCCCGTTTTGCAGAAAAATTTATTAGTGACTCCCTTGAAAATAGATCTTCTTTAAGTGAAAGAAGCTTCAACTGCACCCAAGACTGCTATTTCCTCACTATATCATATCAGCACCCCACCAAGGATAATTTTTCGCCAGCTTTGGGGAACAATGCTTTTCACAGTGATCAAAACACATCATCGCTGATGCTCATTGTCAGGAAAATCACCATTTTGCATACTAAGAGGAACACAGCAATTATTATCCTGTTACCATTAGGAGAACATAAATTTGATCCTTGTTAGCAGATGCTAGTTTAAAAAAATATATATGTTTGTTCTATGATATTTTGGGAAGAAGGCACACCCAATTCTGTGTAGGACTCACTTCTGGTTCTGCATCCAGCGTTCACTTCTGATGGGGCACAGGGGTCCATTTGGGGTGGAGGGATTGAACCTAGGTCATTCACCCGCAAGGAAGTGCCCTACCCCCTGTAATATCTCTACAACCCATCTTTCATGACTTTTATTATTTGTATGTTTTAATGGTGTTTGACCTTTATCTAGAAGAGGTCAAGTGACCCCCAGTGGTGCTCATAGGATCATATGTCATACAAGGGGTCAAACTAAAGTCAGTGCATGCAACTCAAGTGCCTTAATATCTGTTTTGTCTCTTAGGTCTCTGAATTTTATTTTAAAATATTTTCAAAAGGTTATTTATAAATCATATTTTATAATTTGATTCATTTAAAGTTACTTACCTACCTAAATATATGAAATTAAAAATTTAGTTATAAAGGGAAATTTTTATCTGATAAACATGTAAAAGAAAGCTGTGTTTGGTTAGCAACATTGCAAGTTTATAGTGCAAACTACCTTTTTTTAAGTTATAAATATGCACTAGCTCTCCATGCTTGTTATCTTGAGCATGTTTAACTGAGAGATATCTTTTTAGAAACAAACCACAGCCAAGAAATGGAGCACGGCTTTTGAAAGCTATTCTACTTTTCTAACGTATGTGACAAAAGGTTTGCCTGGGAATCCACTTTCCTCCTGTCTTGTACATATCACTTTGGCTGAGGAAATAATCATTATGCATCCATTGCATATTTCTCCCAATGGCGAAAGAATAAAGAGAGTGAAAATTTTTGAAATGAATTGAAAATACACATTGATGAGTCAAGAAAGTCAAGAACATATATTTTACAAGACTCCATTTGTAGCAAATCCTATCCTATTACAATTGTTAAAGAAAGTTACATATAAAACATACGTTTGCCTTTTACTGTTCTACACACAAAAAAAAGTTTATGATGTTTTTAAAAATTTTACTACGCAGAAGCTTCCCACAGAGTCCACAAGGCTGGTGTGTGCCCTTTGCTTAGTGGGGTCCTGGTTCAATCCCCCACACATCATGGCACCCCCAAGCACTGGCAGGAGCAACACAGCACTGGGCTTATCAATCTTTTTCCTGCCGGGGTCCCCATGTCCTACCATTTCCCCTTAGTCTTGTGTCATAATTGATCCCCACTTACATTATCTTTACTGGTGATACCTGGGAATAGCCTAGGCACCCCCAGAGACCCATATGGTATCGGTTGAGTAATACCAACCAAGAGGATACCGTGGGGAGTAGCTAAGCATCACCAGTTGTGCCCCCCAAAATTAATTTACTGTCTAGCAGTTTGTAAGCTCATTTCACTAATATTATAATATTTCAATCAATGCTATGAATATGTGATAGGGCACTAGGAAGCCAGGCTAGATGGTCTATCAGGAATCTAACACTGGCAATTACTGAGAAGAACATTCAATTATATTGAGGTTATGTAATGAAATCCATCTTTAAAACTTTAATGTATTTTGACCCTGCCATTCATGCCAATTAGAGTTTGATAAATGACTGCAAGATGCAGGACAGTTCACCAAACTAAATCAGACAAGGTACATAATGCTGAGTGAAAATATAACCTGTGTTGCCTAATCCTATTATTTTTGAGGACATCTAGAGTACATCTATTATACACACGTTTACATATTGTTGAATGAAATGCATGGCATTTAAAAGGGTCTTAATTTGTTACATGCAATGAACCACATGTAAGACTATCATAGTCATTCGTGGAGGGGGAGAGCATAATTTTAATAGAAAATATTCATACTTGATTCAAAATCACAAATACATATTTTAGTTCCAATTATCATGGTAAATAATTTTGTTTGGTGAAAATAATAATCATAGAAAATAGATATAGTTAAATACAAAAATGCTACCATATGTATAGGTTCTTGGAAAGCAAATTTCACATAATTATACGTTAACAGTGACTTTAAAATGTATACTTAAAAAACTTATTCACATTGCATATTTCTAGTATGTATTTCACACAAACTTATAGACTAAACATGCACCTAACTTGTTTATTTTATAACTATTTGTGACACACACAGGTCAGTTCTTCAACAGCCAGTATAGTCGATGATAAAATGTGGGAAATAAAATTATTTTAGTGTTACATTGTCCAGAACCTATCATCAGAGCTATGAAAAGATTTAAAATTTCTTCTTTCAATGTTGCCTACCTCCCCCAAAAGGTGGTCAAAACTGTTGACAGGCTTGTAAAACAAAGCATTATTATTTGTACTGTGTGTGTGTCATGCTAGTATTCCAATGTTTAAATCCAAAGTAAGAAAGTTTCAAAACATCACACAAAAAAGAAAATAATCTATTCTCACAGTAAGGAGAAATACCTTTACTGGGGCATGGAAGAAAAATGTTTTCATAAAAGAAGCAATCTGAAGGAAAGAGCAATCTTTAAGAATCCTGTGACATAGTCTATAAATCTTTAGAGTTCATTTTTTTCCTTCATTCTTGAAAAAGGAAAACTACTAAAATAAAAACGCCAGCATGATTCCAAAACTCAAAGAAAGAGCCAAGATTTACAACAGTTTAGGTATTTTCAAATTATTTTCAGAGATGTTAATCCATAAATTCATCTCAAATAGCACAAATGTTAGGGAAAAATATATAGAAAATATTTTACTTTACTGCTATGGTTTTGAAACTCATTATATTCTATCAAATATACTTTGCTCTTAGCATTCTGACTAATTTTTCAGTCAGACATTAATGTCCAATTACTATTCATTCATTTTTGGTAGCTAATATACGCAAGGATTAGGTTCCTTTAAATAAGCAATATCCTACAGAGTGAGTGGCTATGGGTGAAGCATGTATTCTCTAGGGATTAAGGTACATCTTTTCACATTATAGTATTTTTAACTACATTTACTTTTGTAGATTTTGAATATATAGTACATTTAAAATCTAACTCAAGTTTCATTAAAAAGCAGAAATGTCTTAGAAAGTAATCAGATCAATTTTAATATCAAAATTATTTTTCCCTATCAAGTCCAACTTCAGTGCTTAGTTTGATTCATAGATCTAATATGAATATAAGTGCCTCCAAGTTCTAGGAGAATGCACTGGCCAAGAGGTCATCATTCTGCCTTGTTTCACTGGGTTCACTTTTTCCTCACAAGTAAATTACTGGTAGAAACTATTCAATCTGATGAGCTAAAGAGTTTCCAAATTAATGAAACAAAGATAATAATGCTATATAACTCACGGTATGACAGTCGAATAAGTCCATGGTTTTTAAAGCAAGTTGAAAGCTCTTAAGCAACATTAGTCAACACGTATCTAATTTATGGCCTAAATTCATTATGCTAACATTGATGATTTACTCTGACACCATCACTGGAACCATTTTGAGTCTCTCTTCCTCAAAAACCTAAAGAAAACAAAAAAGCTGTCCTTTCCAACATAGTGGGATCGTTGTGGCATCTTTCAAAAACCCAAGATAAGCAGTAACTAATTTTCCCTCATGATCAAAGATATAACTGACCAATTTGACCAGGGCAATACACTTAACTAGTCTATATTTTGTTTCATTAACAACCATCTAACATTAGGAAAAAATACTACTTACCTTCCCTGGCTTTAAGAAACATAATATGTTTAATTTTTGAAAATCATGCATTTAGAATGTCAGACATGATTTTTCAATAAGTTATAAAGATGGTATAACCATGTACTACTCACTGTATATTATTAATGTTATTCTCTTGATTTTTTGCTGTTCATATTATTAATAACATGGCATTCTCAATTCCAAGCATTCTTAAGGTTTCTGCTACAACAGATCATATTTCTTGTGTTTCATTTCTTCTCAACACGAACCCGAAGGCCTTTGTTTTGGTGAAAAAGTTCACTAATCTATTTCACATTTTGAATTGCATCTTTCTGACTTTATATGCTGTAAAGTCAATACCTATCTATTTCACTTAAATAATCGTACAAAGTATAGCAACTTTTCTTCCCTGTAAGCATTTATCTGAGGTCTATTGCCTGGAGCTGGGGGTAGGTGAGACCTTTTCTTATGGAGGATACAAGTTTGTCATCATCTTATTGATTACGACTGATTACAACTTTTTTGACATTGGTATATGTTCGATTGAGAAATAGAGATATTACTGGTGCCCGCTCAAGTAAAAAGAACAACGGATGACAGTGATACAAAATACAGTTATTTTCTTAAGTCTAGCATTTTCCTCACTGGAATGATTGTGCTGTGATCCTATATACCAGACATTCTTGCCTATTTCCTGGTCTCCCAAAGGCATTCATTCTTGCTACTATTGTATTTATATATTATTTAATGTTAAGGGCTTTTTGATAGATTTCATGTTTCAACAGATCTAATCTCTGTTTTGTCTCATCCTTTATTTTCTCTTTCCTCTATTTTATTTTAAACTCCTTGGAAATATTTCAACAAAATATTGTAAGCCTCCAAACTAGTAAATCATGCTACTTAATGATGTCCTAGGAAATTAATTGACTAATATGCCTTGACACCCATGTTCAATATCTTCATAAATAGCAAGATCATTCTTGAGAGAATGTGAAGAAAAATTCTCCGGTTGTATACTCTGAGAAATGAAATGTCTTGGAAAATAATTTGTTTATAAAAGATACTATTAAGCACTAAAATATTGAGACAATCTAAGATTCAATTATGGCTATGAAAAAGATTGTTTAGGAGGTCCTGGCCTTTGTCTTGTCTTTAGATTTCTTGTTATTTCTCAGTATTGATTTCAATGCATTTCTCTATTCCAATGTCAAAAATCTCACGGTATACATCCATCAGCTTCACCTCCAACTGATTTCAGTGCTGCTCCATTAAGCGGCATCTATATCATTTTTAAATTGCTCTGATAGACACAATTTCTTCTTCCTTAAGTGTGTTGGTATATGTGGAACACTGGATTTATATCCCTTAGCTCTTAAGAAAGTCTGAAAGAATATAATATAAAATGTAATGTAATATGAAACAATATAACTTATAAAAGGGGTTAGCAAAATATTTCTGTCACTATCTTTGCATTGCTATGATCTTTATCTTTTTCAGCTACTTCAATAATAAAGTATTTTAGCATAGACAGAGAACAATGAATCACAACAAACTAAAAGGCTGCTTTTCTAAGTCTTAGGAACACTGTTATTTCTTTTATAATTTTTCATCCTAGAAGAATTTCTAGAACTCCTTTCGTAGGTCTGCTCTTCCTTTGCAGAGAAAAATCAAAACTAAAAACCCAAGGGTAAGTGGATGTAGTTTATGCAAAGATATTTAACATATACCAAATCAGTTAATATTCCACAACATGTCTGCTAAATTTCTCTATTTTAACTTGTGTTTTCATGGAATATAGAAAAGTTACACTACCACAGTGCAATTTGAGACCAAGTTAATTAAAAATAATATACTTATGTAGTAAAAACAAAGCAAATATGGTGATCTTGATACTCTTATTCACATGAACAATGACTTACTAATTGTAATAAATTGCTTCATACTACTATTTAACATGTAAAAATTTCAAATGCACTATGTACAGGGAAGTACATATTGTGTACTTAATATCTAAAAATCTGCAATCCATACTCATGGATTTAGCTACTTAAACATTACATATAATATAAATAGGTTACACATGGTAAGTAACATATAACACATTTTAAAGAATGACATCACATAAACGTATACTATATGTTTGATTTAAATTTTCTCACGTTTTGCTGTCAACTCTTCAGTTGTTAACAAATATAGTTAAATTTTGATTAATTCAAGGGCATTATTTTCCTTTGGGATTTTTGTTATAAAATAAACAGACATTTTGTGAGTTTGTAGATCACATTCTAATTGAGTTTATTTACTGGGTTGGTTAGCTCAGTTTTTGCATGACTATGCAATCACCCTTAATGCACCCTTAAGCAAAGTACAATTTGCTGATAAATGTATCCCCAGCAGTTCAATTCATGTATGACATCTGTTTGGCACTCAGTAAATATTTAATGAAAGCAAATTAAGTCTGTAAAACTTATTTAAATAATTCAACTTTCTTGTACATGCAATACAGGAACTTTAAAAACTTCAGAGGAGTTATATGGTATGTTGGAGCAAATAAAGAAAATCAAAGCAATGGAAAGTATTCTTCAATACTCCCCTTGCTTTCCTATGTTTTTGGTGCAGGGAAGGTAACTGCCTGGGCCAGAGATGTTTCTCAAAAGGAATAAGGCACATGTGACCCAGTATCAAAGCTCCCTGTAAATGATAGCTTCTACAAGACAGCTACGTGGTGTCTATCTTGTCTGATGACTGGAAACTAGAGCATTTGTATCTCAGAGGTGGTCTGAAATGGATGGCTACAACAATTAGCAGGGAATGTTGCTAATTTATGAATTTATTTATTTATTACTATCCCCCCTCATTCAAACCAAATCCTGCATATTTTAAGGAATACTACAAATTACTTAATGGTCAACCAACTACTTGGTCAGAACATGGAAGCATATTACTTATTAATTATTTGATTATTAGATAAATGGATTTATCTTCTGGATATCTAACCTGTACCTACTCTATGTCTGTGGTAGGCTTACAAGTGTCAGGCAAATGACATGTACAAATTTCTTATTTGAAATAGATTCAAATTTATTAGTGGAATAATTATTCAGAATAAGTAGGTGTCAACATTCTTAAAACACTGGTATTAATATGTAATAATTTTGGGTCTTCCCTGGGGCCTCCTCGGAGGGGATGGGCTCCAGCTTCCCTCCCCACCCTGAGCAGAGCCCCCGGTGGCCGAAGACCTCCGGAGCCTAGCCACAGCCATGCTCAAGGCCCCTCTCCATACATTCGGACGAGCCTCATACGTGAAGAAACCGTCAGGGGAATCCAGGTGTGTGGTACCCGGGCTCGAATTGGGACTGGACCTCTTCCGCCCAGATTTCCCATTTCCCAGTAGCTAGGCCGTCATACCTTGGGACTGTCCCCAGCGCCTGTACTCCTGTCAACGGCCAGCATCCAGAGACTTAAAAGCCAGCTCCCAGAATTGTGCAACCGCTCTGTGGCCAGGCGATATCTTATAGCCTACTTCTCCCTCTGGGAGATCCTGGCAAACTACTGGGATTTCCTGCCCACCTGGGAGAGCCTCACAAGGTCCCCACGGTGTATGAATATGCCAAAACCAGTAACAAGCTGGGTCTCATTCCTCTGACCCTGAAAGAGCCTCCAGTATGGCATAGTTGGAAGGACGAGTAGAGAGAGGCTTCTAAAATCTCAGGGCTTGGGTGAATGGAGATGTTACTGAGACCACTTGAGAAATTCAACGATCAATGGGATGATGATGAGGATGATGATGATGATGATGATGATGATGACTTTTGGGTAACTGTCTTATACATATTTTCCGCTAAACCAATATCTCCGATAATGGTATTTCTCAAATCCATATTTAAGCTGATATGAAAATTTTATAAAACGAGGAAAAGTCTCCTGCAGACTTAGTAGAGAAAGGTTCATGATAACATTCAATTGGCTGTATACTATAGTAATATATTCTATTACGTAACATGTTGTGCTGCAGTGATAGCACAGTGGTAGGGCATTTGCCTTGCATGTGGCTGACTTGGGTTCGATTCCTCTGCCTCTCTTCGAGAGCCTGGCAAGCTACCGAGAGTATCTCGCCCACATGGCAGAGCCTGGCAAGCTTTTCGTGGGATATTCGATATGCCAAAAAACAGTAACTGCAAGTCTTAAAATGGAGACGTTACTGGTGCCCGCTCGAGCAAATTGATGAGCAATGGGATGACAGTGACAGTGACAGTGATGTAACATGTTACACAAACATAATCATTCTGGAGATTCAGAGTATTTTATTCTATAAAACAGATAAGAAAATGCCATATCATCCCAAATCATAGAATTTGGGACACAAATTCATGCTGAATCATTGACAAGGGGAATAGAAATATATTTCTTGAATAAAATTTAAAAGAGCGGTAAAGTATTTAGAAGATCTAATTAAAATTAACAATGCATTGAATCACTGTATCACTGTCATCTCATTGATTTGCTCAAGCGGGCACCAGTAACATCTCCATTGTGAGAATTGTTAGTGTTTTTGGCATATTGAACACACCACAGGTAGCTTGCCAGGTTCTGCTGTGTGGGTAAGATACTCTCAGTAGCTTACTGGGCTCTCCAAGAGGGATGGAGGAATTGAACCCGGTTCGGCCGCGTGCAAGGCAAACACCTTACCCTCTGTGCTATCACTCACCACAGCAATGCATTATACATGCATTGCAAAAATTAAATATGAAAGATAAGAAGAGTGACCAAAGAATAGATATTAAAGATGCTGATTTTTTAATAGTTTCAATATTTTTAATTCCTTCTTTTTAGGAAATTTATTTTTTAATATTACAAAGTTGAGGTTTTTTCCTAAAGATTGTCTAATCCAAGTCACATGTACTTAATATATCATTTTGAATTCATTATAAGGTAATAAATTTCTCTTTTTACAGGCTTAATAAAAGAGCTATCCTGTGAATTTAACATTTAACAAGCCAAAACAATTAAAATATCCATATGGTAATGTAGGATATCATTGGTTTGTCCTTTCTCCCTTGCCATAGAGAGTTTAGGTTTATCTGGTAATAATCTCTAAACATTTTAAGACAACATTGTTCTTGTTCCCCTTGCCACAAGGAGGTTAGGTATATCAGGTCACACCCAGTAAAGTGCTCCCGAGTCACTCCCATTCCTTTGTCTATCTGTAACCATTTCTATGCTCTCTTCCCCAACCAGTTAATCAGCTTTTCCCTCTAATCAGACTCCATTAATTTTTAAGGTCAGATCTTTCTAAGACACTGAACTTGTATTGTAAGTTAATATTGCCTTTCTCCTCTCCTTGTGTCTTTTGAATAGTTTACTTTAAAGCAATATCCTTTTTGTATGGACAAAGAAAGACAGTTGTTAATATGCTTTTGTAACATGGGATTTAATTGGCCTCGAATATTATTCACTCCCAGGCATCTGCTTTCTTGACTTAAGCCTCAGCTGGCCTTACTTCCTAGCACCCCCAAAAGCAGGGTCCTGACGAAGGAAGGGACGGACCTAGGGCAAGAGGTGAGTTATGTGCTACCCTAGCATTGAGATGGGCCTGGCCAAAGTGCCTACTGCTTAACTATAAGTTAAGAGCTTGGTCATGGACAAATGCTGTCATGATCCAAAGGCAAGGATGAGACTAGGGCCCTGCTAGGGATAGGAAAGACTAATCTGGCCTGAGCACTGTAGTCTGAGATCGAGATGGCCCCAGGAGAACAATTCTATAAGCTTAATGCATCTCTTGCTGTGTCATACAAAATGATTAATCTTATGAATGCTTATATGTTAGTTGGACAAGGAGAGGAGAAACACACCCATGGGATTCCGCTCTTGGGCGGGTCATCTTGCTGAAAGAGGATCTGTTCTAGAAGCAGCATCCCCTGAGGGAAAGAACGTTACCCCTATTGATTGTGACCACACCTATGTGTAAGCCTCAGCCCCTCATGCTGGGGGATTTAACTAGGCTGTAAGAGCGGGCTGGGCTCCAGTTCCAGCGCCAGATCCAGAGAAGTCAGATTGAGATCCAGATCCAGAGGAGAAGAATGAAGTAGGATGGGGGCTGGAAGAAGCAGGAGGAGAGTCAGAGGAGAATGGAGATGGGAATGGAATAAACTACAACTGAGACCAACCAGCCTGGCCCTCATTCCTTCCTTCACTTGCCTCGTCATCACCATCAACCTCTCCAGGGTGGGGGAAGTGGCGTGAGACTACGGAACTCAGGCAGCTGCAGAGATAGAGCACCCCTCTGCCCTTGCCTGGTGTCCCCCTTTTGTTGTGTGTTTACATATGGTAATATACTGAAATCAAAATAATACAGAAATTAGCAGTTTTGAGTAAAACTGCATCATTAGTCTATTGAGTAGAAAGGGGAGGACTAGGGGATAGAGAATAAAATGTAATCTTTTCCAGGCTGAAGAGACAGCACAGAGGGTAGGGCACTTGCCTTGCCAACTTTGGTTCAATCCCTGGCATCCCATATGGTTCCCTGAGCAAAGTCAAGAGTGATTCCTGAGTACTGAGCCAGAAGTAACCTGTTATCATCACTGGTTGTGGCCCCCAAACAAACAAAATAAAATAATACTATTTTTCTATGAACTGAATAGACAGTGATGAATAATAGCATGAGTCATAAAATTCTAAGTAAAAAAGATAAACAAAGCAAGTTAAAATCATGCAAATAGGGGACAGAGGACTTGGCAGAGTGGCAGAGCACCTGCCTAGCATGTATGAGGCAGGGCAAACAAAAACCAAAAATTAAATTAAAGAAGGAAAAAAGATAAAAGGAGAAAAATTGCAGAGGAGCAAATTTACAGGTAACATGTTCCACTCTCTCCAGTCTCCCTTCTTCCCTCTCTCTCTCCTCGACTCCCTTCACCTTGACTTTTACTTTACTTCTTTTACCTTTCTTCGTATTTTCTTCTTCTCCCCCTTAAATAAATATAATGGTGCAAAGAGTTACTAGTTTTATTAATCTTGACGTTTTCATTTCTTATGCAGAACCAATGCTAACTCTTTACTTACTGTCTCTATAATAATTATAAAATCTTTTGGATCAACTATTGACTTTCTAGCTTCTCAAAGACGGTGGAGGTGTCTCATCTGATTCTGCAGTTTTCTGGTTTTAAAGATAGAGAAAGTTTCTGAAGGTTGGAAAGCATTAAGTTATTAAAGGGAAAATACTTAGTGCTAAAACTTATGAGAACGACCTACATAAATATAAAGCAAAATGGTAAAAATGTTTAAAATTTGTCCTAGGGCTAGAATAATAGTACAGCAGGTGTCTTGCATGTGGCTGGCAAGGGTTTGATCCTCAGCACCTCATATGGTCCCCTGAGCACTGCCAGGTGTAATTTCTGCATTCAGAGTCAGGAGTAAACCCTAAGCATTGCTGCATGTGGCCTCCAAACAAAAAAAAAATAAACTATTTTAGAATAATGGACTTCTTTAGTTGCCTGAACAGAATGATAGAATCAAATGATGGTCTTGGAATGGGTAAGACAGAGTTCTTTATTTGTAACTATTTCCTCTCATTAACATTTCACAATGTTGAAGTGTTCCCCCCCAAGGCAGACAAAAATAAATAAATAAACCCCAGGAACACAACTCTAATATTTATATGACACAGAAAGTGTTCCAACATGATTAGTGACATCTTTTCACACAGTGTGTATCTAGTGTTCAAAGTCATTATTGAACCATAAAGGAAAGTTTTAAAATCCTGTTAACCATATTAAGTTAGTAGGCTATATTTATCATGTTTCTGTTCTATGCAGTACTGCTTACACATAAAGTTGATTTAAATCAGAGTCAATCTTCTACCGATTCAGTAAGTTTGAACATATTTACAGAAACATAAATACCCCTTTAATAGGGTATGTTTGAAATCATTTTGGAATTCAGTACAGAAAATCCTTTGTAATGCTCATAGAACAAACAACAAATATGTGGTCCAATGGTAGGACTGTTACTTACACCAACTGAAAAACACAATTTTCTCTTTCTACCTTCTAAACAATACCCTGATAAAAGAAAAACTTTGGCTGTGTTCATTTGCATCTGCATAGCATAATTTCCTAAATCGATCAATGCAGTGGAAAATCCATACTGAACTTAGTTGCCATATGTTATTATAAACCCATTTTCTTAAATGATCTGTTTAAAACAGATTCAAACAGATGGACAGAATTCTTCTGGATGAATGTCAGCTGAAAAATTGAGCCATGGCACTTACTGGGAAAACACATGGAGAAATACTAATTAACACAAATATAATAGACAAATTTTTTGTATTTTCCTTAATAGTTTCCTCTTGCTGAAAATTGGGAAATGAATATTGCAATGACTGTAATCAAAATTATGAACACTGGCTCTTTGTAATTAGAAATTTAAGAATCCAGCCATCACAAACCATCTGTTCTGATTGTAATAATAGACTGTGCAAATAAGTTGTCTTTCTTTTCAAGGACAGTGAAGAGAAATTCTCCAGCTTTCTGGGCCATCCTTCCAGCCCAAATCTCTTAATTAAAAAAAAAATTCTGTTGTTCTTTTCCTATGGTGGCACAGTGTTGCTATGGAAGGACGACTGGCGTGTGATTCAAGAAATCTTGATTTAAAATCTAGCACCAACCCTCCTGGGCTACAGAAGAGGATGCTTCTCTCAGAAAGGAGGAGATGGCCAAATGAATGTAGCTGATGCTAGCATGAAAGACTTCAAAAGGAATTTCTTTAGGCAAGATATCAAAATCAATGTATTTAAAACATATTTTAAATATTTTAATTTTTTTAATTACATATTTTATAAAATATATTCTTACTTGTAAAATAGCTCCATAGGAATGGAACAATATTATATTATACATTGTAGGAGCTATCACAGTTGGGCGTTCGTCTTTCACGTCACCAACCTGAGTTCGATTCCTCCGCCCCTCTTGGAGAGCCCGGAAAGGTACCAAGAGTATCAAGCCCGCTCGGCAGAGCCTGACAAGCTACCCGTGCATATTGGATATTCTAAAAACAGTAACAATAAGTCTCTCAATGAGAGACGTTACTGGTGCCCGCTCGAACAAATCGATGAGCAACGGGATGACAGTGAAAGTAACAGTGACATTTAAAGACATCATTATCCAGTATATTGGTTATTGGAAAAGTATTTAGTTATCTATGTACTTCCCAAATTTTTATCCTTGGTATTGATATATATATAAAAATTTTCTCTGTAATTTGGAACCACTTACTTCAACATTTGATTCCATATATTTCTATTTTCCTGATTTTTGTCATTATCTCAACTTATCACGTTTCCATATGATCCAGCAATCCTACTATTGGTATTTACCAAAAGAATATTTAAACAGTATACTGAAGTGTATATACACTTCTCAACATTTATCATATCATTATACACAACTGTCAAAAACTTAATATAGGCCAGAGTGATAGTAGAGCAGGAAGTTTGCTTTGTATGTGGTTAAGCCAGATTTGATCCCTGGCACCACTTATACGGTCTTCTGAGTAAATCAGGTGTGATGCCTGTGTGCAGAGCCAGGAGAAAGCCCTCATGCACTGCCAGATGTGGCCCCCAGTACAACATACACACAAGGAACCAAATTAATGAGTTCCTATTGACAAATCATAAAAGTGTACTAATAAATGTACTAATAACTGTAATAAGGAAAACAAAAATAACCTTTTCAATCATAAAATTGAGTAAGTGGGCTTCAGAAGAGAGGAAGTAGAGAGGAGAATGGGCAGATGAGGCAGATGTGCCAATTATATGGGGGAGATTAGTACTGAACTCAATGGGTAAACTTGAAGTAGCGTACAGAGATGCTATTTTATAGAGATAAATGCAGGAAACACATAATGCACTTTTACTTCAACTTTCAAATATGGAAATTTATATTTACATTTCTGGAAATAAAATACATTGCTATATTTAATCAGTGAATTGAATTTACAACAATCTTATTCTTAGAAATAGCCTCTCATAAAGTTTAAATAATAGAGATGTTTCAAATAGATGAGGCTTCTCATCTTCGTTGCTAAAACTTTCTTTAAGGGAGATTTATTTCCAGCACCTAGAGA
Organism: Sorex araneus; assembly: GCF_027595985.1. Lineage (NCBI taxonomy): Eukaryota > Metazoa > Chordata > Mammalia > Eulipotyphla > Soricidae > Sorex > Sorex araneus. Next base: position 10,509,553 of record NC_073307.1, on the reverse strand, counting down.
TATCTGGCAGAAATCCAAGGGTCCTGGGGTATATTTACAATTTCCTTTTCAAGTTTGTAAATTGACTATTGTGTTGCATTTTCATTAAGATCACATTTACTATATTTCGCGCTAAAGAAAGTAATCCCAATTTAAATATTGAATTTTCAAAAGCATAATGAAATAAGTTAGAACTATTGATAGAGAAGATCACTACCCAACAAGACATCATTAGCAATTCTATCTTATGTTCAACAATAAAATGTGCCATGTAGAAGTGATTGCATTTGAAGTTATTGGTACATTTGAATGCAAACTACCCAACTGTGAAAATATGAGGCTTTCATTGGCTATAAAAATAAATTAGGAGGCAGAGCTTTGCTGATAAACTGATTTGAGTCTCAGTTCCTATCTTGTGATGGTAACATAAACAGATGTCTTTCCTCATACTGTTTGCTGTACCACAATATTGTTTTACTCGACATACTTTCTATCTAAAATGGACGAAGGTGACTTATTTCAGGATATAATAAAAGGAATGCTGATGTAGAGATCCTCTGGGAAATTATAAAAGAATATTACCTACATAACTTATTTTATTCTTATGAAATCATGATCCCACTACAATTTTAGAGGTCCTGAATATATTGTCTAACATCACCGGTTCCATGTTAACATTTCAGGAAATAACAAAAGTGCAATTTTTCAACAAAAATATACTTTATATGAAGGTATTCCTTTGGGAAAGTAAGTTTTCACTTCGAAATTAAAAGTAGAATGAAGCAATGCCGGAAAATGTCACCCATTCCTTATTTAAACGAAAATTATTACCAGACTTTGAGAAAATATCACAATGCCAAAATAAGAGAGCTAACTCAATAAAATAGTAAAGATGAATTGTCACAATTATACATTTGTTCAAAATTTCTGGGAATCATTTAAGTATGCAAAAATATCATCTTTAAATATGAGTCTTACTGACCAAGTGCATGCGCCCACACACGACTTTTGAAACAGTGCAGTGAAATAGCACTACATGATGAAAATGTTTAAAGTATTTTTGTTTTTTGTTTTGTTTTGCTTTTTGGGTCATACCCAGTGATGCACAGGGGTTACTCCTGGCTCATGCACTCAGGAATTACTTCTGGTGGTGCTTGAGGGACCATATGGGATGCTGGGAATTGAACCTGGGTTGACCACATGCAAGGCAAATGCCCTACCCACTGTGCTCTCGCTCCAGCACTGAAAATGTTTAAAGTTTGGGGCTTAAAAAAAGCATGGTTTTCATCTTAGGTCATATGCCTAATGGGATTTTATTTGATACTCAACATTGCCCCCTTCATATGTAAAGTGGTCATATTAATAACCATCTTTGATTGTTGTCAAGATTGCACTTGAAAGAATTGAATTATAAAAGGACTGTAAAATTTATAATTAGTATACACATAGCATTAAATACATGATGATCTTTAAGTATTGTTATTTAATAATGACTAATCAATCCAGTGTCTTCACACTGTGTTTTAATAAAACTCTGAGCTCTGTTAGGTATGGCTCAATTAACAACAAACAACAACTACACCAAAATATCTAATTGAACTAACATAATAATTACCATTCAGTAATTTCATGGAAGTATTTTTATTTGAAATAAGTTAAAACAATCACTTCATTGTTTTTGAGCTCAAATTTGTTTTTATGTTTGTTCCTTAAAATATGATATAATTTAGAAATTTACATTTTGACACATTTACTTTAAAAATTGAAATGGTTGCTTGATGTATTGCACTTGGCTATGAAGAGATAATCAAGATTTGCAATGAATTTTTCTGGAGCTATGGTTTTTTGGATGTCTCTGAATGTTTCAAGACGGTGACTACATACCTGCAGCGTCTTTAGAAAGACACTTTGATACTTGTCACCTCTGCATCAGACTGATCAGTTATCAAATAAGCAGGAGGTCAAACATTACTGATCTATGATTCCGTTCAGTCATTAATAATTCCATGCAGTCATTAAAATATGCTACTAAGGATAGAGGACACTTATTTTGTCAGTGAGAATGCCAATGGTGCGTGTGGATAACTTATTTTACCAAAACTCAAATCTTTAATAACTGCATGGATGGCTTCAGGGTCCGGCATTTTGCTCATTATTGTAACTGCTGTCATATACTGATATTTCGCTTTATTATATATATTTACATTTTATTATGTCTCAAGCTTAACAAATATCTCAATTTTTGCTCATTTTTAAAATGTCCAATTACAACTAAAAAATAATTCACAAAATATTATTTCTAGGATGGCACATTTAAAACAGAACTTAGAGGCCAGAGAGATAGGAGGGTGGGCAAGGTGATTGCCTAGCACACAGCACAGCCTACCCAGGTTCCAGGCTTGGTACTCCCTACGGGCCCCTGAGAACTACCAGCAGTGAACCGGAATACAGAGTCAGGAGTAATCCTTGAGCACTGCAGGGTATCCCTCACTGCCAAAATCAAAACAAAACCCGGAAAGGTACTTAGACTCTGGGCACTAGTCACACTTTCTAGGTAAGACAAACTGAAAGCCAAAAGATTCAGAGAGAGTTCATAGAAATCCTTTATTTCAACATAGCATGATGCTTCAAAGACAGAGTTTATATGCACTTCTTGAAGTTTTTTTTTTCCTTTTTGGGTCACACATGGCGGTACACAGGGGTTACTCCTGGCTTTGCACTCAGGAATTACGCCTGGCAGTGCTCAGGGGACCATATGGGATGCTGGGACTCAAACCCGGGTCGGCCGAATGCAAGGCAAAAGCCCTACCCGCTATGCTATAACTATAGCCCCAACACTTCTTGGAGAATTTTAAGGTGCATGTGCATATATATGTGTTATATACGTTTATAAATTATTTATTAGTGAGTTTCAAGGTGATATACTAGTGGAATGATTATTCAAACACTGCACCAAATAATCACAAATAGGGTTTCAATTACCCTCTATTTTTAAAAATGATGTAAGCTCATTTCAGCAAATCTCTGGGATTCCTAAAACCTCATAACCAACTGAAATATAATTTCATTATTGTGCAGAATCAATTTGCGTTTCATTTATATTTTAGCAATAACCCCATTAAGTTCTAGCTTTATGAATTAAGAGTGAACCTCTCAGGTCGTTTTTCACATTAAGTCTTTGAATTTAAGTAGAACAAATAGAATTAAAGAGGAAATAAGATGATGTTTAAATAGAGCTATTATACATTTGTATATTATAATCTCAATGACTGGCAGAATTAATTCAATTCACAATGAGTGATTTACTCTGAGGAAACATAAGTATGCTCAGAGTCTCTTATACATAACATCTGTCCAGTGTACATTTAAATCAGTTTTCTATTTAACACCTAAATATTGCTTATTTGGGGAAGACTGGATAAAGATTTACTCAACATGGATAAGCATATTAGTCAGTTGTAAACTTCTTGATATTCATTGTTTAATATTTAAAGGGGTTAGGGAGCTAGGAAGAACCAAGAAACACAAATTTTTAAGTTGAACAACTCTTAATCTGAATGTAGATTTTAAAATTTTTTCGTTTGGATGATTTTTTCCCAACTGACAATCTACTTATTCCCAGGGGGCTTGATTAGATCTTTAATTAACTCAATCTGAAAGTGCAATGCCTTCTAATTCAATTAAATTTTGTTTCTCCTGGCAACAAAATAATGAACGTATTCAAATGAGTTTCCCAGCTATGCAAAATCAAAACCAATTAGAAGTTAATAATGAAGTATGTCAGTAGGTACACAACAAACTCTACAAAGGAAAGGAAGGGAATATTTATTTTAAAATCTCTTTAGCAAATATGAGAAATTAAACATGTGTATTAAATGTATCATCCTTTTTTTCTTTTTCTTTTTTTTTTGGGGGGGGGTTGGAACCACACCCAGCAGTGCTCAGGGATCATTCCTGATGGTGCTCAGAGGAACACAAGGAGTGACAGGAATCAAACCCAGGTCAGTGGTGTACAAGGCAAGTGCCCTACCCACTCTACTACCTCTCCAGCCTTTCAACGCCTCCTTTGAGAACACATTAGGGTCGTTGCACCCCAGAGGTGGCACCAAGAGTTGGAGACAGGAGCCCTGTGAGACCCCACCAGCTCCTAAGCACCACGAAATACAGAAATGAGCACAGAATTTTGCGTGCAGGAACCCAGAGCAGGTGGACAGCAGAAACCAGCACGCCCCGGAGTCAGATTGCACATAAGGGATCTGGAATAGTAAGAAGTCTGATGAGCTGGGTGCAAGCTCACGGCCAGGGCCCAAAGCAAACCATTGCGCTGGCTCTGGGCCCGAGCAGGAGGCTGGCCAGGGCCTGGCAGGTTCCCAGGGAGCCAGTTGTAGAGCAAGGAGATGGCGCACGGGGTGCATATGCAGTGCCAGGCAAAGGAGACAGCCCAACAGGCATTGCAGGCCAAGGCAACGCTCAGAGACGGGCTTCAGCACGCTGAGAAACCGAGGGTCCCTCCCCACAGCACCGCTGCGTGCAGGCAAAAAGACTGTTTCAGAAAGCAGACATCACCCAGGAAATCTGGACGACTAGTCCGGCAGCGCGCAGCTGCCCAAATTCAAGGACGGAGCAACAGGGCCAGGGCGATGGAGGACACGAAGAACTGAGGATGCAGGGAAGGAAGCCAGGGTTGTGCTGAAAAGTCTCAGGAGCAATCGTGGAGAGAGCACAGCAAAAGGCAACATTTCTCTTCGGTGAAAAAGTTGCTGGCTAGAATAAAAATAAGATAAGTCCTGGTTGAATGGGAGAAAATAATCATCCACCATCCAGCTGACAAAAGAGTTTTTGTTGATTTCTTTATCAATATTGTTGCAAAACAACAACAATATTGATAAAGAAATCGACAAAAAGGAGGAGAGAAACGGAACAGATACTTCCTCCAGGTGGTTTGTGGCAAAGTACACGTCATCAGTCATGAATCATCTAGGAACGCAAGTCAAGATGACAATGACATGTCATGCATCACACAGAGTAGAAAATAACCAGTGAAGGGGAAGGTGTGAGTCAAAAAGGAATGTTCAATCACTGTCAGCAGGTGTGGCTTACCTGGCTAGGCCACTGCGGAAACCGTGTGAGGTGAGATCTCAGAACTTTGACATGGAGGGGCTGGAGAGATATAGTGGGTAGGGCATGTGTCTTGCATGAAGCTGACCCAGGTTCCGTCCCAGGACCCATCAGGTCCCCTGAGCACCACCAGAAGCAATTCTTGAGAAGTAACCCTGGAGCACTGCTGGGTGTGGCCCAAAGCACCCCCACCCACCACCAATAGATTAAAATAGAGCTTCTGTATGATCCAGAAATTTTACTTCTTGGCTTATACCCTAAAAGGATAAAGAATAAACTGTCATTTCAAAAATAACTTTTCACTCCTGTTTCTCCTGTTTTCATTTATGCGCAGGTGTTTACAGCTGAGTGCAATACGGAAGCAGTTGTGGAGGGAAGCAGACGCTCTAGTGCAGGATGTGGTATATATGTATATATATGTATGTATGTATATATATATATATATGCACGCCAGAGCCTGGCAAGCTAACCATGGCGTATTTGATATGCCAAAAACGATAACAATAACAGTAAGTCTCTCACAATGAAGACATTACTGGTGCCCACTTGAGCAAATCGATGAGCAAGGGATGATAGTGATAGTGATGTGTGTGTGTATATATATACATGTGTGTATGTGTGTCTGTGTGTGTATGAATACAACAATAATATATTGTGGATCATGGTATATAGAGTAAATGAAAACTTAAAAATGAAGGCAGATTTCATGCTTGTGGAGGACATGACTTTACAATGAGTGAATGGTATCATTATGGAGTGTGGATCACGACAGGAACATCACAAGGGTCAGAGAGATAGTACAGAGAACTGGACACTGGCCTTGCACATGGCCTACTTAGGTTCATTGCTTGGCACCTCGTATGGTCCCCCAAGTGCTGCCAGGAGTAATTCATGAGTGCAGAGCAAGGAATAAGCCTCAAGTACAATGGGTGTGGCCCCCCAAACAAACAAAACTGAGAGTCCACTGAAGAATTAGTGTAATTGAGATGGGAAAAGATCCCAAATGCCCTACTATGGACGAATGGATTAAGAAATCGTGGTTTATATACATAATTGCATATGTAAGAAAGAACAAAATTCATGCAATTTTCAAAATTCATGTGATGGAACTAGAGGATTTAGTGAAGTGAATCAGAAGAAAATGGAATGAGCTATCTTACGTATGAGAGCTAAGGATACACAATAAGGGAGCAACCAGTGGCCAGAGACAGCAGAACTAGAATTGGTTCACACAACTGAGCTTACGGGACACAGGCAGTGGGGCTGAGGGGAGACCCCTGAAACCCTGGTGGAGAGAGGGGGCACCCTGATGTCAGGCCTGGTGCTGGAGTCAGGTATGCACAAGACCATCATTAATAATCTCATACATCCCAGTACTGTATACCAATTTAATAAATAAAATACAAACAAAAAGAGTAATCATTATGGAGTTCTTTGGGGGTTTTTTTGGGGGGGCACACCTGGCTGTGCTCTGAAGCAACCCATCACTTTATGCTCAGGAATCACTCTTTGATGTGTCTAAGGGACCATATGGGGTGCCAGGGATCACAGGTGGGCATGGCAAGCGTGCATGGCAAGGGTCCTATCCTCTATATTATTGTTCCAGCCTAGTACTGCCTTATTTGTTTGCAAATGTAGTTTCGAAGTGCTCCAAGGGAACCATGTGTGGTGACATGGATTGAACTCAGGTCAGTTGAAAGTCAAAAATCTCTTACTCATATCTTATCTCTATAAATTCCCATAAATTTTAATCAAATACCACACATCTAAAACTTATGTTATAAATATGTTAATTCACTAAAATAATCCTGACAATCCTACTTTATAGACTAGTTATGAAAACATGTTGATAATGTGAAGTGAGTTTAATTACAGGTTCCCATGTCCCCATCACTATATGAACTTATGATAATTTAATGATAAATTACTCATGTAAAGTTTATAAAGCTTAAATAGAAGATATAGAGGGATGAGGAGAATTTTAAATTCTATTTATGTCTTTATGCATAGAACTGGATATATATAGGACTGGCATGATAGCACAGCTGGTAGAGCATTTGCCTTGCATATGGCCAACCCGGGTTTGATTCCTCTATCCCTCTCAGAGAGCCTGGCAAGCTACCGGGAGTATCCCGCCCACACGGAAGAGCCTTGCAAGCTACCCGTGGTGTATTCCACATGCCAACAACAGTTTAACAAGTCTCACAATGGAGACGTTGCTGGTTCCTAGTCAAGCAAATCGATGAACAGTGGAACGACAGTGTTTCTGTGCTACAGTGCATGTGTAGAAAGATCATTTTTAGTATGAGACTTATATCCAAGGCCAGAAAAAGTGGGATCATGAAGACTGGCTAGAGGCCAGGTCAATGCTTGGAAACTTGTCACAAGTGTGTGGGTGACAAAGTGCAGTTAGGATAAAAAAGAGACCAGTAGGATAATAATAGAGATGATCATTCTGGACAAGAACTGAGTGTTGAAAGTAGGTAAAGGTTTATACATTTCACAGATACCTTTCAGTATGTGTGCAAACCACAATGCCCTAAAGGGTGTGGGTGGGAGGAAGGTAGGGAGGGAGGGAGGAAGAGAGACAGACAGACAGACAGACAGACAGATGGACAGAAAGACAGACAGACAGAAAAGTGCCTGCCACAGAGGCAGGTGGTGTGGGGGGCAGGGAAAATGGGCACATTGGTGGTGGGAAATGTACACTGGTGAAGAGCAAGGTGTTAGAACATTATATTACTAAATCCCAATCATAGACATCTTTGTCACTGTGTATCTCACAATAATTCAAGTTTCTAAAAAAGAATATGTATGTGTATTTATACACCCACAAATGATCATTTATTTCGAGATTATTCACCAAATAAAGCAGTATTCATTCTCACTTTTATTGGCAAGATGCAGCATATACTTTGAAATGGAACTAGTGCCATAGGGCAAATGGTAATAAATCTCTTTCAATTATATTTTATGGTAATGATCTTTAATAATAATTTAACAGTATAATTAAACCTGAGGTCCTCATTCTAAAAATAAATCCATTTTTGCTCTGTTTTAATGAAGTGATTTTTCCATTCTAATTTTAATGTCCGGTTATTAAGTTTAATGCCAGTTTTCAAGATTTAAATTGTACAATAATGCATTTGTACTATATTCTTTATTTTCGCATATACAGAATATCGTGACTTTCTTGCAGCTACCTATAGAAAACTGAACCTTATCTCCTATTTTTAACAAGTTTGTGCATAACAGTAGAAACATAGATTCATACTTAATTTTGGAAAGGGTGGGGAGTTAGAGATGATTTATGTGAAGAGGGCCTGAGTTTGATCTCTGGCACCGAGCGGTCCCCAGAGCACCATTGAGACCGACTTCTGAGCACAGAGCTAGGAGCAGTCCCTGGGCATTGCTCAGGATGTCCCAAATACCAAACAATATTTTTAAAAACACGATTAATATTTATTTTTTATATTTTTCGTAGGTTTGGAAAACCCTTCATAGGGCTATGATAGTAGCACAATGATGATAATAGTGAAAAATCCATGGTACAGAAGGTAGTATTCAAAAGAAAATAGATGTAATCCAATAATTTTTGAGTGGTAAATATGTAGAAAATGAGTGTTTTATAGAGAGTGATAGGAAAAACAAAACTGTAATTTAAGAAGACTTTTTTGACATTTGAAAAGATTTGATGATAAGGGCATAAATTGTGCAATGATGATAACTATTTTCATCATGCAACAAAAGATAAAATAGAAAATTTAATATTAAACTGGGTCACAGAGCCTATAATAGACTTGGGTATGATTCTGAGCCTCAAATTATGACAAACTTACTTCCTACCACTTGAGTCTTTGTCCCCTTTGAGAACTACTGTGCTTTCATGTCTTAATAACTGTGCTTCACATCAATACTTGAAATGAAGTTATGCATATAACACACCCTCTGTTGCATAAGAGCATCTTACAAATGAAGGTGCTGGATTAGGAAGAGGCCTCAAAGGGCTGAAGCACAAACTTTGCATGAGCGAGACCAGGTTTGATTCCCAGCATTGAATGGTTCCCTAAGTCCTGCTTGAAAGAGCCCATGAGCACCCCTGCCTGTGTCCCCAGCTGGAAACAAAAATGAAGCTGATGCCAGAAATAAGGTACTGATGAGGAAGGAATTTTTCACTGGATTGGAATAATGGGGCAAATATCAAGACAAAACCACCTTGGAACATTCCATACTTAAACATTCATATTCCACTGGCAGAATTCATGAAACAGAATGATTGCAACTATAAATCATTCATATATATATATATAATTTATACCAACTGAAAAATAAAATAACAAACACAACAGTATACAATAACCTACCATATTACCTTTTATCGCCCAAATAAAAAGGCAATGAGTAATTTTTCTTAAAATATTATTAGAATGTTGTTTGGTCTACCTTTGAGTGATTTAGATTAGGGATTCTTAAATTTTACCACTTACAACCCATCTTGTCCAAACCTGAATCATCCCAGTTTCATTACTTCTTTGAGTTTGAATTAGTATTTGGTTGTCATGCACTCAGAAATCTTACTATTGTTACCATTTATTTTTTATGACCTTCCCACTAAGCTACAGGAGTATATACGGGGTTGTGACCCACAACGCAAGAGGCTACAATCTATATTAGCAAGTTTAAGATAATTTATGTTAAATTGGTTGTGACTGGAGATTCTTGGGGTAGACAAAATAGAGAAGCAAAGTTTTATGACTCCTCTTTTAACTTTTAATTTCTATGATTTAAAAAAAAATCTCATCCAAACTATAAATGAAATTCTTTTCAAATACGAAACAATTCACAGTTGAACATATTATGCTCACCTAGTACCCAGGTAATGTCAAAGGAGGAATTTAAAGTAGGCAAACCAATTACTTTAGTAGTCTTGTGAAATTGGTTTTGCTAGTTTTTGTAATAATTGTATTCACTGTTAGAACAAAACATATCTTTAGTATTATTTAGTAGAAATACTAGGAGAGAAATATTTCAAGGAAAGGAAATTTGGCCTAACTCTTTTGGAACTTTATTTTTTTTAGCTGATAGATTTGTACAAAGCAAAGTATCAGAAATCCAGCTGTTATGATAAGACTATGTATTTCCTATGATTTCACCACTAGCTGACTTTAAAAATTCTTTGTTCTCTTGGATTTCTTTGGTATTAAGAGGTTTATTGCAGATTTATCTGTGTTCCTTAATTTTTTTCTGAGAAGTTAATATAGTCTTTTCTTTGAATAGAAATGATGATGGGCAAACTGAAAATTTTAAAAATAATAAAATATCCTAACGGATGTATAAAGGATTCTAGGAGTATTTAATAAACATTTTCATGTACCTGTCAACAAGCATTCATATCCTGAGATACTTAGGTTCCTAGGAAAATTCTTTTTTCCCAGTCATTATCTTTCACATTACTTATTCACCACCTGTATACGAACCTGGGTGGAGACATACTCAGTGGTCTTTCCTCTAATCAATTCACCATCTAAGAACCTAAAATATTTCTATAGGTTTAAGAGTTATTTCTTTTTCCTCCACAGTTGGTGATGCTATAGGTAAGGAAGAATCAAAAGTTTGTAGAAATTGATACCATTAAGAGAGAAAGGGAGAGAGAGAGAGAGAGAGAGAGAGAGAGAGAGAGAGAGAGAGAGAGAGAGAGAGAGAAGGAAAAGGATAAAGAAAGAGAGAGATGGAGACAGAGAGAGACAAGAAGGAGGGAGGGGAAAAGGAGAGGGAGAAAGAGAGGAGAGATAGAGGATAGACAGAGAGAGAGAAAGCTATGATGTGTCAAAGAAAGAAAACAAAAATAGTGCTTTAAGCAACTTAACCTTCTATTACATTCTAACCACTTTACTCAATAACTATTTCCAGCTGTGGTCTCATACTGTCTTGAACAAGACCTTCAGCATCTGATTCGCACTGCTACTGCTGATTTGTCAAGTCACATCTCTCCAGCACAAGTTCAGATTTTATCTCCATTAAAAGTCCTAGGTCACAAATCCAGAATTTCCTTTAAAAACCCTCCCACACCAGATATATTCTTAGATCTCTTACATCCACAAGCAGAAATACACATTAGAAAAAGCTTGTATCTATTCTTTCATACTCTTTTACACAGGCACATGCATACATGCCTCAGACATCCCTTAGGATCTGTTTATTAGTGCGGTATCCTTCACAGAAATTTATACCCATTAAAAATTTTAATAATTTTTCAGTACACATACTAATGAAAATTTGCATTAGTTACTGTGTTTCTTTCAAGTCTAGAACTCATAGACCTTTTATTGTTGTTACTAAACAAATGGAGCATAATTTCTTTAATTTAATTTTTAATTTTTAAAAATTTTATTGGAGCATAATTTTGGAATCTGTATTATTATGGTTATAAGCACCTGAACTTATTTAAACATCTGCCTCAATACATGCATATATATATACATGTATGTGTACAAATAAAAAATCACTTATATGTGCACATATACACATACATGCATAGATACATATATCCAAACAAACATAAAATTGTGGAGGAAAGCTGTGATAGACCACAAAATGTAAAATTAATTTCAAAATGTATCCTATGGACAGAATTGAGTTAATTTTTGTTTTGTACACTATGTACAAATTAAACATTTATAAATTTTTTCTTAAAGAAAAGGGAGATTTTATTTCTTTTAGTTCCAGTCATTGATCTATCATTAATTACTTATCAGTCAGTGATTCAAAAGAATTTTAAAATGAAATTTTTGACAAGAGGCAGACAATGTCTTATTATTCTAGACTAGTGAACTTAAAATATTAATATTAACAGCAAATTTCTACTTTTACTATAATAGATTTTATAACTAATAAAGGCTGTAACATATAACACACAGGTAATTATATTTATAAAACAGAACAAAGGAATAAATGTGATAGTTTTCAACATCTTAGTTTTTTTAGCATTAATTTGTAGTCTTAGAATTTCAATTAGGCCTCTCAAAAGGATAATACGCATTTTTAGCAACTTATGAAATTTAAATCTTAAGTACTCTTTTAAAAATAAAGTTTCTTAAATAAAATTTTTAGTAGAGGAATAGTAATTCCATTATTTCTTACAGATTAAAAATATTTGAAAATCACTGGTGCATTATGTTAAGCAATCAACTACTACAAATTTAAATATAGCATGCTCATCATCAGTTTTCCCAATGATCATAAATTGAATCTAAATATTCTATGTAAATTAAATTAAAAGCAAGCTTGATTGTTTTTAAAATTTATTTTAATTAAATAAAAGATAATCATTATGTTGAACAAGTCCATCTGATTTAATGTCTAAACAAAATCCCTAAAAATTCTTGCAACATGCTACTGACTTAACTAGAGAGAAATATCAATAAATTATCTTGAAGAACCAATTGACATTTAATTAACTAACACTAACTGTTTACATGCAAATTAAATACTTATCTGAGTAACCTAATTGGAAGTGTTTCTCTGGTGCTTTTATTGATTTGACTAACAACTTTAATTGAGTATTTCATCAGTTTTAGCTGTCTAGAGGAGAACCACGAGCCTTTCTATAACTCTGTGACACAGTTGATGTCGAGAGCAGTGTTCTTTTTTTTTTTTTTTTTTTGCTTTTTGGGTCACACCTGGTAATGCACAGGGGTTACTCCTGGCTCTGCACTCAGGAATTACCCCTGGCGGTGCTCAGGGGACAGTATGGGATGCTGGGAATCGAACACGGGTCGGCCGCGTGCAAGGCAAATGCCCTACCCGCTGTACTATCACTCCAGCCCCAAGAGAGCAGTGTTCTTTACTTAGGCTCGTTCTCATCCAAATTTACAGATATTTTCACTAGACCTATTTATATATTTGAATTTATTCAATAAGTCTGAATTTCTATAAAAATGAGTAACTGCTGAATTAAATACAGATGAAGATGGTCATAACATAATAATATTAAGATGATAAATAATGATAAAATAAAAAAAATAGAAAACTGACTGCCTTGGTAATGAATTCCTTTCTAAGGTTATATAGTCTCAGTAAACTCAGCTCTTTGCTGAGATCTCCAGAAATCCAGGAAAACAGAAAACCAAATCTTTAGGCTCTAGTTGCTGGCCCAAAGTTTAATTGAACTCTGCTCCACCTGAAGAAGTGAACGGAGCATCAACAACCTTTTTTTTCTCAAAATTAACATTTTGAAACATTGAAAAATGTAAAGGTGATCAAAGTGCTAAAAAAATAACAAAACAATACAAATTCAGGAAACTTTACATTGATGAAATATCACTTATGATGTATAGTCTACAGGCAAATGTCTGGAATCGTCCTAATATCTTTCAAGTCATTTTCCCAGTCTCAAATTTAATCCAGCACAGGCATATTATGTGACAGAGAACCATCTAAATGTGTGTTGCTTATGCTTGTATGGCAAGAAAAAGAAGGAAATGGTAGGATTATAAACTATAATTCTTAAATTGTTAAGAAAAGGATGACATTAGCACAGGAGAGAAGGATTTGCAACAGAAGGATTTATTGGCACCAATAAGCAAGAAATTGGTATACATTTTTCTCAGTACATAGAAGAAAGAAAATTCCTCTGCTAAATGCAGGAGGAAAATGTCAGATCATGAGTTCAGGAACTGAAACTCTTGAAAAAGTCTGTTGTAAAAGAGAAAAAAAAAGGGTTTTTGGCAGAAATATAAGTTGTGTTGCAACGTTGAAAGCAACCAGGCTGTTAAATCCTTCTGAATTCCCCAGAATTGTTATAACCTACTCATGAAGGTTTTGTTAGTTATGTATTTTTAACTGCCCCCTTTAAAACTGGCATTGACTATGAAGCTTACCATGGTTACGCTGTCTGAATCACCGCTATATGTGCCATTCAGAATAATTTGGTTTTACATACTTATGCAAATATTGATATCTCCCTAAATTACTGGATTTGATTCAAGTTGATTCAAATAGCAGATAATATGTACTACCTGAGTATATCAAAAGCTATGTATGTTGGTAAAGCAATGGTCGTATCTTCTGTTAGAAACTTAATAAAACTCTTGCCCAACTTTCATTGGTGCCCTGTATTAGTATCTTCCAATTTTACAGAAAGTCATGCTGGTCAGATCCAGGATAAGATGAAATATAACTCAGCTTTCTCGTTACAAGGGATACTGTAGCTAACTGTCACAAATTGGGCATGAAATGAATGTATTACTGGAAAAGCAAGGAAATAAAACCCATTATAAACTAGAAATTAATCTTGCACTAGCAAATCATTTTGAAAGTTGCAGGATTTTCTTCACAGCTGTTTTGATTTGCACTTTTTAAGACCAGGTGGACAGCAATTACTTTATCCTTTCATTTACTTCCATTATTTTTGCTTTTGCATTAATGATTACTCTATCTCTTCTATATATGTTGGGAGAATGAATTGCTTCCTAAAGGTTTATTGATTTGGTGGTCACTCTCTGCCTACCTTTTGCTGGTCTTTTTACACTTGCAGCATACACGCTCAATAGCAAGTACACACACAGATGCACATGTGCACAGTAGGTATATGCAGACACAGAAGTCAGCATGCACACACACATACACAACAGCTAGTACATACATGCACAGAATCACACAGAGACACAGGAACACATAGAAGCACACACATGCAAATGTGACATAAAACCTCCAGTACTGCACATGCGCTGCCTGAGACCATGTGCTGCATGTACCAGGGTGTTGCTACCAAGTACACGCAGTGCCTGAGTACATGTGTTGTCCATACTCACCTCTTGAGATGTGTCCTTTCAAACTTTCATATTTTAACACTGGGATGTGAACTGGGGCCCACATTTCCTTTCTCTCTCTCTTTCTCTCTCTCTCTCTCTCCCTCACTCCCTCTCTCTCTCTCTCTCTGTCTCTCCCCTCACCCCCCATATCCTCAAAACTTCCAAATAAAATCTTTTTATACTTGAAACAAACAAGCAAAACAAAAATCCTCTAGTACAATCTGGACCTATTATAAAATAGAGCATCCAATAGAGTATAAATGATATAACATTGAAATCTGTTCCCTCATAAATCTAGAGACTGGATCCATGCTCTAGGACTACTGAAACAAATTCTCCATTTCACTCTTTTATTCTTAAAATCCCTTGAGTAATGACTATATTGATAGTATGTGGAAAACATAACATAGCAATGCATCAATGGTGTATTGATTTTATTTTTTACATGTTAAGTAAACTTTAAAAGTCCCACATGCACCTCTTTGAATTAGAAATATATAGTCTCTATATGATGGTACTGGCAGAACAACCCAGGTGTGTGGGACCTGGGGCTGAGACCTCCAAGCCTGCTCAGTGGGGGACTGGACCTCTTCCGCCCAGATTTCCCATTTTCCAATAGCTAGGCTATCACAACCAGGGACTTCCTCTGGCGCCGTGTAATCCCACCAATGGCCAACATCCAGAGACTTAAAACCAAGCTCCTGGAAGCATGAGGCTGCTTTGAGGCTGAACATCTTATAGCCTACTCCTCCCTCTGGGAGCACCTGGCAAGTTACCGAGAATTTCCTGCCCACGTGGGAGAGCCTCGAAAATTCCCCATGGTGTATTCATATGCCAAAACCAGTAACAATCCTGGGTCTCATTCCCCTGACCCTGAAAGAGCCTCCAATTCGGCATTGTTGGGAAGGACGAGTAACGAGAGGCTTCTAAAATCTCAGGGCTAGGACGAATGGAGACGTTACTGAGACCGCTCCAGAAATTCGACGATCAACGGGATGATGATGATGATGATGATGATAATGATGATGATGATGATGATGATAGTCTCTATATGTTTTATATAATATATATTATCTTTTTTAAAACATGGAACTATTATATATTTCTGGTGAATTACCACTGGGGAATTTCTTATACAATATTTAAATCCAGACAGTACATTTAATTAAGAAGCTCCTATTCAAATACTATATATCCCTGTACTTGCAGCAAATACACTAAAAGTGTACTTGCAAATGATAAAGCAGGAATGAGGTGAATCACAATTTGCAACCTAGACACAAAAACAATAACTAAATGAATAAAACCCTAAAACATTAAGGAATGTTACACAAATAGTAGTCTTCAAAGGTTTGACAAAAAAGAAGATGAAGGCCTAAAACCATTGAGTTTTATATACTAAAGAGAAAGAGAAGATTTAGAACTTACAGGTAGATAACTACCTCACTAACTAACAATGTGAGTAGATTCCACGAACATTAGAGGGAGAGAAGGCCCTGGCTTCTCGTCTTGTATTTTATTCCCCCATGCAATGACAGAAACTGAGAGTAAGATATCCCAAGCATACTGTGGAATGAGGACAAACCAAAAGAATGATCAGGTGTAGGGACAAATGAGAATTCCATGCAGCACTCTTTCCCCTGGTTTATCTGAGTAAATTTGACTTCCAAGTGTAGTAAAGTGACTCAATATCACTATCGTCTAATGATCTAAAATTAATGCTTAACTATCACAGGTTTTTAAGAGAAAAAAACTTTGAAGATTATAAATAGTAGAAAGTTTGGCAGTACTAAAGACTTTCCACTCCTTAGCTAATCCTCTAGTACCTGCAGTCATAGTCCTATTTCTTCAGATCACTCTTTTTAATGTATAGGACAACCCCTATGCACATATTTTTATCTAATTATGTGACTGACCTATGCTTTATCAATATATTAAGTGTTCAGGAAAATAAAGGTTTCTGCAGACTTTAGATCTATAACAACAGAACTTGGAGCTTTTTGTTACAATACTTGGCATTTAGAATATATTTTGAATTTCATTTGAAACATATAAGATAAAAAAGATTTGGAGGAAAAACCAAGGAAATAGTAATATTACATTACATGTGATTATAGGGCCTTGCACGCTGCCAACCCAAGTTTGATTCCTCTGCCCCTCTCGGAGAGCTTGGCAAGCTACCGAGAGTACGTCGTTTGCATGGCAGAACCTGGCAAGCTACCCGTGGCATATTTGATATGCAAAAAACAGTAACAACAAGTCTCATAATGGAGACGTTACTGGTGCCCGCTCGAGCAAATCGATGAGCAACAGGATGACAGTGATAGTTACAGCCAAGACAATTGAGTTTATTTAGAAACAAACATCAAACCTTTGAATATTTAGACCATATTCAAGAAAAGACATCTCAGAATTATTACCAATTATTCTGTTGGCAAACACACTATATCTCCAAGACATTTTACTTCTCTGGTCATAATTAACTGCCATTTGATTGCAAAGGTATAATTTTAGGGCATAGTATATGTGAACAAAACATTGGATATGGAAATAAAAAGCCAACGTACTATAACAACTACAAGAATTTACAAACACTACATATTGGGGTAAATGTAATATTAAAAAGGCATTTTTATTTGAACAGGAAAATTATCCTATAATGTTAGTCACTAGAACTAGATAAAACTTTCAAAAATTCATTTATATCATTAAAAATTAAAAATAGTGTGTGAACCAAAATAAAGGACCAATATGATAAGTGCCATTCATCTTATGTTTATCACTTCATATGGTTTTTAAAATGTTCAATGAAACTGAGTAAGAAAATAAATGATCTAAATGAACAGCTTTCTGAAAGTACGAAAGATAACCAGATAAATTTAAAATGTTATACGGTAACAGGGAGATGGGGAGTTATCTTTTACTCATTGATTTACTTTCATCTTAAAACCTACTGGAGAAACATTTAAAATAGTTCTGCTTAAATAAACTAGGCAACGTTTTGTCCTGTAAGTGACAACTACTACTTCTCAATGAATCACAGGATATATATATTAATTAGTCATTTATGAATTAGACCAATTACGAAGTTTGGGTTATATGTTGTTATGAGACACAGTGCATGTCGCTTTTTTTTTTTTTTTTGCTTTTTGGGTCACACCCAGCAATGCACAGGGGTTGCACTGTATACTCAGGAATTACTCCTGGCAGTGCCAAGGGGACCATATGGGATGCTGGGAATCGAACCCGGGTTGGCCGTGTGGAAGGCGAACACCCTATCCTTTGTGCTATTGCTCCAGCCCCAAGTGCATGTCACTTTGAATAGGAAAATGAAAACGTGGGGTTTTGATTCATTATCTTATCCAAATAGCCTCTATTACCCTTCAGTAACATTAAATTACCTTGCAGGATTGTTTCAATTCCTGTCATTGAAGGGCTATTCCTCCCAGAATAACGAACACCTTACTGACACACTAATATATTCTGTGCATCCAATATTATCTTACTTTCCACTTGGAGAGACTGCCTTATTTACCATGGGCAGAAATGAATGAACTGCTCAGTTCTGTTTTTCACTTGACAAAGCAAAGGAGATTCTCCAAAAGCATTGGAGAAAGCTGCATTGCGGCAAGAAAGCTGGCTGTAGGGAGACACCAGGCCTTGGCTGTCAGCTTCCAATGGCACCAGTTCAACCCAAAGACACCATGAAAAGTGTGTGACACTGCGTTGCCATGCCTTGGATTTCTTTGAACACAAAATGCAGGCTTTCCGTAAGTTTATTTCCCCGCGAAGATGGGAACTTTGGCAATGATGTTCATACTCTCAAGACACTATTTCACTATTTCATTGCCTGCTCTGCAGAATCCAAATGTGGGGGAAAATTGGGGACAGCCTAATGATTTCAGTTGAAAATTTTAAAGTAAATTAAAGTTTCCCTTTAACCCTAGATTGCTGATGATATGAGTAACTCCCCCTCTGCCCCCCAGATCTATGCATTTTGAACCCTGGAAGGAATTCTTAATTCTGTTGCCATTCCCTTTGAACCACTAACTAATGAATTCAGCCTTTGGCATAAAAGTGAGCATTATTTAATGAGGTTGTCTAATGAGATGGTTTAATGAATAGACTGATTTATCCTGAAAATTGGACTGTCATTGAATTTCAGTCATGACTTTAGAATGTTTTTGAATATCTCGAAGTGGTGAAAGGGCATTATTGCATTATCCCGTAAGGCTGGAAGGGGACTCTTTTAAAGGGTGGAGTCTTTTATCAGTGTCTTCCATATATATAAACACTGTAACACTGTCACTGTCATCCTGTTGTTCATCGATTTGCTCAAGCAGGCACCAGTAATGTCTCCATTGTGAGACTTCTTGTTACTGTTTTTGGCATATTGAATACGCCACGGGTAGCTTGCCAAGCTCTGCTGTGCGGGGAGGAGATACTCTCGGTAGGTTGCCGGACTCTCAGAGAGGAATTGAACCTGAGTCGGCCTCGTGCAAGGCAAATGCCCTACCCACTGAATAAAAGAGACATATATGCATATGTTGACATCTGTATATTTTTTCTCACTTCCTTCAACTGATCTTGAGAATTTTTTAAAAGTCTGTTTGTAAAAGTGACTTCTCTTTATTTCTGCTATTAGGTCAAAGTTTTATTGTAGAGAAAGTTCACTGTCTTATAAGCAAATACACACCATGCATGTAAACCAAAGTACCTAAAATAAATTTTTGTAAATTAAAAAGATAATCTCCAGACAGGCACAGAGTCAGGAATATGTGACCTCTCCCATCTCCCTGTGTTTCTGGTAGCCTGGAAGCCCTGAGCTGTCTCTGGCACCATATAAGCTCGTTAATGGCCATGATCCAGACACTCACAAATAAACCTTGGAAGAGGAAGAGAGCAACATGCCGCAGAGATGTATCTGGACCCTCAAATCACCATCCCGTTAAAAATTTAATTCTATCTGTATCACACTATTCAAAATATTTGTGGTCATGTGACATCATAAACTCTATATAAGACTGTTATGTGCTAAACAGTCTCATAGCAGTTCTGTATGACTATTTCATTTAATGTTTCAATACTATAGCCAAGTTTTCTGTGCCTTATAAGTTCTTCTCTGGCTCTGAGAGAGCAGATATATTACCAATAGCAAGTGCCTTGTTCAGATTATATTTTAATAATGAACAAATGTAGCATAGTAGCACTGTCCTTCCATTGTTCATCAATTTGCTCAAGCAGGTACCAGTAATGTCTCCATTGTGAGACTTGTTGTTACTGTTTTTGGCATATCTAATATGTCAAGGGTAGCTTGCCAGGCTTTGCCGTGAAGGCAGGATACTCTTGGTAGCTTGCCGGGCTCTTTGAGAGGGATGGAGGAATCAAACCCAGGTTGGCCACGTGCAAGGCAAATGTCCTACCCATTGTGCTATTACTCTACCCAATGAACAAATGTAGGGGTATCAGTCTGTAAAGAGCATTTGAAAAGAAAAAGTGAAAAATTTTGTTGAAGAATGGCTAAAATTTCTTGCAACATATTAAATATTTTTAATATTGTTGAGAGTAGCTTTTCAAATTATAAGTTAAATTCTTTTACTATGTGAGGAACGAATGGATGAATGGAGACGTTATTGGTGCCCACTTGAGTGAATCAATGAACAATGGGATGACAGTGATACAGTGATACAGTGATGTGAGTAACAAAATTTTCTTTTCTCTAAATTTAGAAAAAGAAAAGAATAAATAGAATTTATGTTTTATATAGATACATATTAAATTCATATTCTATAGAATATTATTTCTTACTTCTCTGTTGGGCTGGAGCGATAGCACAGCGGTTAGGTGTTCGCCTTTCATGCAGCCGACCTGAGTTCAATTTCTCCACCCCTCTCGGAGAGCCCAGCAAGCTACCGAGAGTATCGAGCCCTCGAGGCAGAACCTGGCAAGGTACCTGTGGGTATTGGACATGCCAAAAACAGTAACAATAAGTCTCTCAATGAGAGACGTTACTGGTGCCTGCTCAAACAAATCAATGAGCAATGGGATGACAGTGACAGTGACTTCTCTGTTATAAAGAAAAGTATAAATATTCTTTATGCAGCAGTGCACAAATGTCTAGAAAGGAAGAATATCATTATAAACATATCCTTGGATATGCAGAACAAATATTTTCTCTCACTAATTGATTTCAATAAAATTGAACAATGAAATTATGTACTTTAAAAATGTTTATTTTAGACTGATTTTTGGTTTGTCTAATATCCAAATAGCACATACAGGACAAAAGGATCATGCATTAAAATAATTAGTGTATCTCAATTTATCAATGCAAGTTTAATTGTGCTAATATTTGGCAATATGATATGCTAAAAAATATAAAAGAAATGGGAAATGGGTCAGTACTCAAAATCTGATTTCAGCATTTCTTTGTCTTATTATTCAAAACAGGAACATATATATAATATCAGCCTATAAATATGTAATTTACCAATAGTTCTGTATTTTCTAAACTCATATTTTATTTCTACAGCTTTATGATTGTGTTAAATTAGCTGATCTTCTTACATCACTGAGTCACTTACAGGTAGAAGATGAAGTTTACATTCATTTATTTGTTAAGGTGAAGTGACAAGATATTGGAAGTATCTGCTAATTTCCTTAATAATTCAGTTGAAATATTTGCTTCCATTACTATGAAAATTGTTTCGATTCCCAGCATCCCATATGGTCCCCCGAGCACCTCCAGGAGTAATTCCTGAGTGCAGAGCCAGGAGTAAGCCCTGAGCATCACCGAGTGTGACCCAGAAACCAAAATAAAAGAAAAAAGAATAATAGAGCTAAATACCCAAACCATAAAGTTAGCAACACTAAAATCATGAGACTGAAACTTTAATAACCTAATTTATATGGTGCCTGTCAAGATGGCAGGATGGGGCTGGCACATAGGATGGGGTTCGAGAGGGAACCTGGGTTGAGGGAAGTTGACACTGCTGGTGGGATTGGTGATGGAACATTGAATATCAAAACCCCAACTAGGAATAACTTTGTAACTCATGTTGTCTTAATGAAATAAAATCTGGAAAAAAAATCTTCAAAATATGTTTAAAAAAACCCCAAATCATCAATAGTTTCATGCGCTGTATAAATATTATTGAGTTTGTGGTTGGTCAAGGATCAGTTGAGTCTTTTTGTCTGTTTTCTCTAATTTGGGAATTACACAGTAATATTTTTAAGTTTCTCACCTGTAGAGTAAAAGTCATAGCTCATTGATATAATCTGAAAATAAGAAGTCCATGATACACAATCTACATAATCTACAAAGTCCAAGATACACAAAAGGTTCTCATTAATGAGAAACTATAATGATTCATAAGCAATATCAGTCTTGGTTATGATCAAAATCAAAAGTAAATATTTAAAGGTAAAAACTGAACATCTTGTTAGAGGAAATAGAATTGTAAACAAAACCACATTTGATTTTTGTTTTGGTTCTTATTTGCTTATGACAATATTCAGGATATATTTCATGTCCTTGTAAAAACTCCAATACAATATAGAGAGTGATTAATTTCATATGACAAATTTAACATTAATGTCCTAAATTTGGAAAAGCTTTTATCTAAAATATTTGAATTCAGAATTTTTTCTAAATTCATAGAAAATTTAGTGACTAACATACATAGAGAAATAATATGAGAAATAATTGGGATAATTTTTAGTATTTTCCATATGAGATTCTAATTAAAAAGTACAAAGATAAGCTCTTTAGTGAAATTTACCAAGTGTCAATCAAGCATCTCTCTATGAGTTTTGTTGATACTAAAGAATGGCTTTTATTTGGCCTTTAACTTTCAACTAGATCAACAAAGTCAGAAGCAACTGCCAGAGGTATTAAAAGTCCAAAGTCTAGGGGAAATGGAGGTTAAATTGTAAACAAAATATGTCATGGCATTGATCTCACAGTACTGCTGACAGAGTTTCTAAAAAATATCAGCTTCGGTAAATAAATTCCATCAAAATGACACAAATAGATGGATTTGATTATTTTGCTTTGAAAGGTACATTTCTTTAATCTTGTGGGTGCTTTTCAATTTATAAAAGATTAAGTGAACTGATTTTTTTTTAAGTTAGTGCCACAGTTATTTGGGGTGATGGCAGAAAGTTATTGGGCTGCTTACCTGTGGCAAGTCAAATTACCTTAGCTATTATTTTGCTTTTTTTCCGCTCAGTTAGGTAATAAAAAATTTTTGAGTTACTTGCATACTTTGAAGTACTAAAGACATAAGATAAATTGTATCTAAGGTAAACCAAATAAAATTAGTTTGTGAAGATTTAATAATTAGAGTTGCAATGTGTTGATTGAACAAAACAAAAATAGCTTTGCTCACATAAAATAATTGATAATTATAGTGATAACAATATTGTTATTACATTTGGGGCCACATTAGTTTATATAATGCAAACAAATATAAATCAGTAAAAATATAGACTGAGATAATTTTTTTTTTTTTGCTGAGATAATTTTTTTTTTTTGCTTTTTGGGTCACACCTGGCGATGCACAAGGGTCACTCCTGGCTCTGCACTCAGGAATTACCCCTGGCGGTGCTCAGGGGACCATATGGGATGCTGGGAATCGAACCCGGGTCGGCCGCGTGCAAGGCAAACGCCCTACCCGCTGTGCTATCACTCCAGCCCCTGCTGAGATAATTTTTAATATTCATATCCTATAAGCATTCTGTTTAAGAATTTTCACAATTATATTTAGAAATGAAACTGTGCTTTCAAAATGCTCAAAAGTTGCCCCAGTAAAACATTTTATACTGATTTATATTTTATTCATATTTAATTAAAGGAAAAGAATTATTTTACTTTCCAAAAATTATTCTTTCAAAGTTAGAATATATGTAAGAAAACATTCAAACTGCCCTGCCAGAAAAAAAACATGTAAAAATGGTATATATTTAAGCTTAATAGCTTAAAAAAATAGAAAACATCTATGCCTTTTAATGACTCTACAATGCAATACTTTATAATTGCATCTTATTTTATAAATACAAAATTATGCCTCTAATGTTACGTAAAAAATTGATTCCTTTCGATACTAGTGACACTAATTAAATCAAAATGAGAAAGGCAGAAATAAATGGAATATAATTGAGAATCCCAAATAAACCGACCCATGAGGTCATTTAGGTTGACATCTGTTTTTATTTATGACAGAAAAGCAAACTTTAAGGTGGGAAGTCTTCTCAATGAATGGTGCTGGGAAAGCTGGACAGACACATTCAAAACACCGTGCCTTGAGTACTACCTAACTATACCATAAGCATAAACCCAATGTGTATTAAAATCATGAATGAAAGGCTAGAAGCTAGGTGCTTTGGAGGGAACTAGAATCAATGGTGCAGTCATTGATGCAATTCTCAGCAATGATGAAATAATGACTCTAAAATTATGTGAACTATGATGGTACCTCAATAAAATAGCACTGCACTATAGCACTGTCGTCCCGTTGTTTAATGATTTGCTCGAGCGGGCACCACTAAGGTCTCCATAGTGAGACTTGTTGTTACTGTTTTTGGCATACCAAATACGCCACAGGTAGCTTGCCAGGCTCTGCAATGCAGGTGGAGTACTCTCGGTAGCTTGCCAGGCTCTCCGAGAGGGATGGAAGAATTGAACCCAGATTGGCTCCGTGCAAGGCAAACGCCCTACCCTCTGTGCTATCAAACCTCTTCTGTCCGTTAAGGGAGCTTTTTTAAAACTTCTTGCAAAACTTCTTGCAAGACTTTGATAGCACCTCAATAAAATACTTAAAAAAACTCAAAACCATAAAATATATGAGGAAAACAAGAGAGGTAAGTTTTTAAACTCAGCCCTTAGTAATATCTCTTTGGGCATATATTCAAAAGCAATGGCACTATATGAACATAATAAAAACTTTATACAGTTAAAGAAATAATTATTTAAATAGTATAAACCTACCAGTGTGAACTATATTCAAATTATGTAAAGAAGGAAAAATTCTCCACAACAAAACACCAGGCAAGCCACTTAAAAAATTAAAGACATAATGATTAAGATATCATTCAGAAATGTAAGACCCAGGAGAAAGTCAACTAATCAAGCTCAAGTATTCTTTTATCTTACCATTATCAATAGCTATCATTTGTTAAAATTATGGCCTCTAGAAAATTATGCAAATGAATGAAATGCAGTATAATTTGTTTCATAACCTTGAAACTTAATTCTATCACCTAATGACTTGTTTTTCCTCTTTAAAAATAAAGAATAGTTTCAAAGTGGCTTGTTTCAAATCTGAGAGTGATTTTTCAAGATGCACTTTTTCCCCTTCTGATTAGGCACATATTCTGTTATGAAAATCATAAAATAGTATGAGGCAACACTGGTAGATTTTTATTTGAGTAACTTATTTTATACATCCTATGTTTAGACTCTTATAAAAATATTTATTATATCTTGAAATTGAAAATCAGAAGCATAATTCTATTTATTCATGTGTCATTTGTACAAAACTTATTATGAAATGTTTTAAAAGATACTACCTCTAACAAAGCTGAATCACAACAATAAAATGTTATGTAGATGCGAGTTTTTGATATATACCACTAGTGGGGCAGTATGTAAGATTTATTTTTCTAATACATTTTTTTCTTAGTGTTATGGTCCTGCTGAGAAAATTTAAACTTATAACTGCTATTACAATTTTTGAAAAATTCCTTTTTAAAAAAAATTAAGTAAGGAATTCAGTTCGAGAAATATGATAGGAGAGAGAGAAAACACAGGCTTTTTCAGAATGGAAAATATGCTTTATTATGAAATTTAATAAATTGAAGTTGCAAAGAAAAATATTCTAATTCCAAAATAAGATTTTGAGCAAAAGTAAGCATATGTTTGAATTTTAAAAAATGTCAACCTCTATGTAGTTTTATCACCTTTTCAAAGACAAGGAGATTCAATAGTCATATAATTTTAAACTTTAGATTTTAAAATATTTTAAAATGTTTATAGCGAACATCTACACTTCTTTTTTTCAAACATCTACACTTAAAAGATAAAATGAGCACATTTAAATATCACAGAAAGCAAATACTAGATGATCTTGCTCAATGTGGGATCGAGAGGAGTAAGCACGGCAGGCACAGATGAAAACCAACCAATCCTTGAAACTAAAGTTCCTGATGATCCCAGAAGGTGGGATGAAGACAAGACTAGGTCAGATGATCTCACTGCCAGACCCCCAAACTGTCCTGACACAGACATGTCCACCTGGAAATAATGCTACAACTACTCCTCTTATATGACTATCCTAGTTCACAGAAAGAATACAGCCATAAATCTCAGTGAACTAAATGGAGTAACTAATTGAAGATCTTCATGTCAAAGTGAAATACCACTGCATAGTAAGAAAAATTATCTGAACAACAGAGATTTAAGCAGTAGCCCCCTAGTATATACAACTGAGCAGATCAGTACTTAGGTAACTAGGAACTTAAGGCTCCACCATCAACACCCATAAAACTCAAAGAACAATGGGGAAACAAAGGAACTCAGCTTCTGTGTTAGACAGGGAAGGAGCCCAGCAAGTCCTCAAGCTTATCAAAACTCTCCCTTCTGGTTGATGACCCCAAATCAATAACTCACTGCATAGGCAATAGAAATGAAGCAAGCATCGACTAGTGCGCTGGATGCATAATTAAACCAACTCAAAGAACAACTGATTCAGAGTCTGAAAGATTTCATACAAATTGAACTTAAGAAGCTAAAGAACACAATAGCAAGTCATGATAGCAGAATTTCACAGGTGGAGAATCATATAGATGAACTTGAAGATAAAATAAAAGCCAGCATGGAAATGGAAGTAGCAAAAAAAAAAAAAAGAACAAAAGAATAGAAGAGAATGTATGGTAGTTAATGGGGAATAGCAAGAACAATCTACAATTTATAATCCTATAATCTATAATGGCAATTTTTTTTTGTTTTTTGGGTCACACTTGGCAATGCTCAGGGGTTACTCCTGACTTTGCACTCAGGAATTACCCCTGGTGGTGCTCAGGGGACCATATGGGATGCTAGGAATAGATACCCGGTCGACTGCGTGCAAGGTTAACGCCCTCCCCGCCGTGCTATCACTCCAGCCGTATAACAGCAATCCTATAATCACTGTCACTGTCACTGCTCATCAATTTGTTTGAGTGGGGACCAGTAACGTTTCTCATTGTGAGACTTATTTGTTGTTTTTTTTTTTAAATTTATTTTATTGAATCACCATGTGAAAAGTTACAAAGTTCTCAGGCTTATGTCTCAGTTATACAATGTTCAAACACCCGTCCCTTCACCAGTGCCCATATTCCACCACCAAAAACCCCAGTATGCCTCCCACCCCCACCCCCCACCCCCGCCTTGGTAACTGATAAATTTCACTCTTCTCTTTACCTTGATTACATTCCATATTTCAACACAAAACTCACAATTGTTGTTGGAATTTCAACACAGACTTGAAACCGGGACACCTGGGCAGGCTCGGGCCGGGGCCGAAGCTCGGGCTCCGGCCGAGATTCGACCCGGGTGGCCATGCCTCTGCACAGCCGCGTGAATGCCGAATGAGCAGGAACCAGAGGCAGCTATAAGACTTGTTGGTGTTTTTGGCATATCCAATACGCCATGGGTAGCTTGCCAGGCTCTGCCGTGCGGGCGCAATACTCTCGGTAGCTTGCCTGGCTCTCCGAGAGGGGCAGAGGAATCGAACACAGGTCGGCAGCTTGAAAGGCGAACGCCCTACCGCTGTGCTATCGCTCCAGCCCCAATCTTATAATAACAAGAACAATCTATAATCCTATAATCTCGAATTATAGGAATACCAGAAGAGGGAAAAGAGGAAGAAGAAATGGTGGTAGACATAAAACTGAAAACTTCCCCACTCTCTGTAAGGTGTCTGCTACACGGATTCAAAAAGCCCAAAGATTTTAGCAAACAAAATACTAACAGGGCATAATGCCAATAATGCTGAGACACAGAGCAATCAAAAGGGCAAAAACCAGCAAGGGACAGGCTACATAAGCATCAAGAGAGAAAATAAAATCCTCAAATATCAGGGAAATAACATAAGACTCCACTATGAAACTGTACAAGCAAGACAAAAGTGGCATAACATATTCAAAGTAATCCCCAAGAAAAACTTCCAACCCAGAGCCACTACCCAGCAAATATTTTATTTAGAAAGAAGGGAGGGGTAAAAGCATTCTCAGACAAGCAAGAACTAGAGGCATTTGCTTTAAGTTGGCCCCTAAAGGAATGATGAAAACTATAGCCAAACATACAAGCAACAACCCCACACGGAAAAAAAGGCAGCACAATTATATTAATAAATATAACATCCTTTGATACTATTTCAACGTTTTTAATTTGTTTTTTATATGGAGGCTATACTGGGAAGTTTTGAGGGCTTTTGTACCAGCTTACAGCCTATCTGGTTAAGCTTGGGTCAGAGGTGTCCGTTGGACCACTTGGGCCATAACTGCCAGTTTTCAAGGCACCGTGGGGTGCTGGGATCAAACCCAGGGACTTCGCCCTAGCTAGGCATGTGCTCTGCCACTGCAACTCTTGCTGTAGCCCCACGCACACTTTTCATTGTATTGAAGATTACAATGTCCTTGGAACATTTGACAAAACTATATTTTTACTAACAAAGGCAAAACTGAGTAACTGTATTACAAGCACACTTATTTTCACATACATACACAATTTCAATACGTTCTCTCCTGGGCAGAAAATGATTATTCATCCACCAGACCAGTATAACATTTAAATAATATTGTGAATCAAAGTATTTTTGTGATACAATAGTAAAATAAAAGTCTAACAATATTCAACAGTGGCTGACAAATATTGCCTGTCAAACCATAATGCCAATGTCTCCCTTCACTGAACAAGTTCCATTAATTTGCTTTAAATTTGGCAAAAGGCTTACTGCTGGGAACACAATGGCAGATACTTCATTAAGAGTCCAGCTGGTTCTCATAAATGGTTGAATCCAAATCAATATCCACCCCAGCCATTTGCCCTTATGTGATTGGGTCAGGTACAATGCACTATTCATTCAGGCTCTGAAATGGAAACCAATTATGTCTATGTGCTGCTCACACAGTCACTTAAAGGATGCTGTCCCAAAGAACAATATTTTTTTAAATGAAAAAGAGCTGATTGCATTTTAATTAATAAACACGTAGTAAGAATAAGCACTGTTCAATTTGATTCCAAATTTAGTATGGATACAATTCAAACTACACATCTCACAGCTAAACATGGTCTCCATATGATAATGTATTGCAGATTTTTGTTCACTTTTCTTTCTTTAAAAGTAATTTATCTATCTTGTTTTATGGAAATGCAACAGTTTATTTGATAAAATATATATTTTTTAATCTAGCATCATCTATGTTCATAAAATTTTCTGTATGTAATGTATGTTTTTATTGCTGGATATGGGAAAAACTAAAACCATGGAAATGTACTGAAAAATATTTACAGAAATTTTAAAGATAAAAGAGCACTGAAAATGCTTGAGATCAAAGGGAGTTATTAGAAAATACTTTTAATATAATGTATAATATATTTATTCATAGGGAGAAATTTTTATCTTTAGAGGTTCTTCATTTTATATCAAACTAACCCACTATCACTATTCTCTAAGCAAACATTTATGTTCCTACATTTTATTCCTGCTCTATAAAATTTTATTAATAGTGATTAAAAACAAGACAACTTCAAACAGAAACAGAGTTTCTTGTTTATGCTGTAAAAAGTATTTGCCTATTTGTTTATTGCTAAGGAAAAGAATGACTGTTTTGATTATCCTTTAGTACTACTAATTCAAGCATTCACCAATTCACCCAGCACTTATTGA
Organism: Sorex araneus; assembly: GCF_027595985.1. NCBI lineage: Eukaryota > Metazoa > Chordata > Mammalia > Eulipotyphla > Soricidae > Sorex > Sorex araneus. The sequence continues at coordinate 10,479,714 of NC_073307.1, read as the reverse complement.
CACACTACTGCCTGTAGATAGTGATTACTGTGAAAAAGGGTAAAAATAAAAAAAAATTAAAAATTAAAATTTGTCTTATATACTACATATAGAGGATTACAGTAAGGGAAGGGAATTAAAAAATGTATTCATATATATATATATTAATTCCTAGAGAAAAACACAAAGAATAAAGACAGAAAAAATCAAATGGCGATCATGAAAGAATTTAAGAGGTTCTAAATACTTGATCAAGAAATTACTCAACAACAAGAGATTTTTTTGAGGCAGGATATTGGAGAGGTAAGTAAAGGATCAAGTGTGGTTGCTGAAGAAAAGAGCCTGGCAGAGCTCCCCTGGCATATTCAATATGCCAAAAACAGTAACAAGTCTCACAATGGAGATCTTACTGGTGCCCGCTCGAGCAAATTGATAAACAATGGCACAACAGTGCTACAGTGCTACCACAGAAATACAGGTTCAAGCATTTGGAATAATAAGGCCAATACATCCAGATTAGATTTAAAGTGATCTTTTATAACTTGCTTTGAATTTCAATCACAAACTAATTATCAAAAATTGGTTACCCATATTCAAATTATTTCAACAATGTAAACAAACAACATGACTCAAAATATTGAAAACTATCTCCCTAAGTAGGTGGCCGTGTCTCTGTGAGATGTGAAGAGAAATAACTTACTAATGGAAGTTAAAATACTTTATTAGGTATTGTACCAAGTTCCCATGGAAATGTCTTTGATCCTGAGCAGACCATAAGGTGAATATACATTGGCAAAAATTCTCAGGTACACTACTGGTACTATATCTGAGTAATATTCTGCAGGTGCTAAAATTTAATTCTATCCTCAGCAGTATAACTTTCATATTCCATGTAAGATTCTTGAATATCAATGCAGAGACAGTCACATGCATTGTCTTAATATCAATGTAAGAGAGAAAATATGTCACCTATTTGCATAACAGTTGAAATATTTCTTTCTCCCTTGAGTGGAAGATCAATGGCATAGAGAATCAGAACTGCCAATTAGAGAACGGAATTGTACATCTTCAATGTTAATCAGGATTATTTATTAAGTAGTGGTTGATTTAATCACAACCTTAGAACAATGAGGACACTATAATACTACTCAGAATGCAATTATGAAAGCTCAGCAAATAGATATCAAGAAATAAATTACTAGATCTCAGTTTGAAAAGGTTTTCCCAAGACAAACATTAGAAATGTGCTGAACATTGATAGTAATCTCTTTCTCTCTCTTTCTTTCTCTCTCTCAACAGCAATCTCTACAACAACACAATCTTAGTTTGATAGTTACAAAAAATCCCTTGATTTCTAGTGAGTTGCATTGACTATAAATTAAGTTGCTATAACACATATATATTTGCCTTTGGGATTACATCCAGAGCTGCTAAGGGACTATTCCTGGATCTGCACTCAGATGTCACTCCTGATGGTATTTAGAGGGTCATACACTGCTGGAGATCAAGCCAAAGCCTCTTGTATGCAATTCATCTGTTCAGTCCACGACGGCTTTCACTGGACGAGATGATGGGGAGTGAAGTTAGTCACAAGAGCTTAGTAGTGAAGAAGCAAGCATCGGTACATGTTTGTCTCTTTTTTGTGATAAACATTATGTTAACATACAATATAGTTTATACTCCTTTTTAGATGATATAGTTTAAGCTTGGTTCAGTTCACGAAGGGTATATCCAGATTACTTGATCTCAATATCACAGTAAGCCTACAGGGACTGAGTTTATTTGGGGACCATGAAGCATAGTAGTAAATGAGGCATGAGAAAAACTGTTGAAGATCTCAGTAATGACTCCTTTTTGTTCTAATGGCATATTTGGAAGATCTCAATAATGACTTCTTTTTGTCCCAATGACATACTCATAACTTTGACAATCTCTCTCTCTCTCTCTCTCTCTCTGTCTCTCTCTCTCTGTCTCTCTCTCTCTGTGTATTGGGGCCATATCCATCTTTTTACTACATTGCAATTTATAGTTGCAATGTTTAAAAATGCAGAGTTTTGCAGCATGGTTATAGATTTATCAAGCAGTTGACAGAAAAGACTAAATGAAAAGAACCTGGCTATTGACTGACACTATTAAAACACAGAATTAATGAACCATCAACCTCTCGTACTTTAGCACTTCATACAGGTACGGTAATTTTGACTATTTATGTCACCATGAGTGACACTTTTTGCTGAGACAAAATGAAGGTATTCTGAAATAAATGTCCAAAGTAGAATAATGAGATTTATCTTTTATATAGACTAAGAGCATTATCCCCATGCTTCCAAAGTTACTTTCTTTGTATTCTTGAAATGAGCTATTATGTTTTTTGACAAAAATTATGCTGCTTTAGTTAAAATATTTCAAAGAAGTTTTGTATTATTAAAGCAATCTCAAGTTTAGAGTCATCCATGATTACAACCTTTTCTTCTAAAACTGTTTTCAGGTTGACTAATGTGATAAAACTTAAATTTTTTTCCATAATTACCATAAATGCCTAAAACAGCTTCAGAAAAAATACATATCTAATTTCTGAAAAAAAGAATAATAATGCAACAATTAATGTTTATCTCTAAGAAGAAAGATTAATTTGCTCCTCATGGATTTACTGGCAATGAGTAAAACACATTGAGTAAAACATATTTTGTTTGTTTTTCAAATAGTTTTGTGGGTCCCCAAGAAAAACTTTTAATGTTTCTGCTTTGCTTATACCTAAAATGATTCTAAGTCTTATAATAATATATCTAGTTTAAAAGAACAGCAAGATGAACTTTCATTAAAAGTCCTTATTTTTAATTTATAGATCTTTTTAATAATTATATATTAAACTGATCAGTTATGTATATCAACAACATAAACTTTAATCTCTGCATGTGTATAATGACAATAACATATTATAATATATTATATAACAATAATACTCCTGTTATTGGAGATAAATTACATTGAACTCCTTTGAAAATGGCTAGATGATAAAAAAGATGTTTGTAATACATAGTAAAAATTCTATTCTACAAAAAAATCAATATAAATTCCAAGAAATAGCTATGCCAACACATGCTATTATTTGTGGTAATTTAGTACATTTAAGGAAAAGTAAGAAAATTATTTTGTATTGACAAAATAAAATTAAAGCTTTTAAAAATCATCTCGACCCAATCTGTGGACTTCCTCCTCTTTTCCCTGAGCGCCAATGAAGTACTTGATTATATAAAGTGCTAAACCATAAAGTGGTTGTTTGCTGATTTTCAGAGTTGTATGTAATGAGATCAAATCAATTTCCATTATCTCTCTCCTGGGAAGTCATGAATCAATAATAAACTCACTTCGACAGAAAATAACAAATCGCCATTTAATGACTAACTATCAGATAAGCCCTGAATCATATATTAAATGTCATAATAAAAGCAGTAAAATAGTACTAAAAACACCTCTTGGTAAAAGCATGATACGATGTAGTTTAAAACATGCATGAACTTTGTACACACACCTTGGCAACTTAATGAGGGAAATCCCAAACAAACACTTTCAGTTTGAGGAACACTGCAAACTGTTCCAATATTTTCAATCATAAGCCTCCTAAGGAGAATTTGAAAACCGCTCTGCCAAGTTGGAGGTGCCAGCACTACATTAAAACTGACTAAAGCAGAGAACTCATGGCTGCTTCTCCCGGAAGGGAGCATAAAATGAGGCCCCCATATCCATGCCACCAGACTCCTCGCCAGGCTGTTTTCACTTGGGGCACCCTCCCTGCCCCGAGGGCCCCAGCGCCGGCAGCCGACCTCCACTTTCCAACTGCCACCACGCTCTGGGCTGCCCTCCACATGCTCGGGCCGAGCTTCATATATGAGTGAACATGTTCTTGGAACACAATGCCACTTTCGTGGTCGTGTGACACATCTTAAGTACTCCCTACCCATTCTCCATATTATCACACCATAGTTGATGGGGTTCAGACAGTAGGCAACAAATCATGCTTTCAGATATACATACCAAAGCTCATATCATCCAAACTTTAAAATCATGTCAGTGCAATCCTGCCAAAATAGAACAAACTTCAAACTGTTTCTTATATGAACAGTTTTTTTGTAAGCATGTTTAGCAGTTCTTCGTAACAGACAATACAAAACATATTCTTTCGGTTGTGTTTTGGGACAGGGATTGGGGCTTGAGATGGAAACATCCCAAATTTGGTGGTGGGAAGATGTAATGGTGGTGGGATTGGTGTCTGAATATAAAATGTAATCAAATATTGTGAACTATTTCTGGAACAGGGATTGGGCTTGTGGTGGAAACATCCTGAATTTGGTGGTGGGAAGGTATAATGGTGATGGGATTGGTGTTTGAATACTAAATGCAATCAAATATTGTGAACTAACTTAAAAAATTTAAAAAATTAAATATTAAAAAAAATGACTAAAGCATCATCTGGGGGCAGCCCTGAGCAGGGCCGGTGAGTTCTTCTCCCCACCCCAACAGAACCTGGGCAGTCCAAAAAACTCCAGAACTCAATCGCTGTCATGCTCCCAGCCAATCTCCACAGGCTTGGATGAGCTTCATCCATGAATTAATCTGCTCATGATGAAAATCTCCAGGTTCACAGATAGTCTGGAATGGGCAACCCTCCCCCACTTACCTGTGCTTCTGGTAGCCTGGCAGTCACACCAGGAACTACCACTGGCACCATATAAACTCATTAATGGCCATAATCTAGAAACTCAGAAATAAATCTTTCTGAAGAGAAAAACACAGAATGATATGCAGTAGAGATGCCTCTGTGTCCTCCAAAGTCACCATCCAGTTAAAAAAAGTTAATTAACTTCAGCTGTATAACAGTATTTAATATTTTAGAATTCCTGGAGCAACATCTCAGACTCTATACCACTGATGTTCCAAGAGTAATAAACAGCATTTTCTGGGGTTTAAAGTAGAAGGTAACCAAATTTAGGGAGAAAAAAAATATATATATAAGCACAGAAAGTTCAACCTTTAACAACATGTTAGTAATCTCTTATAATAAGGATTTACTATTGCAGGGTGAAACACAACAATTCTCAAACACTTTACTTAAGGAAATTTTCTGGGGATCATTTTTAGTGGATTATTCATAGCAAGCAATACAAAATCAATTATTTAGGTCCTGCTTTGGGGGCAGGGTTTGGGGGTTTGGTGGAAACATTAGAAATATGGTAGGGGTAGGTGTAATGGTTGTGGGATTGGAGTTGGAATACTAAATGTAACAAATTATTGTGAACAACTTAAAAATAAATTTAAAAATTAAGAAGAAAAAACTGACTAAAGCAGGTTGGGAATGCATTGAAAGGCTTTTTTAAAAAAAAGAATATCTGAAACACAGGTGTTTGGAAATTCAAAAGGAACAGGAAGGCAAAGTGCACTAACATTTGTGAAACATAAAATAAGAAAGAAAAGTACATTAACAAACACGGAAATTGAAAACAGGCAAAAGGACTGTTTCCATGCAGGAAATAATGCAAGAAGAAAATAAAGTATAAGCAATTCACACACGTCAGTGGATGTGTAATGGTGGGGGTTGCTAACTCAAATGACTGGGCAGATTGCTCCCTCCAAAAGTCGTCTGGATGGGGGATGAGGGTCTCGTTCCTTCATGATTGACACCAGGCAGCATGGAGCAGAGTTAGCCCTAGAATAAGGCCTTCTGTGACTTATTCTGCATAAAAAGATGCCTTTATTTATTTGTTTGTTTTAGTTTGTTGGATTTTTTGCGGAGGAGGGCACATTCAGCAGTTATTCAGGATTCCTCTTTGTCCTGCACATGGAAATTAGTCCTGGCAGACTGCAGATACCACATCAGGTGCTGGGGATTCAACCAGGGTCAGCTGCATGAAAGGCAAGTGCCCTACCCAGTATACTATCGTTCAGGCCCCAGAAATGCTGTTTTCTAAATGCCCAGAATAGAGGACATTCTTGTATCTTTCCACGTGGTCAGATATGATACATGATAAAGTTATTAAATTAGAGCTTAAATGGTTTGCTCTTTTTTTTTTCGGTTTTGGTCCCCACCCATAGGTGCTCAGGGCCTCTTCCTTGCTCTGCACTCAGAAACCACTCATCGTGAAGCCTTGATGCCTGTTAACCCATTACTTCTTGTTTTCTTCTTCCTCTTGATTTGTTTCATTTTTGTCTGTCTCCTTCCTAAACACTGGGCACAAGGCTGATCTAAGCATTCCCTTTTGCCTACACTACATTTCCCAGTCTAGCTCGTGGGGCGATTTAACTCGGGTTGACTGTGTGCAAGGCAAACACTCTACATGTTTTTCTATCTCTTCAGCCCCCTCTTTAAGATGAACTTTAAAGTGCAATGTACATTACATTCTGTACACTTAAAAATGTTTTAGATATAGTCTAGAACCTTTAAATATTTTCAAATAAGTTTCACTGGTAAACACAAATTTAAGTTTGAAATGATTTCTTATGAGCTAGCACTTTTTTTTGAAAAAAAAAAAACCAGAAATGTCAATAATGAGGTAGTGCACATAATGACTTTAGAGCATTTCAGGAACATGAAACATGAACCTCCACACCCTCAATTTTCATAGAAAGAAAATTTGTATTTCACACATTCTATTATATGAATTTAATATAATATTGGATAAAACATTTTTCTACTTAACTATTGTAATGGTTCTCAGTGATACTAGTAGATTAGGAACAAATAAAGGAAAATACAACCAACTGTGAAATAATACCTTAGTTGGATTATAGCCTTTATCATTTATGACAATGTTTTATTTAACTTCAAAACTACGGTCAAATCACTTCCTTACAATCACGAGTTTCAGTGAGTGGGCAGATTTTTCTTTTTCTTTTCTTTTCTTTTCTTTTCTTTTCTTTTTGGTGAGGCTATTTCATGACTTAGTAACACTTCCTCTATGATAGTGAATAAATTCTGAAATTTATATTGATGAATATATATTCATCAATATAGATGATGTCTATACAGAGAGTCTCTTGCCCGCATGCCTGGCTGTCTTCCCTGGGGCCCCTTGAGCGGATGGGCTCCAGCTTCCCTCTCCACCCCGAGCAGAGCTCCCGGCGGCCAAAGACCACCAGAACCTAGCTACAGTCATGCTCGAGGCCCCTCTCCACACGTTCTGACAGACCTCACGCATAAGGTACTGGCAGAGGAACCCAGGTGTGTGTAATACCATCAACGGCCAACATCTAGAGACTTAAAAAAAAAAGCTCCCAGAAGCAATATTTTATAACCTACTTCTCCCTTTGGGAGAAACTAGCAAGCTTCTGAGAGTTTCCTGCCCACATGGGACAGCCTTGCAAGCTTCCCATGGTGTCTTCATATGCTAAATGCAGTAACAAGCTGAATCTCATTCCCCTGACCCTGAAAAAGCTTCAGGTGTGACATCGTTGGGAGGGCCCAGTTGAGAGAGACTTCTAAGATCTCAGGGAAAGGATGAATGGAGAGGTTACTGTGCCCACTCGAGAAATTGATGATTAACGGGATTTTGTGATTGTGATATTGATGAAAATTTGCTGAGTTGATGGACAATAAAAATTATCAACCAAATTTCTAAACACTATAAATCATACCTCTCAGAAATCCCTGTCACTGTCATCCCGTTGCTCATTGATTTGTTTGGGCGAACACCAGTAATGTCTCTCGATTGTGAAACTTATTTGTTACTGTTTTTGGCACATCCAATACACCACGGGTAGCTTGCCAGGCTCTGCTGTGCAGGCAGGGATACTCTCGGTAGCTTGCTAGGCTCTCTGAGAGGGGCGGAGAAATCGAACACGGGTCGTCCTCGTGAAAGGCGAATGCCCTACCACTGTGCTATGACTCCAGATATACTTGAAATTATTTATTAATGATGAGTACTGCATTAATCTACTGCTTAAACTGCAAAGCATGTATGTGTAATGGATTTGAGTGATATAATGATTAGATAAAGGTTCTCAATTGATTCATTGACAAATGAATTTATTAAGTATGTAGGGTTTTTTCAACATTCTATCACTTTTATGATAGGAGTCATTCTATTTTTTTAATCATTGTATCTTTTTTAAAAATTTATTCTTTTATTGAATCACCATGTGGAAAGTTACAAAGCTTTCAGGTTTAAGTCTCAGTTATACAATGATCAAACACCCATCCCTTCACCAGTGCACATATTCCACCACCAAGAATCACAGTATACCTCCCCCACAACCCCCCACCTCCCCAGCCCCCAACCCCGCCTGTGTAACTGATAAATTTCACTTTACTTTCACTTTACTCTGATTACATTCAATATTTTAACAAAAAACTCACTATTATTGTTTGGAGTTTCTTCCCCATAAGTCGGGCCTGCTGAAAAGGAAGCATTTGATAATTTGTTTTCCATTGCTGAGAATGAAGAGATATGAGGTCAAGCGGCCGCACTAGCAGCCACACGGTTTTGTATTTCTGTATTTTAGTATTTTAGTAATTAAGTCCAGAGAAATATCTTCCAGAAATTGCATCATTGCAGGCTTGTACCTCTCAGCTACTTTATATTCCACATATGAGTGCAATCTTTCTATGTCTGTCTCTTTTTTTCTAGGAGTCACATTCTTAAGTATATTATGTCTATTAAATAAAAATACATTGATGTCAGTGAAAACAGAAAAGACACGTTTCCCATTTGAAAACTGAACTTAAATTATATATAAGCCTTATATATAGTTTGTTTTATTCTTGTTTTAACAGGCTACCAATGAAATGGATTGGAATCAGTGTCAATATAAATTGTGAAATGATAGCTCTGGTTCAAGGTAGGTTAACTTGTTGCTAATGGCCAATGGAAATAAACTCATAGGTTCTCTTGCAACAGAACTGTAATTACCAAAGAATGGGAGTTGAGTGTTATGGAAGGATGGTGTAAACTAGAAGTGACAAAACAATAGAGAGTTGTGGTGATTTGGTCGTTGTGGAGAAGGTACAATAACTTTTTTTTTTTTTTAGAGATCCAAACATATATATTTATTTATGAGCGTATATTTGTATTTAGGCAGAGATATCAGACTTGAGGTTTACATTTGTAGGCACAAATAATTTTCACTTTCTCAAAATCTTATATTCTACTGTCATTGAAATTCTTATGCTGAATTCTTACATTAAAATCCTATGTAATTGTCACCACATTCCACATTATAAAACTGTAGAACTTCTAAGTCAAAACCAGTGTGTTTTAGATTGAAGACTGAGCCCACATTTTTAACATCTTAAGGCAGTTGTAATCTTTTATTATATATATTATTTTGTAATGTTGCTTAATTTTCTAATAACATACAAAACATAAGGAATGTTGTAGTCATCATCATTTAGGGGATTTCTTGCTTCTCTTATTTTTTTCATAGTTTCTTCTCCATTTGTGCTAATAATTGGTCTTCTAGAAGAGTTTAGTTGGTATTCTTTAATCTTCCTAAATTTAGGCATTACTTCAACTATGGTTTCTAATTGCATATCTCTGTACATTTTTTTTTATTTTTTTTTTAATTTTTTTTTTATTTTTTTATTATTTTATTTTAATGAATCACCGTGAGATACAGTTATGGACTTACAAACTTTCGTGCTTATGTTTCAGTTATACAATGATCGAGTATAATCCCTCCACCAGTGCCCATTCTCCACTACCAATGTTTCCAGTATCCCTACCATACCCTCCCCCCCAATCCCCTCCAACCTCTGTGGCAGGTGGATTCTGTTTACTCTCTTTCTTCTTTAGGGTGTAGTGGTCTGCAATGCAGGTATTAAGTGGCCATCATGTTCGGTCTATAGTTTACTCTCAGTACACATCTCCCATCCCTAGCGGGTCCTCCAAGCATCCTTTACTTGATGGTCCCCTCTCTATCTGAATTGCCTTTTCCCCAAGATGTGGAGCCAGTTTCCAGGCCGTGGAGCAATCCTCCTGTTCCTTGTCTCTACTATATTTGGGTGTTAGTCTCCCATTTTTTTTTTAAATTTATTTATTTTTAATTAGAGAATCACCGTGAGGGTACAGTTACAGATTTATACACTTTTGTGCTTATACTTCCCTCATACAAAGTTTGGAACCCATCCCTTCACCAGTGCCCATTCTCCACCACCCGTAAACCCAGTGTCCCTCCCACCCTCCCCAATCCCATCTCCCCCACCCCACCCTGCCACTGTGGCAAGGCATTCCCTTCTGTTTTCTCTCTCTAATTAGCTGTTGTGGTTTGCAATAAAGGTGTTGAGTGGCCGCTGTGCTCAGTCTCTAGCCCTCATTCAGCCCGCAACTCCCTTCCCCCACATGGCCTTCGACTACAATGTAGTTGGTGATCGCTTCTCTGAGTTGACCTTTCCCCGGAACGTGAGGCCAGCCTCGAAGCCATGGAGTCAACCTCCTGGTACTTACTTCTACAGTTCTTGGGTGTTAGTCTCCCACTCTGTTATTCTATATACCATAGATGAGTGCAATCTTTCTATGTCTGTCTCTCTCTTTCTGACTCATTTCACTCAGCATGAAACTTTTCATGCCCATCCACTTGACTACAAAATTCTTGACCTCCTTTTTTCTAACAGCTGCATAATATTCCATTGTATAGATGTACCAAAGTTTCCTCAACCAGTCATCCGTTCTGGGGCATTCGGGTTTTTTCCAGATTCTGGCTATTGTAAACAGTGCTGCGATGAACATACATGTGCAGATGTTGTTTCGATTGTACTTTTTTGCCTCTCTGGGATATATTCCCAGCAGTGGTATTGCTGGGTCAAATGGGAATTCAATATCTAATTTTTTGAGAGTCGTCCAAATTGTTTTCCAGAAGGGCTGAACCAGTCGGCATTCCCACCAGCAGTGAAGAAGGGTCCCTTTCTCCCCACATCCTCTCCAACAGCGGTTGCTTTTGTTCTTTTGGATGTGTGCTAGTCTCTGTGGTGTGAGGTGGTATCTCAAAGTTGTTTTGATCTGCATCTCTCTGATGATTAGTGATGCAGAGCACTTTTTCATGTGCCTTTTGGCCATTCGTATTTCTTCCTTGGTAAAGTTTCTGTTCATTTCTTCGCCCCATTTTTTGATGGGGTTGGATGTTTTCTTCTTGTAGAGTTCAACCAGTGCTTTATATACCATTGATATCAACCCCTTATCTGATGGGTATTGTGTAAATATCCTTTCCCATTCTGTGGATAGTCTTTGTATTCTGGTCACTGTATCTCTTGCGGTGCAGAAGCTTTTTAGTTTAATGTAGTCCCATTTGTTGATCTCTGTTTTTACTAGATTGCTTAGTTCCGTGTCACCTTTGAAGATACCTTTATCTTCAATATCGTGGAGGGTTTCGCCGACCTTGTCTTCAATGTACCTTATGGTTTGTGGTCTAATGTTGAGGTCTTTAATCCATTTTGATCTGACTTTTGTGCATGGTGTCAGGTCAAGGTCTAAACCCATTTTTTTGCATGTGGTTGTCCAGTTGTGCCAGCACCATTTGTTAAAGAGGCTTTCCTTGCTCCACTTCACATCTCTTGCTCCCTTATCAAAGATTAGATGGTCATACATTTGGGGTTGTGTGTAGGGATATTCCACCCTGTTCCATTGGTCTACGGCTCTGCCTTTGTTCCAGTACCATGCTGTTTTAATTGTTACTGCTTTGTAGTAAAGTTTGAGGTTGGGGATGGTGATGCCTCCCATCATCTTTTTCCCAAGAATTGTTTTAGCTATCCTTGGACGTTTGTTATTCCATATGAATTTTAGGATTGCTTGATCCATTTCTTTGAAGAATGTCATGGGTATACTTATAGGGATCGCATTGAATCTGTATAATGCTTTAGGGAGTATTGCCATTTTGACAACATTGATTCTCCCTATCCACGAGCAGGGTATATGTTTCCATTTCCTCATGTCCTCTTTGATTTCATGGAGTAGCGTTATGTAGTTTTCTTTGTAAAGGTCTTTTACTTCCTTGGTTAAGCTGATTCCGAGGTACCTGATTTTCTGGGGCACGATTGTGAATGGGATTGCTTTTTTCATGTCCCTTTCCTCTGCCTCATTGTTTGCATATATGAAGGCCATGGATTTTTGGGTATTGATTTTGTAGCCTGCAACTTTACTGTATAAGTCTATTGTTTCTAAGAGTTTCTTAGTAGAGGTTTTAGGCTTCTCTAGATATAGTATCATGTCGTCTGCAAATAGTGAGAGTTTGATTTCTTCCCATTCCTATCTGGATGCCCTTAATCTCTTTTTCTTGTCTAATAGCTATCGCAAGTACTTCCAGTACTATATTGAAGAGGAGTGGTGAGAGTGGGCATCCTTGTCTTGTGCCTGATCTCAGAGGAAAGGCCCTTAGTTTTTCCCCGTTGAGGATAATGCTTGCCGTAGGCTTGTGATAGATGGCTTCGACTATCTTGAGGAAAGTTCCTCCAAACCCCATTTTGGCGAGGGTTTTCATCATGAAAGGATGTTGGATCTTGTCAAATGCTTTCTCTGCATCTATTGATACGATCATATGGTTTTTATCTTTACTTTTGTTGATATGCTGGATTATGTTGATTGATTTCCGAATGTTAAACCATCCTTGCATCCCTGGGATGAATCCCACTTGGTCGTGATGTATGATCTTTTTGATGAGTTGTTGGATCCTATTTGCTAGTATTTTGTTGAGGATCTTCGCATCGGTGTTCATCAGGGAAATTGGTCTGTAATTTTCTTTCTTAGTGGTGTCTTTGTTTGCTTTTGGTATTAGGGAGATATGTGCTTCATAGAAACTGTTTGGGAGAGTTCCTGTTTTTTCAATTTCCTGGAAAAGTTTGAGGAAAACAGGCAATAGGTCTTCTTTAAATGTTTGGAAGAATTCGCCAGTGAAACCATCTGGGCCTGGGCTTTTGTTTTTGGGGAGGTTTTTGATTACCGTTTCAATTTGAAGGTACAATAACTTTATGCAGAAAATAAGTACCAACAACATGGCAAAAAAGTTAGTATAATAATAATGATATTTTAATATTTTATAATTATAATATTTTATAATATAATTGTATAATATTTTAAAATAATAACATTTTAAAATATAATAATATAATATTTTAAAATAATAATATTTTAAAAATTAAAAATGCTTTGATTTGTCTAGATTTCACTCGAATTCTATGTATAATTTAATTCTCTGTTAGATGCAATGAAAATAAAAGGTCACAAATTAGAAGTAAAAATCACTGTATTTCTTTAAAACTATTGGTAAGGGCTATCAACTTTTCTTTTTTGGCATACAATAGCTAAGTATTTTTTGAAGCATATTTCCAGGCAAAATAGATTTAATAAAATTACTGTATAGCAATTTTAAATTGACAGTAATATGGATTCACATTAAGAATGTTTGATTCAATCAAATGTGACTTCAAAACCTAAGGTGTTTTATTCTGCCCATTTAACATTTGCCAAGTAGAAAATTTTACTTTAATGATGATGAATGAACAAGAATCTGACTACAAATTCTAAAGCAAAATCTTGTATTATATTTAAAACAAACCTAAATTCTTAGAATAAGGAGGAGAGTACATATTTATGGATAAGACAATTAGCTTCTATCATAGAAAAAGAAATAATTTTTCAAAATTAAGAAAATTATAATAAATCTGTGAAGAAAGCCAATTATTTTTCAATCTGTATAATATATATGATTTAATATAAGTCTATATATTTAAAATATTTTGATACTCAAAGCAAGGTAACTAATAATAAGCACTCTTATTAAGGTACACTAATATGAAAAAATTCCTATAATGTTAATAAGATTCATAGATTTTTAGTAGTTTTACACTGTCATCCCGTGGCTCATTGATTTGCTCGAGCAGGCACCAGTAACTTATCCATTGTGAGACTTGTTGTTACTGTTTTTGTTATATTGAATATGCCTTGGGTAGCTTGCCAGGCTCTGCTGTGCAGGCGAGATACTCTCGGTAGCTTGCTGGGCTCTCCGAGAGGGGCGGAGGAATCGAACCAGGCCGGCTGAATCAAGGTGAACGCCCTATCCACTGCGCTATTGCTCCAGTCTGGTAGTTTTACAGTACTTTAAAATATTTTTACACTTCTGTTTAAATATTTTTACACTTCTGTTTTCCAAGGTCTGGAGCGATAGCACAGCGGTAGGGTATTCGCCTTTCACGTGGCCGATCGTGTTTGATTACTTCGCCCCTCTTGGCAAGCTACCGAGAGTATCGAGCCTGGCAAGCTACCCTTGGCGTATTCAATAGGCCCAAGACAGTAACAATAAGTCTCACAATTAGAGACGTTACTGGTACCCACTCTAAAGAATCAACGAGCAACGGGATGACAGTGACAGTGACAGTGTTTTCAAAACAATGAGTTAAAAATATTTCTGACTAAAATGATAAATGCATATTGAACATATTCTGTTTTCTGAAATCAACTGATCATAGTTGAAAGATACATGTTTTGAATGAAATGATGTAGAATCCTGTAGGGATAAATAATACTGCAGAACTTGTCCCATGCAAACCCTGTAGGACTCAAATAATATGAAGAGTAAAAATAATAATTTTTACATGTAAAAGCATGTAAAATTCTTTTCTTTTCTTTTTTTTTTTTGGATTTTTTTGGTTAAACGCTGTGATGCTCAGTGGTCTCTCCTGGCAGTGCTCGAGAGACCATGTAAGATATGAAGGATCAAACTCAGGTTGGCCGATTGCAAAGCCAGATTTCTACCCACTGTACTATCGCTCTAACCCCAAACTCTTTTCCTCCTAGCATAGGTGAAGAAAAAATTTTCCTGCCAAGGGCCATTTGTATCTTTATAACATCATTCACAGGCTACACAATACATTTTTATTGGACTTATTCAGCCCATGAGACAGCTGTTCTCTGCCCATTTCCTATAAGCATTTATGCCATAGGACTAAATTATGGATTGAAGTGTAAGACGAGAGCCATACCAACAGGATGAGCCAGGCAAATCTGCTGTGTTTACAGGGGTAGAGAAGATCAAAATCATTATGTAGAAATCACCTAAGGTATTTCTCAACTACTGAAAAGACTGGAATCAGAGGTTAAAAAAAAAAAGAAACAAAACTGAGATAAAATATTTAGTCAACTATTATGAAGAAGTACACAAAAGAAAATTTTTACTAAGTTGGGTGGCTATTGACACAGAAAAATATGAACACTAAGAGGAGTCCAATAACAGATTAACAGAGTAGCCTTTGATGACATCAAGTAATCACAAGCACTGATTTGCTCCAGCGGGCACCAGAAACGTCTCCATTGTGAGACTTGTGGTTACTGTTTTTGGCATATCATATATGCCACAGGTAGTTTGCCAGGCTCTGCCGTTCAAGCGAGATACTCTTGGTAGCTTGCCAGGCTCTCTGAGAGGGGCAGAGGAATGGAACCGGGGTCGGCCGCATGCAAGGCAAACGCCCTACCGCTGTGCTATCACTCCAGCACACAAGCACTGATAACTATCATTATTAGTACTAAGTGCAAGGAGGACACAGTGAGTTTTGTGAGCAAGATTGTCACAACCGCAGAATGATAAGCACACCCTGTCAATCCTTTCAGACGCTGATTAGAAATATTAAGTGAGTTGATGATATTGTTGAATTGTTATGTGGAATCCCTGATTAGAACAATTCCGTTGATTAGTGTGAGTAAACTACATGAGAGGACGTGGGTAGCTATCAGAGCACCTCAGTTTGACCTACTCTGTTTATTAAACTCTCTCTGCCAGAGTAACAGCAATGCTTCCCTTGAATGATGAAGCAAGCTCAAATCTTGCTTTGCTATACCAGGATTCCCTTGCCTACATACAAAAGCTGACTTTCAGTGTAAACCGATTCATTCTATGTCAGATTCCCTCTGCCTCTGCACTTATCATAATATCCAGATGTAAGTCTACCTCTGGACTGGAGCTCTAGCACAGCCGGTAGGGCGTTGGCCTTGCACATGGCCCACCAAGGTTCAATTCCTCCATCCCTCTCGGAGAGCCTGGCAAGCTCCCGAGAGTATCCAGTCCTCACGGCAAAGCCTTGAGAGCTACCTGCGGTGTATTTGATATGCCAAAACCAGTAACAAGAAGTCTCACAATGAAGATGTTACTGGTGCCCGCTCGAGCAAATCGATGAACAATGGACAATAGTGCTACAAGTCTACGAGAGGAAGAAAGCAAAGAAGGATTAAAAACAAACTTCCAACAAAACAGTGAATAAACGGTGATGGTGCTAGAAAAATCAGTTATCATCATTTATTTATTTATTTTCTTTTTGGCTTTTTGGGCCATGCCCGCAACAATGTTCAGGGTTACTCCTAGCTCCTGGCACTCAGGAATTACTCCTATCGGTGTCAGGGGGACTATATGGGATGCTGGACATCGAAGTCAGGTGAACCGCATGCAAGGCAAAGCCCTACCTGCTATACTATCGCTGTGAGCCCAGTTAATATAATTTTGCATTGGAGTAAAATTTTATATTCACGTGTCTTTTCCTACATCTGGATTCAATGGACAAGTTGGAACTGCAGAAAGGTAATTAGAATGGGTCTATTCTTTACTTGACTAGTTAACTGGAACATGACCACGGGAAAGACTGGGTTGACAGAAATTAGGGGGGAAATCATAACGAACAGAAACAATTTTAAAGTTGGGAGATATAGTCAGCAGTCCGCAAGCTACACTTCCCCAAAGCCCAGAAGATTCCACAGAATCAGACTTTTAAGGAATGTAGTATTAATGGGAACTCAGGTTTTTGCACACATTATTCTCTTTGTTACAGTTTTCATATTGCGGGTTAGCAATGCAGATGAGGGTGTTAAGTGAGATATTCTCTGAGATTTTAGTTGGAAGGGATACTTGGTGTAACAGAAGCCACCTACTACCTTAAATTGCCAGAGCAAGGTATTTCAAAAAAGGTTGGTAGGAAACATTGTATAAAAAGAGTTTATGGATCCCATTGAACATTTTAAGAGAATTATAGCTAAATAAAATGAGTAGAATAAATTAAAATCAAATACTTTTATATGTGATGCATATTTTTTATTTTATTTATTTTAATTATTGTTTTTAGTGTGGCAAATTAGGTTTTATTGAGTGAAACCAATTTAGAAATATGTGAGGGGAGAAAGAGAAAGTTCTCCATAGTAGAAAAGGGCAAACAAAGAGACATAAAGGCAAGCAAATAAGATTCCTGTTCAAAATACAGGCATGAAAAGCAAGCCAATATTTTTTATTTTAAACATTAGTTGGCTATCAGAAATATACAGTAGTATTGTTTTTATTAAAAATATGTTTCTTTAGGCTATATATATAATTCTTATAGTTTTTACCAAAGCGAATTAAAAATTCTTGAATGAAAAGCATTACTCTGCTTATGCTAATATGGCTTTATAACTAGTGATAGCTAATCAATATAAATTAATGAATATTGATATTGTATGACTTTTTCAATATTTTATTTATAGCACCACAAAGTAAGTTAGATGTTGCATATAAGAAATCAATGTGGTGAGAATCACAAGGCAGTACATATAATTTAAAGTATTTTGTATTTTAAATTCTTAGTCTGATGAATAGTTGCTAAATATTTATTCCTTGATGATTTATTCTCTTGATTACTTTGCAAGACTTTATTCCATTTTAAAAAAATAGCATCTGAACTATTGATTTCCTTTACAGTGGGTTATACACATTCTTGTGCTTGGCAAGAAAAAAATTTGCCTATAAAAAATAGATGGAAGGTATTTTTATTCTGTGTAATGAATTTTGAGATAGTATGGGATAAAACAAAGAAGAAGGAAAGAAAATACTAATAACTTTTTTCTCAAATGTTCAATTACTTGATATTTGATATCATACAATATGCATTTATAGTACATTTATAAAAATATTGCTCTTTAAAATATATATTGAAGTACTTTATCTTACATGTGAAAATGTGTAATGTCAGCTGTCTTTAAGTTTTTATAATGAAATAAATTAAAGTTATATTACCTATCCTATATAAAAATATTTCTCAAGGTCATAAATCTTCTCATGGCTTCTTTTTGTTTTGTTCTGCTTTGGGGGCCACACCCCATGGTGCTCAGGACTTATTCTGGCTCTGTTCTGACAGATTACTCCTGGCAGTGCTCAGGACCACATATGGTGATCCTGATTAAATCCCCCTCAAGACAAGTGCCTAAACCATTGTACTAGATTTCTATCCCTGACCACAAAATACTTATTAACAAACTCAAAGTTTTTAATTTTATATGATTAGAATACTGCAAATACCAATTTTCAAGTTCATTTAAGCAACTACGAAATGTAATTAAACGTTCACATTTTCTAAGAACTGCATATTTTGTAAACTGTTCCTCACTAATAACACTATATTGTATCAAACTCTTGTAATAGTTGTAATCCAAATCTGCACTTAGAGGAAAGTCACTGTATTATTTTTCTATGTAAAAACATTAATATATGTGTCCATATGACTACAAGCAATGCTGATGAAATACTTCCGTGATAAGATTTGATTAGGTGTCAATCTATGGCAAAGAACATGATATCATGCCTTCGAAGCCATAATGTTTCTGTTCACTTTTTATATTTTGGTAATGTTGGGTTGCAATTGGCACTGTTCAGAGTTTACTCCTGGTTATGTGCTCTGGGATCATTCCTGGTGGTGTTTGGGGACAGTATGCTGTTCTGAGGACCAAAGCTAGGTCAACTATGTGCAAGGCAAATGCATTACCCACTGGACTATCTCTCTGGCCCCTATAATGTTTTCTTTGTGTTGCCATTCCCCTTCCTCTCTCTCCCTCTCCCTCTCCAGTGCAGTGGAACACAAGTAGACCAGCTCCTCTCCTTGCTGCAGTAAGAGTAAGCCCTCATAGCGAGGATATCCTGGCCTCTAGTGATGAAGACCCCATTGCCATAACTGCAAGAGTTGGCACCCAGGCACCAGGTCAAGGATGAGAACGTTGCCAGGTAATCACCTGATTTCAACCTCTGGAGACATATAACAGAAGACCCTAACAGCGTACAGAAATGAGGTAATAGAGGCTGGAGCAATAGTATAGCAGGAAGGATGCTTGCTTGACACTCAATTGACCTTGGTGTGATCCCCAGCTGTAAAAAACTAAAGATCACCAAGGGGCGCGAGCACTCGTGGGCTCTCTGGGCGGCTCTGTCTCACCGCCCGCGTCCGGTGCCCGGGAACCGCTGTGTGTGCTGTTGGTCAAAGGCAGGCGACGGAAGGAAGAAGGAAGAAGGCCAAACTGGTTGCTCAATCCGTTTATTTCATTCTCTCTCTCCGCTTCTCTCCCGCTCTCCTGGATCTCGCCCCCGTGGATCTGGCCCTGTGGATCTGGCCCCCCAACCCACTCTCACAGCCTAGTTAAATCTCCACAGCATCAGGGGGTTGGGGCATACACGTAGGTGTGGTCCAAATCAATAGGGTTGAGGTTCCTTTCCCTTAGGGGATGCTTCTCCTAGGACTTAATTCTCTTTCAGCAGGAGAATCCACCCAAGGGCGGAGTCCCATGAATGTGTTTCTCTTCTCCTCAGCCAGCAAACATATAAGAATTCATAATATTAATTATTTTGTATGGACACAATAAGAGATGCATTAAAGCTTATAGAATTGCTCTCCTGGGGCCATCTCAATCTCAGACTACAGTGCTCAGGCCAGATCAGTCTTTCCTAACCCTGGCAGGGTCCCAGTCTCATAATTACTATTGGATCATGACAGCATTTGTCTATGATCAAGCTCTTAACTTATAGTTAAGAATTAGGCACTTTGGCCAGGCCCATCTCGATGCCAGGGTAGCACATAACTCACCGCTTGCCCTGGATCCTTCCTGTCCCACGTCGGGGACCCTACTTTGGGGTGCTAGGAACTGAGGGCAACTGAGGCTTAAGTGGAGAAAGCAGAGGCCCGGGAGGGAATAATATTCGAGGCCAATTAATTCCCAAGTTATAAAAACATAATATTGTCTTCTTGTGTCTATACAAAACAGTCATAGCTTTAAAGTAAATAATTCAAAAGGCACAAGAAGAGGAGAAAGGCAATATTAACTTATATAATATAAATTCAGTATCCTAGGAAGGTCTGACCTTGCAAATTAGCAGAGTTGGATTAAGGGAAAGCCGAGGATTAACTCTTTTGGGGAAGAGAGCATGGAGAAGTGATTATAGCTAAACAAAGGATGGGAGAGATTCGGGAACACCTTGATGGGTGTGACTGGGGTAAGCCTAAACTCTGGGTAAAACCGGGACAAGCTACTTGTGGCAAGGAGGGAAAGGACAAAGTAATGTCATCCTACACCCAGCATCCCATATCTTGACCTTGGTGTGATCTCCAGCATCCCATATCGTGATTCCTGAGTGTAGAGCCCAGTGTATCACCTGGTATGGCCCAAACACTCCCCCCCAACAAAAAGAAAGAAACTGTGAGATAATAAAGTTGTGTTTTCCTAAGCCAATAAGGCTGTAATATCTTGTGAATGTATGAATCATTGTTTATATCCAAAATTACTAAGAAGTATTAATTTTGATTCTTATCTACCTTGATAATTTGGGGAGGTGTGTTAGGCTATACTCTATAGTACACAGAGCTCTATTTTCAGGGTTCACTCCTCATACTACTTGGGAGACCTTATGTGGTGCTAGGGACCCAAACACTGTCAGATGTGTACAAAGCAAGTGCCTCACCCAATATACTCTTGCCTGCACCATGACAATTCATCAGGAGGTAACAAGAATATCATCAACAATGTTATCTCTAAAATATATTTGGAACTCTGATACTATAAGATTCATTTTTTTTCATTCCCTTTTATTACACATTATGAACTCTCTTCATTCACATGACAAAAAATACTTCAACTTAGAACACTCATTTTCTATGTTTTTTTTCAACCTTTCTTGCCCAATGCATAATTAGTTATGTCATATATATCTCTACGGTTATGGGGGAAAAGACAATAAGGATATTATTTCCTAGTTAGCATCTGAAGAAGGAAGTTTTTCTCTATGTACCTAAACATTTAATTAAGAACCTCTGACAATAGCAGAATGCAACATTCATTGTTGAGAAATTCAATACAAACCCTCAAGAAGGACATATATGCAAATAAATTGTCCCTTAATCTCATTTTATAATATATTTCTATTAAGGATTTTCTTAATTCCTTTTATAAATCAAAATAAACATATTACAAATTTGTTCAAAAAAATCACGAGATTTGGCTTAGTATTAAAATCTTTAAGATTTTTGTTTTGAAAATATTCAAAGCAGGAATAAGTAAATATAGAAATGAAATTTGACTTGATGTCATCTCAGAAATTTTTTCACCTTGTGCTTATCTCAACATTAAATGTAGTTTGATATATCCAAATATTTTCCTCTTTCATAAATATGATTTCTCACTCATACTTTTTTCCTGAAGAAAATAGTTATCTTAAAATAAAGTAAAGGTAGCAGCACTACTGCAATTCATTACTTTGGGATAAAAATGCAACCTTCCTTTCCAGAAATCTCCTATACAAACACCAGAAATGTTGCCGAAAATACTGATTCACAATCTCCCACCTAATATAGCTTTAAATATTTTAAATCTATTATCTGAGTTTCTATTTTGCTCCCAAAGGCATATAGGGACATTAAAATCAGTTCAAAGGTGATAGCATACTGTACTCAATTATTCATTTACATAATAATTACTAGAATGTAAGCTCATTTAAAAAATTATTCTTATAATCTGACCATTCTGTATACCTCTTGAATACACATTGAATGATACATGTACTATCATAGATCCTATGGAAGTACATCATATAGCGATTCAAATCATTAATGGAGCTTTCTCTTTCTACATATACAGTTAAAGAGTCCAAGCATTCCTCAAAGACTTAAGCATCTACATGAATGAACATCAAAATAAGAAGACAGCTTTTAAAAAATTAAGGTACCATGATTTATAAAGTTGCGTATAATAAAGTTTCAGGTATAAATCCCACCACCATTCCCTTCAGCAATGTCCCAAGATTCCTTCTCACCTTCCATAAAAAGTAAATTTACCATGCTACATGTCACTAGCAAAGTCATTACAAAAGGAATTCATCATCATCATCATCATCATCATCATCATCATCATCCCGTAGATCATTGGATTTCTCAAGTGGTCTCAGTAACGCCATTCATTCTAGCCCTGAGATTCTAGAAGCCTCTTTTTGCTTGTCCTTTCCAATGGTGCCGCATTGGAGGCTCCTTCAGGGTCAGGGGAAGGAGACTCATCATTGTTACTGGTTTTGGCATATGAATACACCATGGGGAGTCTGCGAGGCTCTCCCATGTGGGCAGGAAACTCTCGGTAGCTTGCCAGGTTCTCCCAGAGCGAGAACTAGGCTACAAGATGTCTTCCGGGAGCTTGTTTTTATAGTCTCTGAACGTTGGCCATTGGTGGGACTACATGGCATGGGGGCAGTCCCTGGGTGTGACCGCCTAGCTACTGGAAGATGGCCCAGTCCCAATCTGAGCAGGCTTGGAGGTCTCAGCCCCGGCCGCACACCTGGGTTCCTCTGCCAGTTCCTTCATGAGTGAGGCTCATCCGAACGGTGGAGAGGGGCCTTGAGCATGGCTGTGGCTAGGTTCCAGAGGTCTTCGGCTGCAGGAGCTCTGCTCAGGGCGGGGAGGGAAACTGAAACCCACCCCCTCTGACAGCCTGGCACGGGGGCAAGAGACTCTCTGCCAAAAAGGAATTATTTCACATATGTTATGACTTGAAAGAAAACAGGCATTAATATAATTTATGTATTAAGTAACTTGAGTTAGGTTAATCTTAGCAGATACTATGTACAACTAAAATGAGCTTTCTATTATTATTCCATTTTTGCTATTTTTTGTTCGCTCTTTCAATTTTTTCACAATTTGTGGAAAATAGAATTTGTGGAAAATAGAATGTTTGGTTAGAATGAATAAACACTAACATTTTCAAAATTTACAATTTTCAGACATAAAATTTTAGTAAAAGTTTTTTATATTAGTTGTCTTCTTATTTATCTTCTTAAAACTCTGAAGAATTTAAGGTAATAAATAACTTGTTTAGCACGTTAGTCTCTGAATCCAGTTGGCATCTATACTTAACATCCCCAAAATTGCTACTGTAATACTTTGAGAATATGGAATTTATAAATAAACAAGCATTAGAAAGCTTTTATATAAATGTACCATTTACTTAAAATTTAAACATCTATTATCTTAAAATGTTTTGTGGGAGAACAGATTTAGATTACATATATTATCAAGTAATCTATTTCTAAACATGATGCTAAATATCCATTTTCCTAGAACAAAACAAATTTGGATGTGAGAATAAATACAATGCAGAAGTGTAAAGTTTCTGTCTCACTCTTATTTTCTATGATACATAAAAAGAGAGACAGCCAACATAATTATACTATACCTTAAGATTCACTGTAAGGATAGTACTGAAGTAAACACACTATAAATTCTGCTTCATAATAACCAGACTAGTAGAGTCACACAGGTTCTATAATATCAGAAGACTCCTTTGAGAATTCAAAGTTGTATCATAGTCATATTTACTATCTTAACTTTATTTCGGAAACCTAAGTGAAGTGTTCTGTATATAACTTCCTAAGAGGAAATGGTACATGTACCAGGTGGTTGGTGCCACAACTCATATGTGATACTATATCCTGCTGTCTTTTCATTTCCTAGTGCCGGGGTCTTGGCCACCTTCTCTCTCTCCATTAGTGTCCAAACCCTACTGGCTGCCTTCTTGGTGCAATAAATGAGATACATAAACAAATGGGACAGACCCTTTATTGTACCACTGCTCACCACTTTTTGTGGGGACTAGATGCTGGTGTGATGAGGTCTAAGTCTCCTTCCTTGCTGTGACTACAACATCAGGCAAGGCACCAGATCTCCCTCTGGCCTGCTTTTATGTTCAGCAGGCAGCTCTGCAGGACTCTTGCCCACACCAATGCAGTTACCAACAATGCCCTGGCAGGGAGACTGCAATCTTCTGGATGTCACCTACAGGATGTGAGTTTTGATTAGCAGTCTATGACAACCTAGCACATCTCATCACCAGCAGCAAACAGGAGGCAGAGAAGGGGCCCCTGGCAACATGCCTGGCAATGTGGATTTCATAGTGTCACTGAATCTCAGCACCCATGAAATCCAAAGACATGACTGTCTCTGAGACATAAAAAAAATCATTTGCAAAAGCTGGACACCCACTGAGATGCACTAGAATCAACTAGAGGCCTGAGGACAGGGACTCCATCAAGGAACACAATACCATGATACGAGGAGGTGAGAGGCCAGAGGGAGACCATAGCTCAAATGGTGCGTGCCTTGCACTTGGCTCACCTGGGTTTGAGCTGTGGCTCTGCATTTGTTCCCCACAAGCAGCACCACGAGAGATCCCCAGGACCATAGCCAGGAGTAAGGCCTGGGCACTGTCAGGGATAGCCCTGAAATAGAATTAAACAAGAATATGGAAAATACCAAAAATTCCCAACCCTTCTCCTAGACAACACATTGGCAACAGACTCATCAACATAAAAAGTGCCAAGATGGTGCAGTTTGGGGAAAATCCTATGAAATTAACTTTGTAGAGTAAGTGGGGGTGCATTCCCCACTTTAGGGGTGGCCTCACCTTTCACCTTCTCCATCCTAGAAATTCAACTTGGTGAATGTATTCCCGTGTTCTCTCTTGAATGTCTTTCTCTGCTTTCCCTCGGAGTTCCTGAATAAAGTTATTCTGCTTCTCTCTTTGTCTCCTTCCTGAGATCCATGACAAACCAGAATCACTGTCCTTTCCTGCAAGGAGCAATTTCTCACCCCAGCCTGGTCACAACTCCCAAGAAACTGGTGGTGGAGACCAGTTTCCATGCCATGAGGATCCAGTGGTTCTTATATGTAGCTTAATTGATACCTAGTGGGGTCACTGGGACAAAAATGCCTCGGCCATTCCAGTTCTCATGGTGGGCTTTACCAACCAACGCCTCAGTCACTTCCCTGGGAAGCTGAGGTGGGTCAAAGAGATGGCAAGAGCAATCCCCCCACCTCCGCCCTTATAGCTTGTTTCCCACTTCATCTACTTCACCATAAACAATAGGTAAGAAAGATACCCAGGAATCAGGTGACTTACAACATTTCACCATCCACACAGGAGCCTAATTCTTTTGGAAACCTGCTTCTCCCATTGACAACGTATTTCTTTGCAACTCTTGCCAACGCCCTGCGATTAATTTTGCACCGAAACACTGCAAATCATGTAGCTAAGTATGACTGTGAATAAATGCCACAAAGCAGTTTGACTTTGTGAAATGATTTTTCCACATTACTACTACAATTATTTGGCTCTGATAGTGTTTCTCTAATCTGATAGTTATTTTGAATTTAAAACCTACCGTGACAGGCATTACTGGGTTATTGGTTAAAACTTCTCTCTGTCTCTTCCATCTCCCAATTTACCGATAAATACACAACTCTTACCTTAAATCCACTTTTCATTAACTTGCTTTCAATTTGATATCTGCAGTCAAGCATTCAATCTATGCTAATCTGTATTCACATGCAGCAGATCATAACTTTATCAATAATTCATCTGTTTCATATGGTTAAACCAAGGTTGCATTTCTGTTTGTTTTACCATAATTTGATCTAGTTTTTAATCATATTATTAATATCCACTGATCATGCAGATAACACCTGCTATAATAAATTATAATAAATATTTTATGTAATAAATAATATAATAAATTCCTTTATTTAGATCTTCCTATAAATACTCCTTATGTTTTGTAGTCATTTGTAGGATAACATAGCCTCAGGTAGTTTAGGTTTATTGGGTTACTCGCTTCACAGTGCTCCATTCCTCTGTGCTTATTTGTAACTTCTTTCTTTGTGTTCTCTTTACTTGTATATATTGTTTTTCTCTTCTCCTTCTCCTTGAGTCCTTTGCATAGTTTATTCAGAGCCATGTCCTTTTGTATGGACACAGAAGACTTAGCAAATGCTATGCT
Source organism: Sorex araneus (assembly GCF_027595985.1). Taxonomy (NCBI): domain Eukaryota; kingdom Metazoa; phylum Chordata; class Mammalia; order Eulipotyphla; family Soricidae; genus Sorex; species Sorex araneus. Next base: position 10,453,671 of record NC_073307.1, on the reverse strand, counting down.
TTTGTAACCTGGGAGTCCTTTAACTCTACATGATATTTTCCTCCTGGGTATCTGTTCTCTCAACCTAATCCTCAGCTGCCCTTACTTCCTAGCACCCCCAAAAGCAGGGTCCCAACGAGGGTTGGGACGACGGACCCAGGGCAGGCAGTGAGTTCTGTGCTACCCTGGCACCGAGATGGGCCTGGCCAAAGTGCCCAATGCTTAACTATAAGTTAAAAGCTTGCTCATAGACAAATGCTATCATGATCCAAACAGTGATTTGGACCAAGCTAGAGTTAAGAATGACTAATCTGGCCTGAGTGCTGTAGTCTGAGTCTGTGGCAAGATGTTGCCAGGAGAGCTGCCTTGCAAGCCTCAATGTATCTCTTGCTATGTCCATACAAAAATAACTAGTATTAAGATGTTAATGAGTGCTTGGAGGAAGGAAAGGAGAAAAACACTTTAAGAGGTATTTTGCCAGCTGACAGTCAGGAAGGGCTTTGGAATGCCCTTAGGTAGTATTGCCTTTGAACCTGATGGCCCTTAGGAAGGGCTTTCTTATGTTGATTTTGCTACCTGACTGTATAGCCTAGAAGGCAAGGTGGAGAGAGAAAATGAGGGGAGAGAGAGGAGAGGCTGAGGGAGATCTAGAGAGAGGACAGAGCTATGAGTGAGGGAGATGAGAAAGATGGAAGGTTGAATAAACGGTAACTAATCAGCAACCAGCTTGGTCCTCATTCTTCCTTTGCCTGTCCTTGGCCAAAGGCTGCCCCGATCCAGCCCGTACACAGAGGTTCCAGAGCACCTAACACAGGCGGTGAGACAGCCACCTGGAGAGCCCGTGAGTACACACGCCCTTTGGCGTGCTTTAGTTTTTTACAGTCATTATTGTGTGACTTATGACTGGATTACCAACATCATTTCCACTCATTGATATAGAGTGGAAATGATGTTGGTAATCATCTAAAACTCAACTTTAGAATCAAGTAAATTATTAAATTATCTATTTTCCTCTGTTTACTGTTAGATCTTTTTAAATACTAGTAAAGTTTGTTTCCCAACTACATATGTAGAAAAATATCTGTAAAAATTACTTTGTGCATAATGATTTATCTACACCAGCTATGAAACAAAATCCATTACAATAATTCAATAAATGTTTTCTTATACATACTTTCGTAAAACAACTAAGAATTCATGTCCTGGAATAGAAATACCTAAATTTTTAAAGATAATCTCTTACCTCTTACTCCTCTGTGATGTTGGATTATCCTCATTTCTCTATTTTATGATCTGTAAAATGAAGATAAGGAGATTTATCTATCCAATGGATTTGTGGTGAGAATTGAATGAGATTACAAGTGAAATCCAAAAATGTACATCCTGCAGAGCTAGATATTAGGATTTTAATATGTGTGAGTAATTGTATGGACATTAAAATGAAAAAGATCAAATTAATCCTATATACCTACATTTTTCACACATAATAGATAAAGTCTAAATTAATGATTCTGATATTAGGAAAACTGGAATGTTACAGGAAAGATATAATTATACGCTTTGAAAGCAGTTAATGAGGGTAGTTTGAAAACAGTCTTGGGGGAAAATATTAATATTGCTTAAGAACAAATGTAAATTTAGAGAATTCTCTCATTCCAAACTATTAGATAAATTGCTTGAATTAGGGGCACTCATAAAAAATGAACTTTTCTAAAAATTCTGATAGAACAAACATCATAATAATACTAGAAAAATCTTGAATAAGATGCAAGAGTATATTCTTGTCAGTAGAGCAGTATGCCATTTGGAAGGATATAGAGATTTACCCATAGTCCACAATCCAAACCATCTTTGGAGCCTCCGAAGAAGGTTTGTGTTCTAATCCCCTGTAAGTGCATTTTCATCACATATCGTCATTCATCCATTATTACCGGGAAGAGATTTTATCACTTCTCATTTAGAATGTCCATATACATAAGGAATCTATATAGTGATACGTTACTGTCGGAACTAAGAATTGTTACAGCCCTCTAATTACCAAAAGCATGTCTCTTTTTGCTGTAGTTGTTTATTTATGAAAGCATAAATTGCAACAATCAATAAACATAAGACCACACAGGGGAAAATTTCTGCATATTTTTAAAATAAAAAAATAACCACATCCTTCAGAAATAAAGCTACAGACACATGTAATACATATGCAAATAAAAGCAGACCAATGATTAGCTACATTGTAGCCTGTATCATAAATTATTTTCTTTGCTATACATTCACTTGACAATAATCATAAATAAATAATAGCAATGGAAATATGTTTAATGGACATTTTATTTTTAATATACTGCCAATAAGATATAGGTATAGCATTCTTTCTGTAATTATATAACTGGAATAGTTATAAGTGGATAACCCAGGAAGCGAAATAACACTCTGAATATATCTAAAGTTGAAAAATAAACATAAATGATCAATCAACAAAATTTTTAAATCTGTGCAACAAATATATATCTAAATGTAACAAAGTTCACATTGCAAATTGTTGGCAATATCTAAACATAATTCAGGTGTTTTAGATTATGTTATGCAATTTTTGTTCAAGAGTCATTCAAATACTGTAATTAGGATAATATAGCAAACTTGTACTAAAATCTTGTCTTTTAACTTCTGTACACCATTTTCTCATTCTTACCTCTTTTTTTGTTTGTAGGAACTATTTGCACATACTTGGGAAAATTTTAATTCACTATCATTCATATGTATCATATTCAAACTAATTATAGAAATTTTTTAATGAACATTTGAAATACAGCTATTCTATAAGACTAAAAATAAACAGCTTATACCCACTCTATACAGTAGAGATAGATGGCAACATGTGATTAGTAGTGCTCAAAGATATTGGAGCATACTACATACTCATTCGACCTGAGCATAAAAAAATTAATTTTCAAATGAACTATGGAATTACACAAACATATTAATCAAGCTTTACTGGGAATTAACAAACATTGTCTTGAAATATTATTTTCCAGGTATAAAGTTATAATAACTCATTAGTATCCACTATAACAACTATCTTTAAATTGCTACAAATTGAAAACTCTTTTTCTTTTCTGGAGCCAATTTTTATCTAGTGTCCAGAAATATGACCTTTGCATACTTAAAATATAAGGGGGAAACCTGATTTCAATGAGCCAACATTATTCTCATTTTCAAACAATAGGATGTAGTTGCAAGATTGCACTATGGTTTGAAACTGAACAAAATATTGGATAAATTTATCCAGAAGCCTCATATTTAGTTTGCATTAAAAATTTTAGGCAGTAACTGACATAATGTATAGAACAATAGATTCTTTTTTTTTTTTTTTTATTTTATTTTTTTTTTTTTGCTTTCTGGGTCACACCCGGCGATGCACAGGGGTTACTCCTGGTTCTACACTCAGGAATTACTCCTGGCGGTGCTCAGGGGACCATATGGGATGCTGGGATTAGAACCCGGGTCGGCCGCGTGCAAGGCAAACGCCCTACCCGCTGTGCTATCGCTCCAGCCCCTAGAACAATAGATTCTATATGCAAAAGTTTAATTGTGTCATTAAAAGCTTAGTTCATAAATGCAGTCATAAAATGATACAAACAGAAAAAGACATTTATTGATTAAAAAGACAATATTTGAAGAATAGTAAACAGATTTTAATAATACAGTTGTAAGTATAATATACAACCTTTAAAATATTTTCACAAGTGAGAAACTATAAATATCTTAACATCTATATGCAGCAATTTATAAACTGTTACTTTTTATTATTTCCTTTATTCTTTGAGGTAATCAAAAAATAGGAAAAAAAGTTATGGAGAAAGACTACAGTTTTTTTTTTACCTATAGATATTCCCTCAATATTAGAAATCCTTATTACCTATATTTATGGAGACCAACATAAATCTGTCCAGGGTGAGATAAGCTCACTAGTGAGGTGAAAGATCAAAAGCTCTCTCATTAAATTACACAATTGCCATTAGTAATTGACAATAAGAATATTTTACTTTCTGACTGAATATAAATTAAGAAAGAATTTCAATCTAATTTTAGCTTTGATGAATGTTCAAAAATGAAAGATTTCTTGCCAAGCAATACTCTCTAGAATTTGATAATGTGAACTGAAGTTATTTTGGAAGTAAATTAAGAAGAGAATAAGGCTTTTCCTTAATTTGTGCATCTCAAAGTTAAGCACATTACTCATATAAATCACTAGTGTCTCCTATATTAAATCCTAGCATATAAGTTGAAAAAATGGCAAAAATATGCTTGGGTATGAAATAAAATGTATTGCTTTGATTGTGAAGATAGAAGGTTTGAGAATAATTTAAATATTTTAATTTTATGTGGGAATGTGGGACACAGAAATATTTATGTCACACCATATATTCCCGATTTTCCACATTGTTATAGAAATATTAATATGTGAAAGTTAATATGCTAATCTTATACAAAATGTCAGTAAGCATATTAATTTTAGAGATATATAAATTTAACTTTCCTAAATATCTTGAAAATTAGAAAAGGCACAAATTTATTTCTAAGTTCAGCTAACATCCTCATTATTAAAAATAAAATTTTATTGACTATATATGCACACTATCACTCTAATTATTAGCTTTCCACAGTAGTGATAAGTTAAATCAGTCATACCCTTAGTTAAAACAAGACCTATAATTAGAGTATCATCCTCACATTGTTTTAAATTTCTCCAGAGTATTGCCATTCAGTAGAATGTACATGTCACAAAATGTTTTCAAATCCTAATATTTAAAGAGTCCATATGAATATGAGTAATATGACTTGTTATTCTTTCTTTCTTTCTTTCTTTCTTTCTTTCTTTCTTTCTTTCTTTCTTTCTTTCTTTCTTTCTTTCTTTCTTTCTTTCTTTCTTTCTTTCTTTCTTTCTTTCTTTCTTTCTTTCTTTCTTTCTTTCTTTCTTTCTTTCTTTCTTTATTTTTGCTTTTTGGGACACACCAGGGATGCACAGGGGTTACTCCTGGCTCATGCACTCAGGAATTACTCCTGGCGGTGCTTGGGGGACCATATAAGATGTGGGGAATCGAACCCGCATTGGCGACCGAATGTAAGGCAAATGCCCTACCCACTATGTTATTGCTCCAGCCCCTGTTATACTTTTTTTTTTTTGGCTTTTTGGGTCACACCCAGGGATGCTCAGGCGTTACTCCTGGCTTTGCACTCAGGAATTAGTCCTGGCAGTGCTTGTGGGGCCATATGGGATGCCAGGGATCAAACCCGGGTCGGCCTCGTGCAAGCCAAATGCCCTACCCACTGTGCTATCGCTCCGCCCCCCCGTTATACTTTTTAAAATTAGTTCTTATGGTGACATGCAGCAACCAATTATGTTGACAACAACAAAACAGTAGTGTTCTAACAGAACTGAGTTACACAGATATCTTCCCTTTATTAAGATCCTGGTATAAAGTCTTCTTGAGAACCAAAAATACTATATGACAATCTTCTCTGGTGTATCTGAATATTTATTTTTATCTTGAGAGAATTAAGTGAGATTATGACTTGCTTATAATAATTGCTTACTTATGTATTACTCCTAATTTGAATGACATAGAGATTCACAGGAAACCAGAAATTTTAAAAAGTATGAATTTCAGATGCAACTCCACTTTATTAAGGAGAGGGAAAAAAAGCACAGTTTGAATACACCCCTAAACTAGCCAGCTGTGCCAATCTAAACTTAAATTTCTCTCAATTTTCTGAAATGTTGACTTTGACCTTGCAATTAATTCTTCATTTTAGAGTACATTTACATCTGTTTTCGGATGAGAACACTATTCGCTATTTGGATATCGCAAAGAGGAATCGAAAGAGCTATGCTTGGATTATCACATTTCACTCAAGTGAGAGAAGGAATCCGGAGTTCCAACCTCTGTCGGAGATTGAGAATCAAGGATTCTGTCTCATTTGCCAAGGTGTCGAAAATCAGGTGGGCTGGACACGTAATGTGATTTAGAGACGACTGCTGGACTAACGCTGTTACCGACTGAATTCCATGGGACCTCAAAAGACCACGTGGCCGCCCACCTATAAGATGGTCAGACTTCTTTGTCAAAACCCTGAACAAACAGTTTGAGCCTCTTCATGTTCCTGGAGTTAGCAGACGCCATTGGGCTACACTAGCACACGACGGGGACAAATGGAGACGTTACTGGTTCCTGCTCAAACAAATCGATGAAAAACAGGATGACAAGTGATGCAAGTGATACAAGAGAAAATTTATAAACAACAGTGGTAACAACAGCTGTTAGCCCTTCAGTTACAAACAAATAAGCTTATACATTGCCACTACCTTAAAATAATTATCCATTTTTAGTAACAGCCCCCTACCTGTAAAAAATTATATAGACTAGATTGCAATAAAGACTAGATTGGGAAAATTGGATTTAAGGGTAATAATGTTGCACTAACTCATAGAAATTTAAATGCCTTTTCTTAAATTAGCTCAACTACTATCAAACATCAAATAAATCCTGGTTATTTTTCACAGAAATGAAGTAAGTTCTAAAATCCGTGTATAACCACAAAAGATCCAAGTAGCCAGAAAATATTTATAGGGGGGAAGGAAACTAGGGATCTCATATCTTTCATTTTTGACTATCTTACATAGTTACTAAAGTAGCGAGTTAGTGGCACGCAAACAGAAACACAGGGGCTGGAGAGACCATACAGAGAGTGATTGCCTCACATGTAGTTGGTGAGGTTTGATGGTCTGCACCGTCCAGGGATCCCCCCAGCCCCTCCAGAAGTGATTTCTGGGTGCAGAACTAAGAAGAAGCCTGTGCACAGTCTGGTGTGGCCCCAAAATAGAAAACCAAACAAAACCAAATCACAAGAGAACAGGAATATAAATCAGTGGAATTAAGTAAAAAGTCAATGAGTTAACTATTATTTACTCAATCAACTTTTAAACAAAAGAGCCAAAAATATCAAATAAGAGAAGGGCAGGCTCTTTGTTAAAATATACTGGGGGGAAAAGTCACATGTAAAAAATAAAATCAAACTGGATTCCTACCTTACACAGAAATAAACTCAAAATAGAGTAAAGACTCTAAGTAGTCAAATACTTCATAAAGACTCAAAATACAGACTTGAGCATGGAACTGAGAACATGAAATTCCTGTGTGTGAGTGTAAGTGTTTGTGTGTGTGTGTGTGGTGGGTGTAAATTCACAGTATAGAATGACAGTATTTGATGAAAAATGGCAAGGTATTGAACATACTTATTTTTCAAGGAACACATCCAGACATCAATATGTGCATGAAAAACTATTGAATATGATTAATAGGAGAAAAGAAAAACTCACAATTAGACATCATCATAGTCCTGTAAGAAAGGCTATTATGGAAAGATCCCCTACCCATCACCCCCCCCAAAAAATAAAAGCCTGTGATGAAAGGATGAGTTCAAAAAAAAGCTAAAGGAATCCTGAGTAGTAGTGGTAGTGGTGTATACTGGTGAGCCACTGAGGAAAAGTTAATCAGTTTAGTTCCAGTTTAAGTGCAGAAACCATCTTGTGCTCCAGTTCAACCTGAAAGCTATCAACTCAAGCTTCTTATTTTCTTTAAAATTTGTTATACTAGAACTTCCAGTGGCTTAAAAAATGGCCATTCTCAGCATGTGTGTGTGTGAGTGTGTGTGTCTGCGTATGTGTGTGTGTGTGTGTGTGTGTATGTGTGTGCTGGGTGGGTGGGAGAGTAATAAGGGGAGGAGTAACATTGTTCAGCTCAATACAATAATTCAAAAACTAATTTCATCCAGTAACATGCTCAGAGATACACCCAGAAAAAATGCTTGACCAAATATTTGGACACCTACTGATCCAGTTGAAAATTGATATTTTTCAATTCTCACATGTAAGACTCAAGTACGTAGTTGATCATATTTGTGTAACAGAACAATAGCTTCACATTGAGGTTTAAATTGAGAAATGAGAAACGATACAACTTTATATTTGAGAGACAATTGGAATTGGTTTCAGGCTGAATCAAAGTGCAAATCGAAGATCAAAGAGGACCCAACTGGAACATTTGGGGAATGGAGTAAAAGTCACCACTATTCATCAAAGTTCTGAAATATTTCTTGTTATATTTGTTTTAATACTATTACTACATCCTTTAAACTACAAGTGCACATTGCACATTTACTGTTCTGTTGAAAAATTTGATCGTGAAAAGCTAGTCGAGGTATTAAGTCTTATAATTGTCACAAATTAAAATTCTAAACTTTAAAAATGTCATTGGGGATATCATACTAGCATAAAAGCTTCAATTAGAGTACATGAATTGTAAAATTCTGATAGAAGATAGTATAAACTGTCACCAAAAATATCTAAAAAATTACAGACAGATCTAGGTACTACTGCAACTGAATATACTTTTAATCAGATGCACTGACATTAACAGTAACTTCCATCCTAGTAAAAGGTTAAATTAAGATCTTATCAATGGAGGAGTTAGGATTAAAGTAAAGGTCACTAGGGAATTTTCTTTTAAATTGAGATATACAGAAAGCGTTATTTTGAGAAAAGATTCAGTATACAACAACTCTACATAAAGATCGCAAAACCTACATACAAATTACATAGCTTCACCTTGATTTGCAAATTGGACCTGAGTATGAATCTTGTAAAAGGAAATGATGCTTAACCCTTAGAATCCTGGTGCAAAAAACACTTTTTATTAAGTCTTTGGAGAAAACGTCGCTGATTCCTTTAAACTTCAACTCACACCTAAATCAATCTACTTACTTAGTAATGAAAGAAAGATACATTCTACTTAACCATAAAATACATCAAATATTATAAAATATAAGAACATTTATAAATACATAAAATTACTTTACATGTAAAGTAATTCAAATAATTGGATGTCTACCCATATATTCTACAATGACTTCATGCTTACCATATCAGTATGCTATCCTTTGCTCTTTATTGTATCTTTTTATAACTAATATATGTTTAACATTTGAGAAAAAATATTTTTAAACATACAATTTTTTGAATATCAACAACTCTACTGCATAGAATCTTCATAGCTCTTAGGTATATGTATGTTACTTGTCACCATATATTTTTTGATGAAAATATTTCATTCTATATAAATGATATTTTTTGTTTCCAAACTAGGATGGAACAATAGCACAGCGGGTTGGGCGTTTGCCTTGCACGTGGCCAACAGGGTTAGATTCTTCTGTCCCTCTCGGAGAGCCCAGCAAGCTACTGAGAGTATCTTGCCTGCACAACAGAGCCTGGCAAGCTACCTGTGGTATATTCAATATGCCCCAAACAGTAACAGTCTCATAATGGAGACCTTACTGGTACCCACTGGAGCAATACTAGCTGTGGTGTATTCAATGTACCAAAAACAGTAACAGTCTCATAATGGAGAAGTTACTGATACCCACTGTAACAAATTGATGAACAATGGGATGACAGTGCGGCAGTGTAGTGCTACAGTTTCCAAAGTAATATAAACAATATCATCCAAAAATTATGTTGTTACTCCAATAGAAAAATCCCTTCAAAACAACTCAAAGGTTAACTAGTGCAGCTGAATAGTTTAATATGAACATCCTTAAAAGATCTGCATCAAAGGAATTATTTAAACTATATATACTTAAATTTAAATAGTCCATAAGCATATCATTATGAGGAAGGTAATAAGGTCATTACCAGAGTTAAAAAGAATTAAAAATGGCATGATTAAAGTGCTCATTATGCACTAAATAGTGTATCATTAAAGAGATTATGGAACATTTCCGAAAGGCAGATTTCATTTTAAAGAAACACCATTTAGAAAATCTAGTAACTTTAGGCAATTCTCTAAAAATAGTTAAAACAGTCACCATGATTAAATAGCACACACTTTTTTTTTTCATGGAGAATATCTTACATCTAGTTGCTCTATTGGGGTTAAATTGTGGGAAAATGCAGTAATGCATACAGACCAGTGATTGAGATGTTAAAGATATGGATTTTAATTCTAAATATCAATATCTAGCCTTAATATCAAGACCCCAAACTCTTTACCTTGCATTGCTTAACTTCTTAATCTACCTGGAGTATAATTAAATTACTTATCTAAATTATAGTGATTTCTTCACTGATAAATGTGTGTATACAGATTATAATTTGCATATATATTAATTATATTGCTAAATTAAGCAACATTTATTTTTTCTATTATTTTTTTTAAAGAAAGTCTCTTGCCCGCACGTCTGGCTGTCTTCCCTGGGGCTCCTTGGAGGGGATGGACTCCAGCTTCCCTCCCCACCCCGAGCAGAGCTCCCGGCAGTCGAAGACCACTGGAACCTAGCTCCAGTCATGCTGGAGGCCCCTCTCCACACGTTCAGACAGGCCTCATGCATGAAGGTATCGGCAGAAGAACCCAGGTGTGTGTAATCCCACCAACGGCCAACATCCAGAGAGACTTAAAAAGCAAGCTCTCAGAAGCGATATCTTTAGCCTACTTTTTCCCTCTGGGAGAAACTGGGAATCCTCTGAGAGTTTCCTGCCCACATGGGACAGCCTTGCAAGCTTCCCATGGTGTATTCATATGCAAAATCCAGTAACAAGCTGGATCTCATTCCCCTGACCCTGAAGAGCCCCCAGTGCAACATCGTTAGGAGGGCCGAGTTGAGATAGACTTCTAAGATCTCAGGGAAAGGACGAAATGATATGTTACTGAGCCCGCCCAAGAAATCGGTGATTAACAGGATATCGTGATCGTGTGATTGATTCTTTTTTTTAATAAATCACTGTAAGATGCAGTTACAGGCTTACAAAGTTTCGTTATTATGTTTCAATCATATAATGATCTAATACCCATCCATCCACCGGTGCCCATTCTCAACCACCAACATTCCTAGTATCCCTCCCGACACCCCCACTCCTTCCCACCCCCTGCCTCTGTGGCAGGCACATTCCCTCTTACTCTCTCTCTCCCTTTGGGTGTTGTGGTTTACAAGTGGCCATCATGATTGGTCTATAGTCTACTTTCAGCACGCATCTCCCATCCCGAGCAAGGTCTCCAACCATCATTTACTTAGTGGTCCCTTCTCTACCCCAACTGCCCTTTCCCCCAGCATGTGAGGCCGGCTTCGAAGCAGTGGAGAGATGCCCCTGGCCCTTATCTCTACTCTCCTTAGGTGTTAGTCTCCTGTTATGTTATTTTACATTCCACAAATGAATGCAGTCATTCTATGTCTGTCCCTCTCTTTCGGAATCATTTCACTTAGCATAATACTCTCCATTTCCATCCACTTGTATACAAATTTCATGATTTCATCTTTTCTAATGGCTGCATAGTATTACATTGTATAGATATAACCAGTCATCTGTTCTCGGGTATTCAGGTTTTTTCCAGATTCTGGTTATTATAAATAGTGCTGTAATAAATATACAAGTTAAGTAGTATTTTTAAATGAGCTAATAAACTATAATTAGAAATATAAGGTGCATAATTATATAGATATATATTGCAAAGTGAGAGAAGTCAATATGAAAGACAAGCCACATTCCGCAAAACTCATAGTTACAGAGACATGAGATTCAGTGGTTACCTGGAGTAACGCGGTATGGGGTGGTGAGGAGAAGAGTGAACTGGATCTTTTGAACAGTGACATTATTCTATATAATAGTGTAATGATGGCTTCATGGCTCAGATTTGGTAAAACTCAGATGTGGGCTAACATAGAGAGAAAAATGCATTTTAAACAATGAATGTCAGTTAAAAATAATGGATAAGTAACTGGAGAGATAGTACAGTGATAGAGGGCTCATTCTGCATGTGGCTGACTCAGGTTCCATCCCTAACACCCTACTTGGTCACCCAAGGCCTGCCAGGAGTGATCCATGAGCAAAGAGTCAGGAATAAGCAGCCTTGAGTACTGATGGATATGGTCCAAAATCTGGGGGAAAAAAAGCACACATATATTCAGACAACAAAATTGCAAAAAATTACTAATCAGACAAAGAAGAGCCAAAACATGAATAAAATGACAAGGATGAGCTAGAGAGAGAAATTATATGGCAATGTCCTGTACTTTCAGTTCACTATTTCTGTAAACCTCAAATTACTCTAAAAAATAAACTCTACTAATAAAGTTGCAAGGAAATATAAAAACTTGCTTTCATTTGGCCAGAGTCAGATAGTTTTTCATCACCAACCATATTAGATCTTGTCGAGATGTTTTTGAAGCCCTGATTTTAGTTATTATTTTTAAGATGAACTGTGTATGGTATTATTTTTTAAGATAAACACTGTGTACAGTATTATTTTTTTAAGATAGTAAAGTCAAATAGTATCCTGGGCTGTCCTCTTGGCAAATTTCTGCAATGGACAGATGGTTTTTCATTATCTGTTATACAGAAACACAAGGCTGGTGACTGTGCTTGGTGCGGATGCTTATTCATCTGTGAGAAAGTAATTTCTGCCTCTTTGCCAGTACACATCTTAAATCTTTTCTCTGCATCTGTGACAACATCTGCCTAAAACAACATGCTAATATGTGTAGTTTGCTAGGAAGATATATTCCGTCTTATGTCTTCCCACAGGCAAAAATCATATGAGCGTAAAGTTGGATTTATAAAAATGACTTCGTGGAATTATTCTCCAAAAATATTCTTTTCACACAAAGTGTAAAATCATATTCAGCTTATTTTGCTTTGCTAGCATATGTTCCTAACAATTAACTTGGAAAAAAAAAACAATTTCTCTTTGAAACCACTTCTAAATGCAGAATCAGTGTACCACCGTGGTTGTTAATCTAAACAGTATTCTTTGTGGATAGAAGAAATCTTGACTTAGTAATAGAATTTCATACTGCGAACATTTTTTAAAGCAAATATTTTGTGCTTACTATAAACAGGAAAATAATGATTTAAGCTTAATTATGTTACTTAAATGCTGATTTGTAGAATTTTTGTAACTTGGTACAAAATATATTTAAATATTTAAAAACGTTTGTTTGAGGATTAAGGTCCACAATACAAAGTTTAAGGCCAAATTCAAGACCAGGGAATGTCAGGATTGGCTCCTGAGCACAGAGCCAGGAGTAAGCTTAGCACTATCTAGTGTCCCCTAGCCCCCACCCTCCAATCACTGTCATCATCACTGTTATCCCAGTTGCTCATCGATTTGTGATTTGCTTGAGCGGGCACCAGTAACATCTCCATTGTGAGACTTATTACTGTTTTTGTCATATACTCTCGGTAGCTTGCAGGGGTCTCCAAGAGGGATAGAGGAATCAAACCTGGGTCAGCTGTGTGCAAGACAAATGCCCTACCAGCTGTGCTATCGCTCCAGCCCCCACCCTCAAAAGTAATTAAAAATATTTGTTAAGTAGTATTTGTCTGTAGGTTGACTATATTATTAAAATTAAATTTTATTTTAATTTCTCCGATATTAATTGCCCATAAGTAGTAATTACGGAAGCAATAGACATTCATAAAAAAGTGTTTGAAATAGATGTAGTGACTGACAAACCACAGCTGTGACTTATTAACTAACTTTTCTTTGTTTTTTATTGATAAACTATATATCAAATTTCCTAATTTTGCCAAATCAAAAATTTAACTTTCTAAAGTAAGATGTGTATGAAGGAAAAGAACACTCTTCATTTTAGATTGTACACTCATATGTGCTATTAAAGAATGCTACTCACTCAAATCTCTTAAATATTTCAAGGAAATTTTTTTTAAATTATTTTTTGATGAATCACTATGAAATACAGTTACAAAATTTTCAAATTTGATCCACCACAAAACACCCACATACCCCCCCACCCCTGCCAATCCCCCTCTGGCTGGGTGGCAGACATTTTTCACTTTACTCTTTCCTTACTTTGGTTACATTCAGTTTTCAACAGGAATCTCACTGTTATTATTTGGAGGTTTTCCTCCAACAGTCAGACATGCTGGATGGCATCAATAGATTGTATGTTTTCATTTTTCAGAAAAGGTCACATGGCCGCATTAGCGGCCGTGCAGTTTGGAGATGTTCCAGTCCTGCATCCCGGAGCCGTGTTAGTTTCTGCTCAGTGTCGCCAGGGCTCCATTTGGAGAAGGCTTACCGGCTGTACCTCCTCTGTCTGGCTCCCCGGCGTTGCTGGCCCGGCTGGGGTCCAGAGCATTCTCCGAGCTTCATGGCTTATCGGAACACCTGTATTCTTCTCTGTTGAATGTGGCAAGATCTCAAGGAAATTTTTTTATTTACTTTTTTGCCACATTTGGCAGTACTTAGGGCTTATTCCTTGTTCTCCACTCTGCGATCACTCCTCATGGGTTTGGGGGACAATATGGGGTACCAGGAATTGAACCTAGTTCAGCCACATAGAAGGCAAACACTCTACCTACTATATCACCACTCTAGCCCCTCGAATATTTTTTTTGGATTATTGACAACTTTATTTAGCACAGGAAATTGCTCTATAGTAATAAATTCATGTTGTTTAAAAATATTTTTCTAATCGCTAAAATGTCTTCTGTCTGTATTTCTTGCACAGAATTTATTCAGAGCTCAGTAATATGATTATAAGAACATCAAAGAAAGCCACTATACTAGTTGAACAATGTTTTAATTAACTTTTAATCAGAACAGTCAAGAACATTCCAACAGTTACATTCTTAAGATAAAAGATAGTTTGAAAAACAAATTCATTTCTGTGATATTCTTAGACATAAATAAAACAGCCCCCAAGTCTCTAAGCATTTCCATATAATTATTTTTAATATATGAAAATAAGTATTTTAAACTTATGTTAATCTATAGTGGAAATCATATTACAATATATGATTGCAAAAAAGCAAAAGTATGCACCTTAATTTATATAATGCGATGTATCAGTTATACCACAGTAAACTGGTTAAATATGCTTCTAACAAAATTGATTATAGGAACAGAGTGATAATACAGCAGGTAAGTGCTTGCCTGTACCCGGCTGACGTTGATTCAATCCCTGGCACCCCACACGGTTCCCAAACGCTGTCAGGAGTAATTCCTGAATACATTGCCAGGAGTAACCCCTGTCAGGTGACGCTCCAAACAAACAAATATGAATTAATTATATTCTAATATTTTGGAATATAAATGTGATTCTTGATTAAAAAACTGAAATGTTTCTTGATGTTTTACTTGCTAAGAAAGATTTCTGAAGATTGACATCCTTTTCGTAGTTATTAAAGTTACTTATCAAAATTTATATTTTCTTATTTTTAGAAATTTTTAATTACATTGAGCCAGCAATAAACTTCTATATAAGACCTGTTTCATTAGCTATTCAGTTCTGCAGTAGTACCATATAGCAGACACCCCACCCTACCCAAAACAGATAAATACCTCACCGGTCAACCCCCACTACATCTGCTACCCAGCCACCGCCACACCCCAGGCCACTCTTCGGACACACGGCCCGAACCTCACGCACTAGTTAAACCCCACAAAACCAGGTAAGCAGAACTTTGCGACCTTGAACTCTAGGTTCAGTGAGACCCGGAAACAAGATCCTCTGTCTGCCTCCTCCAATCTCCGGCATCTGAAGGAGGGGGTAAAACCCAGACGCCCCACCCTACCTGAAATAAATAAATACCTCAACGGCCAACCCCCAGTAGATACACTACCCAGCCAGCTCCATGCTCCAGGCCGCTCTCTTGCGGTAGAAGCAGCCTCACAACACACCATAAGACACTTAATACCCATTATTCCCGCATCATATTTGATGGAGTTCAAATATGGTGTGAACCATAGGAATATATCAAAGGGCGATTGGAGGCCACCCTAAAAGCCTCCATCCTTATCAGAGAGCCCGGCAAGCTACTGAGAGTATCCCGCCCGATGGATCTATCACATCTTCCAGAAAGGCAATGGAGAGTATTATTCATGACATCTATGTGGATCTCTTTGACAGCCATGTCCAACCTGCCCAAATACATAATTCCGCAGGATGGATATGTCATTCCCAATGTCCTCCTTTCTGAAATTTGACACGTCATTTCGTTGGTAAAGACGTGTACAGCACCTGGTCCGGAAAAGGTTAGACCCGAACACCTGAAGAATCTGCCTCCAGTACTCGTCAATACACTGGCTCGGCTCTTTACATGCTACCTGTCTGAATGCAAGGTTCTGTCTCAGTGGAAAACCAGTAGGACCGTTCCATTGTACAAGAAGGGAGACATCCACAACATCCACAAGTATCACCCAATCTGCCTGCTGTCTGTCGTCTACAAGTTGTTCACTTGTGTCATCCTGAATAAAATAGGCAGAACACTAGACGAAGGACAATGATGCGAGCAAGCCGTGTTCTGAAGGGGATTCAGCATGATAGACCATATCCACACAGTGACCAAACTCATTGAAGTTTTGCGAGAGTTCAAGATGCTGCTCTGTCTAATGTTCACTGATTTAAAGAAGGCCTTTGATTCTGTTGAGACTGAAGCATTCATAGAAGCCCTAGACAAACAGGGCGTTCAAACTCAGTATAACAAAATCCTCCGAGAGCTGTATTGTGGATTCACCACCAGGATCTCACCATTCTACAAGGAATTGATCACTGATGTAAAGCAAGGGTGCAGCAGGGTGATACCATTTCACCAAAACTCTTCAGTGCCACCTTTGAGAACATCATGTGACAACTGTAATGGAAAGTAATGAGAGAGAAGATGTTGTCAAGGTCGGCAATTATACCACCTCTGCTTCACTGATGACATTGTTCTCATAACGCCAAACATTAGCCAAGCAACACAAATCTGGCCGACTTCGACCACGGTTGTGGAAAGGTCGGATAGTAGCTAAAACTCAACAAGACGATGCTCATGAAAAATGAACTGGTCCTTGAAGCTCCATTTGCTCTCAATGGAACGAATATCTCCGAATGCAGCAGCTATGTGTACCTGGGTCGAGAAATCAACATGAGGAATGACTTGGTGCCAGAACTGCGCAGGAGGAAGAGAGCAGCATGGAATGCCTTCAAGAGCGCCGAAGAAGTGTTTAAGAGGACAAAGAACCTCCAACTCTGGCACATCTTTTCGATTCCACCATTCTTCCTGCACTTAAGTATGCCTCAGAGACCTGGGCCCTACACAAACAGGATGAGAACGCTATTCAGGTATCCCAAAGAGGAATCGAAAGAGAAATATCACGTTTCACTCAAGGAGAGAAGGAATCTGGAGCTCGACCTCTGTTGATGGTCAAGAATCAGGGATGCTGTCTCATTTGCCAAAACATCAAAAATCAGATGGTTCAGACATGTAATGTGATTCAGAGACGACCACTGGACTACAGCTGTTAAGACTGCATTCCATGGGACGTCAAAAGACCACATGGCCGACCACCAGTGAAATGGTCAGACTTCTTCATCAAAACCCTGAATGAACGGTTTGAGGCTCTTCCTGTTCCTGGAGCTAGCAGATATCTTTGGGCTACACTAGCATGCGACAGGGACAAATGGAGATGTTACTGGCGACCGCTCGAGCAAATCAAAGATCGATTCTGACTTAATGTCGAAGCTTTTGATAAACTTTTGGAAAATATTTATGAAGCTGAAACTATAGTTTTAAACAGAAAGTGCAGCAAGAAGAAAACCAACTCACTTTATTACAAAAGAAGCTCCATATCACTTGCATCTGGACCATTCACATTTTGCCTGTGCTCCTCTTACACATCACTCACTGCAAACTCAATTCATTAAATCTGAATGTCCCTGGGTTAATTTTATGATAGACATAAAATCCTCCCCAGTATTTATGCTGATGCTCCTTTGCAAGGTCAAAATAAATCAGAAAACTGAGTTCTGGTTTCAGGACAGTCTTTAGCCCAAATACTTTTAATTAATATGAATTAGAAAGAGAAAGAGAGTAACTTTACAAGCACAAATTGTAAAGACACAATCTAAGGTATTGCTGGAATCTGGAAAAATGTGAATTATGTTATTTTTGTGATCAGACTCTGAAAAGAACAAAACATAACATTTTTGGATTTCTGCCCCAAATGTCTCATTTGAAACAAGTCATGATAAAACGTGAGAAGTGAACATCGCATGACATCCCTCAAAATAGCAATGGTATCAAAGGAAAAAATTAAAAAGTATAAGATCTAGGAAGAGCAAAGAAACATGAGTAAATGCAAGAGAAAGATCAAGATAGGATCAAGGTCATGATTATTTTTTACTTTGGCTCTGTTTGTATCAGTTGGGCAAAGGGAAAATTTGAGAAGATCCTTAATTTAGATGTCCGTGTTTAAATCTGTTCAGCTGCATTGGGGTCAAAGAATATTCCCCCTGTCCATTGTAACTAAAAAAATAATAATAATTTAACATTTCAAACCAGAATACCTGTAGGTAATAACAGAAAATTCAACAGGTTTTTCACTTGTTTACTATCATTTATGGAGGTTATTAACCTAATTCTGCACTATTTTTTTTTTTTTTTTTTTTTTTTTGCTTTTTGGGTCACACCTGGTGATGCACAGGGGTTACTCCTGGCTCTGCACTCAGGAATTACCCCTGGCCGTGCTCAGGGGACCATATGGGATGCTGGGATTTGAACCCGGGTCGGCCGCGTGCAAGGCAAACGCCCTACCCGCTGTGCTATCTCTCCAGCCCCTCTGCACTATTTTTTATGGAAGTTATTAACCTAATTCTATAAGAAATATATAGACAGAAAACTGACGATATGAATTCTCTTGTAGTTTATTTCAAAACCATTTACAAAACCGTTGAAACATGTGGGTTTAAATAAGCTTATTTTATACAGAAAATTGCTTGAAACATTTCTGTGTTCCTTGAAAATAACATTATGTTTATATGCATAAACCAAGAAAGGTCTAATTGCCATTTGCATGGATTATTTACAGCTAAGTGGTCTATGAAGAAATGAGAGTCCATAAAAATGTTACTGTGTACAAAATCCAATCCGTCTTATTCATTTTAATTGGATATGAGAATATCAGTTTAAAGATTTCAGAAACATAGCTGCATAAATGATTCTCACCAACAAGAACAAAGGCTATAGAAGTACTCTGTCAACAAAATGCTTTAATAAACTTTCCCAACAGCACGTTTGTTTTATTCATATGGGAACTGAGTTTCCTGTTTTCAATAGGCTTATCACTACAAATGCAAATATGTCTTTTGGAAATCACCAGGGTATCAGTTGGATCTATTTACCATTTCCTTAACTGGTATCCGGGTGGTAAAGAAATACACCTACCACTAGGGGTCACCAGTGAGTAATAAGATTTTGGTGCTGCTGTTTTCCTTGGCTTGATGAAAATACTTGAAATATCTACTACACAGACACTGGTCTCAAGATCCTTCCCAAGGACAACAGAGGACAAGAGAGCCACGCCGCCCTATTTTCAATGTATCTTCAGGGTTTGTTTCTACAGGAAAACGTAGGCTCTATTTTCTTTGTGTTCTGGGCATCAAAGTTAGAAAAGACAGCGTGACTCTTAAGTTTCCAAAGTCCCAATGGCTTTAATGACTCTTCTCTGTATTTCTTTGTGGATTTTTGTCACATTGTTTTCTCTCCCAGGAAAAAGTAAATAATGATTTAGTGAGTGATAAATATATAACACTGCATTGGGACTAAGAATAGAAATGTAACCGCCAAAACAGCAACCAGAGGGAAGGCAAAGAGACAAGACAAGCAAGGGGTAAGATGCTTGCCTTGCTTGTGGCAAATGTCCCATTCAATCGGCAGCACCGAATACATATGAGACCCAAGTACCAAGCACCAGGAGTGATAACTGAGCACAGAGCCGCAGGTAAACTGAGCACCATCCAGTGTGGTCCCCAAATCTAAACAAAAAGCGAAAAAAATTCTGAGCATCAGATCAAATTCAGAATATGTGGACATATCACTTGTATCACTGGTCACTTGTCATCCAGTTGATCTTCGATTTCTCGAGCGAGCGCCATTAACGTCTCCATTTGTCCCTGTCGTGTGCTAGTGTAGCCCTCTCTTTACACCCCTGCTGCACCCCTCTCTTTACATCAGTGGTCACTTCCTTGTAGAATGGTGAGATCCTGGTGGTGAATCCGCAATACAGCTCGTGGAGGATCTTGATGTATTGAGTTTGAATGCCCTGTTTGGCTAGGGCTTCAATGACTGCCTCAGTTTCAACAGACTCAAAGGCCTTCTTTAAGTCAATGAACGTTAGACAGAGCAGCAGCTTGAACTCTCGAAAATTCAATACGTTTGGTCACTGTGTGGATATGGTTGATTGTGCTGAATCATTTTCAGAACCTGGCTTGCCTGTATGGTTGTCTTTCTTCTAGTGTTCTGCCTATTCTATTCAGGATGACTTGAGTGAACAACTTGTAGATGATGGCGAACAGGCAGATTGGGTGATACTTGTGGATGTTGTGGATGTCTCCCTTCTTGTGCAACAAAACGGTCCTGCTGGTTTTCTATTGAGACAGAACCTTGCATTCGGACAGGTAGCATGTGAAGAGCTGAGCCAATGTATTGACGAGTACTGGCAGCAAATTCTTCAGGTGTTTGGGTCTGACTTTGTTCGGAACAGGTGCTTTTCCAATGAAATGGCATGTCAGATTTCGAAAGGGAGGACATTAGGAATGACACATCCATCCTGCGGAATTTAGTATGTGGGTAGGTGGACATAGCTGTCAAAGAGATCTGAGTAGAAGTCGTGAATAATCCTCTCCATTGCCTTTCTGGAAGATGTGATAGATCCATCAGGACGTCGGAGAGAGTCTTCTTGATCTTATAGTTGGTGAAGGACAGGCAAGCATTGCGAATACTTTTCCCAGCTTCTGCCACATCAGCCAACAAGACTGATCTTCTCTCTTCGAGGTCTTCCTTTATCGCTTCTCTGCACAGCTTTGTGTGCTCAGGTGTTAGCTTGTGGTTGCCTGAGGCTTGCGCCAAACCACATTGATGAATAAGCTCGAGAGTTTTCAAAGACAGGCGTCTCTTTGGCTTTCTCACTCTCAGCATTCTTCGCACAGTCATAGAGGTGCTAAATCAGTCGATGATCTTATTCCTTGTTGATGTTGTCAAGGACGGCATCTTCCCACATTGCTGCGATAGTGCCAAAGAGCTCCCAGTTGGTGTTCATTCTGGGAGTTCCCTTCTTAAACTTAAACTTTGCAGACCTTTCTCCTTGCTCTCTGAAGTAGAATTTTGCACGAAGGAGATGGTGGTTTGATCCTGTTTGGAATTTTGGGACAACAGTGACATCAGCCAGGAAAAACCTTGATTGAATATAATGTTATCAATTTTATTGTGGAACTGTCCACCGGGAGACTCCCATGTCCAGTGTTTAGATTCGGCCTTCTGTAACTGTGAGTTACTATGGATGGTCTTGGTCGACATGATGAACTAAGACAGTCTCTCACCCTGATCATTCCTTTCTAGGCCATGGGTCCCAGTGTGGAGTTCTTCATGCGACCTTCTCGGACCTATCGTAGCATTAAAATCACCAACAATGGTCTTGTAGGTGTGGTCTTCTTCATAGAACCTCTCCAGTTCCATGTAGAACTTCTCAATTTCTTCTTCATCATAGTTGGATGTTGGTGCATAGACAATGAAGATAGAAACTGCCTTCAGTGAGCCACATCTATTCAAGAATAATTGTTTGATTTGTGTTGTTAGGCACTGGAATGAATCAATTCTCATGGCCAAGTTTGTGTTAACAAGGACACCAATGCCAACTGATGCCTCTGTTGTCGCATGTTCTGAGGAACAATTCTTCCTAAGTGTCGAAAATGGAGTGATGTGATCGATGTCTTCTCATTTCAGTCAGACCAATAATAGCATATTTGATATTCTTTGCTTGCACCTTCTGGTCCTCGATGGATGCTTCCGATGCCATTGTACGTGCATTGAAAGTTACAGACATTCATTTTAGTTTCTTCATTTTGGGTGGATATATAATAATTTTTATGTGGATATATAATAATTTTAAGGTGTTAGACAGTAGGGTATTAGTTATCTCCCAAATCTGTTTTTATTAAAGTATCAGTTTATAGTGATACTATTATTATTGTTGTATACTGTGATACTGTTACATAGCACTTACCACCAGATCTCTAAGATCTCTGATATCTCTTCTCCTCTGTCATAGAGACTTCCCTCCCACTTTAGTCTCTTTAGATCCTAGTTCCTATGACCAAATTCAGAATTTGTTTCCCCTGGGGATTGTCTCATCCCCTTATTTGCTTCTTTATATTCAACATGTGAGCAAGAGTGTCAAATATTATTTCTTTCTGAATCAGTTCACTTAACATAACACATTTTAATTCCAACCAAGTTGCTGCAAACTGCAAGATTTTCTCTCTTTTCATAGTTGAGTAATATTCCAGTGTGTACATGAACTAGTATCTTTGTCTGTCACCACATGCTTGAATTGTTTCCAGATATCAGCTGTTGTAAAGAATGCCTCAATGAACATAGAAATTGGGGATCTGTGTGGAGTGATGTATCTGCAGTGTTGTAAACCTGTTAGATATCAATAAAAATAAATACATTGTCTGGAGCAGGAGAGATAGCATAGCGGGTAGGGCATTTGCCTTGAATGTGGCCGACCCGGGTTCTATCCCTGGCATCCCATATGGTCCCCCAAGCACCGCCAGTAGTAATTCTTGAGTGCAACGCCAGGAGTAACCTCTGAGCATCGCTGGGTGTGACCCAAAAAGCAAAAAAAAAAAAATACATTGTCTTTTATAGCCAATAAAATATCCAATTATAATATATAGAAATGTAATACTTAATGTTGAAAATAAAATGTAAATTAATCAAATAGTTTAGAAACTTAGAGAATGACATGATACTGCAATAAGTCCAACATACTCAATGAAATTAATAAAAACTTACATGGAAAGTAAGACTACCATTGGAATATTTTTGCTTATAAATAGTAACTACTCTAAAACTGTTATGAGTGCAGCTGGAAATTACTTTAACTTGTAGTTCTGGCTGTTTCTTTTGTCAACTGCTTTCAATAACAATCTCAATGAATATTTATGCAATGAAGATGAATTAGCTTTAGTAAGGCTCTTATGTCACATAGAAATTATCTGTTTTTAGACCAATTTTGATTATAATACTATCCTTCATGCTACTTTATTTACTAGAATGACAGGGTTTATGCATCAAATGAAGTTATATGTAAATACATTATTTTATATGACATATCAAATCTTTTTAAATTTAAATTGCAAAATCAAGATAACAGTTTCTAAAGATTTGATACAAAGGATCAAGAAGTAATGGAAATGAGGTAATTTGACATATATATCAAAGTGTATATTCATTTTTTAAAATATGCATATGATGTAATGTATGCAATTGAAATGTGTTACTTTATTAGGTAGGGTATCATGTTAAACAACGAAAGAGAAAAATGTATAAATATCAGATAATCTCACTCATCTGTGGTATATAAAGAAACAAAAAAAGCAAACAGACAATGTCCAATTAAAACAAACTTTTGTTCACTGGTTACCCAAAGAGGTGCTGATTTTGCCAACAAATGAGGTGTCCAAGACCAGTAGCAGGGAAAGAAAACAATCATTGAACTATGATGAAGAAATAGCTGTAGTTTGGTAGTGGACACGTGTTAATATAAAGCTCCACAAATACAAAAAAACATTTACACTCCTATAAACCAATGATAGGAAATATCCATTCAAAAAAGAAACTCTTTCTGATTGAAAGTACAATTTACCAAAAAAGATTAAAAGACATTTTCTCACTTAAATACCCACTCAACTTACATTCAAATATTAAGCTCAAGAACTCTTAGAAGGATTGAGTTAAACGTCCCTTCTAGAAAAATAAAACTTTCGTCATACTACCTATTAGCTGTTAATAAAACTAAGTCTTTCAGTATAGTAGGAATTCAAATCTGCTTCAGATTTTTAATTGACTTTGATACATTTTTTGTTCAAATATTTTTTTTTGCTTTTGGGGTCACACCCAGCAATATCCAGGGGTTACTCTTGGCTGTGCACTCAGGAATTACTCTTGGTGGTGCTCGGGGAACAACATGGGATACTGGGAATCAAACCGGGGTGGCCAGGTGCAAGGCAAACACCCTACTCGCGGTGCTATCGCTCCAGCCATCTCTTGTTCAATTTTTCTTGCCTCAAATCCGTAGTTATAATTTCTAGTATGAATAGATATCAACATCAAATAATTTTTGTTGCTAGAACTTAATAGAAATACAAATGGTTAGAACCTATAGGTATTTTACTACATTCCCCAGTGAAATCATTGTTATTTGTATAATGCCTATGAACACTTACATTCTTGAATCAGTCTTCTTAGCTCAAGTTTTTAAAGATCGCAAACCAAAAATTTTCTTATACAACATCACAGTAATCTCTGTGATTGTGAAGTCACTCTTAGATAGTATGCCACCAAGAGTATGTTGGATAAAAATATACATTAATTAATGGATTTATTAATATGTGTGTGAAGTTAGAAAGGCAAATGCATCAGGAGAAGGTTATTTTAGTTTTTCTGTCATCATAGGAAGCAGCAGGCATACTGTGAAAGTTACCAGTTAGGTGACAGCATTAATTTATGAGAGCATATTATGTATAAGAATTTAACAACTTCAAGTACTATGTGAAACTTATGTATGATGCATTAAATGTATTAAACATTTTTATTTGATAAATCTTATTGGATGCAGAAGATTTTCTAGCACTCTGTGGGTTTTTCCTTCAAGAGAGTAAGACAGTGCTTCCAAATCCTTCCAGTATTCAGAGTTTCAAAAATACATACAAGACAGCTACTGAAAAACAAGTAAAGAATCAAAAGAACATAACTACTGAAATACTGCATAATAAAATGGAGAAGATTAGCTGTTTACACATTAGGATCAATAGCATTCAAAGACAAAATGTATAGGTCTTCTTTGAAAGGGGAACATAATTTTGAAATAGAGCTATTTAAGGCTATTTTAATGATCATCATCAGAATTCTATTAGAGGCAAGAAATGATTGTTGAATGTGAACCGTTTACTATTAAGATGTTAAAGGAGAATCTGACTTCAGTTAGGTGTGGAGATATAGTCAGGGAACCAATGGCTTTATTTATGTTATGGTTTTATTTAAACAATAATTTTATTAGTTAAAATTGCAATAGTACATTTATATAGAAAAAAATCACTGTATCACTGTCATCCCATTGTTCATAGATTCACTTGAGCAGGCACCAGTAATGTCTCCATTCATCCCAGCCCTGAGATTTTAGCAACCTCTCCTTACTCGTCTTTCCAAATGATTGGAGGCTCTTTTCAGGGTCAGGGGAATGAGACCTGTTATTATTACTGCATTTGACATATAGAATATGCCACAGGGAGCTTGCCAGGAAGAAAAAGTCTTCCTAATTGTTTTGTCAATAGTTTCATCTAGGAAATATGGAAAAGGGCATATATTTTCATAAAATATATCCATACTGCTTATGCCATCAAAAAGAAAAAAAGCAGTAGTGCATCTTTTAGCCCAATCATGCAAAGAAAGATATTAATATATATTGCAAGGGCACCATCTGCTGGAAATCAAGTAAATAAACTAGCATGGAGGAGAGTAATCTAATCAAAATTGTAGTCTATCATAAATATATTGAAATGTTTAATATTCTCCTGAGGTAACATAGTAACATGATAGCTAATTGCATGACAAAAGATATGAAAATCTCTACTAATTGGATTGAGTCT
This sequence comes from Sorex araneus, assembly GCF_027595985.1. NCBI lineage: Eukaryota > Metazoa > Chordata > Mammalia > Eulipotyphla > Soricidae > Sorex > Sorex araneus. The sequence goes on along the minus strand of NC_073307.1, from coordinate 10,427,928 downwards.
CTTGCTAGATGTACAATATTATACTAGCATTCCTTAAAAATATTTCTGTGTTAAGATACGCATAGACATCAATGTTGCTGATTATATCTTAAACAATTATATCTCAAAGGGAAACATTTTGAGATATAATTAAGTCTAACAAATATTGACATGAAATTTCTATTTTGGTGATACCAAATGAGCTGTATATTCTTTCCTTATAGATATAAACACTATCTCAATAATGAATTAGTATTTTATGTTAGTTACATATTTACATGTATAAGGATTTTTATATCGATGTATATCTAAATACATTTTTAGTTCTCATAACAGTCTATTCACCAAGTCCTATAAATTATCATTTTACTTCTACTGAAGATCCAGAGCTTTGCAGAAGTTAATGCTCAATCTTTGTTTCCTTCTAATATCCAGAGTTGTAGTATTCAAGGGTTTTTCTTATATTTTTCAGTGTCTAAATATGACTCCTTCAATTATACTTTAAAATATGACTTCAATTGCATTTGCAACACATTCAAATGTTGTAGCTTTCTTTCCAGGTATGGGTCACTTTATCTCAGACAGGATAGAAATTACTTACAAGAAGTGCTATCTAGTACTATTGTAAATATTGAAAAGATATTTGCAAGCTCTGTAATCTGCAGGGAAGGCGTGAGGAACATGAGCAACAAAATGTATCCTCCACAGCAGGTGGATGATTATTTACAAGATGATTTCCTTTTGCTGATAAACAATACAAATCTATGCATACATGAAGTTTTAATAAAAAGGGGAGCAGAACTAAAATGGTCTTTGGTAGGGGGCCACACCTCTAGCAGTGCTCCTGGGGGACTTGAGGTACCCATTATGGTGTGCTGGGTGCAGGTGCATACCCCAGAGCCCTTCCTCCGGTACTATCTCTCCCGCTGCCCCTAAAATGATCTCTCAGGTGCAAAACAAAAGGAGCAAAAGGAGACAATAAGTGACCATGATGGCATACTAGAAACTATGAAACTTTGTGTCAATTTTGAAAAGTGGCTGCTATGAAGTGGACTACAAAAAATGGAAAATAAAAAATATGCTCCTTTTTTTCCTTATCATAAAAAATTCTGATGCTAAATATTTAAATTTCTCAATGAACAACTTGTTTGATACTATTTCCAGAGCTGAAAGAGAGCCACTTCTTTGCCTGGGTTGCAAGAAATGGGTTAAAAACAGACCTTGACCTTTTTTTGAAGTAATAAAGAATCAGAATGCAAAACGTCAGGAAGTCAGAATTACAAATCTCTAATTTCTGATCTGCCTAAAATTGAATTTAAACCATTTATCTGATTATGATTTGCAGGAGGAGGGGAGAAGTGGGCAATCCCAACACACCAGGCAGTGCTCAGGGATTACTCCTGGTTCTCTGCTCTTGGATCACTCCCGGCAGTGTTTACGGATCATATGTGGTGTTAGAGAACAAACTAGAGAGGACTGTTTGTAAAGTAACAGCCTTAACTCCCACATGAGTCTGATCATTCTTTAAAAATGTAATACATTCATTGTACCTCACAAAAATAATATTGCATAGCATGATTAATAACATAACATTTTTATAAATCACAATTTATAAATAAAAATAAAATTGCATGATATGTGAGGTATGTATACATTAACACACATTTTATAATTTAATATGAGACTTAAGTTCACTTGTAGTTTCCAGGCTTACTCCTGGCTCTACGCTCAGGGATCACTTCCTGTGGTGATTCAGGAAGAAACTATCTTTAGAAAACAAAGCTGGAATGAGACTTGAAGACTGATGTGGTAGATTGTGTGTGGAAAAGTTTTGTCGTTGTTGACAATATAAGTGAACCTGGAGTTAGTTAAGCTATGGAAAATGAGTGAAAGGAAGACAAATACTAAAATGTCACCTGTGAAATCTAAAATCATTGAATTCATAAATGAGAGAGTAGAACAAGGCCAAGAGGCTTGAGGACTATGGGGGATGTGGTGTTGAGTAAATTAGCCCAAGCTTTCTGTTATAAGATTTATTCAGCTTGCTGGATTCCCATCTAAAACCATCCATTTTTAATAGTTTGGGCTTTTGATTCATAAACATTGACGATTTTAAATGACCATGAAGTCAATCTGATATACTTAAATTAGCTTTCTACTATTTTTTTTATGCCTGAGACTTTTAAATCTCAAATTTTTCAGTACCCAGATTATAGGTAGAGTCAGATGCTACCAATGGATGCTATTTGTCTGTTTCACTGGGGTTCAGAGGTTTGGCCATGTTGGTTAGAAAAGTGACACTGTGCTTACATTATACTTTATACCAGCAAAAGAAACCTAAGCATCATGTTCTTGGATTCTTAAGCCACAGGAAAGATGCCTGCAGGAGGCAGAGAGCGGAGCCAGGAGTAAGCCCTGACCCCTGCTGGGTATGGACCCAAACCCAAACCAAGTATTAGATTCCTGGCTTCACTCGTAAATGTAAACCTAGAGTAACAGAATTAGTGACATGTGATGTGGTTGGTGGGTAGGGTGTGTGCCTTGCACGAGGCCAACCTGGGTTCAATTCCCAGCATCCCATATGCTCCCCTGAGCACCACCAGGAGTCATTCCTGAGTAACCCAGTAAGCCCTGTGCATCGCCAGGTGTGACCCAAAAAGCAAAAATAATAATAATAATTAATGATTTTTATAACAGAGCAAAATATTTGTTATTCTGGAAAAGCGCAAAGCTCATAAAAGGGAATATTTCAGAAAATAGTAATTACTTCTTGTATCACATAAAAATTATTTGAAAAAAAATTTCTTGTCCTTACTCAGAAATTTATGGCATATAAATTAAAAATATAATTTAAAATATTGAGACACCAATGATTTGATTAAATAACATCAGATATTGACATTTTTAAAAGATATTAATTAAATATCTCTAGTGCAGAAACCCCAAACATTATTCTGGGCTTATTATTCAAGATTTTTCTTTCAATGCTATTGTCAAAAGATATTTTCAGTGTTGCAAAAACTTATTGCTTACTCTTTTTTTCTCTTGTACTTTATAGATGCTATAAAGTCTAATGCAAATTCTTTGACTTTTAAACACAGGTCTGACCACACCTACTTCCTTGGAAGACAGAATAAGTTTAACAAACACATAAAAAAGAACATATGGTGAGAATGCACTGCTGGGATCTCCTTTCAAGATGTAACCTGTCTTTCAACTTTCAGAGGTACATTTGGCTGGAACATCCAGTTGTGGTTGCACTTTAGATCTGCTTTTGATGTTGTGCCAAGGTCATTCTCTTTCCAGACATTTGTCTAGCTGGATGCAGTGGGGCAAATGAAGTGCAGCTATTTCTTTGTCCCAGAATTCCCTGATATATGGGTTGGAACAGGATCATAATCTCCATGCAACTGAAGACTTGATTTTTTGGCTCAGTTCTGCTTCCCTCTCCATTTCCTTTCACTGATGCTACTCTGGCTTCTCACTCAGAAGCCCCCACCCTCTGTTCCTGCTCCCTCTTCCCTTAGATTTTATAGGTTATTCCTCCCCATACCAAAGTCTTTCTCCAAATTTATATTAGCATCTTTCCTAGGTACATTTGGAATCCTGTTGTATGTAGTTTGAATGTTTGTGTTGCTGATCACCCCCACCCCAACCCCTAAGCACACATCCATTCAAATGGTGAACGTCTAGTTCTCAATGAGGATGTGAAGGGGGGGGGGAGGATTGGGAGCTTATAAAATCAGAGAGCCTATTTTTCATCTATGCTCTTAGAGCCCTTCTGAAAGATGGCCTAGTTTAGACAGGATGCCCCTTTGCCATGCGATGATAAAGAAATTCAGCAACTTGGACTAAGTTCCCTCAACTGGCCATGGGCTTCCAGGTTCTGGAACATAATATCATAACAGATTTGTAAATTATCTAGTCCTAGTCTTGACCTATCTTCTAGATCAGCTTTTTAGACTAAGGCTCAGGACTGGAGCACTATACCATGTGATGAGGAAATTTGCCCGAATCACTGTGGCAGACAGCAGAGGAAAGGAGAAAGATAGACTTGGTGTATGATAATACTAAATATACAATGTGAGTCCTCGTAAGCCACCACGTGCTACACTGCAATGAAAACATAATAATTCACATCTTCTTTTCCCACAGCCAGGTAGTATTCTGGAGAGAAATTGGGAACACTGGTGGAGGGAAGTTGACACTGGTGATGGGATAGGTGTTAAATCATTAAATGCTTTAAACTCATGAATATCTCTGTAAGATAACATTGGTTTGTCCTTTCTGCCTTGCCACAGGGAGCTTAGGTTTATTGGGTTACTCCCATCACATGCTCCCATTCCTCTGTGTTTATTTGTAAACTCTTTCTTTGTGCTCTGCTTTCCCAACCAGTCAATCATCTTTACTGCCTAATCAGACTCTGATAACTTGTAAATACTGCTTTTATCTTCTCCTTAAGTCCTTTGCATACTTAATTCAGAGTAATATCCTTTTTGTATAGACACAGGAAGACAGTTAATGCTATGCTTTTGTAACTTGGGAGTTAATTGACTCTGAATGATATTCATTTCTTGGCATCTGTTCTCTGGACTTAAGCCTCAGTTGCCCTTACTTCCTAGCACCCCAAAATCAGGGTCCCAGTGAGGGACTGGTGGACTCAGGGCAAGCTGTGAGCTACACTGGCATTGAAATGTCACAATACTTAGTGCCACAATACTTAACTATAAGTTAAGAGCATGGTCATGGACAAATTCTGTCATGATCCAAAAAGTAACAACTGATTTAGGACCCTGCTAAGGTTAGGAAAGATTAATCTGGCATGAACACTGTAGTCTGAGATATATTGCGAAATGTCCCCAGGAGAGCCACACTCTACAAACTTAATGTATCTCATACTGTGTCCATACAAAATAACTAATATTAAGAAGTAGAATTAAGATGTAATTAAGTTATTTGACTAAGGAAAGGGGAAAAACACCCTAAGTGGTATTTTGCCCTTGAGCGATTAGGAACAGCTTTCATATGTTGGTTGTGCTACTGGACAGGGTGTCATGGCTACCGCCAATGCAGGGAGTTGGAAGAGACTGAGGAGATGCCTATGTGGAGAGTGGGGGCACGGAGACATGAGCAAGGCGAACAGGAGAAGATGAGCATGGGGAGCTTAGTGAGACTGGAACAGGCTCGTGGGGAGAATGGAATAAACGACAACTGATCACCAACCAGCCTGCAGGCCCTATTCCCTCCTTCATGCATCTGTTGGTGGCAGCTGCAAGCTAGGGTGGGGAAGTGGCCCGAGACCACCAAAGGCAGGTGGCAAGAGAGAGCTGTGGGGTTCCCTGGCCGCCTGGAGAATACACAAATACCTTTTTAAATAATGGTGCCTTAGTAAAAAAAATAAAATATAAAAACTCACATCCTGCACCAAACCTATCACAAACTAACTACTGAGAGGGACACCAATAGATAATAGTAGAAATCATCACAACTTTTTAATATTCTTGAACATAAAAGAACCTGGTAGAATGGAGGCTAGGAATTACTGTTTAGTTATCAGTTTACAATGATCCAATCAGAAACAGTAGCATGGGCATAATAAAATTATAGAGACTATATCTCTGAGAGAAAAACAAATGTGCAGGCGATGAAGATGATGATATTGGTGGGGTGGTATTGGCGATGGGGGAACACACTCTGTGTGTATGTGTGTGTGTGTGTGTGTGTGTGTGTGTGTGTGTGTGTGTGTAAACTCAGCATATGGCAAAATGAAATGGAGGGGTTAATAAAATAGAGCACGATTACCAGACCCTACCATAGAGCTCTGAATTAATAGGTAGGGCAAGGCACAGTTACCACAGACAATGATGACACACCATCCTTATTTGACACAGGACTGGTCTTTATGACATTAAGCTCAACTTGACCAAAATTCAGCTAAAGAATCTCATTCCCTCACACAACAACATTCAAATTCCAGTTACCACAATTCCACTGAGCTCAACTGTGTAAAGCTTCCCTTGAAGCTCTTCAGTTCATAGAGCACAACATGAATAACAAGTATCCATCATGCAGTGACCAATCACTTCCCTTCTTTCAGATCCCGGGGGTGCACATTTGCTATTCAGCTCACACACAAATAGCAACATATGTGATTGGGGCCCCTATTTTTCTCCTTCTGAATAATCCATGTGCTCTCTTACAACAATGCATAATCAAACGGGGGATTTGGCAAATGAAGAAGCAAAAAGTGACCATACTGGAAGGGAAATTCTAATCAGACAATATATGAAGTTAAAGAACAAATGTCTGACTGTGGAAATTTTAAACTGCCCAAATTAAAGGAACGTTAGAGATGCAACCTGAGAAAATGAGTGGAGAGGAATTTATCAGCATACAAAATAAATGTGGTTTGTATGCGAAGGATACAGATGTTCCAGGAAAATTACATTTGCCCAGAGACTGTATTTAAAGACCCTTCAGTGGCAGATCATGGACATTAAAAGAACAAAGGAAAAAATGCTAGAAGGTGATCCAAGTTTAGGCTGGAGTATGCCAATTCCTCTTGCTACAAAGATATTCATTCTGAAATTGACATTGCACAGTAAGAAGTCAAGCACTGTTCATGGTGTTCTGGTGTCTTTTATACAAAAATATTTCAGAATTCTGGCAGAATCTCCTGCTCCTGTGCCAGGCTGTCTTCACTGGGGTACCTCGAAGTGGGGTTGGGTTGAGCTTCCCTCCCCTCCCCAAGCAGAGCTTTGGCAGCCAGAAACCTCCAGAACCCAGCCATAGCCATGCTCAAGGCCGCTCTCCACACGCTCCGATGAGCCTCACACATGAAGAAACCGACAGAGCTCAAACACAGTCCCCCACTGCCATAAAGTGAACGGTCAAGTTTCCCACATTTTGAGAAATCAAAGGGGTGAGCACTCCAGGGTGTGATGGAGAAGCCTCAGCCCAGAGGGGTGGGGAAGGGAAACACCTTGTGATCCCATACCAGACTCTCTCACGGCAGAGCCTGGCAAGCTACGAGTGGCATATTTGATATGCCAAAAACAATAACAAGAATGGGCCTCATTCCCCTGAACACAACAGAGACGAATGGGGATGTTACTGGTGCCCACTCGAGCAAATCAGTGAGCAATGGGACTACAGGGATATACCGATAGAGTGATCCCCTACCAGGTAAGAACAGCTCGAGCATTTTTAGATAAAAATTAAAAAGTGCAAATCCCTGAAGCTTAAGTGGCTTATGTCCGAATGGAAACATGCCCGTTAGCCATTTCTTCAAGTTGTCCTCGAGTTCTTGAGAACACTCTTGATCGACCCTGGAAGCTTGGTTAGCAGGTGAGCAGAGTTCCCTTTGGGGAATGTTCGTTCCCTGAGGGACAAAGCTACTCCAGCCTTCACCGCCTCTAGCAGAGCACGGGGTGGGGGGGGGGGGCAGGCTCTGTCTTTTTTTTTTTTTTCAGGCTCTGTCTTTGTCTGTCCCGAGCCTTCCTCTACCCAACAGTCTTCTCCAGCACTCAGAACCTTTTCAGTAACGCGAATCATGCTTAGGGTTTCCCCTGCTTCTTTATCTTTCTCCTCATCTTCCTCCCCTGCTTTAAACACCCTCAGAGGTCTCCACGCATCTGTCTCAGTTTTGCTTCCACAAGGACTGGACCTGCCATAATATACACCAGATCAGGCAGTAGAAGGGTGATGAGTGAATGGGGCCTGACTTAGCAGCTTGGGAAAAAGTGATCTGGAAAACTGTAAGACATGATTTATACGCCTGAACCCCAGAGAAACATTTGGCATGACAAACCCCAAGTTGCAAGTTGCAATGAATTAAACTGAAATCGGGGGAAATAAGATAAATGCAAGTCTCCTGTCTGTTTAAAAATGTTCGCTCGTTTTCCTTTCTCCCTCGGCGCCCCTCCCGGGTTCACATGTGGACTGAGTGCAATTTAGAGTAGACAGAAAATGGGTCATGGAACATGTAAAAGGGTAATGATGCAGGACTGATATGCGACACAATCATAACATTAGCGTTGTAGTTTCTAATGCAGCTTTACTGACAAAGAAGCATGTTGGTACATGCATGCCTAAGGAGTTACACGACAAACTGTGTCTCTCCAAAAGTCATGCGTTGAAGTCCGAACTTTTAGTTCCTTGGAATGTGATTGCACAGGGTGACAGAATCAAATCCTCAAGTGTGATGTAACCTAGCTACAAGGGGAAGACAAGGAAGGGTTCTGACGCTGAAATACAACGGGAGCACTTGCAAACAGACACACAGAGTCTGAGTGTTTCCTAATCCTCAGTCAGAACTGAGGCTCATGTGTCCGCCAGTGAGGGAGAACCAGAGGTTGCCAGCAAACCTCCCAGGACAAACGCCTGGGCCACACTCTCCTTCACAGTTCTCAGAAGGAACAGAGTGCAAAACACTGAACTCAAATCTCTAACCATCAAAAATGTCAGACACTAAATTCCTTGTTTAATTCCACCAGTATGTAGGATTTGGTTTTGGCAGCCCTACCAGCTAAAACAGAGGCAACATTTCTCGTAATTAAAATTCAAAGTCAGTCTTCTCTTTCATTAAAAAAAAAATCCAACCTGCAAATGTTCACCTGTTAATGATGATAGGTGATGAGATTCTTGCATTTTATCTTTGAAAATGTCTTTTCACAAAGACAGCCAGGGACAAATACCAATATAAATCAATGCGCATATGATTTTAATTGAGCTTATTCAAGACTTAGAAGGTACTTATTACATTCTCTCATATTCTTCCATTGATATTTGCCTTTAAGCACGTAATTTTGTTGCAGATTAATCATTTCCAATTGCAGGTTAGGTAGAAGCTCTTCAATTGAACAGATAAATGTATTTTGAAATATGGAAATTTCTTTTTACTTATACCAGGGCCAAAAAAAAAGGCTATTGGTAGTGCAATTTGAGCTCAGAAAAATATATGGTGGTAATCTCACTTTTTATTTTAACTTTTGATACATGGCACATATACAAAGTACTTTGAAATTACTGTTGATTTCAGCAACATTAGTTTTCATGTACAAGACATTGTAGTCTACATTTAGCATATGGGCACGTTTTGTCTCATAATTTTGGACTGAATTTATTCAAATACCATTATCAAGCTAATTTTCAAAGACCATTATCAAAAACAAATTTTCAAGTTCATTCAGTGCTGACAATATTGGTTGAGGGCAGTTTTCTTTTCTAAGAATGTTAATTTCAGCTCTGATTCCCAAAACGAATGGTAAAACTGCATCAAACAACTATCCTCTAAAGAAAGGTCAAAAATTAAGTCTCTATTTCTGCCCCCAAATTAATACTGGTTAAATGCATGACCTCAATTGAATTTCACCATTGGACTACTGATTAGGTCACACATGCATGAAAATAATTGATAATTATCAATAATTGATAATTTTGCAATCCCTGCATTATTATTATTTATTTTTTTGCTTTTTGGGTCACACCCGGAGATGCACCGGGGTTACTCCTGGCTCTGCACTCAGGAATTACCCATGGCGGTGCTCGGGACCATATGGGATGCTGGGAATCAAACCCAGGTGAGCAAGGCAAACACCCTACTTGCTGTACTAATTGCTCCAGCTTCCAATCCCTGCAAATTTATCTGCTGATAAGTGACACAACAAATAACCATTATTGTAAAAAAGTTTGTCTTTTGAGTTGTTTTTAATCTGTTCAATTTGTCCTCTTTCAATCCCACATGTATTTTTATACCTTCAATTGAAATACATTTCAGCAAATACTTCTCAGATTTCAATAAATTTGTTTTCTCAATTTATTGAATGTTATTCTCTACACAGCCTTCAAAACTTCCAATCCATCACTGACTTCTCAATTTAACAAAACAACTGAGTATTGTCAATATCACCTGTCAACACATCAAGAACTTAGCAACAACACTTTAATTTCTTCTTGTTTTTTAATTGACTATTGGTCTTTCTCTTGATGACCCTAACTTGCAACGTCACCATTGAGGCTTAAGGTTAATAGACTTAAGTTTATTTCCTCTGATACATTTCTTCAGATTCCTTAATGAAACATGATTTAATCAAGTCACCAGAGGTAAATGTTTCTTTTACTCTTCTAAGTATCTTGGATACTTATTTTGCTTGAAGTCTAATTTTAATGTGGGTGTGAAGAAATTCTATTGATAGAAAATATTGTTTGCATTATTCTGATAATTTTTGTGAATTTAGAATAGTACTATACATGCTGTCACTGTCATCCCATTGCTCATCGATTTGTTCGAGCGGGCACCAGTAATGTTTCTCATTGTGAGACTTATTTGTTACTGTTTTGGGCATATCCAATATGCCATGGGTAGCTTTCCAGGTTCTGCCATGCGGGCACTATACTCTCGGTAGCTTGCCGGGGCCTCGACGGGGGCGGAGGAATCGAACACAGGTTGGCTGTATGAAAGGCAAATGCCCTGCCGCTGTGCTATTGCTCCGGCCGGATGGGAGACTATAGATGCTAATCTTGTAATATCAATGGGTGTCATTTTCATATCGTCCAAATACAGTATAGTTGTTCAATACTGATGATGCATTTCCATATATTTCACAAAGAAAATAATTAGTACTTCCTGTGCTATGACTTTAAATTTGTTCTTATTTGTGCAGAGAGATCTTCCAAGAAGTACTCAGGAATCCCTGAGGACAGTGCTGGTAAGATTCAATCAACCTGGCCTAGTGGTTCATTTCTTGGGTCTTGCAATGTGGTAGAGATGGAGCCCAGCGATTATTAGGGTCACTGATTGCACCTGATGATCTAGGACCCTGTGCTACTGGGAATCAAGCTTCGGTCCCTCAACCCCAAGCTATCTCCCACCTGAAATCTACTTTCACCTTTTCCGTTTTCTCCGTTAGATGGGATGGATGTACGCTGATATGCACATGGCAGAAAAGTTGTGTGACATTCAAAATGCTGTCGAGGTACAGCTACGTCACAGTAACCTGTCTTAATCCTCACAAGATGTAACGAGAACACACATACAATCTCATTCATGGTTGTTCAGCTAGTAAAACTGATGTTAACAAGGGAAAAAGAAAACACCAATGTGCAATAAAGGAACAAGTAACTTTGGTTGGATTCCAGTAACATTTTATTTACAGTCACAGAAATTTGAAGTTCACCAAATGTCCCTGCTTCAAAATAGTCTCTTTTTTTAGAGTTTTTAAAATTATTAAAAGTTTCAAAAATCCAATTTTAGCCTGGGGTCAGTATCAAGAGATGGTGTATAATTTGTCTTATGGGCCAGAGTTTAATGACTGCTGTTTTGCAGTGTCGGATAAAACTGTCAGGCACCTCAGACACTGCAAAGCAGAGGCAGACTCATAACATGCATTCAGGAAATTGAAAAACTTCCTCTGGAACAAGGCTTTTAAGTATTTTATCATCTGGAGGACTGTCCACCAATAAAAGTCTCTGTTCTCTCCTAACAGTATTCAGACCCATATGGTATGGAAATATAAACACAGCTTTATTTATTTTCCAAAGATGATAAAGGGGGTGTTGAAGATGTAGCTCTAGTCACTATTTCTGACTGAGAAACCAATGCACACCAAATACGTATGCTTCTGTAACAAAAAAGCAAATAATAAGCATAAAATGAAATCATTAGAAAATAGATTCAGAGGACTAAAACTGCTAAGGAAATTGCACAGGAATTAGAGAAAAGTAGAAAATGGTCAAAAGGAGAATCATTAGAGAAGATACAATATTCGATAAGAGTTTAAGAAATAAAGAAGAAAAGTTGGAACAAAGAAATGTATCAAGAGGCATAATAAAATTCTTTAGAATGATGTCTAATAAGATTCCACTCTATGAATACCTAACTTTATGAATTTTAAATGTATAGTATAAACTTCACAAAATTTATAAACAACAAATATGTAGATGGAAATCTAAACAATACATGGATATAATAGAAAAAAGAGCCATGAAAATAAGAAATGTAAAGGAAAAAGTTTATCTTCATACATGAAACTGTTTTATAGTGGAATAAATCTTTTCATGAAGAAAGTAGGAGACAAACAGAGAAAGAATTATCTATTTATTTGGTTTTGGAATCATGCCTGGTGGAGCTCAGGGCTTTCTCCTAGCCTTGTGGAAAGGAAACACTCGTTACAGTGCCTTGGGGTCCATGTGGGGCGTCAGGAACCCTGGTCAGCCTCATGAAATATAAGTACCTTCCCTGCTGTATAATGTTTCTTACCACTTTCAGAGGAAAAACAGTTTTCAAGTAACTCAGGATACACATAATAAAAGCACTTTACAGTCTTGAACTCTGTATATCCCTTGTGATTTATTTAAGAGGAAGCTCTGGGTTAACATGCTCTTCATAAATGAGTAAACAAACCAAGTAAATTAAAGGTGCTACATGCAACGAATTTAAATAAATATCCAAGATAGAATATTTGATGGGGTTCAAATATGGTGTAAATCATTGGAACACCTATAATGGCTATCATAGGCCACCCTAAAAGCCTCCATCCCTCTCGGGAGCCCGAGAAGCTACCGAGACAGCAGAGCCTGGCAGACTACCCGTGGCATATTCGATATGCCAAAAACAGTAATAACAATGGGCCTCACTCCCCTGACTCTGGAAGAGCCCCCAGCTCGGCAGCGTTGAGAAGGATGAACAAGAAGAGGCTGATAAAATCTCAGAGCTGAACTAGGCAGCCAAAATGAAGAAGGACTGAAATGACTGTTTGCACTTTTAACGAACGTATGCTGGCATCAGAAGCATCTATTGAAGACCTGATGGTGCAAACAAAGAAGATCAAGTAAAACATTATTGGATTGACCAAGATAAGAAGGCATCAAACACATGACGCTGTTTTTGACACTAGAGAACTGTTCCTCGGAACATGCAACAGTAGAGGCATTGATGCTCTCCGTGTCCTTGTCAACATGAACTTGGCCATGAACATTGATTTGTTAGAATGCCAATAACCCAAAGAACCTCCGGGTTCAGGCACATCTTTTTGACTGCACCATTCTTCCTGCACTAACATATGCCTCAGAGACCTGGGCCCTACGAAAGCAGGATGAGAACATTATTCGGGTATCCCAGAGAGGAATCAAAAGAGCTATGCTTGGAGTACCACGTTTCACTCAAGTGAGAGAAGGAATCCGGAGTTCTGAGCCCCGTCAACAATCAAGAATCAGGGATGCTGTATCATTTGCCAAGGCGTCAAAAATCAGATAGGCTGCACACATATGCAATTTAGAGAGGAGCGCTGGACTAGAGCAGTTACGGACTGGATTCCACGAGACGTCAAAAGACCGCGTGGCCACCCACCTACAAGATGGTCAGACTTCTTCGTCAAAAGCCTGAATGAACGGTTTGAAGCTCTTCCTGTTCCTGGAGCGAGCAGATGCCATTGGGCTACACTAGCACATGACAGGGACAAATGGAGAAGTTACTGGTGCCCACTTGAATGAATCGATGAACAACGGGTTGACAAGTGATACAAGTGTTACATGCAATGAATTTAAATAAATGTCCAGTATAGAAAAAGGTTCAAGAAATTTTCCAAATACGACGAAAGAGGTGTCTAAGTGCACACAGAACAGTAGATATAGCAAGCAAAGGTTTGAGAGAGAGGACAAGTGCCCCCTTGAACAGTGTCTCCCAAGAGATGTTAGTATCAGTTTGTGGTTGGAGACACTTGACAAAATGTACAGCTGAACTTTTTGAGGAGTAACGGTAGTACAAACATTTAACACTAACAAGCAATGGTACCAGATATGCACTTATCTCTAGAATTGGGGTAGCAAAGAAGTTGACCTACAAAAAAATGCAGTAACATCATCCTGGGACTTATCAGCATTATTCAAATAGCCCTTAAATGAAAACATTAAATTATGATCTGATTTGAGAGTGTTGGAAGGCACAATAATAATTGAAACAGAGAGGGTTGTAAAATAGATGGACTGAATTTCTTCGTAGAGAATGACACTAAATGTATAAAATTGAGAAATATTTTAAACTACTGTATGTATAAAATTTATATTACATATAACATTGTATATTGCATATCTACGTATATTTGAAACACACATACATACACACATACACACATATGTCTATCAAACTAAGTAAATACTAAAATAAATGAAAGTGGATTTGGGGATGGGCTGGAGCAATAGCACAGTGGGTAGAGTGTTGCCTTGATTGAGGCCCACCCAGGTACGATTCCTCTGCCCCTCTTGGAGAGCCAGGAAAGCTACAGAGAGTATCTCACCCTCACGGTAGAGCCTGGCAAGCTACCTATGGCATATATGATATGCCAATAAAAGTAACAACAAGTCTCACAATGGAGACGTTACTGGTGCCCGCTTGAGCAAATCGATGAGCAATGGGATTTGGGAGTTGTTGTTGGTTTGGCTGTATTATAAAAAATACTTAAAAAAATACTTTGACACTGGGTGTGTGAGAGTTCCAATGTAGAACTCTGAACTCTACCTATAGAGATCATATTTCACTCCTGGAACTCTACCCCTTTTCTAGCTGACCTATACCCAGTGACTCTGATAAGATAGTATTTTAGATACATTAAGTGGAAATTTGAATAGCATGTAATTCTAAAATATCAGGTTAGGGATTAGATTGATCCCTGGCACTTAAATTTGATCCCCTGAGCACTTTCAGGAGTGATCCCCAAGCACTGAGTCAGGACTAAGATCTGAGCACCATAAGTGTGTCTCAATCATCCCAAAATATCCTTAAAATTATCCTTTAAATTGTTCAACAATAGAAATCCAATCTTGTACTGAAAAACGCTGTAATATGTAGAGAGATAAAGATCATTTATTCTCCACATATAAAGGTAAATCAAATTCAAACCACCTATATTAATGCCCAAATATTGCATTACTAAATAAATAAACTATTAAACAAAATAGAATTGCTACTATTTTAATGACTGTGCATTACTCCTATTAGCATTCTACTGCTACAAAACAAATTAGTCTATAGCTTAACTAAGATAGGAAAATCTATTTTCTCACAATTTATTTGTTTCAGAAATTCAGACGTAGCTTATGAAAACTGACCTAAACTAGATGATATGCATAAATTAAAAATGCTTATATACTATTATCACGAATCACGAAATCCCGTTGATCTTCCAGGGCTCGACAGGTCTCAGTAACCTCTACATTCTTCCTATCCCTGAGATTTTAGAAGCCTCTCTCTTCTTGGCCATCCCAACGATGCCGCATTGGAGGCTCTTCAGGATCAGGGGAATGAGATTCAGCTGGTTACTGGCTTTGGCACATAGATACACCATGGGAAGTTTGCGAAGCTGTCCCATGTGGGCAGGAAGCTCTCAGTAGCTTGCGAGTTTCTCCCAGATGGAGAAGTAGGTTATAAGATATCTTCTGGGAGCTTGCTTTTAAGTCTCTGGATGTTGGCCGTTGATGGAATTACACACACCTGGGTTCCTCTGATGGTACCTTCATGCATGAGGCCTGTCTGAATGTGTGGAGAGGGGCCTTGAGCATGGCTGTGGCTAGTTTCCGGTGGTCTTTGGCAGCCGGGAGCTCTGCTCGGGGCAGGGAGGGAAGCTGGAGCCCATCCCCTCCAAGGGGCCCCAGGGAAGACAGCCAGGAATGCAGACAAGAGACTCTCTGCCAATAAATATACTATGTAGTGTATATATATATATATATATATATATATATATATTTATGTATATATAAATATACTGTATAGTATGTAGAAATCTCCATAGGAATTAAAAGTGTACTTAAGGAAATAAACCATAATTTCTTTTTATATCCTACTGATCTAAAATTTTTATTTTAAGTATTTTCAAATCATCACAATGCTTAAGAAAGCAAGTCATTTATGTTTTCAAAATAAATTTTAAATATGAACTTTGCTACATTAGCAGGCATAAAAGGAATCAGAGAAAATATTAAAAGCTTTAGGTGAAAGAAAAAGTGATCACATGTTTAACTCTATACTTCTGTCACTGTTATCCCGTTGCTCATCGATTTGTTCGAGCGGGCACCAGTAACATCTCTCATTGAGAGAGATATTGTTTCTGTCTTTGGCATATCCAAAATGCACTGCCGCGCAAGCTCCATACTCTCGGTAGCTTGCCGGGCTCTCCGAGAGTGGCAGAGGAATCGAACTCGGGTCGGCTGTGTGAAAGGCGAATGCCCAACCGCTGTGCTATCGCTCCAGCCCCTGTGCCTCTAAACAACTGTATTTATCCCATCTGGGTATTAGACTGGGGACATTGGTGAGGGGAACAGTGGTGAAGGGACAGGTGTTGGAACATTGTATGACAGAAACCCAATCATGAACAACTTTTTAATTATGTATTTCATGGTGATTTAATAAAAATGAATTGAAAAAATAAAAATTTTATATGGGCTTTTATATCCTAGGTCCATATTGAGCAGTCTAATTACTGTACCAACCCCCAGAATAATTTTATTAGATCCACCACATTCAGTGCATTAAGACTACCGTCAGTTCAACCAACACTAATGCACCAATATTAGAATATATATCCAGTTTTCCTTAGGACTCTAAAGTGACTAACGGAGGCTATGGCTGTAATCAATATCCATGCATTCTTTTAAGTTGCAAAAAGTGTCTTCAGTTGCTCCTACAATACTGTCTTGCTTTTCTTTAATATGTTTGACAATATTCTTAGGATGAACTCCTCTAATATTTTCCAAAGGAAAAGATTTTGTTATTTATTTATCAACCATTATTTAATTTTTATTGAAAGATCTATTTCAGTCAGAATACATCTATGTTTGCTTTCAGAGTTTTACTTCTATTAATAAAATTAGCACTCTGAGTTTGCCAGGATAACAGTACTGTAATTAAATATGTGTTGTAATTAAATTCAAACTTTAATCTCTTAGCTATATGTCAGGTTAGGAGTGTTTAAATCATGGAGAAATAAATAGAACTTTTTTCTCTTTATTTAAAATTAGTCATTCTAAAGATAGCACCTGTTGATGTTTTAGTTGCTTATTTTGCTGCATAAATTAGAAAAAATAGTAATTACATCATAAAGTAGACCATTAGGGAAAGGGAGAGGTAAGAGAAGTACTTTATTCACAAATTTGAATTATTAGGAGAATAAAGTGATTCTAGAGTTGTAGGCTAATAAGTTTGTACAGACTGATTTGAAATGCTGATTTGTATTTTTACCAAAAGATAATTTGTTTCCAATTATATTAAAAGTTAATAAATATAATTATAAGCTCGATCAAAATAACTTTCAAAAATTTTACTTTAACTTAACTTCCAACTCAAAATTCATATTAAAGAATTAACTCTACTTTAACCATAAAAAACAATATACTTATCCTTCATGTTATATCTATAAAGTACTATATACTTTAAATAATCAGAAATAGTATGTACATATGTTTAGGGAAAAATGTTTAAATACTTTTGAGGAGGAGGATATCAAAACTGATAAACATGGATAAAATAAAATTTGAGAATGAAAGATAAATTTCAGGATTTCCAAATGGAGAAATGCAAATGAGACAGTCTTCCTCAAGGGTGACAGTGAAAGAGGGGTTAGATCAAATTAGGTCAAAATTTGAAATATTTAAGTCCTTTCTAATTAAGTCAGTGTAGTAAATACAAAGTAATTTCAATTTATATTTCACGATTATGATCACAAAATCCCGTTAATCGTCGATTTCTCGAGCGGGCTCAGTAATCTCTCCATTCGTCCCTTCCCTGAGATCTTAGAAGTCTCTCTCGACTGGGCCCTTCCAACAATGACTTACTAGAGGCTCTTTCAGAGTCAGGGGAATGGGATCCAGCTTGTTACTGGATTTAGCATATGAGTACACCATGGGAAGCTTGGGAGGCTGTCCCATGTGGGCAGGAAACTCTCAGAAGCTTGCCAGTTTCTCCCAGAGGGAGAAGTAGGCTACAAGATATGGCTTCTGGGAGCTTGCTTTTAAGTCTCTGGATGTTGGCCGTTGATGGGATTACACACACCTGGGTTCCTCTTCTGGTACCTTCATGCCTGAAGCCTGTCTGAACGTGTGGAGAGAGGCCTCAAGCATGGCTGTGGCTAACTTCTGGTGGTCTTCGGCCACCGGGAGCTCTGTTGGGGAGGGGAGGGAAGCTGGAGCCCATCCCCTCCGAGGGGCCTCAGGGAAGATAGCCAGGTGTGTGGGCAAGAGACTCTCTTGTAATAAATTTATATTTATTAGCATATAATTAGGACCTTTACTTCTTTCAGCAAATGTTCCAAAATTTATTACTACTGTGTGTGCTATAAATGAGAATCTATTCTAAAATATTTTTATGAACATCCCTTGGTCTTCAATTGAATGAACCGTTATTTTCCCTGATCCTGATATTTGAGGCTTATGATGATTAAAATTCATCCTATTCTGCACTGCTTATTTTTTCATATTGCAGAACAATAATACCAAATTTTAAACTTTTGTCACTGAAATTTTTATCCTAAGCCATTATTTTGATTCATAAATTTCAAATTAATGCATCCAAATTCTAACTCAAACTTAAAATGATTATAGAAATAACAACAAAAGGAAGATTGCAAACATTTCATAAAAGTACAGGAGAGAAATCTATGTATTTGACAAGGAAATCTTTTAAGAAAAGCACTACAATAAAATAACAGTATAAATAAAACAGGATGATTCGTTTGTGAAGAATTTTATATTTTGGAATTACATAATATAAATTGTTGAAAAAATTAAAAGGCATAGATCATATTAATTCATATAAATTCATATACAGTCAAAATTAAACCTACAGTATGGATTTTTAGGGTCTCCACAATAGAGATATCATCCATCCCACCCCTGGAAACAAAATTGATTAGTAGAGTGTGTGTGTTTGTTTGTGAAAACATATTGTTATTTTTCATTAAAAAGTACGGATACATGCAATAAAAAAGAAGTACTCAGAACAAGGGAAGAAAAAGATTTTTAAAAATTTAGACATTTAATTTGAGCTCAGTAATAGTGTTGAAACCTCAATTGATAAGGTTATAACTTTTGGATACTTTCTATCACAATTAGACTAGTCCAGTAATGAAATACTTTTAGTTTAGACTAATAAAAAGGAAGTTGGAAATACAGGGTTGAAGATGACAACAAACAATTAAAATATGGAATGAGAAGCTTAAAATATGTTGGGTAAACACAGACAAACAATAAGAGATTATAGGAGAGGTGTTGATAAAATTAACAAATAGATCTAATAAACATAAGAGAAAGAACTAATTAAATGTCAAAGTATGAGGGTGTGTGATTGCATTGTAAAGCGCTGTTATTTCTAAGGTTGAAGCAATAGCATTAATCAAATCATCAAGAAACAGGAATCCCTACTGACAGCCACTGACACTCCCCACATTTATATTAATTTCCAGATGGATTCCTTAGATTTTGTATGTTGAACTTTGGAAAGAATCCAGAACTCTTTGGCTAATTAAGCGTCTTCTATGAAAGTAGGTGTCATTTTGAAGGCAAAGTTATCTGTTTGTTAACCTTTTTTATTTCAAATGATTTTTTAATTAGCAACAGATGTGAAAAAAAACAATAAATGTAATGGAGCTAATAATATGTGTTTAGGAATAAAAATAAACAAGTTGAAATGAATAATATTTGTTGCAAAATTATTTAATTTATAATAAATCATTTTATTTTAACAAAGTGCTGGTGTTTGTCTTGGAACTCATTAGACTAATAATATATCCAGTGAAATATAATTTAACCTTTAATTAAAAGATCATTTATAGGTATTAACATTTTAATGAGACAGCTAAAATGAACTGCAAGTAAAAACAGTAACTATACTTTAGCTTAAGATAGATTATAATTATTAAAATTATATAAACTAAAAGAATGTATTATTTTAATTATGCCTTATGTTATTCTCTGAATATGACATTATGATAATAATAATTAAGCATTTACTACACACTTAAGGATAATAAAAGCATATTAAAACCACAACCATTATTACTACTTAAATAAATGCTTTGAATGAAGCACGGGATTAAAACTGAGTTCTTTACAAAAGAATTGAGTACTCTATATAGTTCTTAACAGCACATTATTTTGGGGGGCCTCAGTGATATTACAATGGGTAGGGTGCTTGCCTTTCACCTTGTCAAACCTGTGCTCAATCCCTGGCACCCCATCTCATCCCTCATGTCATGCCAACAGTTTCCTCTGATTGCAGAGCCAGGAGTGAAGCCTGGTACCACCAGATGTACCTCCACTCCTCAATGGAAAGCCATTTTTTTTTTTTAGCAAATAGCTATTGTTTAAGAAGATTTAATTTCATTTTATGTATTAGATTGAGCACTACACTCAAGGTAGCCTAATGCCACCTATCACTTAATTCTTTAAAAATACTTGGTTATAAGACTAGCAATGCTCTCTTGGCTATAAGTCTAGCAATGAATTTATATGATCATAAAATTATTGCTTCCAAATAACCGACACAATTTTACCTGGTATCATATAAGATTTTATTTGGTTAAATATTAATCTATCAATACTTTGTCTAAAATTTTATCAGCATATATTTTTGTTTTAAACAAAAATATATGCTGATAAAATTTTGTTAAATTTTGATAAAATTTTGTTCGGGCTGGAGCGATAGCACAATGGTAGGGCATTTGCCTTTCACATGGCCAACCCGTGTTCGATTCTTCTGCCCCTCTCAGAGAGGCCGGCAAGCTACCAAGAGTATCACATCCGCACAGCAGAGCCTGGCAAGCTACCCGTGGTGTATTCCATATGTCAAAAACCAGTAACAATAAGTCTCACAATGAGAGACGTTACTGGTGCCTGCTTGAACAAACCAATGAGCAACGGGATGACAGTGACAATGACAGATGTATTGTGTATATATATTATGTGTATATATATATATATATACACACAAGTAGGAAGAGACGAGTACTTTTGTTAATGAAGTATTGAAATGTTAAGAAATTGCCTTGTTTCAAAATATTTTTGCAACTAGCAGAATATATATTTTATATTAGTGTCATATAATTTCTAGATTTTAGACTTTTATCAACAAATATCAGAATTCCCCAACTGAGTTCTTAGTGTATAATCATTCATAAATAGATTAAGATAGTTTAGGCTATGTTCAGCTAGTCTTTTCAAAAATATTACTTTTTAATGTAAATATATGCGTGCATTTTATTTCCTTTTCTCTTTTCTATGTCAATGTACATAGCATATAAGTAAAACATTTTTTGCATTTGTACTTACAAAATGCTTTCAGAATGAAAATTTATAAAGGTGTTAGAATAAGACTGTCCTGATTTCATAAAGCTGTATAGAATGCTCAAGAACATGAAACAAAATAAAATTTCAGAAATTGTAGACAATTGTGAAGTGTTCTATTTCTACCAACTTAATATAGAAGTCCAGTGAAGTTTACAGAGGCAAGGAATCATAAAACATAATAAACATTTGAAACTTTAGAAGATCTTCCCATTCAGTTATGAGGATAAGGGATAATATATATGGCTTATTTTGTTAAATAGTGTGAAGTTAAATTTTCACTTTAAAAATATGAATAAAATATAATTCTACAACTCCATGTACTATTCAAGTTCTAGGTATACTGAAATTTCTCGGATTCCACCAGTAACCCATAAGGTCTATTTCCTATAACTACCGTTAATACTAACATTCAGACCTTGCTTATCCCAGCAAATAAAGTCTAAGATAAAAATTTGCACACATAAAATTTATGAAAGCGCTCTTAGGAGCACCTTTCTTGGAGAGTAAAGATGACTGTGCAGAGAGCAAAGACAAGGGCACAGAAGACTCAGTTTATTGTACAGGAAGCACTGAAGTCCAGGACCCATTGGCTAGAGCATAAATTGCAAGCATAAGACAAGGGCTTTGCATTCCTTTGCAATTGGATACAGAGTTTTTCAAGAAGCAGCAGGACTTTGAAAAAAGCATTTTCTTTTGTAGGAGCTGATTGCTACAAATAAACAGAGCTACAAGTTGTCAACAGACAACTGAGGCAACTAGGGGAATAAGGCTTGCATCTGGAAACGGACAAGGATGGACGAGGTCTGGTAAACAAAGCTTCTGCCACCAGGTTGCAGAACTGTGTTTTGCAAATGAAGCGCGGAATTTTCATGATTTTTCTATGTTTAGCTGGTTTTAGGTCAACTTGCCAACATGAGAGCAAAGACACGTCTGGTGGAAATCATACTTCACAGAAATTCAGTTCTTTTACTAGACTCATAGAGATAATTAGTCAATGATGTAAGGATATTCATCAACTGTGTTCAATTTCAATGTTTGACTAAAAATCTTTATTTTTCCTAGTATTCTATTTTGTTTCTGTATAAATTTTTATACCGTTTCACTATCACTGTATCACTGTATCACTGACATAGCGTTGCTCATCGATTTTCTCGAGCGGGCACCAGTACTGTCTCCATTGTGAGGCTTGTTGTTACTGTTTTTAGCATATTGAATATGCCATGGTAGCTTGCCAGGCTCTGCCGTGCAGGCAGGATATGCTAAAAACAGTAGCTTGCCGGGCTCTCTGAGAAGGACAGATGAATCGAACTTAGATCGGCTGTGTGCAAGGCAAACGCCCTAGATTTGGGATGTATTTTCCCCCTTCCTTGCCTTTAATTTTAGGATTGATAAAGTCAGTAGGAGAAGACAAAACTGAGAACATGCTGATTCTAAACCAAGACGTCAAGCATGTTTTCAGATTCTTAAGCTTCTGTTATGAAAAATGTCATGACTATAATAGTAATCTACAAATAAGACTAGAAAGCAAATGAAGGTGAGTATGGTTTAGATCCACAGACCTATACACTAATAAGAAAGTTTTGACTGTTTGTTACTTTACACCTCTACTAGCTTCATTTTTTTGGCAGATGATTGCTTTTTTACTTAAGTAGCTAACGTAAATTTACAGAAGCTTTGGTTGGTGTTAGGGGAACCAGAATTCACCACCACAATTCCACGGTATGGTTCTGGTTGAAATTAGGAGCAACAGCTGCCAAGAATGACAGTTCAGAAGTCCACAGATTTTATGGTGAAAATTCAAAAACTAGAAAGCATAGAATCAGTTGGGGAGGCCCCACAGGAAGTCAAGGCTTTCTCCATTCTGCTTGAAGTGTTTATATCCTTTTTCCAATTGTCTGACCTTTTCCTCTTGGCAGAACTGGGTTACTTCTTGATCTTCAGAAGCAAAGCAATCTGCTTCTGTACTATAGAATGACTTATAAGAGTAGTATTGTCAAGGATACACAAAAGAATCTTGGAACCGAGCAGCTTGCTGCAGAGATGCCTACAGATTTTGTACCAGGTTGCTTTCACTGGGCTACTCCAGACCAGAGCAGGTTCTGTCTCTCTGCCTGCACCCTAGGAATCCCGGCAGCTGTCACCTCCCAGAACCCAGTGAGAAACCCAGGTATGCAGGAGCAATAACAGCAAATGCCAGCCTCACAGCATGGGGCAGGAGCCGGTTCTCTCATCCTCCCACCCCAGTGGGACCCTGAGATCACAGGCAACTGCTTCTGGCTACCTTAATGGCCATGATCCAGAAACACACAAAAGAATCTCGGAACCAAGCAGCTCACTGCAGAGATCTCTCCAGGCCCTAATAATCTAAAATTTTAGATTTTCAAGAGCACAGACATTATATGCTATTTATAACAAGCAATACAAAATAAATGTCCTAGCATTGCCTTTTTGGGCAGATTTGAGTGGTGGCGAGAAAGTTTGAAATAATAATGGTAGGACTGGTGTTGAAATATTGAATGTAATCAAAATAGAGAGAGTGTATTTTGGAAGTTGTCTACCACACAGGCAGGGGAAAGGTTGGGATGAAGGGATACTGGAAACTTTGGTGGTGGAAAATGTGCACTGGTGAAGGGAGGGTGTTTGATCATTATATGACCTAAACTCAAACTCAAACATGTAACTATTTTTGTAACTATCTCACTGTGATTAATAAAAAAAAAAGAAGAATTTTGTCAAAACTGGGAGTGACCTCACAAAACGTTTTACTATTTCTGAAATTGTGTCAAGAAGTCCATTTTCAAACTATAGTATTTTCCCTATTTCATTCCCCTAAAATATGTAATTTTACTAAGTTAATTATCTAGCTGTTACATAGATATGCCTGTTCCATAAATATATGGTCTTTGGACTACATTGTTCAAGGACAGTTTTTCTGAAGGATTAAAGTCACTGTCTAAAAATTCTTTTCCTCTAGGAACCTTTTCAAGAAGTGAAGCTAATTTAAGTAAGCTATTTTGGATATTTTCATCCTGTTTTCTTATTATTATGTGGACAACAGTTCTAATACTAGTTAATCATATTAAGGCAAACATAAAATAGAAATTTATAACATATATCACTAAATATATGAATATTAGAGGCAGAAATTTAAGGATTTGAAGAGATATTTACTGTATCAGACCCAAAAATATGGTCAATGTTAAAGGCAAATAGAGATGAAGACCGTCCTTTTACTCGAAGAAACAAAGCTCTAGGTAAGGTTGAGGACTTTTGGCCCACTAGTGATGACAGAATCACCAGGATATGCATCAGAATATGACCACATTGTTTATGTGGACCACATTCAAAGTAACCAACTCATAATCTAACTAACTCGTAATCCAAAGGTTGCTGGTAATTTTGATATGTAAAGCTATATTAAGCTTATTTTTTTTAGATTAGCACTAATTCACTTAGACTCATAGAAAATTTAATATGATTAGGGAAAGAATACTTATTTCATAAATAAATAATATTAAGCAAAATATAATCAATATACCAAGTAAAATGAAATGGAAATACATTTATATATATACAATTTAACATAGTTATATTTTAGCTAAAATAACAAGAATTATTTAAGTAATCACTCAGAGAAAACTCTTAAAGAGGGTTTCAAAAATGATACAAAGATGACCAATGAGGTAGCCTGTTGCTATCACAGTGGGCTATCACCTCTGATGCATGTGGGCTTCATCCATTTCACTGAGATCTGAGCAGATCAAAATCATTGAAAAAGAAAGAATTTCCTTGCTCTGTCTGATTGCTTGGCAAGAGCACTGGTCCCATGCCCTTGACAAACCCAATAGCTTCAGATGTTCAGATCCAACGTAGAACATACTCTACCTTCTCCTCTGTGTCAGGTTTCAGAATTACACCACGAACTTTATGTGTCTCCAGCATGCAAGTACGAACATTTTCGGACTTCATAACTCCGTAAGTCAAATTATAACTTTCTAGAAGCTTAGATAGTAAATGTAATAAGAATATGATGAATATTGCTGTCAAGAACCCTAATACATTTAAATCATATTGTTAGTGAGGACATATTCACACAAAATCAAATTTTATTTATCTAATAATCCCCTTACATGTATCTGATAAAGACTCAAATTCTTATATTAGTATTTTTCTCTATTTTGGATTTGGGACTACACCCAGCAATCCTTAGGAGTTACTCATGGCTCTGCACTCAGGAGTTATTTCTGGTAGTGGTTAGGGGGTCATATGTGATGCCCGGGATCGAACCTGGGAAGGCAAGTGGCCTACCCACTGTACTATCACTCTACCCCTATATTAGGATTTTTAAAGAACTCAATTATATTTTCAAATATATTCTTGGGGGACATATAGAGATAGTAAAGGAGTTAAGACAATTGTCTTGCACACAGTCAACTAGATCTCAGAATAATAAGAGGTTTCCTTGACACATCAGGAGTGATCTTTGAGTACAGAGCCAGCATTAAATCCTGAGCACTACTAGGATGGCCCCCAAATTTAAAAACATGTACTTGATTAAATTTGCAATATTAAATTATAATATAACTGCATTGAAATTTCTATTCTTGAATTTTCCTTTGACAATTGGAAAGCATTAATCATTCTCTTTTTGTTTACTATGTTTTTCCTAAGAAGCATGTCAATATAATGATCACATCATTTTTATATCACTTGTATCACTTGTCATCCAGTTGATCTTCAATTTGCTCAAGGGGTACCAGTAATGTCTCCATTGTGAGACTTGTTGTTACTGATTTTGGCATATCAAGTACACCACGGGTAGCTTGCCAGGCTCTGCCATGTGGGCGGGATACTCTTGATAGCTTTCCAGGTTCTCTGAGAGGGGCGGAGGAATTGAACTCGGATCAGCCATGTGCAAGGCAGACGTCCTACATGCTGTGCTATTGCTCCAGCCCATTACTTAGTTATGAAAAGAAAAAAATATTAGCTACTGTTATTTAACCCAATACTAATTATTTACTAAAATAATTATATTCACTTTTACTAAAGTTAGAGATAATACCCAACTGGCCGACTTCCACTACCTCCACTACACAGCCACTGCCATGCTCCACACCTCGCATTATGGACTTCATGGCCACGCGACACATCATAAGACACTTAATACACATTTTTCATAATTACTGCACCATATTTTATGGGGTTCAAATATGATGTGAACCATGGAAACACCCGTGTGAGGTTTTTCCTGTAAGAGCGATTAGAGGCCGCATTAAAAGCCTCTATCCCTGTCAAAGAGACTGGCAAGCTACTGAGAGTATCCCGCCTGCATGACAGAACCTGGAAAGTTACCCATGGCGTATTCTATATGCCAAAAACAGTAACAACAATGGGCATCATTCCCTTGACAATTAAAGAGCCCCCAATATGGCAGGGTTAAGAAGGATGAGCAAGGAGAGGCTGATAAAATCTCAGGGACGAACTAGACTGTCAAAACGAAGAAGGACTGAAATGACTGTATGTACTTTCAATGCAGGTACGCTGGCATTGAAAGCATCCATCGAGGACCTGATGGTGCAAGAGCAGAAGATCAAGTACGACCTCATTGGTCTGACCGAGACGAGAAGGCATCAAACACATGATGCCGTTTTCAACACTGGAGAAGAACTGTTCCTCAGAACTTGTGACAATAGAGGCATCGGTGGTGTTGGTGTCCTTAACAAAACGAACTTGGCCATCAGCATTGATTCATTCGAATGCCTAACAACCCGAATCAAATGATTATTCTTGAATAGACGAAACTCACTGCTGGCAGTTTCTATCTTCCTTGTCTATTTACCAACATCCTACTACGATGAAAAAATTGAGAAGTTCTACATGGAATGGAAAAGTTCTAGGAAGAAGACCACACCTACAAGATCATTGTCAGTGATTTTACTGCCAAGATAGGACCGGGAGCCATGGCCTAGAATGGAACGAACAGGGTGAGAGACTGAGCTCATCATGTCGACCAACACTGTCCATGGTAACTCACAGTTCCAGGAGGTCGAATCTAAACGTTGGACATGGGTGTTGCTTGGTGGACAGTTCCCGACAAAATTGACAACTTCATAATCAATTGACAATTTTGCCTGACCGATGTCACTGTTGTCCCAAAATTTCAAATGTGTTCAGACCACTGTTTCCTTCATGTAAAATTCTACTTCACAGAGCAGGGAGAAAGGACTGCAAAATTTAAGTTTGAGAAGTGAACTCGCAGAATGACCACCAATGGGAGCTCTTTGGCACTATTGCGGCAACATGGGAAGATGCCGTCGTTGACAATATTGATGAGGAATATGATCGACTGATTTAGCACCTCCATGACTGCGCAAGGAATGCTGAGAGTGGGAAAGTCACAAACAGATGCCTCTTTTCAGAAACTCTCAAGCTCTTTTGCCAAGTTAGTTTGGCGAGAGCCTAGGGAACCACAAGCTAACATCTGAGCTCAGATCCGAGCTAACATCAAAGCTGTGCAGAGAAGTGATAAAGGAAGACCTCAAAGAGAAAAGAGCAGCAGTGTTGGCTGATGCAGCAGAAGCCGGGAAAAGTATTTGCTCCTTCGCCAACTTCAAGATCAAGTTAACTGCCCTCTTATGTCCTGATGGATCTATCACATCTTCCAGAAGTGCAATGGAGAGGATTTTTTTGATTT
The DNA here is from genome assembly GCF_027595985.1 of Sorex araneus. Taxonomy (NCBI): domain Eukaryota; kingdom Metazoa; phylum Chordata; class Mammalia; order Eulipotyphla; family Soricidae; genus Sorex; species Sorex araneus. Next base: position 10,399,925 of record NC_073307.1, on the reverse strand, counting down.
CTACTCTGACCTCTTCAATAGCCACGTCCACCTGCCCACATACCAAATTCCACAGGATGGATATGTCATTCCCAAAGTTCTCCCGGTCCAGATAAGGTCAGACCTGAACACCTGAATGATCTGCCGCCAATACTCATCAATACACTGACTGGCTTAGCTCCTCACATGCTACTTGTCTGAATGCAAGATTCCATCCCAATGGAAAACCAGCAGGACCATTCTGTTGTACAAGAAGGGAGACATCCATGACATCGGCAACTGTTGCCTAATCTGCCATTTGTCCGTCGTCTACAAGTTGTTCACTTGAGTCATCCTGAATAGAATAAGCAGAACCCTAAACAAAGGACAACCATGTGAGTAAGCCAGGTTCCAAAAAGCATTCAGTACAATCAATCATATCTTCATGGTGACCAAGCTCATTAAAGTTTCCCGAAGTTCAAGATAATGCTCTAATGTTCTTCTGTAGGATGACCTTGCTTTGTCCTTTCCCCCTTGCCACAAGGAGCTTAGGTTTATCCTGGTCACACCCATCAAGGTGCTCCCGAGTCACTCTCATTTCTTTGTCTATCTGTGACAACTTCTCCATTCTCTCTTCCCCAAACGGTTAACCAGCTTTTCCCCCTAATCAGACTCTGTTAATTTGTATGGTCAGATCTTTCTAGGACACTGAACTTATATTGTAAGTTAATATTGCCTTTCTCCTCTCCTTATGTCTTTTGAATAGTTTACATTAAATCAATGTCTTTTTTGTATAGACATAAGAAGACAACATTATGCTTTTGTAACTTAGGATTTAATTGGCTTTGAATATTATTCATTCCCAGGCATTTGCTTTCTCAATTTAAGCCTCACTTACCCTCAGTTCCTAGCACTCCAAAAGCAGGGTCCCGATGAGGGGTGGGACAGTCCCAGGGAAAGCGGTGAGTTATGTGCTACCCTGGCATCAAGATGGGCCTGGAAAAATTGCCACGATTCTTAGCTATAAGTTAAGAGTAATCATGGAGAAATGCTATCATTATCCAAAGTAATGATGAGAGTAAGACCCTGCTAGGGATATGAAAGACTAATCTGGCCTAAGAACTGTAGTCTGAGATCAAGATGGCCCCAGGAGAGCAATTCTATAAGCTTAATATATCTCTTACTGTGTCCATACAAAATGATTAATATTATGAATGCTTATATATTTGTTGACCGAGGAGAGGAGAAACACATTCATGGGATTTCGCCCTTGGGTGGGTTGTCCTGCTGAAAGAGAATCTGAACTAGAAGCAGCATCCCCTGAGGGGAAGAATTTTACCCCTATTGATTGTGACCACACCTATGTGTAAGCCCCAACCACCTAATGCTGGGGGGATTTAACTAGGCTGTAAGAGTTGGTTGAGGGATCCAGATCGAGAGCCGGGAGAGAAGCAGAGAGAGAGAGACAGGAGTGAATGAAATAAATGGCAACTGATCAATCAACCGGTTTGGCCCTTGTTTCCTCCTTCACCTGCTCTTGGCCAACAGCCATCCTGATCCAGCCCATACACGGCAGCTCGAGAACACCGAATGCGGGCCATGAGACAGAGCCACCCAGAGAGCCCGTGATCACACACCCTTCAGTGAATGTAGTTTTTTACATTCATTGATTTGAAAAGGCCTTTGATTCTGTTGAGATTGAAGCGGTCATCGTAGCCCTAGCCAAACATGTGGTTCAAACTCCGTACATCAGGATCCTCCACGAGCTGTATTACAGATTCACCACCAGGATCTTACCATTCTACAAGGAAGTGATCATTTACATATAGAGAGGGGTACAGTAGAGGGGTACTGTTTCACCGAAACTCTTCAGTGCCACCTTTGAGAACGTCATGCGATAACTGGAATGGGAAGGAATTGGAGTGAAGATAGACAGTCGGCAACTACACCACCTCCGCTTGGCTGATGACATCGTTCTCATAACACCAAACATTAACCAAGCAGTACAAATGCTGACCGATTTCAACCGTGAGTGTGGAAAGGTCGGACTGCACCTGAATCTCACCAATACAATGTTCATGAACTGATGTTCATGATGTCCCTGATGTTCTATTTGCTGTCAATGGAACAAACATCTCTGAATGTAGCAGCTATATGTACCTGGGTCGAGAACTCAATAAGAGGAGTAATTTGGCACCAGAACTGTGCAGAAGAAAGAGAGCAGCATGGAACGCCTTCAAGGGTGTTGAAGAAGTTGTTAAGAATATAAAGAACCTCTGACTCTGGGCACATCTTTTCGACTCCACTGTTCTTCCTGCACTAACATATGCCTCAGAGACCTGGGCCCTATGCAAAGAGGATGACAACACTGTTCGGGTATCCCAAAGAGGAATTGAAAGAGCTATGCTCTGAGTGTCACGTTTCACTCAAGTGAGAGAAGGAATCCAGAGTTCTGACTTTCATCATAGATCAAGAATCAGGGATGCTGTCTGTCTCATTTGCCAAGGCATCGAAAATCTGATGGGCCGGACAGGTAATGCAATTTAGAGATGACTGCTGGACTAGAATTGTTACCGACTAGATTCCACAGGACATCAAAAGACCGTGTGGCTGCCCACCAACAGGATGGTCAGACTTCTTCATCAAAATCCTGAACAACACCACAGAGACTAGCGCACATCCAAAAGAACAAAAGCAACCGCTGTTGGAGAGGATGTGGGGAGAAAGGGACCCTTCTACACTGCTGGTGGGAATGCCGACTGGTTCAGCCCTTCTGGAAAACAATATGGACGATTCTCAAAAAATTAGAAATTGAGCTCCCATTTGACCCAGCAATACCACTGCTGGGAATATATCCCAGAGAGGCAAAAAAGTATAATCGAAATGGCATCTGCACATGTATGTTCATCACAGCACTGTTTACAATAGCCAGAATCTGGAAAAAACCCGAATGCCCTAGAACGGATGACTGGTTGAGGAAACTTTGGTACATCTATACAATGGAATACTATGCAGCTGTTAGAAAAAAAAAGGAGGTCACAAATTTTTTATTTAAGTGGATCGGCATGAAAAGTTTCATGCTAAGTGAAATGAGTCAGAAAGAGAGAGACAGACATAGAAAGATTGCACTCATCTATGACATATAGAATAACAGAGTGGGAGACTAACACCCAAGAATTGTAGAAACAACTACCAGGAGGTTGACTCCATCGCTAGGAGGCTGGCCTCACATTCTGGGGAAAGGGCAACTCAGAGAAGGGATCACCAACTATAATGTAGTCGAAGGCCATGTGGGAGAAGGGAGTTGCGGGCTGAATGAGGGCTAGAGACTGAGCACAGTGGCCACTCAACACCTTTATTGCAAACCACAACAGCTAATTAGAGGGAGAGAACAGAAGGGAATGCCCTGCCACAGTGACAGGGTGGGGTGGGGGGAGATGGGATTGGGGAGGATGGGAGGGATGCTGGGTCTACTGGTGGTGGAGTATGGGCACTGGTGAAGGGATGGGTTCCCGAACTTTGTATGGGGGAAGCATAAGCACAGATGTGTATAAATCCGTAACTGTACCCTCATGGTGATTCATTAATTAAAAATAAATAAATTTATTATTTAAAAAAAATCCTGAACAAATGTTCTGAGACTCTTCGTGTTCCTGGAACAAAGAGAAGCCATTAGGCTACACTAGCACATGACAGGGACAAATGGACACTTTACTGGTGCCCGCTTGAGCAAATCCAAGATCAACGGGATGACAAGTGATACAAGTGATATATAAACTTAAAATATAGACATTGCCATTTTCTGTAATTTTTATAGCAGGCCATTTAAACGGAATGAGTTTTTATAATTCTCCTACAAAAACTTATTATTTTTATTTTAGAAATTGCAATGTATTTTTCAGATGTCTTAAAATACAAATTCCTATCCACGTTAAAATGTTAATATTGGGTCAATTTCACAGAAAGGAGAAGATTAAGTATTCATAAGCATAGCCATGAGTAACTGCATCACCAGGGAAGCTGTTTAAATAGGACTGAGAATATCTGTTGTAGCAAGGTTTGCTGAGGAAGAAGTCCTCTATCTGAAATGAGAAGTGTGGGATGTCTCTCTATATAACTATATATAAAAATGACCCAGAAAATCATAAGTACACAAAGGTTTGGAGGAATTAGTCCTTTATATGGGAAGCAGAAATATGAAATGATTTCCCAATATTCTACTGGGAAAAATTATCTTGGACCCATTCAGTAGTATTTTCTTATGACATAGTCTCCATCACTAATAAACTGGTATATCAGCTTTAACAGAAAGCTAACATTATCTGCAAGTATGTTGGATGATCTTTTTATAACTACAAACCAACACTGATCTGCAGTAAGGTGGCTCCAAGCACTGCCCAAGACAGCACAGTTCAGAGCTCAAACGCTTAATAAACATGCTATCAGAGACAGTCTCAATTCACATGCGTGTAACAAAATATAAAAAACTATTAATAATTCAAGAGCTAAATGTCAGCAAAATTATAAATCTGCCAATTTGTTTCTTCATAAGTGTATGGAGTTTGATTTGGGCTTTAAAGAGTGAACTATGAATAACATTAGTTACTGTTAATTTTAGCAAATTGGGTAATTATTGTTGCTAGGATTGGTGTCCAGACCAATGCTGAAGACTTTGACTAGCACTAAGTCCTGCTCTTCGATGCTTCTCATATAACTTCACATTACAGGGATTCACTAATACTCACAGGGGAGGAACAATATAGTCCAACCGATCCGTGCTTTCCTTTATGTAAGAGAGCTGATTTCAAAAGGGGAAAAACATAAATCTTCAAAAACATGAAGACCAATTATCAAGTCCAACCTACAAATGCATTATCTAAATATACTTTATGTATATCCAGCATGCAAGTGTGAACATTCTCAGGCTTCCACACTCTATAAGTCAAAACTATAGCTTTCTAGAGACTTAGATAATAATTGTAATAAGAATATGACAAATATTGCTGTCAAGAACCTGAATAATACATTTAAGCCATATCATTGGTGAGGGCAACCTGCTGTACTGTTGCTTCTCCCTGAGAAATTTATTTTTGACACCCAGAAAGAGATGGAAAAAGTGAAGTAGTTGAATCATAGGGCTAATCTGCTTTCTCTGTCCACCACTCAGATCTTACAAGGCCAATCTTCGTGAAAGGTTAAAGAAATCTGAGACTCCCAACTCCTTGTGTGCTGTGTGTATCTTAATATAGCACTATGTGACAAAAAATTATTTCACAAAAAGAAATAATCATTCATGAACAGTATCATTAAGATTGCAGTAACTTCTAAGTAATAAAATGGTACGTTCATAACAATGTTAATAGGTTTAGTGGTTGATAGCCAGCAAACAAAAACATTTAACTCCAAATTTCTAGTACCAGGAAAGTATGTGGAAAGTCCACAGCTATAGCCTTCCATTCTCCCCTCCTCTAAATTCCTAAGATTTGTTCCCATAAAACTCACATAAATAAAAATGATGAAAAATAAATATAAGTGAGCAGACTTCACATGCCCTATTAAACTGAAATATAGTGATGTTGATCATGAAAATAGGCCAAAGTGATCTCTTTCTTCTAGACTAGCCAAGAGCCTTCAAATCTTACATCTCTGACTCAGATTGAGAAATAAGGATGTGTCAGGCACAATATAGATACCAGGCGATGCTATAAATTTTTCTCTGACTTTGTGATCAATAATGATGGTTATTATTGATCATATGATGGTGGTGATTATAATAAAAACATCTGCCAGGGTGGCCAGAGGAGGCTCAGACGGCTCTTCCCCTGGCTGCCGGGGTTTGGGGGTGGTTCCCGGGCCACTCACCCAGCCGGGACAGCCCAGGCCATGGGGCAGATGGAAGAGGAAACGAGGGCCAAGCCAGTTGATTGATCAGTTGCTGTTTATTCCATTCTCTCCACGCACCTGTTCCAATCTCTCTGAGCCCCCCGTTCTAGTCTCACACTGTCCCTTATTCCCGTCTCCTCCGGCCTCTCCTGCTCCTCTCTCCGTGCTCCATCTCACAGCCTGGGCTCTCTCTCTCCTCTCTGGGTTCTGACTCTGACCGCTTCTCTTCCAACCTAGCCCCTCATTCCTCGATCCCAGCTCTCTGGGTTCTACTTTCTTCCTCACTAGTCTCTCTCCAAACCCAAAATAAGCAAATAAATAAAATAAAAAGCTTTCATCAGACCAGGATAACTCTATGGCCTGAGCACTTGCTTTGGATGCAGAAGGCCCAGGTTCAGTGCCTGGAACCACCAGGGGCAAGCCCCCAAACACTGAGCTAGGAGTACCGCCTAGCACCAGGTGTGGGCCCCTATCACTAAATAAAGACAGTCAGAACTTTAAATCAACATCTTAATACTAGTCATTTTTGTATGGACACTGTAAGAGATACATTGAGGCTTATAGGGTACTCTCCTGGGAATATCTTGCCACCGACTCAGACTACATTGCTCAGGCCAGATTAATCATTCCTAACCCTAGCAAGGTTCAAGTCTAGTTATTACTTCTTGGATCATAACAGCATTTGTCCACTACCGAGCTCTTAAATTATAGTTAAGCATTAGGCGCTTTGGCCAGGCCCATCTTGATGCCAGGGTAGCACATAACTTACATCTTGCCCCGGGTCCATCCCGACCCTCATTGGGACCCTGCCTTTGGGGTGCTAGGGAGTAAGGGCAGCTGAGACTTAAGTTGAGAGAACAGATGCCCAAGAGAAAAATATCATGTAGAGTCATATGACTCCCAGGTTATAAAAGCATAGCATTGACTACTATCTTCCTGTGTCCATACAAAAGGACATGACTCTGAATAAACTATGCAAAGGACTCAAGGAGAAGAGAAAAGCAATATTTACAAGTCAACAGAGCACAAAAAAAGAAGTTACAAATAAGTACATAGGAAAGGGAGCACTGTGATGGGAGCAACCCAATAAACCTAAACTACCTGAGGCTATGTTATCTTATAAGTGATGATGATAAATTCAATAATTATAGTAAATAATATTCATCAGGACCCTGTAATTTGTAATTGTAGTGTCATCACATTACATATTAAAATATGTAATATTTTTTCACATTGTTATTTTCATTGCAGAAGTGATGATCATCAATAAAAGTGAACCTATATGCTTTACTCAAGTTCACCTAAATGCCAAGGGTATATCCATTGTTTCTCTTTCAACAACCTATGCCTCCTATTACATTTTGTTCTTTAATTATTGGTGAAAATGGAGTTGGATTGAAACATACGTTCAGTAAAGTTATCACTGTTAATTAAAAAAAAAAAAGATTTGTTTATAGGTTCCTATGTCATAGTTCTGAGATATATGAAGAAACATTTTAATTTCTGTAATTGAGAACATATCATTTAAAAAATTGGACAGTTGACCAGGATAGAAAAGGACATATGCACACCACTATTCTTGCAGCACTCAGTACGATATAGCTAAGATTTGGAATCAAACTTGATGCCCATGATCAGTGGATGATGAATATATGGTATATATGCACAATGGAGTATATATGCAAAGTGTATATATACAGCTTTAGGAATGATGAAATCATGCAATCTGCTGCATTGTGACTGGAACTGGAACCTACTGGGTTATATGAAGTAAGTCCCAAGGAGGACAAACACAGGATGATATCACTTATATGTAGTACTTAGAATAATTGGTGAAAGAATGCAATGGTTTGAGGGGGAGGATGCCCAGATGACCCTTGGCTCCAGAATACTGTGAGAAGGAAAGAAATAGAGTGCAGGGAAAGGGAGAAGGGGCAGATGGTAAGCAATGGGGGTAAAGGTCAAGGGGACTCGGGTACATTTGTGGTGTTAAGGAATGATGAGCTAAATATTCAAACCATAGAGTCAACAACACTGAAATCACCAGACACAAACTTTAGTAATCAAACTTAAAGGATGCCTGTCAAGGTAGCGGGCTTGGGCTGGGGTGGGTGGGTGGGGAGGGAACCTGGTGGAAGGAAGTTGACACCGGTGATGGGATTGGTGATGCAGCATAGTATGTCAAAAACCCAACTATGAATAATCTTGCAATTCGTGGTATTTTAATCTTTTTTTTTAAAGAAAAAACTTGGGTGGTTGTGGAGTTCTGCTAAGTAGTGCTTAGTGGGTCTGGAAACGTCTCCTGGCACCCCTCAGCTGAGTGTGCCTGAGTATTAACACTAAGGGATCTGCAATGTGGTGATACTAGGGCTGAGTGGTGCTACGGTGATCAGATCCTCATCCCTTTGGTGCTCGGGAGTCCCTGGGGGGACACCCAACAGTTCTGGGGGTCAATGGCACTAAAGCAGATGGTGTTGCTGCTGGGAGGTTCACTCCAAGCCAGGGACCAAATCTGGCACTTAGAAATACAAGACATATGCCTGTTCTTAGCTCTCCAGCCTGCAAAGGAGGACATTTTTCAAAGTTTGAAACCTTGATATATGGGACCAGATAAGGTAGGTAAGACACTTGCCTTGCACGTAGCCAACCCAATTTCAATCCTGGTCCCCAATAATGAATGATCCCTGAGCACTGACGCCTGGGGCCTACAAACCAAAACTTAAATTAAATAAAAAAAAAAAACACTTCCATTTTACTTCTAAACTGGATCTTCCATTTTCTGTTTTCCTTTAAAGTGGTTATGTGAAGTCAACTTCAAGAAGAAACTAATATTATAATAAATTTTACCAAAAATGTTTTCTGTAGGATTTTAAATTATAGTTTATCATTTCAAATATAGCTAGTTTCTATAAAATAAATAATTATGTACAAATTAGTCATTGAGTTGATGAAAGTTAAGATACTGATAAAACTATTATAGACATCTGAGAAATAAGTCTTGCATAATCTTAGGTTAAGCAGACTTGTCTAATAGCCTTTACATTTTTTTATTATTTAAATTAATATATCTGATGTTATAAATGTGAATATGGACAACTTATATTTTTCAAAGATATTCAAAGGTAGAGTGTGAGTATCATGACAATTAGAAGATATATAGATGATGCCGATTTATTAATATTCTTTTTTTTTTCTTTTTGGGTCACACCCAGCGATGCTCAGGGGTTACTCCTGGCTTTTCACTGAGGAATTACTCCTGGCGGTGCTTGGGGGACCATATGTGCTGCCGGGGATTGAACCCGGGTTGGCCGCGTTCAAGGCGAATGCCCTACCCGCTGTGCTATTGCTCCAGCCCCCAGATTTATTAATATTCTTTGTGAAATGAACTTTTCCTACATTAGCTCTTCTGCAACAGACTTAAAATATAGTTAACAAAAGCTCTAAGTTCCTTGAGAGTCATGTTCAATAGAGTGATAGTACAGGGGATAGGGCTTTTGCCTTGCATGCAGCCAACCGAGATTTGATCCCCAGCACCACACATGAGCCCCTGAACACTGCCAGGAGTGATTCCTGATCAGGGAGTCAAGTGTAAGCCCTGAATATAACCAGTGTGGCCCCACCTAACCAAACTCAAACCCAAACCCAAAAATCCTACCTCATGGCTGAAACTCAGAAAGTATCTCAATGCTTTCAGAGCCATAAATGCAAATAATGAGATTTGTCAGATAGACTCTTTGTAGGTAGAATTGTATATGGGTGCCACATACCTACTATAATTTTATTTATTTATTTATTTTTAAACTTGGGCCTCTCCTGTGGTTCTCACAAGTGCCTGGAGTATTCCTGGCAATACTTAGCTGGGATCATGCACTTTTGCCCATTGAGCTGTCTCCTCAGAACTTGAATATAAAAATCTTAAAAACAATGTTCAATGATGCCTCGGAAATCCTCACAAACATTGTTTGACACATGATAAATTCTCTATTAGATGATAGCATTCTGAATAGTTTCCAATTATTGAAATACAAAACTCTAGATTTCAGAATTCACATTTGAAATATATAACTGAGATTTGTTCACATATGTTATTTTTTTCTGTAGCTAATAATTTTATCCAGAGGAATCGGTTTCAACCCCATAAGGTTTTCCATTTATGCTCAAAGTACACATGCATAAATAAACTGGCAATTATTTTAGCCATGCTCCTTGTCTTACTTTTCACAAATGCTATAAATTATACTTTTCAGATTATCATATCATGTTGCAAATACTATGCTACAATGATCCCAGTGACCTAGTTGGCTTTGTTACAATGCAGACATTTGTTGAACTGGAATAGAGCCTTAATCTAATATTATTCCATAAATCAGCTTGACAGTATTTTTACACCACTCTACTGAAATGACTTTCCTTGGCTTCTTTAATTAAATCACCTTTCAAATTCCTTGTTAGAGGCTCATTCATTCTAAAAGCCATTATACCTACTTGAGTTCACAACAATATAGACCACAGACAAATGATAATTTATTCTTAAATTTCATTATCCAAAGGAACAATGCATTTTCTTAAGGGTAGTGAGAACATTAATTTTCTAGTTTTGAATTGGGCTCTGAGGTCTATTGTATTCCTTTTTAAATGATGAAAATTATTTAAATCATCATAATCTCTTAATCAAGAAGTCTAATACACAGGTCATACTTCATCAATTTTATTGTTTTGAAACTCCTCTTCTATATGATTTGTCCGTGTAGTATTTCTACTATACACTCTAAAGCTATGAATAAAATCCCACACTTAGAAGCCGGGTTGGGTACTGCTGATCACTCTTTGCCTTTATGGGTCATAAAATGGGAAGACCATTTTGCATGTATTAATTGGAAAATATTGACACAGAAGACAGAACATTTATAATCACAGAATGTTGTTCTGAAAAAGTTCTACACAAACTCATCCGCATGGAATGATGTAAGGGAGAAGCTGATACTTGCTAAGTCAGTGATTAGAGACCACTGAAGTTGACAGATATTTTGGAAATTAATTATTGAATATGTGTATTGATTTTTCTTTGACAAATAAGGACTTATCCTACCAGAATATCCTCAACATGTTTCTTATAGTGTAATGTCTTTTAATGTTTAGGCTTTTAAAATAAATGAGCAAGTAGAATTTTAAATCATTTTTCCTAATTATAAATACATATCCTGGTAATAATACCGTAAGTGGCTAGAACTCACTTTGCTATTTTATAACTGATGATAAGCAATATTTATGATAGAAATGTTGTTTAGGCCATGAAATTGGATAATTTATTTTAGAAAAATTAGCACAAAAAAGATGCATTTTTCTTTTTAACTTTTTTTTGTTTAATTTTTTAATTTAGTGACTGTGAAGTTGCAAAAGTATTTATGATTGGGTTCCAGGCATACAATGTTTTAACACTAATCCCTTTATCAATGTCTACTTCCTTTTACCAATGGCCATCCCCTCCTCTTGCTGCAGCCCTTGGACATGGCAGGTGGGAACGTAAAGTGGTGTAGCATTATAGGGAGCATACTTCCCCCCAGCTCAAAATATGAAACAAAGAACTACATATGATCCATCAATTTTCCTTCTGTAAAATTATCTAAAGATGAGTTATCTACTCCCTCTTGTTCATTATAGTATTACTTATAATAGCCAACACCAGAACACACCTAAATGTTCATCAATGAATGTAAAGATGATAAGATATATAGGGAGGAAATAAAAACATATGATATCTTGATGTACAGATATTGGAGCACTAGTTAGTCATTAGAAAGTGAAATTTTGTCCTTCCTTGACAACATGGTTGGGACTTGAGGATAAGAAGCTAAGACAGAGGGCTGGAGCAATAGCACAGCAGGTAGGGCATTTGCCTTGCACTTGGCTGACCCAGGTTCGATTCCCAGAATCCTATATGGTCCCCTGAGCACCGCCAGGAGTAATTCCTGAGTGCAGAGCCAGGAGTAACCCCTGTGCATTGCTGGGTGTGACCCAAAAAGAAAGAAAAAAAGAAGCTTAAGACAGAGAGAGAAAGACAAGCACTATATGATCTCTCTTGTTTGTAGATTCCTAAGGGGGAAACAATGCTTATAGAAGCTTGTTTCAAAGTGGTTTCAGGGCCAGGGGAATGAGACCTGTTATTTGTCACTTGATAGTATATGATTGAAATATTTCTTGAGATCTAGATATTCTATTTTATTAAATATAAACACCAGTGAACAGAGAAGTAGTACAGGAGATAAGATGCTTGCTTTGCACATAGCTGATTCAAATTTGATTTCTAGAAACACAAATGGTTCCCCAGAGCACTGCCAAAAGTGATTCCTGAGCACAGAGCCAGGAGTAAGCCTTAAACACAGCTTGATGCATCCATATAAGAAGATAAAACAGAAAAAGAAAAAAGAATGAATAAATCACCTTAAACCTACTAAATAGTGGAGGTAGGCAGCCTTTGTAAAAGCAATAAAAACAAATGTAGTAAAGTACATCACTGTCATCCCATTGTTCGTTGATTTACTCAAGCAGGCACCAGTAATGTCTATACTACACTCAGGCCTGATATTTTAGCAGCCTCTCTTTACTCGTTTTTCCCAGTGATTGGAGGCTTTTTCAGGATCAGGGGAATGAGACCTACTGTTACTGTTCTTGGCATATGAAATACGCCATGGGTAGCTTGCCAGGCTCTGCTGTGCAGGCGGGATAATCTCCGTAGATTGCTGGGCTCTCTGAGAGGTATGTATATATTTTTCATTGTATTTGGGATATGAGTACATGATGGGGAGCTTGCAAGGCTCTTTTGTGCGGGCAAAAGACTCTTAGTAGCTTGTTGGGTTCTCCAAGAGGGAGAAAAAGGTTGTTAGGTGTCGTGTGGCTGCTTTGCAGCTGCGCTTCCGGGAGCTTGGTTTTATAGTCTCTGGATGTTGGCCGTTCGTGAGATTACACAGCACCCAGCACCGGGGGCAGATTGTGGTTGTTGCTGCCACGCTACTGGAAAATGGGTGGTCTGGGTGAAGAAGGCCCAGTCCCAATCCTAGTAGGCTTGGAGATCTCAGCCCCAGGTCCCGCATACCTGGATTCCTCTGCCAGTCCCTTCATGAATGAGTCTTGTCCAAACATGTGGAGAGTGGCCTTGAGTAAAATACATGATTATTTTTACTTAATAATAATATTCAGAGCATGTGGACAAAGTACAAAAAATGGTCTTTCATAACTAATATTAGTGATATTTAATAAATATATCTATAATCATATCCAAAGTATTTTGTTATCTTTTTATTCGCTATTTGTTGCCATATATTCACCATAAAGATGTATATTTCTACAAATTTTCATATTATAGGCAATGCAAGCAATGTTATCAAATATTCAGTACTATGACTTCTGTGATATAAATCATAATATATTTTAACTTATATAAAAGCAAATCAAAATCATATTTAGTAAATGTTTATTATATTAATCCCTGTCCATTTGTAAAATAAGACCTGTTATATTACACTGTAATTTTCTAAGAAGTATCATTCTATAAATATTGGAGTAAGAAGAAAATAAAAGCTATGCAATTGACACATACTTGATACTCTAAGTTATTCTGTTTTAAGAAATTCCAAGGCAGTCATTAGCAGCTTAAATAAATTGAGAAAACCATAACAATCATACAGATAACCATTTGTGAAACATACATGCATGATGATTAAAATACTTAATTTCTCTAATGAAGTAATAAATATTTGTATCTCTAATTTAATACTGCTGTGGCTCTTGAAATTGAAGGTTTACACTTTCCTAAAATTAATTTAGGGGTGGGCTGTAATTTTACAAAATAAAATCTGAATGTAAACCATTACTACATTAATAATCACCAAGAATTCCATTGTATAAACAAAAATTTTAAGTGGAAAATATTCACACTAGTGTCATTTACATCTGGGCCTGTCTAGGGATAAAGCAAGATAAAAAACATATGTGGGCAATTAATATGATCAAGTGGCAGTCACATAAATGAAGATAAAATTCAGGGTCTAATAACTGATTCTGTTTTTTTTCAATTTTTATGATTTCTGACAACTTGTAATAATGTATTACACTTATAAAGCTTTATCTCAAGCTAAGAAAATTCTGTGATGTTTAGAGAATGCCAAAGTAAGAAATTATTGGATTATTTCTTCACAGACTTATTTCTCTAGACATATTATTTCATAAAGCCACTGCATAATTTTTATTTATGTTTGTCTTGTAATTATGCTATGATCACTAGTTATTTAGTCATCAAAGAAGACATCATTGTTACAGAATTTAAGGCAGCAGAAAACATAAAAAGTGTTATCTCTATGAAAATAAAAAAGAGACAAAAATCTGCTTTCTAAAACTAGATAACAACTTTTAAAAAATAATGTGTTCATGGTAACATGTTATAACAGTGTTAAAGTTTGTGGTGTACAAAGTTATTGTTCTACTACCACCACCAAAATACATAGGACCCTCCACTACTATATTTACATCATTGTAGTTGGCCTGTTTCTTCTCCTTTCTTAATCACCCCCCCCCCCACACACACACATACACACACTCACAAACCTCTGTTCTCTAGCCAAAGTTGACGAAATGCTAATTTCATAACAGAATTAAGACAAGAGTTCAGAAACCTTTGGGGAATTCAGGTGTTTCAATAAAACACATACAGAGTCTTCATTTTACCTCATTCCTATCTTAGCGAATATGCCCTCTCGTTTTTGATTCAATCATAAACATGTCACAACTTCCAAATGTCAATAACTAAACCTTTGGAAGCCAAGCTGTTGCAGTTGGTGTCAGTCACTCTGGTTCATCTCCGTGGGACTGTGACCTTGAAGAGAGCCAGAATGGCTGAAAATGGTAATGATGGAAATCATGGCTGCCCCAGAGGGCAGAATCTGTCATCCAACTCACTATTTTTCTGAGGACTTCAATTTGCTTGGGGGGAAGAAGTTTTAGAGGAATAGACTGGATGAAAGCTGGGTGCTTTTGGAGATAATTATAAGATATAATAGGCTGTACTAAATAACAAAAGATTTTGATAATAGAGGCACTGAGTAATTCAAATGCAGAACCCATGGAAGTGAAGATAAAACAAAAAACATCAAAAATACTCAAACCACTGAAAAAACTGACAAGTAAAAAAACAACCTACACATTTATAGTATTTTAAAATTATGCAACCCTTGAAATAAAAAAAAAGATTAGAAAACAAAAGCCACATGCTTAATGTATGCATAGCATTTCAGGGGTCAATAAATGATGTTTGATAGCATTGAATATGCCTAGAATTTTGTGAGATGCCTGTCAAAAATACACAAAATAAATGAAGAAATAAAACTGAATAGAACCAAAATTTCAAGCTACACAGGAATGAGAAGAAAAACCAAAATTAGCCGAAGATACGAAGAAATATCTAGAAGTAAAGACTGGATGTCTGCTGGGATTTTTGAGGGAAATTAGACAAGCATCCCCCCAGAGAAGAGCAGCACACCTTTTTCTCAAATTGTGGTGAAATGGAATGGAAAAAACCTTGGCAGGAGAAGCAAAAGAGGGAATAAATCTAATTACAAAATAAGTGAAGGGTGCACTGGGAAAAGCTAAGGATCCAAACAAAAGTAACCAACAGTTAATGAGTAGAGGTGACATGGAAAATAATAGCAAGGGATGTGGAAAAAGAAGCATTGAAACATACCATTGCCAAGCAACAAGAATCCCTAAATATGTGGAAATCAAAGATTGCAGAATTAAAGAAAAGGTGAAGAAAAACACAGTTGCCCAGGCTGAGGCTGATTTTTATAAAGGCAAGGTTTCAGGATAAGGAAAGTAAATTGTTGTGAAAGTCAAAAGTTATGATGAAAACAGTACAAGTGAATCAACAAAAAGAGCAGGAGAAAATGCAGACTAAGATGAACAAGCATCAAAAGAAAATAAAAAAGGTACTGGAGGCTGACAGTTTAGAAATCACATTTTAAAAATTCATTTTTGTAGGTATTAGGCAGTTTTTGTTTGTGTTGGATTCTAAAAAGAAAATAATATCAAATCCGCATCAGAGTCTATGCGTAAAGAAAATTGTTGATAAATGTTTTTGTTATCTAATCAAGGATGCTTTTATGTATAGTTCTGCATTTTTATAATAGGCATTCAAATATCAAAAGATTCTCACACAAAATTGCCTTTGTAATAAGAATAGTGTATTATGACATACTAATAAAATATATAGAATATGAAGAGAAAATAAAACTTTATATCAAGCATACCAAAAGATTATTTTATTTGTTAAAAAAACTGTGGTGACTGCACAGATATTTCCTATACAAAGACAAAGCTCAAGATATTTCTTCCACTCCATTCTTTATTATTTTGCTTTCACATATATTTCCTTTTCTCTGTTCTTTATTTTCTCTCTTCCTCTATCAGATTTGTCCCTGGTTGCACTTGAGTTGTCCAAAATAGGGCTACTAAATCCTTGAGCTTAACAAGAAAAAAAGAAAGTGAAACAAAGCAATGTTGTTCCTTAATTTTTCTACTTTAGTCTTTTACATAAGCCCCCACATATTGCATAAACTTAGTATTCTATCACTTTTTCTTTAATCTATTAAACACTAACATGAGGGAAAAAATCTTTAAAGAAAGTAATTTATTTCAAACAAGGTTAAATTCCCTATAAAAATGTCAAGCTTCATAACAAATCACTTATACAAATGTGAATTATAATCTACATATATTATTAGCGAAATTCTCAACATCTAAAATTATGATGTAGTTTGAAAACTAATGATATAATGATAAAATTTAAAAAGGACTATAGTGTTCCTCATGGAAATTGGGGAATACTCTATGTTCACTTGAAAAGACCTGAGTTTGGGGGCCAGAAAGATAAGGCAGTGGATAAGTTTGCCTATCATGCAGCCAACCTGGGTCCGATACCCAGCACACCTTAAGGTGACTGAGTGCCACCTGAGTGCCAGCAGGAGTGAACCCTGAGCACAGAGCCAGGAGTAAGCCCTGAGAGCTGTGAGGTGTGGACCTCGTCACAAATATAAAGAACTGAGTCAATGCCATCTATAAAATGAGTACACTATATTTTGAGATAACTAATATGAAACATGCCAGTTAGAAAAGGCATTAATACTTTTGTTTCTAAGTTGGCAACAGTTATAAGGGCAAAGACCAACACTCTGCTACCCTGTCTAGAGATCATGTCCTTTTAAAGAAAAGTCAGATGATTATAGAAATTGAATTGAATTGAAATGAAGCGTATACTTGTATCATAACTGTAGCACTATAGCACTGTCATCCTATTGTTCATCAACTTGCTCGAGTGGGCACCAGTAACATCTCCATTGTGAGACTTGTTGATACTGATTTTGGCATGTCGAATATGCCATGGGTAGCTTGTCATCTCTGCTGTGTGGGTGGGATACTCTCGGTAGCTTGCAGGGCTCTCTGAGAGTGTGTATCATAACAATTGAAGAAAAACTGGTGGCTCCAGAACATATGCCAAGTGTTCAGAGAGAAAGACAGACTCTAAAATTACCACTAGACAAACATCCCTGAAAAATTGATATTTATCCATGAAAAGCATCAAATTCAGCCTTGAAGAAGATACAAGCATAAAAATTGAAAAGGGGTCTTAAGTCATGAAAATCTTAGGAACAGTGATAAACATGAAATTCCTCAAATTTTCTGAACATTAATCTCCTACCTACCAATTTCCTTGCCACAGAAATTACTCAAAAGTTCTCCGTGACTTCAATCAGATTCGTGCTTCCCCAAATGAGACAGCCTCCTTTCTTTAAGCCTCATCTAGTCTTCTAAAAACTATTGGCTCAATAAAATGAGCAACTCTGAAAGTAGAAAGAAGATGACTGCAGGATTTCCTTATTGTCCCCTTGATTCCATAATCAGAAACATGCACACATTGTTTACCCATGCACAACTCATGGAAAAGAAGAGAAAGATAATGGCAAATCTTCTGGCCAGTACACACCTTTTCAAGTCTAACACCATGAGCTAATGATGATGATAAAATAGATTTAAAATAGAATAAAGATACAATAATTCCATTATCATTTGGTTGATGGTTTAAATTTTTGTTCCTATATGTAGGATAACATAGCCTCAGTAGTTTAGGTTTATTGGGTTACTCCCGTTACAGTGCTCCTATTCCTCTTTGTTTATTTGTAGCTTCTTTCTTAGTGTTTTGTTGACTTGTAAATAATGTTTTTCTCTTCTCCTTGAGTCCTTTTCTTAGTTTATTCAGAGGAAGTCCTTTTTGTATGGACACAGGAAGACTTAACAAATGCTATGCTTTTGTAACCTGGGAGTCATTTGACTCTACATGATATTTTCCTCCAGGGCATCTGTTCTCTTGACCTAAGCCTCAGCTGCCCTTACTTCCTAGCACCCCCAAAGCACGGTCCTGACGTGGGACAGGAAGGACCCAGGGCAAGCGGTGAGTTGTGTGCTACCCTGGCATCGAGATGGGCCTGGCCAAAGTGCCTAATGCTTAACTATAAGTTAAGAGCTTGATCATGGACAAATGCTGTCATGATCCAAACAGTGATACTAGATTTGGACCTAGTGTGAGGGTGAGGAATGATTAATCTGGCCTGAGTGCTGTGGTCTGAGCCTGTGGCAAGATGTTGCCAGGAGAGCTGCCTTGCAAGCCTCAATGTATCCCTTGCTATGTCCATAAAAAAATAACTAGTATTAAGATGTTAATAAGTTCCTGGACTAAGGAAAAGGAAAAAAACCTTAAGAGTGAGGAAGGGCTTTGGAGTGCCCTGCCCTCAGGAAGGGCTTTCTTATGTTAATTTGGCTACCTGGCTGGTTGTAGCCTAGAGGGCAAGGTGGGAAAGAAAGAGGAGGAGAGAGAGAAGCCAGGGAGAAGCAGAGTTGAGCAGAGTGGATCCAGAGAGAGGCCGGAGCTGGGAGTGCGGGAGATGAGAAAGTTTGAAGATTGAATAAACGGTAACTAATCAGCAACCAGCTTGGTCCTCGTTCTTCCTTCGCCTGTCCTTGACCACCGGCCGTCCCGATCCAGTCCACACACTGCGGTTCCAGAGCACCGAACGCGGGTGGTGAGACAGAGCCGCCCAGAGACCCCGTGAGTGCACTCGCCCCTCGGCGAGCTTTAGTTTTTTACACCTATAGTCCTGGACATGTTCTATTAGATTTTATAGTTCTGGGAAGCTGTGAGGAAAATACTGAAAGAGAGAGTAGGTATAGAGATTTTTAACGAAACAAAGTAGAAAAGGGAAAGTATATACAACCATCAATAAACTCCAACAACAATAGTGAGTTTTGTGTTGAAATATGGAATGTAATCAAGATAAAGAGAAAATGAAGTGAAATTTATCAGCTTCGCAGGTGGAGGTGGGGGATGGGGGAGGTGGGAGGTATACTGGGGTTTTTGGTGGTAGAATATGAGCACTGGTAAAAGGATGGGTGTTCAAGCATTGTATAACTGAGACATAAGCCTGAGAACTTTGTGACTTTCCACATGGTGATTCAATAAAATAAATAATTTAAAAAATAAATTAAAAAAAAAGAAAGAATGAGAGCCTGTGAGGAAGAGCGTTGCCAGAAGAAATCAGCTCCAGTTTGAACATCTCTCATCAGCCACAGGTCACTGATCCATGTTGGTCATTTCCACCTGACACTGTTATTTCTTTCACTTCAAAGACATTAAGGTATATTGTTAGACAAGTGGAAACCTAACAGGTGGGGGTTCGAGCGATAGCACAGCAGGTAGGGCATTTTCCTTGCATACAGCGTACCGGGTTCTATTCCCAGCATCCCATAGGGTCTTCAGGAGTAATTCCTGAGTGCAGAGCCAGAAATAACCCCTGTGCATTGCCCGATGTGACCCCTACCAAAAATCCAAAAAATAAAACAAACAACTAACAGATTTCTATTAGGGCGACTGTTAATAGACAGCTGAGTTAGCGGAAATAATTCTGGAAATGAAGTTATTTTTGACCCTATCATTGCAGATTTTTTCGGTGTCTTCCAATCTCTAAGTGCTTAAATTTAAGAGATATGGAGGAGGAAACACAGCTTAAGCCAACCCCCCCAAAAATTCATTCTAGAAAATAAGAATTCTAGAAAGGCTTTGATTCTGCTTTTTAATAGATCTGACTTCTCATATTCCTCTAATTCCCCACCATCTGCTGTGACCTTATTTGCTCATCAAGTACAAACGTTGGGGGGGCGGTATCATTGGCTCCAGCACATTAAGGGGAATTTGGGGGGTGGCACCATTGGCTACACACAGCTGGTCTTCTTCTCCCTCCTCCCTTTGTCTTCATTATTCTTTTCTCCTAAATCTTTAATTTACATAGGGTTATGATATTGAAATCAAATGATAAAAATCACTCTCACACTCTAGGGAGTAGCAGAATGTATTTTCCACAGTAATATTAAGATTTAGTCCACAGTTGAGTTTTCTACCAATTCAAGAAATCTTTTAAACAGACAATTTTATGAAAAACGTTACCTTTCTCTGTCATTATTTCATTGAAATTTTATTCCTTGAGCATTTTAGTAAATTTTATTAGATGCTATTATACAGAAACACCACGGTATGTTTCAAAGCAAGGTAAATAATAATGCATGACCTAATATTCATTGGAGTGGTATTTTATGTTCTTGGAATAAAACTGAAAGTTCAAGCATTATGTATGTCATTAAAGAGAACAGAATCCTAAAACAAGAATATAAAGAAAAATAGCTACTTGCTCAATTACTGAAATACAAAGAGGAGTGAAAATGATTCTGGTTCATATGACCCTATAAATTCCTTTAATAGGGCACACTGTAGCTGAAAGTTTTACAGATTTTTTTCTTTAAGAAATCCACATGCTATTTTTGAATATTTGCTAATTTTGGTTTTCTACCTTAAGCCTTCAATTCATAATCACCTGGACTTTTATTTGTTGTATCACTTGTATCACTTGTCATCCCGTTGTTGGTCAATTTGTTAGAGCGGGGGCCAGTAACATCTCTATTGATCCCTGTCACGTGCTACTAAAGCCCAATGGCGTCCATTTGCTTCAGGTACACGAAGAGCCTCAAAGCGTTCATTCAAGGTCTTGACAAAGAAGTCTTACCATCTCGTAAATAGGCGGCCACATGGTCTTTTGACACCCTGTGGAGTCCAGTTGGTGACAGCTCTAGTCTAGCAGTCATCTCTAAATCGCATTACGTGTCTGGCCCATCAGGTTTTCTATGCCTTGGTAAATGAGACAGTGTCCCTGATTCTTGATCTACAATGGAGGTCAGAACTCTGGATTCTTTCTCTCACATGAGTGAAACGTGATACTTCAATTCTTTTGATTCCTCTTTAGGATACTCGAATAGCGTTCTCAGCCTGTTTTCATAGGGCCCAGGTCTCTGAGGTGTGTGTTAGTGCAGGAAGAACGTTGGAGTTAAAAAGATGTGCCCAGAGGGGCTGGAGCAATAGCACAGCGGGTAGGGCGTTTGCCTTGCACGCGGCCGACCCGGGTTCGATTCCCAGCATCCCATATGGTCCCCTGAGCACCGCCAGGGTGATTCCTGAGTGCAGAGCCAGGAGTAACCTCTGTGCATTGTCGGGTGTGACAAAAAGCAAAAAAAAAAAAAAAAAAAAAAAAAGATGTGCCCAGAGTCAGAGGTTCTTGGTCCTCTTAACCACTTCTTCAACACTCCTTCCTCCTGCACAGTTCAGGTGCCAGGTCGTTTGTCATGTTGACTTCTCGAACTAGGTACATGTAACTGCTGCAATCAGAGATGTTCGTTCCATTGAAGGCAAATGGAATATCAGGAACTGGTCAGTTTCTCATGAAAATTGTCTTCATGAAATTCAGCTGCAGTCCAACCTTTCCACATTCACAGTTGAAGTCGGCCAGCATTTGTGCCGCTTTGCTGATATTTTTTGTCATGAGAATAATGTTATCATAACAAAATTTATATAGAATCAGAAGCTTAATGCAATACAATGGAGGGCCAATAAATAATAACTTTGGATTGTAAATATTTTTTGATATATTAAATCAAATGAAAATTGCAAACACAAACCTTTTATTTTAAATTTAAATTTTTGATGTGGGTGCTCAGCGCTTACTCCTGGCAGATCTTAGGACCTGTTTGTGGCACTGAGGGTTGAACCTTCATTGCCCACATGCAAGGGGTGCGTCTTATCCTCCTGACCCGCTGGACTATCTCTCCAGTGAAACTTTTTAAAATAGATATTTGTAGACAACACAAGAATATACTGTAAGATTTAACACTCACTTAATCTACTAACTTTTCTTATGCTAAGACATTTTTTAACTTTGCAATTAGCTCAATTCAACTGGGCTGGAGCGATAGTGCAGCTGGTAGGGCGCTTGCCTTGCACACTGCTGACCCAGGTTTGATTCCTCCACCCCTCTTGGAGAGGTCACAAGCTGCCAAGAGTATCTAGCCTTCACGGATATGCCAAAAACAGTAACAAGTCTCATAGTGGACATGTTACTGGTGCCCACCTGAGCAAATCGATGAGCAACGGGATGACAGTGACAGTGACAGTGTACTTAGCTCTGTGTAAGCAAAGAGCAAGTAATAAATGGGGTAAAGTTTTCAATAATATATGAAATATCAATTAAAATTGAGCTGGCAACACTTCATCTATATGTGAGAAAAAATACAGCATTATTTCCACTTTTTGAAAATATTTGTTAACATCAGATTTTAGAATAGTCACAGTAATTTATTTTGTAAATTGATTTAGTGATTCATTATTCAAAGTTTGAAATGGTCAGATCTATATGTTGCTAATTAAAATACATTAATGATGATAGATTAAATGTTTATCAAGTATTTATAATTCGATTATAAATACTTCTAAGTGCTAATGTTTTTGTACAAGTCAGAATATACCTTGCTGGAAAAATCCTTTATTTCTGTTGTTGGATGATTTGAACATTAAATATTTCTATTGAGTAGATGAGTCATAATTAAACACAAACTTTTCATTATCATGTTCTTTAGCAATAATTGATTTTATTTCCTCTAACATTAATCAATTTAACTTAAAAAGTGCTAAAATTACTCGACTTAAAATTATTCCTCTATCTTTACTATACGATACATTACTTTAAAAAACTTGAATTCAGTCAGAGATAAATTGCATATTTACATTAAGTTCAGTATCTATTTTTTAATTTCAAGAAAACATGTCTTGCTTGAACTACAGTGACATCTTGTGGCCCAAAGTGTTTTGTTTGTTTCTATATGTAAAATGTGCTCATATTTTCTGTTTCTGTCTAGTGGGTTTTGAGCAGTTTACATTACATTAACATGGGTTCTGAACACCTAGTAGACACTATAGAAACAAAATATTTTTTAATAAAACCATAAGATTACAGCAAAAATTTTCTAGCATTTTTTCTGACCTAAATTTCTTTAAAAGAATTTAGACTGTTTTAAATATGTTTAAATAAATGCTAAGAATATGTGGAAAAGGTGATGACCACTTGATTCCAACTTTCAGACCAAATTCAGCAATTTTGTTGTTTTCTAATTAAAAAACTCAATAATTGAATATGCTTTTAAAACTTGAATATTATCTCAATATCTGAATTAATGGAACATTCATTTAATATATCATAAAATTTGCCTGAATATTTTAATGTACAGCTAGCTTTACATGCCAAATTAATCAGTTCATTCAATTCCTAGGTATTGACTGACAGTATATATCAATTTTATATAATCCCATCATTTTGATTCTTATTGCAGAAATTTTTCTACAACTTCTAAAATGAGGTCATCTATTTTGGTAACTAACTTTTGTACCATGGAAATTAAAACAACCACTTATACTTTTTTTCCCAATGTAAAGATAATTATAATATCAAAAGTCTCATTTTGTGTACCTTAAAAATAAAGATGATGCTGGAGTGATAATACAGCAGATAGGGTGCTTATCTTGCACTGGCTTCAACCCCCGGCACCCCAAATGATCCACTGAGTGAACCAGGACTAATTCCTGAGCACAGAGACAGGAGTAAGCCATAAGTACTGTTGCGTGCAGGTCAAAATAAAACAAATTGACTAAAAAAGAGCATAGCACAAGAATAGTGATCATAGATGGTTATAGCAAATTTTGGTAATGCTATCTCATTGGAAACTGAAGAAAAGCATTTGCTTTAGAAAAAACCACTGTCATTGTCACTATCAATGTCATGCCATTGCTCATCAATTTGCTTGACCTGGCACCAATAATGTTTCCATTGTGAGACTTCTTGTTACTCTATTTGGCATATGGAATACACCATGGGTAGCTTGCCAGGCTCTGCCATGTGGGTGGGATACTCTCGGTAGCTTGCTGGGCTCTCCCAGAGGGGCGGAGGAGAAATAACTACAGAGCTGAGAAAAACACCGATTAATTGGTTTATTGGTTTATTATCCAGTAAACACAGCTCTAAGAACCAAGGTAAATCAGTCAAAATACTTGTTTTCTTATATCAGCTGGGTATTTACAACAAAAACCAGAGTATTATTGTTCAAATAACTTAGAAATTAACATTAATACTAAATTAATACTTTGTTTTAGAAATTAAATATAAACTATTAATTCAAATGCATAACACGTGACTATATTTCTATTAGAAGTGCATGGCCGTATCTCTTTAGATACAAACGGACAATAGTTTGACACTGATAGCTGCACTTTTTTCTGTATGCTATGCTATTATTTATTGCAAAGAACACTATATTAGCCTTTAAATTATTCTTGCTTTTATTTGTCATCCTGTATTACATGTACCTTATATCTTTCCATGTATGATAACATATGCAAAATGAATCATTTTTTAAAAGACAAAAGTAGTTTCTAATTTATGTGCTTTAGATCAAAAAATGTACAAGAAAAAATAAATACTGCACCTTGGCTTAGATCCAAAACTAACTTGAATCCAATTACCAAATGTAGATATATTTTGTTAGAACATTGTGGGTGTTTAGGCAGAGGAGGATGTAAAAACAAAGTGCTATTTTTTTTATTACAAAAATATTACAAGAACTAAGAAAAACATACAAATGAGAACATAAAGATTAAAAAGGTAGCATAGGACGAGAGAGAAAGAGATAGAGAGAGTGTGTGTGTGTGTGTGTGTGTGTGTGTGTGAGAGAGAGAGAGAGAGAGAGAGAAAGAGAGAGAGAGAGAATCAGCGGGTACAGGGTTTGCCTTGCACATGGCCCACTTGATTTCTATCACTGGCATCCCATAGGATCCCCTGTGCACCACCAGGAGTGACTCCTGAGCACAGAACCAGGAGTAAGCCCTGAGCATCACTGGGTTTGCCCCTGCCACTCCTCCCAAGAAAAAAGGTAGCAAATATGTGATTACACACACATGTATGTATATATATGCAATTTATTTTTACTTTTCTTCTTTTTTTAAAGTGAGAATATTCTTTTTAAAAGAATACCTTTTTCTCTATGCAGCTTTGAGTTACACTCTAGCATATTTACATTCAGCCTGAAGGATACTTTATATTTCTCATTGAACAGATCTAATAATTATGAGAAGTATTGTTAAACTGGGGCTGGAGCGATAGCACAATGGTAGGACTTTCGCCTTTCACGCGTCCTGACCCAAGTTCAATTCCTCTGCCCCTCTCAGAGAACCTGGCAAGCTACCGAGAGTATCGAGCCCACGTGGCAGAGCCTGGCAAGCTACCCGTGCATATTGGATATTTGGATATGCCAAAAACAGTAACAATAAGTCTCTCAATGAGAGACGTTACTGGTGCCCGCTCGAACAAATCGATGAGCAACGGTATAACAGTGACAGTATATATAAGATATATATAAGATATAGCTAGATATTGTATATATAGATATATAAGCTATCTTAAGCTATATATAAGATATCATATATATAAGCTAGATATTATATATACAATATCTAGCTAGATATATAATATCTAGCTTATATATATGATATCTTATATATAGCTTAAGATAACATATATATATATGTATGTATATATATATGTAAATATATATAAAAATAGATATCTCATAGCCTACTTCTCCCTCTGGGAGAATCTGGCAAACTACTGGGAGTTTCCTGCCCACATGGGAGAGCCTGGCAAGGTCCCCATGGTGTATTAATATGCCAAAACCAGTAACAAGCTGGGTCTCATTCCTCTGACCCTGTAAGAGCCTCCAGTATGGCAACATTGGAAAGATGAGTAGAGAGAGGCTTCTAAAATCTCAGGACTTGGAACTAATGGAGATGTTACTGAGACCACTTGAGAAATTCGACAATCAATGGGATGATGATGATGATGATGATGATGATGATGATGAAGTATGTACAGTTGACGATATCATATAGGCCATTTACATTCTGTTCATTTATTCTTTCATTTTTCATTTAAATCCTCAGATTGATCATTTCAACAGCCTCATCATCAACTTTATTTTTCTTCCTTAAATATGCTGTTGAAACCTTTTAGTGAATATTTCATTCTTAGCTAATGTACTTAGCTTTTGCTCCAGTTCCAGAATTTCTAATATTTTAAACTTTCCATCACAATAGCAACTGTAGGGGCTATTGTTTATAGCCCCTACAGTTTCAGGTATTATTTTTTTGACAGCCTATTTCTCTTACCAAATAAATTCCTTTATCTCTTTAGACATGTTTAAAACAGGCAATTTAGTCTTTAATTAGTATGTTCATCCTCATTCATGTTTTCTATTTGTTTCTTTGTCCTGTACATGAGTTATATTTTCTATTTATTTACATAATTTGGTTTTTTGCTACTGTTGATAACTAGACAGTTTTATAACAAACATGAAATTCAAGGAAATTAGATTTAATTTTATTTAAATTAAATTATCTTTCTCGCCAGATAATGTTGCTGATAATCATCCATTCTTTTTAATTCTGAAGCCATTTTGTGCGAGGTCACTAGATCTCTGTCTCATTATTTCTATAGTCAGTCAGAGGGGAGAGGCTTTTGAATCCATGGGACCATATACATTGGGAAGGAGGCAACTTTGCCACTTGTTTCAGTGCTACAAATGCTTCCTAAATAGAGACATCAATTGGCCAATGCCAGTCAAGTTTTCACCCTCCATCAATGAAAAAGGCACCAAGGCAGCAAGCAGTCAATGAAAATGCGTTCATTCATCAATAAGACTGTGTGTGATTTCGTAGCAGGTTACAGTAAGAAACCAAAGAAAATGTATTCATTGGCTCACAAGACTGTAACGGAATCCAAACCAGATGTGCAAACCCTTTCCTGCTAAATGCATGCACAGCTATTTAATTAGACCCTAACACTTCACTTTTCTCAGTGGACGAGCTGATTGTCACTCTCGATTTCATTCTGAAGTTTGGTTCAATCTTTTGAGGATCCTTCGTTGAATGATAATCTTTTTCTTCCTGTAGACTTCATCACCTCGGTTTCTCAGATCTTTTTTCTGAACTTTTTTACATCATTGTCTGCAGCAACCAAGGCCTATGTGCTTTAGACTTGTTCAGGTGGTGTGCATTTCCCAAAATCTTCTACCCATTTTCTATACCTTATCCAGCTCACAAAGGCAAACATCTCTGTTCAAAAGAGGTCAAGTATTTCCTGGAGAAATCTGAAATGTTAGAGGAAATCCAGCTACCGCCCTGGGCCTTCTTCAAAGGACAGTTTGGCCACTACACAGAAATTTCCAGAAACAGGGAATTTAAAGAACTTTATAGGGTTATTGGATAAAGATTTAACATAAAATTGTTAGATATTACAGTGAAAACATAGAAAAGTCTAAGTCCTGGATGTCTTATAGAGGATCCAATAGGTGTTCTGTCAAATGGAAAAATTTTCCATCTCCTTTTCTTAAAAATATTGTTAGATTGGAAATATTTAGCAGCTACTATCTTATGGAATAAGAGTTTTCAGGGAAACAAAGTCAAAGTTAAAAAGCACTAAATGTCCCAACAGCATATACCCAACATATCAAAAAACTCAATTCAGAATAATACAACATTCTAAGAGCCACAGAGAGTAAATTACTGCAACCTTCTGATTAAAATGGTGCAGAAATTGGAAACTTTCTTATTTTCCATGTATTCACGATATCACTTCTTCAGGACTTTGCTAACTCCCGTACTTTTTTCCACAAAATCTAAAGACAATGTAATTATTCAGGAACCTCGTAGAACTTTAGTTAGACTACTAAATTGGTGATACTATATTAATTGGTCATGAATGACTTCTGGTAGGACACATTATAAGCGGGTGGAACTTGCTGCATTGATAAAATTTACACTGACCTGACAGTTTGGGGCATGACAGTCTCTCCATTCATCATAGCAATCACTGAAACGCTAACAGTCCACCACTAAGATAAGGTGATTGGGATTGTCAAGACACATCATGTGTTTTAATGAGGAAACGGAAAGTTGGACTCAATTACTAGCCTGTTAAAAGGCTAGTCATTTTTTCTGTCTGTCACAGTAAGGTGCAAATGCAGATTGCAATACAGTAGCTCTGTCACTTGAAGTGATCTAGTAAATTCCATCATGGAAAATATAATTCTAACAGCATCACAGAGTCACATACAGGGTGTTTAAATATTGGTGCTGTGACCACAGCCCCCAGATGGCTGCTGGCTGCTGTCATAACTATATCTATGATTGAATCATCATTAGAAAGTCAGAGGGAGTCTCAAACCGATGAACCAGATTTCCCCCTTCTGCCATTGACAAAAGCAGTCAGTGATGGGGAGGAAAGATGCAACTTTCCCAGTAAATAAGGCTTGTCTGAGGCCATAAACCAAATAAGAGACGTTACTGGTGCCCGCTCAAGCAAATGGATGAACAGCGGTACAACAGTGCTACAGTGCTATTATTCTTCTACAACCCCATTCAGGGAAAATGCCTAAAGAGAATTCAAAATTCAAATGAAAAATGGAAAAACTTCTGAAATACATGGGATAGTTATATTTAAATATTATATTTAAATGTTATATGCAAATATAAAAATAAAGAATACTTGAAAGGCAGAGAAATGTCAACTAGGAAGTCCAAGTGGCAATATAGAATTTAAGAAAAAAATACTAGGGGCTGAACAATATCATAGTGTGTAGGCTACTTTCTGAACATGGCCTGGCAAGGTTTATCCCATAGCACTGCCTATCCCCTGAATAAAATCAGAAGTGACCCTGAGTGCAGAGCCAGGAGAAGGCCCTGGGCACATCTGGCAAAAGAATGAAAATTCTTAAGAGATAGCACTTTTCCATAAATACATCATGGTATTGATGCAAAGTCAAAGCTTAAGAATGAATTTAAGCAGTTAATGGAAAATCATACAAGTTCATTTAATTTTCAGTGAAGCAGTAATAGTAAACAAGTTGTGCTATGTCAGACAGTTAAATGAGCAGGTAAAAGTTAAGATATCCAGAAAATTGTAGAACTATACTTAGCAGATCTATTTTTAAATTTCAAACAGTAAAAAAATATAAAATTGCAAGTAGAGAATATTGATGAATTAATCTATCTTGTGTATAGACTATTAGACTATACAAGACATGGGCATCATGGTGTTAAGAAGTTGGCAATATATAAACAAAATTGTCAGTATATAATGCAAATATATTTATATGCACAGAAAACAATACAAACATACATAGATATGCAAATGAGTCTTTAAAACTCAGGGAGAAAAACAAATATGAGATAGGCTCAAATTATGAAGAAACAAGAAAACAAAAAATGTTGATGAGTAATAACTATGAATATGTGTAAAGTCTCACTATAAGAAGTAATCTGAAAATTAAACCTAAAGTGAAACAACATTTTACACATATAAAATTTGCAAAGATAACTTTCTGCAAACATTGATAAAATTTAGGAAAATTGGGACTGGAGTGACAGCACAGCAGGTAGGGCGTTTGCCTTGCACGAGGCCAACCCCGGTTCGGTTCCCAGCATCTCATATGGTCCCCTGAGCACTGCTAGGGGTAATTACTGAGTGCAAAGGCAGGAGTAACCTCTGCGAATCACTGGTGTGACCCAAAAAGAAAAAAGAAAAAAAAATTAGGAAAATTTACAGAAATCCAATGTGCACATAAGTACATGTCGAATATGTAGCAGTAGAAGAGTATAAAATTGGAGTGAAAATGGCATTGATTAAAATTTAAAAGGGGCAAATTTTGAAGAGAACAGTTAAGATAATAACAACATAAAACATAAAACTATTTAAACTAAAACATAACATTATTATTAATGAGGGATATCATAAGATCTATCCCCCAAATAAGAAAATACTACATGAATATGCATATCAATGATGTTAAAGTGTCAAATGGTTGTTTAAGTGCTTATATCAAGCAAGCAAGATCATATTTTGAAAACATTTCTTTTTGTTTTTGGACCACACCCATCAGTGCTCCATGTCACACCAGCTGATAGTCCAGGGTCTACATGCAGTGTTAGGATTCAAATTTGGGTCGTGGCTGCAACTATATGTTAGGCAAGTGTGTTTATTTTATATTATTTTATTGCGTACAAAAGAAAAGACTATCGAGAAATCTCACCACATTTTGGCTATGCATTGAAGACACACAAAATAATTTTTAAAAGCTATATCACATTTTTTAAAAAGTTTAATATTCTAAGCATATCAAGAACACATAAAATTTAGAAACAAATATTTAAAAGAAGATGGAAAAATGACAAAGGATTTGAATTTACCTTTCTCCAAAGACAACTTAAAGCTTGCCAATAGGCACGAAGAGAATATCCATCTCTGAAAACTGGAAAATACCAAACTGCGAGAAATCACTTCACACCTATGAGAACAGCTTTTATCCAAAAGACAAGAAAAAAAATGTTGTTAGGTTATGAAACAGCTAAACCAGGCAAACTGTCGGAAATGTAAGATGGTACAGCCAAGGTGGAAAAAAACACTGAACTGCAAATATTAACAACAGAAATTACAGAAGATCGTTACACAAATCCTGGGCAATGATCAGAAAAGCACCAATGTGAAAAAATATAGTGACTTCCATGTTCCCAGCAAACTTACCATAATGTTGCAAACCACCCTAGTGCCCAGCAGATAAATGCGTCAAGAGAATGTGTTATTACCACCTAAATAACTTTCAATGAGTGAATGGTTGGAAACAAATAAAACAAACAAAACCCTGTTATGGTCATCCCAGGGTTACTACTCACAATTGAGTAGCACTGAGTGAAAAGAAGATGTGATACAATCTTAATGGAATATTATTCAATAACAACAAAAATGACAAGGGTCAGAAAGATAGGACAGTGGGCAAGGTGCTTGCCTTGCACATGGTTGATTCAGGTTTGATCCCCAGCATCCTATATGGTTCGCCGAGAACTGACAGGAGTGATTCCTGAGTGCTGAGATAGAAGTTACTCTGAGCATCACTGGGTCTGGCCCCCCAAACAACAAAAAACACCCAGGAAGGAAAAAAATTCTGACTATTGCAACAATATAGATGGACTAGAGGCATTCAGTATTCACATACAACTTAGTGCGACAGTTCAAATGAAGACAGATGAATGCTTTATAATTTCATTCACATGCTATACAAAGAAACTCAACATAAGGATGAACTAAATAAAACAAAAACTGCTTAGAACATGATATTGATTAGTGGTCACAAGAAAAGAAGGAAGAAGAAAGGTGAGGTTAAAAAAATGTTAAAAGATTCAGTTGTAAGGTCAAAGATTGAATTGGACCTTTGGTGGCGAATTTAACACAGTATTTACACATGTTGACTTTTAGTGGTGACTATCTAAAACAAAATGTTTTGCTAAAATGTGTTGTTATTTCAGTGAAAAATATATAGTGTAGAAGGTAAGTAAATACAGTTTCTGGTGCCTGGAGACAGACTGACATTTTGTAGGGTGCAGCTTGGACATCTTATTTTTGTTAAGAAGTTCTAATTGAGGGGGCAGGAACATAATACAGGAGTTAAGGAACTTTCCTTGCTGATCCCTTTGTGTCCTCTGAGCCACAAACGGTCCCCTGAGCACCAAAGTTCCTCTCAAGGAGAACCTGGAGTGGTACCTAAGGTTTCTCCCACCCCCTGATCCATCTGAGTCTAATTCACAGATAATCCTGACAATTATTGGTCTGCCATTAAAATGCACCCAATAAGATGTATTGTTTCCAACCGAACAAGGCATTATTAAGTAGAATTAATTGAGTAGAAGAGGGTATGGTTAACTCACTGGCACAAGGCAACTTCAAGCACAAATTGGCTAGAAATAAAAGTATGTAAAACAATTCCCGAGGGTTCTGAGCAAAATTCGAATGGGTGGTGTATTTGCCTTGGATGTGGCAGACCTGGGATTGATACATGCCACCCCCTATAAAGACCTGAGTCTGACAGGAGGGAGCCCTGAGCACAGAGCCGGGAGTAAACCCCTGGAACTCTGGGTATGACACCAGAACAAACACAAAACAAAATTTCTCCAAGGGAGAAATGTGTTGGATGGATCTGGCAAGAACATGATAAGTGGATAGGGCTATATTCTCAGGTAAGATAGTATTTAACAGGACCAACCAGATACTCAACTGCACTGAATCACATAGATCAAGGGGTTTACGTCTTTTTTAAGGGACCTTAGTACAGATCACCTTCAGTGGTTGAGTATTAAATCTTTTCACTATTATTTTACTATGATCAGTAAACTGGAGTGATAGCACAGCGGGTAGGGCATTTGTCTTGCACGTCGTCAACCCGGGTTCAATTCCTACGTCCCTCTCGGAGAGCCCGGCAAGGTACCGAAAGTATCCTGCCCTCACGGCAGAGCCTGGCAAGCTACTTGTGGCATATTCAATATGCCAAAAAACAGTAACAAATCTCACAATGGAGATGTTACTGGTGCTTGCTCGAGCAAATCGATGAAAAATGGGACAATAGTGCTACAGGGCTATGATCAGTAAACACGTGATGAAAACAAATATAACATAAATGTTAACTTGTTATTGGAATTCACTGGCACTTTGTGTTCTTCATTCATATGTTATCAGAGGCCCTAATATTCTAGTTTTTTCTCTATCCTCTCTATTAGAGTTTCCAAATAAATTAAATCCGGGATGGTAAGAGAGAGGGTATGTGTGAGAATGTTTCAAAGAGACAACAGTGGCATTTTTTAGCAATATTTCTTGAGGAATATTGTAGTTTGAATATATAGCATAGGTGGTTTATAGCATGACAAATGTTACATAAAATTCAATTGCAGTTTCATATCCATTCAATTTAAAGGCCACTTGAATAAATTAACTCTAGTGTCTATATATTCGAATGATATTAGTTCATGAGAAACATTGGGTTCATGTTCAGTGTGATTGTTTCAAGCCAAATCTATGACTCGAAGCTTCCTTTTGCCCAGTATATTCTGACTTCATGGAAATAAAAACAGATCGAAGATATTTGGAGAGGTTCAAGGTATTATTATTTGGATTAGACATTATAGCCAACTTTGTACTGCTTGCATCTACAACAATTATAATGTCTTGCTCAAGAATTTTATATTAGATGAAATTGAACAGAGGTATTGTTATGATGATGATTTAAATGGCAAAAAGGAATTTCAACAATAAGAGTAATTATAAAATTAATGGTCATTACAATTTTATTATATAATTAATCTTTCAGAATATTTCCATAAATAATATTTACCAGGTCAGTAGTTACTATGTGTTTTTTATGAACTTAAACTTCTGTTTATTTCACTAAATAAACAGTTGTTAGAAAATTAGTTTTAACATTTTGATACACAAATGATAGATTTGACTACATTACATACATTTTAAAAGGCCCTAATTCTAGAACACCAACAATTTACTTTCAACTACTGATTTCCCTATTAACAAGAATAACCAGATTTCGCATCAGCGAATTCTCAATAGTCGCTGAGAATAACTCAGTCTATTTTTTGCTTCAATGCCATTCTATCTATGGAAAGAATATTTCCTGGAGCTCAAATTACTGTATCAATTTGCAGGGGAAAAAAAGCCATTTTAATCACTTTGCAGGTCTTGATTTTGGAATTTGCATTTTCATGAATGTATATTAACTTATTGTCGTGTGTGGAGGTACATATTTGTGGATTAACGTTACCAAATGTAAATGCGTGTGATATCCCAGTGAGCATGAAACCCAGTTGCCGGATGGCACCTGCTCACATAATTGATTTCTATATTCAGGGGGATTCTGGTGCACTGAGCGCATGAGCAGTTATCATTAATGCAGCCTCACAGGCTTTTGAGTCTTGTGTCCCAGTGATCCACAAAGGCTGTAAAAGATAATATGAAGAAAGACTTAGCAGATGCTTTGAGTATCATGAATAACTGTTTTTTTTTTCCTCTGTGCCATAGAAAGAAATCACTGTAGATTTGCATTCGAGCACTCACTTTCATTTAAAACATCAGGTGATTTATCATGTGGAAGAAATCTTACCTAAAGATTAAAACTTCACATTCTCTGAAAACAGAAGCTTTCAATGCACTTAATAAACTAATAAGCATAAATATTAAAGGATTTCCTCGATCCAGCTTTTGTCTTTGTAGTTGGAGAACAATATACTTTCAGAACGGAGAGAAGAGAAAGCAATTTTCCACAATTTTTTTATAATGAAGCAATAAACTGCTACTTATTGAAACATAACATCAAACGGAAAATTAATGTGTTAGATACCAATAGGTATCTCAGAATAGTTTTATGTAAACAACTGTATTGTTTATTATTTTCAATTTTTTCTCAACATTAGTAATTATACATTAGTAGAAAAAAATAGTGATGTTACTACCATCATTATTTTCCAGATAATGGGAATAATAAGGCTTAGCTTTTGTTTAATTTGTTTTGTTTTAAGGGAGAGGAGAAATTTTGGCCCATTTCTGCTAGTGCTCAGGGCTTACTCCTAGCTCTGTGCTCAGGGTTCACAACTGGCGGTACTCAGAATCCCACTTATTTTTTTGTTCAGTGTCATTGTTTTGAGCCAAATCTGTGGCTGGAGGCTTCCTTTTGCCCAATATATTCAAACTTCATGGGATTAAAAACAGATCCAAAAGATTTGGAAAGATTCAAGGTATTATTTATATTAGACTTTATAGCCAATCCTGTGGGCTATAAAGCGATAGCACAGCGGGTCAGGCATTTGCCTTGCACGCGGCCGACCCAGGTTCGATTCCTCCGCCCCTCTTGGAGAGCCCGGCAAGCTACCAAGAATATCTCACCTGCACAGCAAAGCCTGGCAAGCTACCTATGGCGTATTCGATATGCCAAAAACAGTAGCGACAAGTCTCACAATGGAGACATTACTGGTGCCCACTCGAGCAAACTGATGAGCAACAGGATGACCGTGACAGTGACAGCCAGTTCTGTGGCAACCTTTATAGATCATAAAGCAAGACAATTGTTGTTCAGATTTTATGAAGCCACAAAATAAGAATGCTTCGCACACAGTAGGTACTCAATAAATTTGACTTACTTACAGAACTTTCTGCATGCTTGCGGTATGAAATTCCTGAAAACTACAATGATATAATAACATAATTCTAGAGATAACTCTAGAGATAACTCTAGAATTGGGTATATAGCCTGCTACCGAGACATTGTGGTGACTAAGCTTTAGAACTTATACTGCCAACAAACCATGGATGCAGGGTAGCCCTTCATGAACTGGGTCTTCAAACAAAGTGTTGAATGTTCGTAGCAACACTCCATTTACATCAAGATAAAACAAGACATGGTGGGCTTCAGAAAATCTTGCTAGCATAATCAAATGCATTTATCACCAAGAAAAGGCCTAAGATATGGATGCACATAAACCACATGCTCAGCTGAGATGGTCAGATTGTTGGGTAAGAAACCCTGAAGGAATGAAGAGAAAGGACACTGGGAAAGGTGTGAAGGAGGGAATTTACTGATAGAAACAAAGGGAAAGACGATCAGCAAAGATGTGACCATAAAAATGTGACCTGGAGAGGAAAAGGTAAATAATAGGAATCAAAATATGACTGCTTTTATTTCACTCTATTTTTTTCATCCCAAAGTTGCTCAGTATATTGACAAAGTGATCATGGTGGCAGGTCTGCAAGTGAAATAATGCATTGGGTCACAATACGGGTTTCTGCACATAACTGTTAATTGACTGATTTGATTTCTTTTTTTTTTTCTTCTTATTCTTCTTGGGTCACACCCAGAGATGCTCAGGATTTACTCCTGGCTCTGCACTGAGGAATTACTCCTGGTGGTGCTTAGGGGACCATATGGGATGGCGGGGATAGAACCAGTGTCAGCCCAAGGCAAATGCCCTACCCACTGTACTATTGCTCCAGTCCCTGATTTCTTTTTAAAGAACTTTACCCTCGCAGAACTAAACTGTTGCATTGCTCAAAATGGCTTGAGTTCGTACTGTTCCTGAATTTATCGCTCCACTGTTCACCAGCAATGCTTCTTTGTATTACTGCTTATTGAGAGGGATAGCAAAGAAACGAAGAAATAGACTCATGGCCCCAAAAAGCCCATTTCTCTAAAGAACTGAGCAGCTAAAATTATGAAAATAACTACCAAAGATTCAGAAATACAGCCAAATGAGTGGACATGCCTACCAATGTACTTTTGGGCTACCATAAAAGCAAATAAAACATGGTAGTTTTTCACACAGGCAGAATATGATGAACTCAATTAGCAGATTAAAAGTGGAATTAACTTTTCTTCTTCTTACCCCAAAGCCTTTATTTCTTCAATCTGGTCCTTGAAAGGTTTTGTAGACTTTGGAGGTGATTTTCTAATTGAAACCTGTAAAATATCTAAAACACTGTGCTGAACTGGAATTGAATGCCAGCTTATGCTACCTAGCCACTATCAGCTTACAACACTGAACTAAGATAAAGGAATATGCAATATATGAGTGTAGGTGGATGATAACGTCTCAATTTTATTTTCAGGAGTAAAATGTATATGTAATTGCATTAACTGCATATAGGTAGTTAAATAGTTCATATTATCTAATCTTTATCTTTAGTTGTATGTTTAAAGGAAATATTTCAACTAAAAACACTTATGAGAGAATTCCCTTCTCTGATACACATCAGACATGCTCTTTACTGATATTCTTTCAGTGTTATGAGATAAGAAGTAACTCTATTTCCCAAAGGCTAATTAAAGCCTATTTGACAAAATTTTGGATATAACTTTTATTGGTTTAAATCCATGCATTATTTTAGGTCTCCTCAGGAGCAGACTGTGATATGAGGATTTATATAAAATTACTTTATGTGTAAGCGGTTCCCAGTGAAGACTGGTAGGAGAGGCGATAAAAGAGGCAGGAAAAGAGAAGAAATTAAAAACTGGGGGTTTTATTAAACAAATTAGTAGCATGAGCAGCTGGAATTAAATTCTGCTTTGTAGCTAGGAGAGTCCACCTACAGTACAGAGTTTTGTGTGAACTCTCTTTTGGAACAAACACATCATTTTAGGTCTAGAACATGCCTAGTTACAGATTATTTGTGACTGTGATATATCAAAATCAGTTTCTCTTAGTCTGGGTTTAGAAGTGTGTCTGCGGACTTAGTAACTCATAGGTGCTTCCTGCTGGCAGGGGCATGCAGGTGACAGGGAAAGGATCAGAGACTGGCAGTGGCAAGTTAGTCTAATATAACAGAAATACTAAAACTTGTGGAAAATTGTTAAGGCGCCAACATCTTATCATATACTTGTGGTACTATTTGCTTATATGCAGAGACATGTGATGAATACAAAGATATATATGCATCTGTTTAATTATTCCAGATCATGACAAAATAACTCTCTTTTATTCTTTTTTGGTTTCTGGGCCACATCTGGATATGGTCAGGAATTACCCCTGGTGGTGGTGCTCAGGGGACCACATGGGATGCCAGGAATTGAAACACCCTACCCATTGTACTATCATTGAAGGCCTCCCCAATGACTCTTGTTTTTGTAGTATTTGTTTTGTTTCTTCAAACTTCTCCACCTTTCCCAGATTTTACAGTGAGATAGAGAAAAATGAATATTCAACGTTTTTCGTACGAAGGTTATAATCTTATGTCAAAGCTTGATCAGCATAGCACATTAAATAAGGTCAATGAGTTAATTATATGGTAAAATACTCTGCAATGTTTAAGTGCTATAATGATTTCAGTTAATTAATTCCATAAATTCACTCACATTTAAAGATCAAATAGCACTGGAAGTCTTAACTGAGAAGAAGAGCTAGGAAATTAATCAGGAAAATGGAATTATTTTCATAATGTTCCAAGATAAAAATCACTTCTTGAGTAAACCCATCCATGATATAGAACATATTTTATTTTATTATGAAACATATTTAGAGTGTAATGCTGCATATTTCACTCAACACATAACAATCAATTCTTTCATTTTGTGTGTAACATTATTTATCAATTTTTAAAAGTAAAAGATATTTTACTTATTTTAGTATAAGTGAACCATATAACCTGAAACATAATAAAAATTTTCAGAAAAGTCTTTAAAAAAATTAAAGCTTATATCATTGAAAGGGACTGGAGCGATAGCACAGCGATAGCCTGCACTGCAGAGCCAGGCAAGCTACCGGTGGCGTATTTGATGTGCCACAAACAGTAACAAGTCTCACAATGGAGACATTACTGGTGCCCGTTCAAGCAAATCAGTGAACAACAGGATGACAGTGCAGTGCTACAGTGCATCATTTAAAGAATGCAGTGCATTTTTAATTAGCATATATATAGTTGCAGATTTCACTGAGAATGAATAATTATTAAAATACAGTATATTTAACACATGTACATTTATTGTCTAGAGCATGTCTAGTTATTTATGGTTTATTTGTGAAAGCTGCAGTTTTACTGAAATTTCTCTTTCCTAATAATGAATGTGCGAGCAATAATCCAGGCACTAATGATTGTACATAAGAGCAGGGATATTTTCAAGGTAATTTTCTTCACTAAAATGTGTATTATAATTCTGGTTAATTTAAGTTTAAACTTAAATTAATTTCAACTAAGCCTTCTTTTAAAGCATACCTGCCATTCAAAAAATATTTTTGCTTTTTTAATTATTTGAAATGCATTTAGAATCCACAGGATCAATGACTAAAGTGTTTTATAACCTTGTTCAATGAAAACAAAATTTAAAAAAATGCATTATCCACTTCCAGTGAAAATAAAATTAATTTCCTGGAAGTTGAAGCATCTAATAGAGATTAATAGTAGATATTTTATCCCAAATTTTATTCCCCTAAAATTGAAAATTGGTTCATATGTACATAGCATGCCTCTCTTTATGTTTATGTGGGTTTTGTTTGTTTCATTTGGGGGTCACATCAAGCAGTGCTCAGTAGTTACTCCTGGTTCCGTACTCAGGGCTCACTCCTGATAGGTTTTAGAAAACCATATGGGATGTTGGGGATCAAACCCTGGTTGGCTGCATGCAAGGCAAACTCTCCTCTCCCTATACTGTCACTTCAGCCACATTGTAATGCTTTTATGAGAGAATTTTTAGGTCCATACCTTAGGAATTGTTCACAGGCGTGCTAAGGGAATCACTCAGTGCAGAGAACTGAAGAAGGACTATTACAATTCAAGCATCTTAACTGCAACCATCTCTCCAGCCACAAGTTCTATTAAAGAAACTGTCAAAACTACTACCTTTGTGTAGACTATTTAAAAGACTGCATCATAAATATTTAGTACATCTTGTGATGCCCAAAATAAAATTTAAATACTCTAGTGTTATTTTATATACATAATTTTAAAGTATTAACTTTAGACTACATATATTTGAATGAATTTTCATTTTCATGATGCTCCTAATGTCTATTTCACCTATATGTCTATAGAAATACTTGACTACTAAATTGTTATGAAAAGAACTTTGGCATCACAAACATGAATCAACATTTTAACCAAATTATATCTTGTTATAAATAAAACCATTCAAAATTTCAAGTAAAAATTGTTGGCTCATATCAGTTGAAAGCTTAACCAGTAACACATCCCATTAAGTGACACAATTTCTCTATTCCTGGTAGTGACAGTTTTCGCCAAGAAACATTTAACATGTAAAAATTATCCATAACAGTGCCAGAGTGAGAGTATGCAGGAAGGGCTCTTACCTTGCATGTCATCCACCAGCATTTGATCCCCAGCATCCCATATGGTTCCCCAAGAACTGCCAGAGTGATTCCTTAGCGCAGAGCTGGGAATAATACCTGAGTATGGCCTGATGATGCCCCAAAACTGAAAAAAAAATCCCTAAAATGTCTATTGACTACCTAACCTTTGAAACATTGTGTCCCTAACATAATAATTTAAGTATCATGAAGAACTTTTGGCTAAAACATGTACTGAATAGTCATTAAAAAGAAAATGAAATAATTATAATAAAACATAAATATTAAAACAAGATAACTGGCTTAAAAATTGTAGACATGAAATTCAAATAGAAAAAGTTAGGTTACATAAAACTATGGGTTGTAGTCTCTGAGAACATAGAAGCCCCAGCAAAGTAACAGAAAGAAAATCGTGCTCCCTTTCCTGAAAGGGAACGAGGTCCACAACTGAAAATCAATATCCTCCCTTTGGGATAGGAGCTATAAATAACAGATTCCATTTTTGTCTTTAAGGATCTGAAGAACATTCTTATCCTCAGAGATCTTCTTCGTGTATAAACTGGGGAAGTCAAATATAGTTTCCACCCTGGAAGCTGAAAATGCTAGATAGTTGGACTCTCTTACCTTCCTGCCAATATAAATAATCTGATTTGTAGACCTATGTCTTTTGAAACATGCACTGAGAACTAATTAGGAACAAATTTGGAACTCATGGCCAAGCTATCAGTGACACTATAAACTGTGTCACTTCCCCCTGTTTCTATTCAGGAAATGTAGATGGTACTTGGTGAGCCTCAACCCATTATTTATTTATTTATTTATTTATTTATTTATTTATTTATTTTTATTTTTTTATTGAATCACCATGTGGAAAGTTATAAAAGTTTCAGGTTTAAGTCTCAGTTATACAATGCTCAAACACCCATCCCTTCACCAGTGCACATATTCCACCACCAAGAATCACGTCAACCCATTATTTTCCCATAACAACTTGTTACTGATGTAAGGACATTGCTCAGACGTGCAACATTTCCCCCTTCCTCCACCAACTTTTTGTTCTATCTTATTTTATTTAGACTGGAGCGATAGCACAGTGGGCAGGGTTTTTGCCTTGCATGCAGCCAACCCGGGCTCAATTCCTCTGTCCCTCTCAGAGAGCCTGGCAAGCTACCGACAGTATCCCACCCGCATGGCAGAACCTGGCAAGATACCCGTGGTGTATTCGATATGCCAAAAACAGTAACAAACAGTCTCACAATGGAGATATTACTGGTGCCTGCTTGAACAAATCGATTTACAATGGGACAACAGTGCTATAGTGCTTATTTTATTTTATTTTTGGGTTCAAAATGATTGTATTCACAGACTCTGGGGCATCTTCTATCCTATGCATGCACCTGCTTATTCAATTGTTCAAGCTATCTTTCCACCTCATCTCACTACTTCTTAAAATAAATAAATAAAAACACTTCGATTGCACTATTAATATTTTTTTCCCTGTGAAGAACCTCTATACTTACCTCAGTTTCAATTTCATGCTTCCATCTAGGTTTGGTCCTCTGCTTCCCATTCTAATGTTTTGGGGGCACCTTTATTTTAAATACCGAATCACTGCCTTTTCTCTCCTGAATTCTACTTACATTCAATTCGGCCAGTCCATTTCCTCAATCACTCTCCTAAAGCACTCTTGCCAACATCAGCACTGCCTAGATTTTGCTAAACTCACGGGTGTCAGAACCCTAGGACACACAGCTGCAGTTTAGAGGATGAATGTTCCCTTTCAAATACACTGAGAAGGGTGGGACAGTATTGGAGGATTTTAAGTAAATTTTTGGAACTTGACTTCATAGTTAACAAAATCGCTCAAGCTGTTATGTGGAAATGTGGAAGGATAAATCCAACTTCTGCTTTATTCAAGGAGCTACTATGTATGGACTGGAGCAACAGCACAGCGGTAGGGCGTTTGCCTTGCATGGGGCCGACCCGGGTTTAATTCCTCCATCCCTCTCGGAGAGCCTGGCAAGCTACCGAGAGTATCCCATCCACACGGCAGAGCCTGGCAAGCTACCCATGGCATATTAGATATGCCAAAAACAGTAACAACAAGTCTCACAATGGAGACATTACTGGTGGCTGCTTGAGCAAATTGATGAACAATGGGATGACAGTGACAGTGCGGTGCTACTACGTAAGTAGTTTCTTTCACTGTGTCTTGGCATCCTCTTCCCCCAAATCCTTAACCAAAATACAAGTTGGAACTGAGTTCTGGGAATCATCAAGGACATATCCATTCACTTACTCTGTGACTTCATTTAAGATCACGACTGTCCCACATATCTCTTCTTTGCTGTTCCCCAAGCCTGGGTCGCTGCTCTTTGTAGAGATAAAAATATAGCCACATTCTTATTAATTCTCTCCTCCTGTATAGGGGGTTGGGTGTTTGCCTTGCACGCGGCTGACCCGGGTTTGATTTATCCATCCCTCAGAGATGGAGGAATCAAAGCCTGGCAAACTACCCATGGTGTGTTCGATATGCTAATAGCAGTAACAACAAGTCTCACAATGGAGATATACTGGTGCCCGCTCGAGCAAATCGATGAGCAACGGGATGACAGTGATACAATGATCATCACTTAATGTTTCCAAGACTGAACTTATATAAATAACTTCTTCAGAATTTACAGCAACTCATTTTCACTGTTCTTTAAGACACAAGCTTCAGAATCTTCTCTCCTACATACAAATTTCATTTCGTTCAGCACCCAATTCTGAAGAACCGACTTTCAAACTACAGCAGAGTTTCTCCAGCCTGCTGGCCTGCTCTCTCGATTCCAAACTTACCAGGCAAGACTCATATCATCCCTTTGCCTGCGCACACAGTGATGCATCCAGATACATGTCAAGATACATGTCATAAATATGTTCTATTAGCTCCTCTGGAGAATTACTGCTATACATAGATGGCATTCCCTAAAGACAGCAACTATTGACGGTCACTATTATATTAAAACTTTGGTCATGAAATTAGTACAGAGAAGTGACAGGAATCAAAACCAACGCGAATTTGTGAGAAAAGAGAAACTCTGTGATAGAGGAGTTATTGTATGCTAATTAGAGAATGAGGAAGAGAAACAGCTTGTCACTGAGCATCATAAATTGACAAAAGATGTGAAAGGCCACCAGTGACCACAAGCTCCACCGCTTGTATTGGGCAAAGCCTGGAGCTTTGAGTGCTCTCTGTAATGATCATCACAGGGTCCTAAAGAATTAAGAGGTTGACTGGAGGGAAAGAACATTCTTAATGCTCCAACTAAGGAGAATGGCATATGCAAGTGTCTAAATGCTGCCTCAAGTCGTTTGGGTATTTAAAAGAATGATCAGATGAATTTTCTCTTTCATATCTAGAATGCTAAATCAGGATTTAGCTTCAGTTGAATTCACATTATTAAATAATGGATAAAATGTCCATTTAGAAACATAAGAACAGAAATTGCTGTGAAAATGCATACAAGGGAGTATTCAAAAGCAAACAAAACTAATGAATTTTTTTTCTCATCAGTCTTAAGTTTTTCTCTCACTGTATAATGATGGGGATTCACCTCCACAATCATTCTGCCTGTTTATGTTCCTGTATGTTCAGGTTTGAGGAGTTAATATCACCTTTTGATCTCTCATTTATTCAAGCCTATAACAAATTTCACTATTAGGCAATTATGAGTCCAAATTTAATATTAAAAGAACTACAAAAATATAAATAAAAAAACATGTGTTTGATATAGGAAAATTAGGATACCACAAGTACAAACTTATTTATAAAAGGAGAAATCCAATAGCAGAAAAGGAAACTGACGTGAGCTGTCTACATCAATATGGGAACACCGCAAAATCCAAATATAATGTTTTTCTGTGGTTTATGTTAGCTATATGGGAAAATTAAATTTTAGGAGTTCTGTGTTGTTTATATAAGCTAATTTAGATAATCCTTTCACAATACATTTCAAAGAGTTATGCTGAATGTTTTAAACTTATGACAATGCTATGTCAATTTAAAA
Organism: Sorex araneus; assembly: GCF_027595985.1. Classification (NCBI taxonomy): domain Eukaryota; kingdom Metazoa; phylum Chordata; class Mammalia; order Eulipotyphla; family Soricidae; genus Sorex; species Sorex araneus. The sequence goes on along the minus strand of NC_073307.1, from coordinate 10,355,834 downwards.
CTGGAAAACTATAAAAAAATGATTAAATCTATCATTGGAAAAGAATGAAAGAAACCTTGGCATTTGTGTCATTTGTTTTTGTCATTATTATTCCATTTTGTGCAACAGCAATCATTCATTTTTGAAAATATCCTTTTTATTCCTCTAATTATGAAGTCCTAAATATTAGCTACAAATTGCACATTCAATCACTTGGGGAACATTAAAAAGTTCCCCAACACCTGGGTCCCAAATATGTATGTGCTGATTTAAATGTAGGTATTACATGTGATATTATGAAAGAGAAATCTCTCCCAGCTATATGTATCACACGGCCAAGAAAAATAATTTGTTATATTTTCATTTACCTATCTAAACACAATTTATCTATCTAAATGTCACTGAGCTGTCATATTCTAATAGTGGTCTAATAGATATATCAATAAATTACTATTTATACTTCCATTTCCATACATACATTTAAGAACTTGATAGAAAATATTCATTTTATTGACAAAAATGTTTAAGGTTGAAATATATTTTTGCTAGGACTGCCCTAAAGGAAACAAATTTATTGATGTTTTAATTTTCATATCTCAAGTGCTTTTATTCTTAAAATATATATATTATATTAGAATTCAATAAATAAGAGAATTCAGACTAAGAAATGGAAGTTATAATAAAATAACACACCATAATGTGTATATTTTAATGATCTGTTTCAATAACAGGTTCTATATTAACATATATCAATAAAAATGTAACAATTAAGAGTTAGTCATAATTCTCAGTAACCTTCCTAAATATATTGCAATAACAAAGATAATAAAATCTAATCTGGACACAAACTAGGAGGCAGCAGAACTCAATCCAAATTGAGTTCATTAACACCATCACCATTCTTTTTCCAATGAAGAGTTCTGCATCTCAATTACATAAAAATATTGGGGCTGGAGTGATAGCACAGCGGATAGGGCGTTTGCCTGGCACTTGGCTGACCCAAGTTCAATTCCCATCATCCCATATGGTTCCCCAAGCACTGCCAGGAGTAATTTCTGAGTACATGAGCCAGGAGTAACCCCTGTACATCGCCCCGTGACAAAAAAAGCAAAAAAAAATTCTAAAGCTATTAAAATTATTTATCTTATCCACTATCAAGTATTTTAATCACTAATAGTATCTCCCCAAAATATGCTTTATAAAAAATACTAGAATACATATGGCACACATGTTACAATTCTTTTTTTATAGATATCTATTTCTTCAGATTTGTTCATACAGTGTGTGATAAAATGCAACTTGGAGGTATAACATCAGTGTCTAGACTATGACAATTTCCAATCAACATTTCAACATAAAACTAAAGAATATGTATGAAACCCTATGAACAATAGTACTGTAAACCACAATACAAAAATTATTTTTTTTAAATAAAGCATTTCTTGTAGAAGTTGACTGGTGGGTTGGAGGCAAAAGGGGTCGGGTGGGGGGCACTGGTGGATGGGAGAAGACACTATGGCAAGATCAATGCTGAAATACTGGATGCCTGAAACTCAATAATGGATAACTGTGATTTCACAGTGACTAAATTTAAAACAAAAAACAGCAAACCAAAGAATATGCAATTTATCTGTGCAATTTATATAAATTTTTTTAGAATGCAGTGGGCTGCCTGTTTTATTTTATTTATTTGTTTATTTTTGGCTTTTTGAGTCGTACTCAGCAATGCACACAGGGTTACTCCTGGCTCTGCACTCAGGAATTACTCCTGGTGGTGCTCAGGGGACCATATGGGATGCTGGGAATTGAACCCGGGTCAGCCGCATGCAAGGCGAATGCCCTACCACTGTGATATCACTCCAGCCCTTGCCTTTCATTTTTATCAGCATTAATAACATTAATTATTTTCGCTGAGCAGTAACTGTGTCTCCTCTAGGCATTGGAACTCAAAACTAACATTATGGCATATTTAGATTAAATGTATTATTTAAGCATGCAAATTAATACTTTTTACTTTATCCAAAAGACTAGAAAATTCAGGCTAAAATATATAGCATTTTAAAACATTTGTAGTATGAATGTATAGGATTGATTGTATATATACACAATAACTATCTGCAGGGACAGATTCTTATTCCAGCAATTTATTAGAACAACAAAAACAAATGCAGTTTGCATTTCCTGGACAAGGGAATAAGTTAAAAGCAAAGGAAAGTAAGTATTCAGTTTTCAACTCTTTTGTTCAGCAGAGAATGCTTAGTGGAAAATGACCTTTCTGTATAAATGCACAATTCTTTTTTTAATCAAATTTATAGAGTATTTATTATATTGATCATTATGCATTTTGGGAGATGCAGGGGGAATGTGGTCACTACATTATTATTTTTCATTTAGAACTTACTGATTTTCTGACAGAGCCTTGCAGCTCAGTTTTAAAAAGAAAGAGTTGTTATAATCATTTGATTTATATCTTCTATAGAAGATAGCATTACAATGAGGACCCTTTTATCAGTCAGATCAATAAAGCTTTTATGCTTTGGTCATATTAACTTCAAAACATATTAGAAATTCTTGTTCATTTGGACAGTTTTAATTTTAAGACATTATTTATATGAGGAAAAAAACAAACATCTAGATCAATCAGTTCTTCAAGAGCAATTTCAAAGTTCATTTTGTCATGTTTGGTATTGCCTTTAGGAAAAATTAAATTCTGTTTCCACATAATGCCCTATAATCTCAGGAATAGTTGACACGGGAAAAAAAACGGAACATAGAAGTTAGCCATTCACATGTACAAATGTGGAAAATTAAAAATAATTCAATTACTTGAAAAATAAAATTATAAGAGTAATATAAATTCTAATTCTAACATAATTTAGCTAGAACTGGTTCTATTCATTGATGCTCATCAATTAAGTATATCTAATATCTAAAATTAATTACTTTCAGTTGAGCACTTAACTGGCATATATAACTCAATAATAATTTAATATAAGTTATGTTTGGATTGCTACCTTAACGTAGAATTTTCAGTAAGCATAATTTAAGAAAATATCAGGAAATGAATAGGGAATGGTGAATACGCTTTGTAATGCTGCTACATAGCTAGATTTATTTGGGCTGTTTAACATTTCCAAGGGACAGTTCCTGTTATTTTTGATGAGTGAGTGGTGGAGAAGCTCTTAGAAAGAAACATCCACATTCTAAAAATGAATATACATCACATAAACGGTGTCCACAGATGCTTTAGTTTATGACTGTGGAAAAGGTGACCAACCAATAGGATTGACTGGCTCCTTCATCATTTTACCATGAATATCAAGATGAAAATAATCCTGTTGGGGAATGAAGAGCTACTATCTTGCATTGTCTCTTGCACCCTCTACCCATTGCTCTCATTCCATAGCAAGGATCTTTGACCTGGGAACTGAGTACTGGAAAGATCATTACTTTTTCTTTAAAAATTTCCTTTTGTGTTTAAATTCATTTCAGGGAAATTTTTTGTTGGAAACAAACATGACTGCAATTATTTGTCAATAATATCTGTTGACTATGCACCTCTTATTCCTGCCCAGGGCTTGGGGACTTGTTGGTCATATATATGAAACATTTTTTTTGTGCATTGGTTACAAATTGGGATTTAAAAGTGTGCATGCAGAAATCCAGAATAACTGCCTTAGCATCCTCAAAATGCCTTATTTTATTAGGAGGAAATTACTACACAGGTCTGTTTCAATTTCAGGTACAAGATATATCACTTGTTTCACTTGTATCACTTATTATCCCATTGTTCATCGATTTGTTCAAGCGGGCACCAGTAACGTCTCCATTCATCCCTATCACGTGCTGGTATAGCTTAATGGTGCCTGCTCACTCCAGGGAAAACGAAGAGCCTCAAACTGTTGATTCAGGGTCTTAGCGAAGAAGTCTGACCATCTCATAGATGGGCGGCCACACAGTCTTTTGATGTCCCATGGAATCCAGTCAGTAACAGCTCTAGTCCAGCGGTCATCTCTAAATTGCATTACATGTCCAGCCCATCTTATTTTCGATGCCTTGGCAAACAAGACAGCGTCCCTGATTCTTGATCGTCAGTGGTGGTTGGAAGTCCGGATTCCTTATCGAGGGTGGGACTGAAGAGTTTTGGTGAAATGGTGTCGCCCAGCCAAACCCCTCTCTTTACGTTGATGACCACTTCTTTGTAGAATGGTGAGATCCTGGTGGTGAATCCGTAATACAGCTCATGGAGGATCCTGATGTACTGAGTTTGAAGGCCCTGTTTGGCAAGGGCTATGATGACTGCTTCTGTTTCAACCAAACCAAAGGCCTTCTTTAAATCAATGAATGTTAGTCAGAGCGGCATCTTGAACTCTCTCAAAACTTCAATGAGCTTGGTCACCTTTTGGAAATGGTTGATCATGCTGAATCCTTTTCAGAACCTGGCTTGCTCACATGGTAATCCTTCATCTAGTGTTTTGCCAATCTTTTCAGGATGACTCATGTGAATAATTTGTAGACGATGGACAACAGGCAGATAAGGTGATAGTTGCCGATGTCGTGGATGTCTCCCTTCTTATACAACAGAGAGGTCCTGGTTTTCCAGTAGGACAGAAACTTGTATTTAGACAGGTAGCATGTGAAGAGCCGAGCCAGTGTATCGATGAGTACTGGCAGCAGATTCTTCAGGTATTCGGGTTTGACCTTGTCTGGACCAGGTGCTGTACGCTTCTTTTCCAATGAAATGGCATGTTGGATTTTGGAAGGGAGAATGCTGGGAATGACATATCCATCCTGTGGAATTTGGTATGTGGGCAGGTGGACGTGGCTATCAAAGAGATCTGAGTAGAAGTCATGGATAATCTTTTCCATTGCGCTTCTGGAAGATGTGATAAATCTATCAGGATATCAGAGGGCAGTCATCTTGGTTTATAGTTGGCAAAGGACAGGCGGACGTTGCAAATACTTTTCTTGGCTACTGCTGCATCGGCCAACACTCTTGCTCTTCTCTCTTTGAGGTCTTCCTTTATCACTTCACTGCCCAGTTTTGCAAGCTCAGACGTTAGCTTGTGATCCCCTGAGGCTTGCGCCAGACAATGTTGGTGAATAAACTCAAGAGTTTCTGAAGAGAGGTGAGTTTTTGTGGCTTTCTCTCTCTCTGCATTCCTTGCACAATCATGGAGGTGCTGAACCTGCCAATCTTATTCCTCATTGATGTTGTCAATGATGGCATCTTCCCATATTGCTGAAATGTGCTAAAGAGCACCCAGCTGGTGCTTGTTCTGGGAGTTCCCTTCTGAAACTTTGCAGCTCTTTCTCCCCACTTCGTGAAGCAGAATTTCGCACGAAGAAGATGGTGTTCTTATCCTGTTTGAAATTTTGGGATAACAGCAACATCAGCTAGGTAAAAACAGCTATTAAAATATGACGTGGTCAATTTCATTATGGAGTCTCCACAGGAGACTCCCATGTCCAGCATTTGGATTCGGTCTTCCGGAACTGTGAATTAACATGGATGGTCTTGGTCAACATGATAAACTCAGACAGTCTCTTTCCCTGTTCATTCCATTCTAGGCCATGGGTCCCAATGTGGAGTGGGTGACCTTTATCTTTTCTTCAGGTGACCTTTTAGGTCCTATCTTGACATTAAAATCACTGACAATGACCTTGTAGAAGGTGTGGTCTTCTTTATAGAACTTCTCCAGCTCCATGTATAACTTATCAATTTCTTCTTCATCGTAGTTGGATGTTGGTGCATAGATGACGAAGATAGAAACTGCTGGCAATGAGCCACAACTATTCAAATATAGTCATCTGAATCGTGCTGTTAGGCATTCAAAAGAATCAATGCTCATGACCAAGTTCATGTTGACAAGGACACCAACACCAGTGACACCTCTACTGTCACATGTTCCAAGTAACAGTTCTTTTCTAGTGTCGAAAATGGCATGATGTGTCCGATTCACAGACAATCCAATGACGTTGTACTTTATCTCCCACGCTTGCACCATCAGGTTCTTGATGGATGCTTCTGATTCCAATGTATGTGCGTTAAAAATGCAAAGAGTCATTTTATTCCTTCTTCATTTTGGCAGCCTAGTTCAGCCCTGAGATTTTATCAGCCTCTCCTTGTTCACCCTTCTTAACATTGTCATTTTGGGGACTCTTCCAGGGTCAGGGAAATAAGGCCCATTGTTGTTACTGTGTTTGGCATATCAAATACATACGTCACAGATGGCTTGCCAGGCTCTGCCCTGTGGGGAGGGATATTCTCGGTAGCTTCCCAGGCTCTCTCAGATGGATGGACGCTTTTAGGGCAGCCTCTGATCGCCTTTATAAATGTTCTGATGGTTCACACCATATTTCAAACTCATCAAATATGGTGTACTAATGATGGAAAATGGGTACGAAGTGTTTATGATGTGTCATGGCTCCGCAGCCACGCTTTCCAGATAGCGGCCTGGAGTGTGGTGGTGGTTGTGTAGTGGAGGTTGGCCGATGAGAAATTTATCTGATGCTGGCAGGGTGGGTCTTATGGGTGTGACTCCTGGGTCGCTGGAGATGGGTGGAAGCAGGCAGAGGATCTCTGTTGCCGCGTCTCCTTGAGCCTAGAGGCCAAGTCACAAAGTTCCGTATTACCTGGTTCTTTGGGACTTCACTCTAGCTGAAGCTTGGCCTGAGAGTCCAGAAAGTGGCCTGGGGCATGGTGGCAGATACAAGGTACATTCACTTTAATATTACGTGACTTTCATCTTCTTGTTAGAGACAGTATTTTTGCCCCATTTTTATTGGAAACATTACAAAGTGATAAAAGTCTGGTCTCACACTTTTATTTAATATCGGAAGAAGAAAGAATAAATGTAACGTTGCAATATTTTACTTTTGCTTTAAGTTGTTTTTGTGAGCATTTCTTAGAGAAAATAGAAATAGGGGTAGAAGAGATATTGCAGGGGTTAAGGCACATTGTATGACATGGCCAACCCCAGTTCAAGTTCCTGGCCTAGTGGATGGTCCCCTGAGCACAGAGCCAGGAGAAAGCTTTGAGCACCACAGTTGTGAGATTTTCCAACAAGTGTTATATCTGATAAAGCATATACCATACTTTCATACGTGTTAAGACATTACAATATAAAAAGTGCCAATGCTAAAAGTACACATTGAAGACTTGAGTGATCATATTTACTTCTTCTCAGATTATATACAAATATTTATTCCTTTCTGACTATAACATATATGTTTTCCAGTGAGTTCTACATATTTCATTTTAAATTCTAGTGCAGTTCGAACTTTCACTTTAACATTCAGTCATCTGCTATTAAAGAAATCTGGCTTGATGATTGTTTTACTGAGGATATGCCTCATGAATTGCCAAATCAGTTTTAATGTGGCGTTATTCTCCATTTAATCATTTCAAATATATTAAAGATATCAGCATAGTTCCATAGATTGTCATTAAAAGACTTTAAAGTAGCTCAGTACTGCAATCTCTTCACATTGCTCTATCTGGATAAACATTAAGTAACCATTACATTAAGCTTTGCCCATTAGATGAATATAGAATATGCTTCAAAGACATAATTAATCTGCTCACCAGAGTTCAAAAAAATCTTTGATTTAACTTTGATATTTGCTCTATTTAGAACTGAACCCTTAATCTCTTATCAATGACATTGCTTAAAGTTGAAAATAAGGAAATTGCAAAAGAATCATGTTTTTCACATTAAAATAATGTTTAAATTTCAAAAAAACTTTCCAGTTGGCAAACAGTTTTTAGAGAGCATTGAAAATAGCTTCAAAAGAATTTCAAAAGCTGAATTTAAAATTTAAAAACAAGCTAATAAAAAAAAAAGTCAGCTCTTCTTAACAGAAATAGTTGTCCTTAATTTGTCCTTCCCCCTAAAGTCTATACTGAAGACAAGTTGAATCTTCAGTCCTCACTTTTTTTTTTTTTTGGCTTTTTGGGTCAGACCCTGTGATACACACAGGATACTTCTGGCTTTGCACTCAGGAATTACTCCTGGCAGTGCTCAGGGGATCATATGGGATGCTGGGGATCGAACCTGGGCTACTGGGAATGGAAATTGAACCCTGGTCGGCCATGTGCAAGGCAAACGCCCATGTGCAAGGTAAACGCCCTACCTGCTGTGCTATCGTTCCAGCTCCTCCTCACTTTTGAGAAGGGATAGAAGTCAGTTGCGTGAATCTCAATAGACCAGGCCATGAGGGAATTTACTCCTCACTCTGGCACTTACCAATCTGCAAAAATGCGCCTCCTTTGTCCCTTTTTATATCTAAGCTGTGGCTTGTGACCATGAAGGCATGTCTGTTATTTGCAAATATTAGTACACCATCTCCTGTAGACTAGCCCCGGAAAGCCTTCCCAGCCTGACTCTGTGTCTGTTGATGACTTAGCCTAAAGCAGCATGATTGCAGCTCTTCTGACCTTCCCACATGTAGTGTTTTTATCTAAGTTGTTTTATTCCTTCTAATTTTAGAAGCACCAGGCTGAAGAGAGAGTACACAGAGGGTATGGTGCTTGCCTTGCCTGATTCCGACCCTCATATACGATCTCATGAACACAGGGCAGGAATAGCTCCTGAGCACTTACAGGTCTGGCCCCCAAAACCTAAATAAATAAAATACAGGATGCTTACAGTGTCTCCTTGGAGAGTTCTAACTTCAAGAGGGACAGAAATTACCTAGTCATGTTGATTAGCCTCTACCTTAAGGGCCTCCAGTGCTTTTACACCAGGTCACCCCAGTTTTTAGTAACCACCCCCACCTTTCTGTTTACACAACACTGGGGCTAATCTCTCTCTCCTATTTTAAAGTTCTCCCCTGCCAAATAACTCTGTCCAGTGAAATTTCTCTTTGATAGACGTAACAAGATCTATGTTCCTGGAACAATTACTTCCAAACAAAAATCTGTTGGAGAGTCTAACAATAAATAGTAACAAAACTTAACCTGAGTATCTATATTATAACCAATAAATTATATGAATCAACTCATTTGAGCTTAATGACCCATACACAAAACACTTGATCACGAACTTTTGGAACAATTGCTTTATTTGTGAGTGTAGAAAAATAAGTACTGCTGCTTTTCATTCTTATAAATTCTCTCTTTTTGTCTAATCCCATAATTGCATTTTCCATTAAACTACCATAAAACTAAGATGAGTCCATTGATATCACAAACATTTCCTCACAACTCCCCTTGCCTATTAGAATAGCAATTCTGTACACAGAGTAAAGAAATGCACATCAAGTCATGCGACATGCTGAGTGACTTAATAATGAGAAATCTGACGCAGAGAACCACAGGCCCTTCTTAGGGAAGGAAATGGGGTTTCCTCCTGGTTGGCAGAGATCTCTGACTGGATCTCTACTGCTCTCTGGTCACTTGTGTTTTTCTGGGTCTATTTGCTTATCTGTTGAATGGTCTAGAATCAACTCAGTCTGGAGCCCAACTGATTGTTCACACTAGTTTTCTTCCCAAACCCTCCTTATCTTTTCATGAAGCGAAGTAAAATACTGTTTTATTTCACAAATACAGAGTCAAAAACAATTTTTTGGTGGGGGTCACACCCAACAGGGTCAGGACTTCTTCTTGAGCCATGCTGGGGATGATATACATGATGCCAGGGATGGAGCTCAGGTCAGTCACGTGCAAGGCAAGAATCTTACATCCTCTACTAGCTCTCCAGACTCTTCAATTTTTTTTAAATGTGCTTTTTCTCAAGGGAAGAAGAGACTCAGTATTTCAATATTTCAACTGGAATGGTAAAAGAATAATACTATCTCTGCTTCCAAGAAATCAATGGACTAGTTCAGCGACTTAGAAAAGTTTCTTCTGCTTGGGGTCTCTGAGTCTCCCGCCCCAGATACCAGGGGCCAATGGTGAAAGTGGTGTGAGGGAGGGGGATTGTGTCGGAAGACCAGAAGGCCAACTGATAGGAATGGGAGCCACAGAAAAAAAGGGGGCCTTGGTGGAGAAACATTGGCTTGGAAAGTCTCGAATTCTTTCTCATATTTCATCTCAGGTTCTGCACACAATGCTGGTCCACCTGCATGTTGAGCTTGGCAGCTCTGTTGCTTATGATCCCTGGCACCACAATTACATGACACAGTCAATATTCTATTGCACATCTATTATGTCATAATAATTTTAAGCTGGACAGAAGAGATAATCCTTTATAACAGTGACTGATTCCCTTCATATTATATATTTTTACATTATGTTCTCTTTGCTTAAGATTAATGTGCATTTCACTGATACATATAAAATAATTTACATGACAAAAATACTAAATATATTGGAGAGGCAGAACTTTTTAAAATTTGGTACAATTTTCCACAATATTTCCAACACTTAACTACTATCTTTGATTCATTACGACTATACTCTAAGTCTGCAGTGTTGAAATAATTTTAGTTCTATAAATGTTTTCCCAAAACTTTGGTTGTGAGGTGTTCTTATCAAGGTATCATTTGCTTCAAAGAGGAACAAGTCAAACCTACAGACACCCTGCACAGTTGGGTGAGAGTGAGCCCTTCACCAGTCCCAGATTCCTTTTCATTCATGAATCCTGGTTGATTCTGATTAACTTGTCGGCCAAGACTCACATGTGTTTCCTTTTCCCTTATTTTGTCTGTCTCCTGTGCCCATCACTCTGCCTTATGGAATGAACTTGCAAACTAGAGTAAACAGGTGGAAATTTCAATGTCCCATCCTTAGCCCTGAGGCCCCTGAGGGCTGTGCTTTCTCCCTCTCCTCTGGCCTCACCATGCTTTATTCCCTGAACCTATTCTTCCTTGCTCTGGCCCTCGTCTCCTTACTGTTCCTCCCCACTGCTTCTATTTCCACCCCGCTGCCTACACTGTAACCCGTATGTGCTGTGGAACCTCCGTTTCTCCGAAATCATAAACTTCCTTTTTTTTTCATTTTCGTAAGGTGGAAGGGCTGATCTGAATGTTTAAAATGAAAAAATGTCCATGGGAATTTCACCTGAGTTCAGGCGAGTATCTCCAGGCCTTTCTATCATTATTATTATCATTAATGATATTAGACGCAACAAACCAACCACATCTGCTTAAAAACCCACGCTTATAGCATAAATTTCACTTACATACTTGGGGAAGTTCTGAAGGGCAGGATTCGGCTTTATTTCTGCTTCGCTCCCAGAATCTACAATAAAAAAAGAAAAGAAAATATGAAATCTCTACAATTTAATAAGAATAAAAGTACTGCAAATGGCAAACAGAAACCATTTAAATTTTAAAACTTTATCTCAAATTAGATCACACAGAACCTGCTCAGGATGCAGGTAACATTGACAGAAATATTTGAATACTTAGATAAATATCTGAGAACACTGACTGCAAACAGAAGCGACACAAGTCTTGCCAACAAGAGAGACAGAAACCTGAAAAAAAGACAAACAAGGGATACCACAGAAGCAAGGGAGCAGGGGGCCCCCTTCCTTCAAGGAAGGCTACAACAGCGCTGCTCACACTTTCTATTTTGGATCCCTTTTCTCCTGGGAGATTTTTACAAGATCCCTCGTGCATGAGGATAGAAAATCGGTTTCTACATCAAGTTACAAGTCTTAACAAATTCAAGACACACAAAGGAATCTTGGAACTGACCAGCCCACTGTAGAAATGCCTCTGGACTTTTCAACAGGCTGGTATCCCTGGGGTGCCTCATTCCTCCACCTGCGCCCTAGGAAGCCCGGTAGCTGTCAACTTCCAGAACCCAGTGAAAAGCCCAGGTACTCGGGATTAGTGATGGCAAACTCTAGGCCTCAAGGGGAAGGGGATGAGCTAGTCGTTCCCATCTCCCCGCCCCCATAGGACCCTGGATATCGCACCTATGAGCTACTTCTGGCAAGTGCTTAAGGTCATTTAACAGTCATGTTCCAGAGACACATAAAAGAATCTTGGAAGCTCTCAGCTCTCTGCAGAGATTTCTCCAGATCTTAATTATCTAAAATAACATCCTATGTCATTTACAGAAGATAATACAAATAAATTATCAAGCATTTGACTGTTCAGCAGGTTTGAGTGGTGGCGGGACATTCAAAATAATGGTGGTGGGAAGTGTGATGGTTTTGGGACTGGTGTCCAAATAGCGAATGTAATTCATTAATGTGAACAACATTGTGAAAATAAAAGAAATTTTAAAAAGAGATCAAGAAAAACTTCTGCAATAAAAAAGTCTTAACAAATTCTTTTATAATACTGATTTCTAGGTTCTAGAGAAATAATACAGTGGGTAAGGTGTTTGCCTTGCACACGGTCGACCAAGGTTCGATTTCCAGCATTGAATATGGTCCCCCTGAGCACTGGTAGGAGTAATTCCTGAGTGCATGAGTCAGGAGTAAACGCTGTGCTTCGCTGGGTGTGACCCAAAAAGAAACAATAACAACAACGACAACAATACTGATTTCTATGACCATTTGAGCCCATCTTAAACAACCTAGAACTCTGATATGAAAGCATTTTCAGTAGTACCAGGTTACTCCAAGGATCCTTACAGCAAAGGGGTGGAGATGAGAGAAGCTACAAACTAGACTCTGCCCTGACCTGAATTTAAAAAAAAAATAACCATGATGTATGAAATAAATCTTTCAGAACAAACTTCTATTTGGACCTGAAGGAAAGCGGGATGCTTGATAGAGATAAAACAAAAAGTAAACAACAAAATTGTGTAGAAATAGAATAAGAAAACCCTAATATAGAAATAGATCACTTTTGAAAAAAAAGATGGAAAATAGTACAAGACCAATTTTAAAGTTAATAGTAAATTCTCACCCTACGGGATCCAGATAAATACCTCACCACCAGACCTCCACTACCTCCACTACCCAGGCACCACCATGCTCCAGGCTGCTTTCTAGACTCTGTGGTCACAAAGCAGCCACGCAACACAGCATAGGACTCGTAATACCCATTTTCCATAATTTTCTCACCATATTTGATGGGCTTCAAATATGGTATAAACAATGGGAACACGTGTAAGGGTGATTGGAGGCCACCCTAAAAACCTCCATCCCTCTAGAAGAGCCCAGCATGCTGCTGAGAGTACCCTGCCCACACGGCAGAGCCTGGCAAGCTACCTGTGGTGTATTCGATATGCCAAAAGCAGTAACAACAATGGGCCTCATTTGCCTGCCACCAAAAGAGCCCCCAATATGGCCGAGTTAAAAATGAAGAGCAAGGTGAGGCTGATAAAATCTCAGGGACGAACTAGACTGCCAAAATGAAGAAAGACTAAAATAACTGTCTGTACTTTCAACACAAGTTAGCTGGCATCAGAAGGATCCATCGAGGACCTGATAGTGCAAGCACAGAAGATCAAGTACAACATCATTGGTCTGACCGAAATGAGAAGGCATCAATCACATCACATCATTTTTTGACACTGAACAACTATTCCTCGTAACATGCGAAAACAGAAGTGTAGGTGGTGTCTGTGTCCTTGCCAATGCAAACTTAGCCACAAGCATTGATTCATTCCAATTCCTAACAAACAGAATCAGATTATTACACTTGAATAGAAGTGACTCACTGCAGACAGTTTCTATCTTCATCATCTATGCACCAACATCCAATTATGATGAAGAAGAAATTGAGAAGTTCTACATAAAGCTGGAGAAGTTCTATAAAGAAGAGCACATCTTCTACAAGATCATTGTTGGTGATTTTAATGCCAAGATAGGACCAAGAAGGTCACCCAAAGAACTCCACATTGAAAACCATGGCCTAGAATGGAAGGAACAAGGTGAGAGACTGTCTGAGTTCATCATGTCAAATATGGTAACTCACAGTTCCAGAAGGCCAAATCTAAACGTTGGATATGGGAGTCTCGCGGTGGACAGTTCCACAATTAAATTGACCATATCATATTCAGTCAAAAGTTTTGTCTGACTGATGTCACTGGTGTCCCAAAATTCCAAACAGGATCAGATCACTGTCACCTTTGTGCAAAATTCTATTTCAGAGAACAGAGAGAAAGAACTGTAAATTTTAAGTTTAAGAAGACAACTCCCAGAATGACCACCAACTGGGAGCTCTTTGGCACTATTGAAGCAATGTGGGAAGATGCCATTGTTGACACCATCGATGAGGAATATGATCGAATGGTTCAGCACCTCCATGACTGTGTGAGGAATGCTGAGAGAGGGAAAGCCACAGACGCCTGTCTTCAGAAACTCGAGCTCATTCACCAGTGTGGTTTGTCACGAGCCTCAGGCAACCACAAGCTAACATATGAGCTCACAAAGCTATGCAGAGAAGCGATAAAAGAAGACATCCAAGAGAGAAAAGCAGCAGTGTTGGCTGATGCAGCAGAAGCCAGGAAAATTATTTGCAATGCTCGCCTGTCTTTTGCCAACTACAAGACCAAGATGACTGCCCTCCGACGTCCCGATGGATCTATCAAATCTTCTAGAGGGGCAATGGAGAGCATTATTCACGATTTTTACTGGGATTTCTTCGACAGCCACATTCACCTGCCCACATACCAAATCCCACAGGATGGCTATGTTGTTCCCAACGTCCTCCCTTCTGAAATCCGACATCCCATTTCATCAGTAAAGATGCGTACAGCACCCAGTCCAGACAAGGTTAGACCTGAACATCTGAAGAATCTGCTGCCAGTACTCGTCAATATACTGGCTTGGCTCTTCACACGCTACCTGTCCAAATGCAAGGTTCTGTCCCAATGGAAAACCAGCAGGACCATTCCATTGTACAAAAAGGGAGACATCCACAATATCAACAACTATCACCCAATCTGTCTGTTATTCGTCGTCTACAAGTTGTTCACTTAAGTCATCCTGAATAGAATAGGCAGAACACTAGACAAAGGACAACCATGTGAGCAAGCCGGGTACCGAAAAGGATTCAGCACCATTGACCATATCCACACAGTGACCAAACTCATTGAAGTTTCCTGAGAGTTCAAGATGCAGCTCTGTCTAACATTCATTGATTTAAAAAAGGCCTTTAATTCTGTTGAGACTGAAATAGTCATTGAAGCCCTTGCCAAACAAGGTGTTCAAACTCCGTACATCAAGATCGCTGGGAGCTCTATTATGGATTCACCACCAGGATCTCACCATTCTACAAGGAAGTGATCATTGATGTAAAGAGAGTGGTTTGGCAGGGTGATACCATTTCACCAAAACTGTTCAGTGCTACCGTGAAGAACATCATGCGACAACTGGAATGGGAAGGAATGGGAGTGAAGATAGATGGTCAATAATTACACCGCCTTTGCTTCGTTGATGACATTGTTCTCATAATGCCAAATATTAGCCAAGCGGCACAAATGCTGGCCCATTAGACTGCGAGTGTAGAAAGGTCGGACAGCAGCCTAATCTCAGCAAAACGATGTTCATGTAAAACAAACTAGTTCCTGACATTCCATTTGCTCTCAACAGAACAAACAACTTCTAATGCAGCAGCTATGTGTACCTGGGTTGAGAACTCAACGTGAGGAATGACTTGGCGCCAGAACTGCGCAGAAAGAAGAGAGCAGCGTGGAACACCTTCAAGAGCATCAAAGAAGTGGTTTAGAGGATGAAGAACCTCTGGCTCCTGGCACATCTTTTCAACTCCACCTTTCGTCCTGCACTAACATACACCTCAGAGACCTGGGCCCTATGCTAACAGGATGAGAACGCTACTCGTGTATCCTAAAGTGGAATCAAAAAAGCCATGATAGGAGTATCACGTTTCACTCAAGTAAGAGAAGGAATCTGGAGTTCTGACCTCCGTGGACAGTCAAGAGTCAGGGATGCTGTCTCGTTTGCCAAGGTGTCGAAAACTGGATGGGCCAGACACGTAATGCAATTCAGAGATGACCGCTGGGCTAGAGCTGTTACCCACTGGATTCCACGGGATATCAAAAGAACACGTGGCTGCCCATTGGACATAGAGCCATGGCAGCAGCGTGCACAGTGGTTCACCACTGTGGGGTGCTGTCAGCCAACCACCAGGTGACCTGTTACTCCGCGCAAGTATTTGACCTGGCACAAACTCTCCAGGGTAGGGTCCTGCTCTGTCAGCTGCTCAACAACCTCTGGACCCACTACATTAACCTCAAGGAGATCAACCTGAGGCCACAGGTGGCCAGGTGCTGCCCAGAGTTGCATCCTGTGAGTGTTTGTCAGCGTGCAGATCATTACGACATGCCAAAAGTTGACAAAAAGCTTACTTTCCGTAGACTGGGAACACCTGTAAAGGCGATTAGATGCCGCCCCAAAAGCCTCCATCTCTCTCGGAGAACCCAGCAATCTACCAAGAGTATCCTGCCTGTACAGCCGAGCCTGGCAAGCTACCCATAGCAATGACCGTCCTCATTCCCCTGATCCTGAAAGAGCCGCCAATACTCCATTGGGTTATACTAGCACGAAACAGGGACAAATGGAAACATTACTGGCACCTGCACTAGCAAATCAATGAACAATAGGATGACAGTGATACAGTGACAGTGATATGAAAATTCACTAATATAGTAAAGTTTTACATTATGTCAGGATTTTTCCATAAGCCATGGTTCAAAATTTGGCAGTAGTGATTTTAGAAAATATACTTTTTTTAAAATCATTTAATCTGGAAAGATATAAACAAACTGATAAATATAGATTGCTTCCATACTATTAAGATGGTCAGTCAGTTGTTATACTAAGAAATAATCACAGTTCCATATCTTCATAATTTTCCATATCAAAGTCAATGAAGTCAATCTTGAGATATCCCATGATAATTCTAAATTAATCTGATTCATTTGCAGAGGAAAAATTAATTTCATAGGTGAATAAACTGATTATTTCCAGTCAAAGTGTTTAGATATTTGTTGGTAAGAATAGGCAGTTAACACCTGTCTCCAAGAACTCTCTCCTCCAATGCTTGCTAGACCACTGGATCCAGAAAATGCTTATGGAATTTTCATGGTGTGGTTTCTAGTTATCACTGCATTTTGATTTTGGAAGCACACAGACACTGGACACTCGCTACACTTGATCGGTTCCTTAAAATCTGTTTTAAAGGCATGAAAACATAATTTTTACTTACTTACCAAACCCCTTTTGTACTAGACAGGGTTTGGGGAACACGGCCAGCTGTCCTCAAGGTTTTGTCCAAGGTCTGTGCTCAGGGATCACTCCTGAAGGTCTCCACAAACCTTATCTCTATATGGTCAGTTGGGGCAGCTTTATGCAAGGCAAGTGCCCTACCCACTGTACTATTTCTGTTGCCCTTAATATATAATTTTTTATTTGAAAGGTCCAATATTTTTGAGCCTCCTAACTGCTACTCAGATGGTGTGGAGGGGAGGGTGGGTGGTGTAGGGGGTGGGGCTTGGAGGGTCCCGAGGAACCTCAGCCTACCAGCTAGGTGATTGAATACAAGGATGGATGGAATACAGCTCAGATGCTGGGATACAGGGAAATACCTGGGAACCCCAGAGCTTTGGGAGTTGCTCTCAGGAGGGTTCAGGTATCAAATTGCCTCTTCCACATACATGGCAAGTGCTCAGGCCATTGAGCTCCCTCTGTGGCCCAAAGAATGAAACACTTCCAGGTTCTCAGAGCTAATAGAGTGAGACTGGATTTAGTCCTAGGCACCCTGGTCCCCGTGAATATCACCTGGTGAAGCACTGGTGGCCTTGGTCATGGTCAAGTGTGGCCCCAAAGACCCCTGCACCCCTGAGTACCACTGAATGTAGCCCCCAAACTAAAATCAACAAAAGTAAGATAAATTCTCATGAAATTACAGATGGTAGTTCAGAGATAGAACTCTTGCCTTGTGTGCAAAACCTCAGCATTGCAGAAAAATAAAAAAGAATTGAAAAAGTTCATTCTTAAATTTGCTGAGGATTTGAATCATAAATAGGTGGTCACAATTTTCATATTAATCTATTGATATTTATACCATATGTGTTATTAATATGATAAAATGCATTAAGTAATTTTTAATGTAAAGCAATTTTATGCCATAAAATAGTAATTTATCTTAGATCCATTGCTATACTGATTGATTTTTTATACTTTATTAGTAAATTTCATTTATTTTTATAAACATAACTTGATCTAAAACTAACTTATTTTTTAAAAGACAGTAAATCAGGTAGAACACATATTTTGCACACAGCTGACCCAACTTCAATCTATGGCACATTAGTTCCCTGAGACCAAGCATGGGTGATCCCTGAGCTCTGTCAGGCATGCACCCCAAATCAAAAAGTAAATTATAATCATTGTAGTACTTTTATCTAGTATTTATACCAAAATAACGCTGACTTCATAAAAAGATGGTTTCCTTCATTCCTGAGACATTTTCTATACTTTCAAATTGGCTAATTTGAAAAAAAAAATGCTCAGAAAGAAAACTTTGCTTAGAAAGAAAACTAAGAAAAGAAATTGTGCTTATGACCTTTTTTATGATGTCTCTGATAACTGTTTTCTTTAGCAAAGTATGGTATTTTATTCTTCAAACAGGCTTCGTAAATTGACTTCATTTCCCCTTATAGTGGTTCATCTATTCTTGTCTCTCTGTCTCTTCCACAATTACTATAAGTTGTCAACTTTTTGATGTATTAAGGAACCAGCTTCCTTCTTTGTCAATTTTCTCTATCATTCGCCTATCATCCATTTCCCAGATGTCTTCTCAGTGTTTACTGTTCCATGGAGTATTGCCTATGGTAAAGTTCTTGGCCTGTCTGAAACCACACACATGGGTGGGAGCACTTTACCTTTGATAGCTCATCAAAGGCGGATACTGACTACCCAAATAGTCTTCTCTTATTAGTCTAGCAACCATTTTTCTTTTAGAATGTACTAGAGAATGAAGGCTTTTCTGAAGATTTTCTTACTTTTTTTTTTTTTTGGTACCTCGGGGGATTAGGACTGGCAGTTCCCTGTCTGAGAGACAATTAAGAAAGCGAAGAGCTCATTGGCATTGCCATGTCATTTCCCCAAGTTTAGAAATTTCTAGATTACCCCCCTCTCTCTCCCAATTCCACATTGTCCTTATGCTTGTTAGGTTTTATGTCTTAGGAATGCTAGGCTGTAAGAAACACTCAAGTGAGGAAACCAGATATTTATAAACATATTTGTGTTTCAACATTTATTTTAATGTTCTATTATATTAAAAATTTCAAACAAATAAAAAATTAAAAATTTCAAACTAGTGAAAGAAAGAAGTTAGGATGAACATTCAGTCACCTTTTTATTATATTTTTTATTTTCTTTCTTTCTTTCTTTATTTATAATTGAGTTACTGTGAGAACAGTTACAGGGCTTTTCGGATCAAGTCTCAGTCATAAGTGCTCAAACACCCATCCCTTCACCAGTGCACATGTTCCACCACCAATAACCCCAGCATACCCCCCTCCCACTCCTGCTCTGCCTGTGTGGCAGATGATTTTCACTTCACTGTTTCCTTACTTTGATTACATTCAATTTTCCACAGGAAACTCACTATTATTTGGAGTTTTTCCCCCAATGGTCAGACCTGTCAGAAAGGCCAAGAGACAGAAACCCTTCCCCTCCCGGAGCTGCACAGGGCCATAGCTTAGTTCAGAGTCCAGGAGTATATCTGCCAGCAGCCGTTGTATTCTGAGATTTGTTTATGTGCTTCTGGGATAATGGACGCTCAGGGGTGGCGGAGCCATTCCAGAGCATATATTTTGTATATCAGGAAACGTGGCCACGTGGTTTGGAGATGTCCCAGTCCCGCATACAGGAGCCATGTTAGTAGAAGCTCAGTGTCACTGGAGCTCTATTTGGAGAAGGCATGCCGGCTGTACCTTCTCTGTCTGGCACCCTGGTGTTGTTGGCCCAGTCTGGGGTCCGGAGCAATCTCTGGTTTGTGGTGCTGCCAGAACGGCCCGGAATCTTCACTGTTGATTGTGGCAAGATGGCGTCGAGGGCAGGTCGAGGGCGTGAAGTGACTTCCAGCAGCTGGGGCGAATTGGAAACTGGGCTGGCACTGCCCCGTTCCAAGACCCCCCGCCCCCGTGATTTGGAGATGTCCGAGTCCCCAAGTCCCGCATACCGGAGCCGTGTTAGTAGAAGCTCAGTGTCACCAGGGCTCCATCTCAGTCACCTTTTAACTGCACTTTACTATGTAGTTCTATCAGCTTTTAATAGATACCGATGATATAGTTTTTAACAAAAGTTTTAAATTAAAAACTCTACACCATCATATTTTTATAAATTTACACATATGCTTTATTTGACTTATGAGAAAAGTCACTTCCTAAACTGCAAAGGTATTATAAAATTACAAAGATATTTTAAAATCACAAACAATATGGTGGACAAAAAAAGCATTCTACACTTGATATATTGATGAAATAATGAGCCAGTAACTATGAAAACACATTTCTACCAAGTACTATGTTTAACTGTCAAAAACTTTTAGACAAAATCTGAGTTATAAATATACTTTCTGCCTGAATAATCTAAAAAATAACTATTTTACCTAATAATGAATTTATGTGAAGTAACTAAGAAACAGTATCTTTTCATAAGATCAACAATGATTCCATATTTTGTATTGATGAAGGAGGTAATTACAGACCATGTTTCCTGAATCCTATCAAGTCATTAATGAAAATTCTGGAGTATTGAGATAATTTTTTCCAAGTATTACTTAATATTTTTGTATGGAAAATATTATAAAATTAGAAAGTTCTATTTGAGTCCACTATTAAATCATATGTATCCAGGTACATATTCCTAGAAAATATTTAAATGTGGAAAGAGATTATTTAGGGGAGAAACAGTGGAAGTCAAAGGATTCATAGATAAACATTCATGATATAAACATCTACATGTAACACATGTATTCAGAAAGTACAACATCTATGTAAACTATGATTTTTGTTCCTAACAGGTGGTTGGTGAATTGGGCTGAAATCTTCCCTGAAATCTCTGTCATTCTTGAGGATGTTGTAAACCAGAAGAAGAATTTGCCACACAAAATAGCTTTCCTCAAACATCTGCTGCCAAGAAAGTTTGTTTGGAGCTTGTGATGATGGATGAATTTTTGACAGGTAATTGCAATTCAGATCAGATGCAGACAGATTTAGTACCAAAAGCTTCTAGTTTATTAAAATCACCCTTGATTTATTTAGCACCCCCTTCCCTCTTAACTGTCTTGCATTTTAACACTCTTTGGGAATTAATAATTCAGCTATGATACCTAAAATTTATACAGTTGATTGAAATATATTAGATTTTTCTTGGTTCTGCAAACAAAAGTTTAAATAAGGGAACTACTTCAAAATTAGTGTTCTTTTGTTATAGAAACAAAAAAAATGGCAGTTTTACAATTGGACTCATCAATAATTTATCATGAATCATTTCTAATATATTATTGAATGATTCATTTAATGATTTAGTTTAGTGATGAGGAAACACAAGCCTTAGTTACCTCCCTCTTCCTCTATTCTTTTGAGATTTTATGGAAAATTTGATGTGATGTGGGGGATTTGCATGCAGGAAGTGAACCGCAGAGTACCGTATAGATTGACTTCTGAGCAGAGAGAAGAAAGTATGGTTGATTAGTAGGAAGATTTGAAGGATGCATTAGCTGCAATGAAAGTCAAGTTGCTCTGCAAGAGTGATGGCTTTAACTGAAAAGGTCAAATCTTCATCCTCCTCACCCACACATAATTCAGTTCCTGGAAATGGATTCACTGCGTGAGTTGGTGTGAGGGAGCAATACTGAGAACCATTCAGCTGGGAGCCAAGCGTCACTACCCACCCTACGACTAGCAGCTGATGGACCGAAGATCTCAGACCTAATAGGAAAATGAGATGGGAGGAGTGTGTATGTGCACACCTTACTTGGATTTAATGAACATCAACACTAGTTTGTTATTTTTTTTTGTTAGTAGTTTGTTATTTATATGAAGAATAATCCAATGCAAATTGTACAATAATGGTACAATTAACACAGGTGCACTCACTCCAGAACCATCATATCTGAAATCTCTGTGTTTGCTTCACCTTTTTTTTCACCCCAGAACAATTTCTTTTTTTTTTTTCACCTACATGCATCTCCAATTGTTATGTCTTCTAGGATGCTCTTATTTGAGAAATTCTCTGCAATACTAGTGGAGAATAATTGTCACCTGCACAGGGTAATTCTGATCAGAAAATAAAGTTCTAACCAATGAAATGTCAACAGGAATAGAGTGTGAAACTCAGGTATATTTCTAAGTCTGGGATGGCTTGAAAGTAGGTAACTAGAGCTTCGGAACCCATCTTGGATCTTGTGTCTGAGGTAGCATGGATAGCTTGAAAGGTTCAGCCTAGGTAAAAGCACAGTGACAGGAAATCTGAAATGCTGGGAGTTCACGCCAATCCTTTAGCACCAACATCAAGCCTTGTTTGTGGAAGAATAGA
This sequence comes from Sorex araneus, assembly GCF_027595985.1. Taxonomy (NCBI): domain Eukaryota; kingdom Metazoa; phylum Chordata; class Mammalia; order Eulipotyphla; family Soricidae; genus Sorex; species Sorex araneus. The sequence goes on along the minus strand of NC_073307.1, from coordinate 10,333,431 downwards.
CATTCTACCTTGTGTGATCATATGTGTGTACACGCGTGAGTGTGAGTGTAGGGATACTTATGGTCAATCAAACTAATATGATCATATTGTTCGAATCTTTACAGATTTTTATTTTTGCCCTTTCTAACATTCTTCAACTTCACAATGTTAAAAATAAAGTCTTGCTATCAATGCTTTGGACTTAGTCATTTTTCTATTTTATTGAAAATAGAGTCTCTATAGTTAGTGTTTCTATTATTACAGTTTGACTTCAGGAATTAATCTTGCTCTATCTGCTGCTCTACAGCATCTACTAGGAAACTTTGGAGCTGTTTTCTGTCTTTTTATTTTAAGGCCCTCTCTTATTGCAATTGCATCACAATGTTTTTTTCATTTGTACACTATTTTAATAGCATTGACATGCTATTGAGGGTCTTTTATTTGAACTTTTCCTTGCATTATGATTTTATTTTTTTTCCAGTGCTTTTTATTTCTAATATAGTTTTATTTGGTAAGATTGTATAACATGATTTATACAAAAATCTTGAGTACACTGTACAATATTGTTAATTATAATCAGAAATGCAAGTAGAGATGTTGCATTGGTGTCACTCAAATGAAAATATTTTAAGACTTCTGTGATTTTTACAGAAACAAAATTGGTATCATAAATAATGAGTAAATTTCTAGAAATATACTACAATATTGAATCCTGGAGATAAACTCTAAGCAACCTAAAAATAATAGTGATTAAATAGGTACTCAAACACCTATGAGTTAGGGTCAGATGCCTTTACTGGTGACTTATAAAACCTTTATGGAAGAATTAATGTGTAGCTTTCTCAAATAAAATCATTTCAAAAACTGAAAAACTTTTTAATTCATTCTATGAGGCCAGAATTACTGATACAGAAGCCAAAGATACTACATATAATATTAGAGGGCAGTATCGCTGTTATATATGTATATGTGTGTAATACATATATATGCATATATATATGTTTGTCTGTATGTATATACATATATATGTAAATTCAAATGGTACCAAACTAAACTCAATTGCATATTAAAAGAATAATACACATTGACAAATGGCAGTTCTCTGGACTCTTCTGCACTTTATATTATGTATAGTACTGTAAATACATCTTTCTGGAGTTTTATGGAGCATACACTAGTGTGTTGTCTTAATATAGACAAACATTAATCATTGTTCACCTAATACAGTGAATAAGATCATTAGGTACTAGTGGAGAGGCTTTAAGTGTTTATATTGGGCATACAAGAATGATCTTTTTTATTTGGGGCTTGGGTGCCACACTTGGAAGTGTTCAGGTGCCTATGTAGTCACGGGGATCAAAGCATGCCCTCAGGCCAGTGAGGCATTTCTGACTTGAGAATGATCATTTTTAAATATGACTCTCCAAGCTTTATTGAACTCACATTTGTTTTCACCATCAATGTTTAATAAACAATGGCATGTGTAGTTAAAAGTCTTGTATGACTGTTAAAAAGAATACTATATGTTATATATTTTTCTTTCTCATTTCTCTTTCGCTGTTTCTTTAGATGAATTAGGCTCCTTGCTTTTTCATTTTACACTTGATCTTAGCCAAAAGGTTGAGAAGCGATTTCTTTTCATTTTAAATTCTTTAAAGTTTGTTTGAATTGCATAAATAATATTTATGATAGTTTTAAAGTACTTTATCTTTAACTGGGGTTACACTTTTTGGTAATTGGGGAATTTCCGGGGGTTACTGCTGATGTATAGATTAGTATAACATCTAGTTATTTATTACTTGTATATGTTGTCTGTGTAGATTAACTATTAGAATTCTGATTCAGAATTCTTTCCATATCTCCCAAAATAAGACTAGTTTAATCCAGGTTTTCCAAATAATATAAAGGTTTGTTTTCACATATGAACTTAAATTACTAGATCTGTATATGAACCTGCATGTATTATAATGTATGCAGGTTTAATTTCCTCCTTCCCTTAATTAATATGTTTTATATTTAAAGAATCGCATATGTTTTTGCAGATAATTTTTTCTGTGAATAATCATTATCTTCCCATTTTATAAATATGCCAATATTTTCTAGGTGATGGAGAGGTATTATAGAGGTAGGATGCTTGATTTGCATATGGCTGAACTCATCTTATACCCCAGAACACATATGGTTCCTGAGCCCCACCGGAAGTGATGGCTGAGTGCAGAGTCAGGAGTAAGCCCTGAGCACTGTCTGTTATACCACCAAACAACAACAACAAAAAAACATAAAAACTTTATTCCTAAGTCACTATTCCATTGTCATTAAATATTAATCCTGTAATCTCCTATAATCCAACATATATATACATATGTATGTATAAATATATGACATACTTTATCATATTAATTGACCTATCCAGCCTTCAAAATGGTTACTTTGCAATTATATTTTCCCATCCTGTTTTAATCATTTTTTCATATGGGGGAATCTACTATATTGATTTAGTTATTTTAATTATCATTGTTATTTCCCTTTCACTGAGTTTTACTGCAGTTGTGATTACTGTGTTAGGAAATACCTATTCCTAATAATGTGGGTGTAGCTTTCAAAATAGGAAACTCTCTGCTGTGACTGTAGGTGAGAAATCATGAATGCGTGGTGTAACTATAGTTCACCTTCAGAAAGAAATTATATATACTTTATTGGGAATCAAAGAGGATTTACTTAATAAGTAAATCTTCACCATCCTGAGAGTTGTATATATTATACCTGAAGTCAACCTATGTATGATAGACAAGGCTTAGAAAGATGGGGGCTATTCGTGGGGGTTTATTGTTCCATATGAATTTCAGGAGGGCTTGCTCCATTTCTTTGAAGAATGACAAGGGTATCCCTATAGGGATTGTATTGAATTTGTACAATGCTTTGGGGAGAATTGCCATTTTGACAATATTAATTCTTCCAATCCATGAGCAGGGGACATTTTTCCATTTCCTCGTGTCTTCTTTTATTTCCTGAAGTAAGGTTTTATAGTTTTCATTATACAAGTTCTTTACCTCCTTAGTTAAGCTCATTCTGAGGTATTTGATTTTTTGAGGCACAATTGTGAACAGGATTGCTTTTATCATGTTGCTTTCTTCTCTATCACTATTTGCATACAAGAAAGCCATGTACTTTGGGGTATTGATTTTATAGCCTGCAACTTTACTATATGAGTCTATTGTTTCTAGGAGTTTCTTGTGAGAGGTTTTAGGGTTTTCTAAGTACAATATAATATCATCAGTGAATAGTGAGAGCTTGATTTCTTCCTTTCCTACCTGAATGCCCTTAATATCTTTTGCATGCCTAATTGCTATTGCAAGTACTTCCAGTACTATATTGAACAGAAGAGGAGAGAGTGGGCATCCTTGTCTTGTCCCTGTTCTCAGAGGGAAGGGTCTTAGTTTTTCCCCATTGAGGATGATGCTTGCCGTAGGCTTGTGGTAGATGGCTTTGACTATATTGAAGAAGGTCCCTTCTATACCCATTTTGGCGAGAGTTTTCATCATAAACGGGTGCTGGATCTTGTCAAATGTTTCCTCTGCATCTATTGATATGATTATATGATTTTTTTTTTTTTGCTTTTTGGGTCACACCTGGCGATGCACAGGGGTTACTCCTGGCTTTGCACTCAGGAATTACCCCTGGCCGTGCTCAGGGGACCATATGGGATGCTGGGATTTGAACCCGGGTCGGCCGCGTGCAAGGCAAACGCCCTACCCGCTGTGCTATCTCTCCAGCCCCTGATTATATGATTTTTATCTTTTCTTTTTTTGATATGATGGATTATTTTGATTGATTTCCGGATGTTAAACCATCCTTGCATCCCTGGGATGAATCCCACTTGTCGTGGTGTATGATCTTTTTGATGAGTTGTTGAATTCTATTTGCTAATATTTTGTTGAAAATCTTTGCATCTGTGTTCATCAGGGATATTGGCCTGTAGTTTTCTTTTTTTGTGGTGTCTTTGTTTGCTTTTGGTATTAGGGAGATGTGAGCCTCATATAAACTGTTTGGGAGGGTTTCTGTTTCTTCAATTTCCTGGAAAAGCTTGAGAAGAACTGGCAATAGGTCCTCTTTAAATGTTAGGAAGAACTCACTAGTGAATCCGTCTGGGCCTGGGCTTTTGTTTTTGGGAAGACTTTTGATTACCATTTCAATTTCCTTGATGTTAATAGGACTATTCAGGAACTCCAGGTCTTCTTGGTTCAGCCTTGGGAGATTATAGGAAGGAATCAACCTCCCCAACTTTCAACTCTACTACAAAGCGGTGGTCATTAAAACAGTTTGGTACTGGAACAAAGGCAGAGCGGCAGACCAATGGAACAGGGTTAAATACTCTGACACATCCCCCCAAATATATGACCATCTAATCTTTGATAAGGGAGCAAGAAAGGTGAAGTGGAGCAAGGAAAGCATGTTTAACAAATTGTGCTGGCAAAACTGAACAGCTACATGCAAAAAAATGGGCTTAGACCTCCACCTATCACCATGTACAAAAGTCAGATCAAAATGGATTAAAGACCTCAACATCAGACCAGAATCCCTAAGGTACATCAGACCAGAATCCCTAAGGTACAAGGTCGGCAAAACCCTCCACGACATTGAAGCCAAAGTTATCTTCAAAGCTGACACGCCAGTGGCCAAGCAAGTGAAAACAGAGATAAATAAATCGGACTATCTCAAACTAAGAAGCTTCTGCCTTCAAGAGAAACAGTGACCAAAGCACAAAGACAATCTACAGAATGGGAAAGGATATTTACGCAGTACCCATCTGATAAAGGGTTGATAACAAGAATATACAATGCACTAGTTGAACTCCACAAGAAGAAAACTGCCAACCCGATCAAAAAATGGGGTGATGAAATGAACAGAAACTTTCCCAAAGAAGAAATCCGAATGGCTCAGAGGCACATGAGAAAATGTTCAACATCACTAATCATCAGGGAGATGCAGATTAAAACAACCATGAGATATCATCTCACACCATAGAGACTGGCCCACATCCCAAAAAACAAAAGCAACCAGTGTTGGCATGGATGTGGGGAAAAAGGGACTCTTCTTCACTGCTGGTGGGAATGCCGACTGGTTCAGCCCTTTTGGAAAACAATATGGACGATTCTCAAAAAATTAGAAATTGAGCTTCCATTTGACCCAGCAATACCACTCCTGGGAATATATCCCGGAGAGGCAAAAAGGTATAGTAGAGATGGCATCTGTATTTCTATGTTCATTGCAGCACTGTTTACAATAGCCAGAATCTGGAAAAAACCAGAGTGCCCCAAAACAGATGACTGGTTAAAGAAACTCTGGTACATCTACACAATGGAATACTATGTAGCTGTCAGAAAACATGAAGTCATGAAATTTGCATATAAATGGATCAACATGGAATGTATCATGCTGAGGGAAATGAGTCAGAAAGAAAGAGACAGACATAGAAAGATCGCACTCATATGTGGAATATAATGTAACTGAGAAGTACAAGTTGGCAATGATCAACTTCTGGCAGATATCTCTCTGGACTTAGTTACTAAAATACTAAAATGCAGAAACCCAAAACCGAGAGGCCACTAAGTCGAGTGGTCACTCGACATCATACCTCTTCATTCTCAGCAATGGAAAACAAATTATCTAATGCTTCCTTTTCAGCAGGTCCGACTTTAGGGGAGAGACTCTCCAAACAATAATAGTGAGTTTTGTTGAAATGTTGAATGCAATCAAAGTGAAAGTAAAGTGAAATTTATTCGTTATACAGGCGGGGGTGCTAAGGGTGGGGGGGCTAAGGGCATGGGGGAGCTAGGGGTGTGGGGGTGGGGGGTGGAGCTATACTGGGATTCTTGGTGGTGGAATATGTGCACTGGTGAAGGGATGGGTGTTCGAGCATTGTATAACTGAGACTTAAACCTGAAAACTTTATAACTTTCCACATGGTGACTCAATAAAAAAATTTAAAAAAAATAAGATTAAATAAAAAAAGAAAGATGGGGGCTTTGAGATTCTGATCATTTCATATGAAAATTATCCAATTACCAATTACCTCACTTGGCTTATGACAGGCAATTCGATTATAAAAATTTACAATTATTTTATTTATTACATTTTACACCTAAGCCCTATACAGAAATGAGCTCCAATAAGGCAGGAATTTGTGGGGGAAATGGATTGGAGGGAGCCAAGAAAATCAAAGAAAAAAATATCTGTTTCATTCAAGTTCTATCTCCATTACTATGGAGTTTAGGAGAATGCATCTGCTCAAATATAGACAGAAATAAAAAGTCATCTCTCATGACAAAGAAGCTTATAAATCTGCCAATTGGGCATATTTATATCAAAACCTCAAGAAAATCAGTAATGCAAATATTTACCACAACTAGAGCAATCACCTCTAAGAAATGCTTAAAGAAATTCACTATAAGGTGAATAATGAGATAATGAGATAACGACAGAAGACAAAGCTCTCATCAAACCAAATCAAATCAAAATTATATAAAAATTATGAAGATGCTAGGGTCAGAGAGATAGTACAGATGCACTTGCCAATCTAGTTTCAATCCCCAGAACCACATACATAGTGTCCCCTGAGCACCACAAGGAGTGATCTTTGGACAGAGAGCCAAGAGTAATCACGGGGCATGCCAAGTGTACTTTCCCCCAATTATGAAAAATAAAACACTGGAAGATGTAACTTGTATCTACATATGTTTATCACCTCACTTATCTCTTCATCACCTAACCATCTTCGAATTTCACAAATTAAAATATATACCGTCTCAGGGGGCACCAATATGGTTCATGGGGTAAAGTACATATCTGGAATTGATGTGGTCCTGAGTTCAGGTTCTGGAACTGCATTTCTCTGCCCAGTATACTGCATGGGGTAACTCTGTACTCCAAACACTGCCACAGAAACTGAAAAAAGAAGAATGTATGCATACACAAATCACAGATATATCACATACATATAGCTATATAGTATATTTTATGCACACTAAAATATATGTGTATATACATCATGCCATTACAAGGTGCAGTATACAAGCCACAGGCAACTAAAACAGATACTAGCAAGCTATATGAGTTTGAACAAATTCACAGATACCTGAGAGTCAGAAAAAAACTATAGAGATATGTGAAGAGTAAATCAAATGAGATCCCCAGATAAAATCATCTTCATTTTGCCAGTGAAAGGAAAAGCAAACAAAAACTTTCCGGGAAGTAATAAATCATCAAGTCTGGCTTAGGCCAGCATCATGTTTTAACTCTGAAGAACAATGACATATCAAGTTCTTTAGCATTCTAAAATCTTCAAAATAAAATATTAATTGGAATAGAGAGATGGTACAGGAGTTAAAGCACAGGGCTTGCAAAAAAACTGACCCTGGTTTGATCTTCTGCATCACAAATGGTACCTAAGAGCATTGCTAAGAGTCAACCTTGAGCACAGAGACAGGATTAAGCCCTATGCAACATTGGGTATGGCCCAAAACCAAAATTACAAGTTAAATATTAAGTGCATCTTACAGCAGAAATAAAACTCAATCATTGAGAAGACATTTAAACACAAGAAACAATAGGACATCAACAAATTACTGAAATTTACAATTTCCAATATTAAAGAAACCACAGTCAGAATATTTACAATTGAATATGTGTCAAATGTTAAAAATATTTAAAGAATAGACATATAACCAGTGAATCAATTTGATTCTAAGGGAAATTAAAGAAATAATTAAGAACATTATAGAAATTTTCTTAGAAATCAGAAAAAAATTAATCTTTTAAATTATTTTAAACAGAAAATGTCAAAAGGTTTGTAGAACTCATTTACTTTCTAGCTCTAACATTTAATATTTAAATTTATATAATGGACTTAAATATTTTAGTTGCTTTAACAAATTTAGCTAATTTCTATTAATGAAGTAAGAAAAATAAGGCGATTCTACTAAGCTCTTTACCTCAACTTCCAAGTGTTAATTCTTCAATTGCTATTTTTATACCTATATAATTTGTGATATTTATATTTTAGATAATTGTTCAGACATAATTTTATATGTTGAGATTTGATACTTAGATTATAATTGATATATGCTAATAGATGTCTAAATTTTATCATTAAGCCCATTTTTCAAATAAATAATTTTGGGTGCTTTGTTCCCTCATTTCTTACATTTTTAGAATATTGGCTCTATTAAACCTAAATATTAAGTATAATAAAGTATATATATTGCATCAATTTTTAATTTTAGTAAATATTACTTTCTGTTTCACTCTCTGAGAGGGATGGAGGAATCATACCTGGTTGGACCACAATTTTAATAATTCACTCGATGAAGGCCATTTTGGTTTCTTAATAGTTTTGTGATTTTGTTAATGATTTTGTTTAATGATTTAATTTTATTAAAATAAATTAAATGAATTAAAATAAATACATTAAAATAAATGATGAATTTTAAGCAAATAATTAATAAAATTAAAGTAATAGTCAAGTGCCAGGTTAATGGTCCCTTAAAGGTCAGGAACTTCAGGAAGTATAAAGGTGGCTAAACACTTCTTAAGGATCTGGAAATGTTACCTGTTTTGATTTGAAGAGTGATTATTTTTATAGAGATTTCTTTGATCAAAATACATTGAGCTTTTTAATTATGATTTCAGTATTGATAAGTACTCCTATAAATGCTTGTTCAGAGGATATCTATAGAATTTACTCTTTTCCAGGAAGTACATACTAAACACTATATATTAAATCATACTCATGATTCATAATTCGTACTAAGTGATATTAGTACTCTTGATCTTGGAAGGCAGCTATGGTAGCCACTATACCACCAACGCTAAGTTAAACTTTGTCAGAAGAGAGCTGGAGCAATAGCACAGTGGTAGGACCTTTGCTTTGCACGCGGTCGACCCAGGTACGATTCCTCCATCCCTCTCAGAGAGCCTGGCAAGCTGCCGAGAGTCTCTTGTCTGCACAGCAGAACCTGGCAAGCTCCCCGTGGTGTATTCTATATGACAAAAACAGTAACAACAAGCCTCACAATAGAGATGTTACTGGTGCCCACTTGAGCACATCGATGAGCAACGGGATGACAGTGATACAGTGATACTCTGGTCTTAACATACTACACACACACTCACAAACACACAAAAATGAAGGTCATAAGCCCTTTTTCTCCACTGTAAATGCCTTAATTTCTCACAAGATTCATAATTTGTACAGTTTTTTTTTTCTTTTGGGTCACACCCAGCAATGCACAGGGATTACTCCTGGCTCATGCACTCAGGAATTACTCCTGGTGGTGCTCAGGGGACCATATGGGATGCTGGGAATCAAACCCGGGTTGGCCGCGTGCAAGGCAAACACCTTACCCACTGTGCTATCACTCCATCCCCATGTGTACAGTTTTGTTATTGTTTTTAATTGTTGGTTGTTTGTGGTTCAGGAGAGACATGCCATCTACCCAGAGAATGTTTAAACTGTAAAATGAATAGCCAATCTGTTTCTACATTACCCATCTCTTAAATTTTAAATTATCTTTGCCAGTCTAATTTTAAGAATCACGATTTCTATCTTTTTTGAGATCAACACTGACTTTCATATGGAATGTAAAAAGAAAACAGTGAATTTATTAGTTCCTAAAAATTATTATCCAACAATAAAGTAAAAGCTCTGGTTTTTAAATACTCAACTTGTGCAGAGAAGAAGTATGTGCTTGTCTCGGTAGAGTAGTTCATGAGGGACAGTTTCTTAATGCAGATGAGACAATCTGTCTTTGCAAGGAATGTTCTTTGGGGAAAAAATAGGTTCCATTTCAACACTCCACAAGTGATAAGTGAAGCATTTCAAAAATAGAAGCTCCTAGATGTGTTGATGAGACAATATGTCATTGCTAAAAAAAAAAAAAAAAAAAAGAAAATGCTTGAAAAGGCTAAATTTCACTCTGTCCCCACATGCCAGTTATTTAAATTTCTGCAGCTGTGTAGAACTAGCAAACCTTATGGTTCCGGAGATGGAGGAAGAGGTGTTCATTTTTATCCAGATATTAATATTTTGTGAAAAACATGCATTTATCTCGAAATTCATGTTAATATTTTCTTTTTAATAAGATTGTAATTCATAAAGAGGTTGTAGTACCAAAATTTATAAGGGAAAAATCAAAAGCCACGTGCACATATGTGTCCAGAACACAGATAACCTTCTAAAACTTTTCTGAGAGAATAAAGGTTGCATTTGGCATGAATTTATATGAATTAAGTTATATAAATATGATTGGTTTTTTCCTATGCTTATGTGGTTTAAGGTAGGATTTTTATTGTTTGGTTGTCTTCACATTTAAAAAATTTTGGAACTTAGAGTTAAGTTTCCTAAAGAATTCTCTAGTTCTGACAATTTCTGATTTTATGAACATATAGTAGAATTATCTATAAGTATATATTAATTGGAAATTATTAGACAATACTTTAATTGTACAATAATTAACATGCAAATTATTTTCCATCACAACCTATTCTCTGTATAAGGCATGTCACTTAAGTGTCAGAGAATTTTTACTACATTATTGACACTAATTAAATCTCTCTCTTATACTTGATCAAATTAATCACTGTCACTGTCACTGTCATTCCGTTGCTCATCAATTTATTCGAGCGGGCACCAATAGTGTCTCCATTGTGAGACTTGTTACTGTTTTTGGCATATCAAATATACCACGGGTAGCTTGCCAGGCCCTGCTGTGTGGGCTAGGTATTCTCAGTAGCTTGCTAGGCTCTCCAAAAGGGGCAGAGGAATCGAACTCGGGTCAGCCGCATGCAAGGCAAGCACCCTACCTGCTGTGTTATTGCTCCACCCCATCAAATTAATATCTAGTTATAATTCAAGAGTCACATCTGTAAGAAATTATTTCTCCAAAGTAATGATTAGATCAATTCTCTTAATATAGCTTCCCGTTGTTTTTATACTCATCTACAAAGCACTATAGAAAAAAAAAATAAGGTTCCAAGTGACAACATTGAAGTCTTGTGGACTTCACTAGGATCCCATTTCACAAACACAAGGAGGGACATGAAATTCTTTAATAAAATGTGACTAATCATTTGTTTTTATTTCTTTCATTTATTCTAGTAAAATGCTAACTCGGTCTGGACAGTTGTTCAGTGCAAGCATCCTTTAGCTCTGGCTTTCAGATTTTTCTTATTTAGACAATCCTCTCCCCTCCCCCCTTTGGTATATACTCACACTTAAAATATGACTATTACATAAATCGCTGGTCATGGTATTCCCCCTTTACTTTCTCTAGAATTTACTCTATTCCTTTCTTCTTATTTAACTTGCTACATTATCCCCAAACTAATCATATTAATTTCTTTATATTATCCCCTCACCCACAACACAAATTTTTATCTCTTCTGGAACATTTATCTTTATACATTTACTCTCTCTTTATGAATAAATGACACTCTTTCACTACAAGATCCAGATCATCTTAATATTTGCTCATTGTCAAATGATTCACCCTCCCCACTCTGCGATTATGAGTTTACAAAATAATAAGTCAAATAATTAAAATAATAGTAAGCAAATTGTGAGACATTGAATGTGTTTTTAATGGTCACATTCACTGTATCACTGTTATTTTGTTGCTCATGGATTTGCTAGAGCAGAAATCAGTAACATCTCCATTGTGAGACTTGCTATTACTGTTTATGGCATAACGAATATGCCACAGGTAGCTTGCTAGGCTCTGCCGTGTGGGCCAGATACTTTTGGTAGCTTGCCGGGCTCACTGAGAGGAATTGAACCAGCGTCGGCCACGTGCAAGGCAAATTCCTTACCCGCTGTGATACCACTCAAGCCCAATGGTCACATTATATTCTAAAAATATTTGATGTCAAGGATATGCTTCCAGTAGTAGGGTACATATCTTCACTACGGCAGGCACTGAGCATATTTGTCTAGGATTCATGACTAGTAGAGCTAGTTATAGCTGGCTATAGCATGGCAGAAAACATGAATGTTAAGGTTTTACTCACTTTAATGCTATCATTGACAAATGAGCAATAAATACATAACTAAATTCTTTTTTGTTAAGACAAATAAAAATTAGCAATGAACTATAGAAATGATAATTTAATGGGTCATATTTTTCCTAATTTCAAATACCAAGTGTATCTACATTAAAAAATGAAGGTTAAAAAAACACATTATTGGGACCCTCTGCTCCTAAAAACTATGATTCGAGAGGTCTTCTAACCCATTTTGGCACCCAGAGTGACTTCTTACAGAAATGCATCTAGACTGTGAACTGTGGTACAACCCCGTGCCGCCTGGGGTGGGATTTTGCCTCTCCACACTGTTTTTCTGTGCGGAAGATGACGGCAGTGGCAACACCCACATGGTGAGAGCCACCTCCTAAGACTCCCAACCCAGAGGTATGAGTTTGCAGTGATGTGGCTTGTAGGTGATCATGAAACGGGGGGGGGGTGTTACCGGCACGTGTCCTCCCAGATAAGATCCAGAGCTGCCGTGCGCAAAACAGACCCTCTGCTCCTAAAGACTATGATCCGAGAGGTCTTCTAACCCATTTTGGCACCCAGAGCGGCTTCTTACAGAAATGCATCTAGACTGTAAGTTGAGCTAAAATATCAGAAATCCAAAAGAGCTAATAGAGTCTTCATTCTAAGCAATGAAAAGAAATTATTAAATGATGCCTTTTCAGCAGGCCTGATTTTGGGGGGAAAATTCCAAACAAAAATAGTTCTCTATCGAAATATTGAATGTATTCAAAGTATAGAGAGAATAAAGTGAGGATCATTAGCTACTTAGGTGGGAGGTGGGTGGGAGGGGGTATATCGGGGTTCTTGGTGGTGGAACATGTGCACTGGTGAAGGGATGGGGGTTCAATCATTATATGTCTGAGACTTAAACCTGAAAGCTTTGTATTCTTTTCACGGTGATTCAATAAAATGAAAGTTAAAAAGCAAACAAACAAAAAAAGCATTATTTTTTCTTTGTTGTTATGTTCCTTTGATCATTTTTTTAAATGTTAAAAAGAGGATGATAAAAGTCCCTTTTCTACTATTGTCATCTTGAAGTGGAGTCTCCTATTTTTACTCTTAAATCACAAATGTGGAAAGAGAACATGTCATATAACTCATGTTAAAATGCCAAGTTTCAAATAAATAAATATGTCACTTTCTTCATGAGACAATGATTTATTCTTGATTTTAAAGATGTTATAAAATCAATGGCTTTTTTATTGCTACTGTCACCTGCAGGTGAAATATTAATATTGCTGTCATTGTTTTACTTGTCCTAACACCTCCCAGCTAATGCAGAAAGCAATCTGTTTCTTGGCTAATGCATTACTGCTTGTGTGCAATCACCCATTGAAGATCAATACACTAATAAAAACATCTCCATTTATTTCTGATACTTAGCACATATAAAAACAAAGGCTCACAGGAAAACTTATAATTTTGATTTTTAAAATATCCAGGGAGGAATTTAATGCACATTCCTTTGTAATTTGGTTAATCCACAAAACAATTAGCAGTTTCAGTTTTTTCATCTCTTTCCTAACTTCTAAGGTTTACATTCCTATAAACTATATTTAGTTCTATATCACTATATTACTGTCATCCCATTGCTCATCGATTTTGCTCTAGCGGGCACCAGTAATGTCTCCAGGTGAGACTTGTTGTTCCTGTTTTGGCATCTCAAATATGCCACGAGGAGCTTGCCAGACTCTGCCGTGTGGGCAAGATACTCTTGGTAGGTTGCCAGGCTCTCTGAGAGGGATGCAGGTATCAAACCCGGGTCGGCCTCATGCAAGGGAAACGCCCTACCCTCTGTGTAATCACTCCAGCCCTAGTTCTATATATAGCACTGTCACTGTCATCCTGTTACTCGTCGATTTGTTCGAGCGGGCACCAGTAACGTCTCTCATTGGGAGATTTATTGTTACTGTTTTTGGCATATCCAACACGCACGGGTAGCTTGCCAGGCTCTGCCATGTGGACTCGATACTCTTGGTAATTTGCCAAGTTCTCCGAGAGGGGCGGAGGAATCGAACTTGGGTCGGCTGCGTGAAAGGTGAAAACCCAACCACTGTGCTATCGGTCCAGCCCTATATAGCACTATATTTCTAAAATTCTACCACCCTGATTTGGTGAAATTTTTGTCTATATGCTAATTTTACAGGGTAAAAGACAATAGTAACAGAACAAATAGAAACAGAATTAGTAAACCATTTCCCTTTTATTTTAAATAACACTTTGTGTGTACCCAATATTCAGTAATATTTTTTTAATTTTCACTGAAATATCACAGTCTCATGGAATTTATGTTTTTTTAAAGTTTTGTTTAAACACAAAAGAAACTGTTCTTTTCAATTATTCAGAACAAGGCTAAGTGTTATAATAGTATGAGGAGAAAGAAAAATAGTAATAAATATCAAATGCTTATTTCTCAATTAATAAAATATTAAATTGGAAGAAACATAGAATAAACTTCTTAGAACATATTTCTTATGCATATTATCAAAAAGACTATTTTAAAATAACATTTTCCAAGCATATATTTCCTTGTATTTCAGGATTAATAACTGACAGTGCAGATTAAGTGCTAATGATTACTAAAACCTTGAAAAGACTAAATCTTTTGAGTTTCCTGACTTCCTTTCAATCAAATAACAATATCATTAATTGCCCCATACTATTCAACACATTGTCCTTTTAAAATTACTACTACTCATTGTCTTCAGAACTAAGCTAATGTTTTATTTCTTTTCAATTTGTGCTATTATAAAGAGCATAAATTTATAATAGCATTATGCTATTATAAAAGAGCATGGCAGAGAGTCTCTTGCCCACACACCTGGCTGTCTTCCCCGGGGCCCCTCGAAAGGGATGGGCTCTAGCTTCCCTCCCCACCCCAAGCAGAGCTCCCGGCGGCCGAAAGACCACCGGAACCTAGCTACAGCCATGCTGGAGGCTCCTCACATTCGGACAGGCCTCATGCATGAAGGTATAGGCAGAGGAACCCAGGTGTGTGTAATCCCAGCAACGGCCAACATCCAGAGAGAGACTTAAAAGCAAGCTCTCAGAAGCGGTATCTTTAGCCTTCTTCTCCCTCTGGGAGAAACTGGCTATCTTCTGAGATTTTCCTGCCCCCATGGGACAGCCTTGCAAGCTTCCCATGGTGTATTCATATGCAAAATCCAGTAACAAGCTGGATCTCATTCCCCTGACCCTGAAGAGTCCTGAGTGCAACATCATTAGGAGGGTTGAGTCGAGATGGACTCCTAAGATATCAGGGAAAGGACGAAATGAGATGTTACTGAGCCCACCCAAGAAATCGGTGATTAACAGGATTCGTAATTCGTGATATTAGTGATATAAAGAGCATATACTCAGCAAATGAGTTGCTTAGCCTGCCACATGTAATATTTGGCAGAATCACATGACTTGTACATTGCATCTTATAATGAAACAGCCCTAAGAGTGAAATAGAATTACTTGTTCCATTCACCTGATAAAATGGCAAAAAAATTCTCCAAAGTCCATACACTGTTTGAGTCAGGATTCACTTAAGTGTGCTAACTCTAGAATCTTCAACCCATACCTAACTAAACTAAATGCTTAACTAAAATATGTCATTCTGCATGGTTATTTCATTTTCATTCATCACTCACATGATTACATATATGTGTACATATATATCCCTTATATGAAAAGCAAAATGTTTAAAAATAGACACATCATAAGTAGAAGAGATAGCATAGTAAACATGGCACTTGCCTTTCATAAGAAGACCTAAATCTGATTTCTAGGAGTCTCCAACCCCCACCTGGAGTGACCCCTGAGCACAAAGCCAGGAGTCTTTGTTTTATTTTATTTAGTGTTTCACTGGTTTCAAATAGGAAGTGCATTTTCTTGATGACTCCTTATAATTTTCAAGTCTATATGAAATCCGAATATCTGATGGATAATTTACTAAGAGGCAGGGGGTAGGGAAGGGAAGGGGGGGTATACTGGGGATATTGGTGGTGGGGAATGTGCATTGGTGGAGGGATGGGTGTTTGATCATTGTGTGATTGTAACCCAAACATGAAAGCTTATAACTATCTCACGGTGATTCAATAAATTTAAAAAAAAAAAAGGCCAGGATTCTGCCTTGATTGCTGCTAGGTGTGGCCCCAAATAACCACAGACATAAAAATGACCCACATTAAATACCTGCGGACATAGATTATACAGAGGTTAATAGACTTGCCTTAGGCAGTTTGTCATTTTCAGTTTTTGTTTGGGTACAACTGTCAGTGATGCTCAGTTCCAATTCCTAGTCTATGCTTAGGGATTACTCCAGGCTATTCCCAGGGAACCACGTATGATTCTGGCTAATTCTAAAACAGCCACATTCAAGTAATCACCTTACCTTTTACTGTCTCTCCATCCCCTACCCTGGTTTTCTCTGGAGGGTCACATATGGTCCACTGAGCACTTCTAGATGACCTTGATAACAAAGTTAGAAGTAAGCCCTGAGAACCCCTGGGTATTATAACTTCACTCCAAAAAGTCAAAAAAGTCTTGGCAAATTTAAAACGTCACACACTACCTATTACTTTAGAAATTCATCTGATTTACAATATTATGTTTCATTATATATTAACACATCAGTTTATTCAATATTATCTTTTCACATTTGAATCATCAACATTTACTAAGTTAGCAAAAAGCATTAAGTGTTGCCAAAGAAAAACAGGGATGCAAAAACACTAAACAGGATATTGTTAAGTCAAATATAACAATATATAAAATAAGACATAATGATCATGAGTAGTTAATTCAAGAATTAAAAGAGGTGGGGCTGGAGCGATAGCACAGCGGGTAAGACGTTTGCCTTGCACGCGGTCGACCCGGGTTCGATTCCCAGCATCCCATATGGTCCCCCGAGCACTGCCAAGGGTGATTCCTGAGTTCATGAGCCAGGAGTAACCCCTGAGCATCGTCGGGTGTGACCCAAAAAGCAAAAAAAAAAAAAAAAGAATAAAAAAGAGGTGTCAAAAATTTGTAAATTAAAATTTATAATTCAAAACTCTACATTCTAAGGTAACCAAATGCCTATATCAAATAGACATCATTTTGTAATTATAACCTCCCCAAGTATTAGATATACAAAAATTTTTCTTATATTATTTTTAAAATTCTATTTGTATTAGGTTGTTCACAATAATTTATTACATTCAATATTCCAACACCAATTACACCTTCCCACCACTATTACATCTTCCCACCACCATTATTTCCATTTTTTCCAACCGCTAGCCAAGCCTACCCTAATAGCAGACCCTAAATAATTTATTTTATATTGCTTGTTATAAATAATTATCTCAAATTGATCAAAAAGGTGTCATAGAAGAAAGTGTATAAAGATAGTTGTATCTCACTCTGGAGCCATTAAACCCTTGTATAAGAGATTAACATGTTACAGGTTGAACCTTGTGTGCTAACATTTTTTTTAGTTGAGATTGGTTGCCTTCTACGTTGCATTCTATACAATGTGTGCTACTCCTGATATACCAGTGGTATAGAGTATGAGATGTCTCCTGACCACATGCTCCAGGAATTCTAAAATTTTAAATAAGGTGATAATAAAGATGGAGTTAAATTTTTAATAGGAAGGTGACTTTTGGGCCTTAGGCATCTCTGCAGCCTGTTGATCTTTTCGAAAATTTATTTGTGAGTCTCTGCATTAAGGCTGTTAATGAGTTTATATGTTGCCAGAAGCAGTCGGTGGTCATGACTGCCAGGATCCTAAAGATCAGGGATCTGGGGGAAGTTCGTCCATCCCTGACTCTGTGAGAACCTACAGATTTTGATCACAAATCCCGAATACCTGCGTTTTTCAACAGATTCACTCATGGATGAGACTCAGCCAAGCCTGTGAAGATCAGCCGTGAGCATGGCAGTGATTGTGTTCTGAAGGTTCTCAGGTACCGGGGCTCTGTTAGGCAGGTGATAGGACCCACCTGCTCCCCTCCGGGGTAGGCCAGATATGAGGTTCAGTCTGGCAGAGGATTCTGAAGGCACCTCTCAGGAATTTCCTTATATTAAAAAGGAAATTCAAGAACAAGAACCAATGAACATATCATTTTATCTGAGAGACTAACATTTTCAAGAATATCCTTCTTTGTTATTCCAACTCAACATCATACAAAATATACAGTGAGTAATGCAACACAAATGAATTTTAAAAATGCAAATAGGAAGGAAAATAAAATGGCAATTACTTGTCAGTTTCAAAGTAGAAAATTTCAAACAATGTGCACAAACAAAAAAAAAAACAAAACTTCTCTGAGTACTCTAATAAGTTTGGAAGGCAAGATTTAGAAATATGAGGTCCATATAAAAAAGTAATCAGTTTCCTGTAGGCTAACAAAGAACTAACAAACTTTAAATAAAAACAAAGTCACAGTAGCATCACAATAATAAAAAATTTAATTAAAAACATAAAAAGCATACAAAAATTTTCCATGTATAAAACTAGAAATCACCAAAGAAAGAAATTTTTAAAACTAAACAAATGGAGGTTTATTTTGCTTAGAATGGGCTAGATTAACTTCTAAAACACAAAATGGAGCATGGATTATAAGCATAAGCTAGAAGACTGATATAAAATAGGAATTCTTCCAAAAATTTGTCTGCAAATCTACACAACCTCAATCAAAAAACCTGGGAAACTATATGTTTTGTATACATCCACATATTAACTCTAAAATGCATATGGGAAGTCAAAGAACACAGTATTGTTAATAGAGTGTATCAGAATATATTTGGAGAACTTATTGTTACCCAACTTCAAGCCTACATAGCTACAGTGGAGAGCGCCTGATCAATAGGACCTGTGTTCCACTGATTATTTCCAAAATGAATGAATCAATATGATTTATTAGAGAGCCCAGACAGACTCACTTAAACACCCCATTTTCTTAACAAAAGAACCAGTGCAATTCAATGGAGAAATGAGAATTTTTAGAAAATGGAACAGGAACAATCTGATGACTAAAAAATGAAGCTCTCACCATACACACAAACACACACACACTCACACAGAGGCACATACACACACACCTCAAAAATAACCCTAAGTACAAAATGCAAAACCCTAAAACTTCTGGGGAAAAACATTGTATAAAATTTGCATGACATTGAGTTGGCTGGTGAGTTTTTATACAACACCAAAAATACTACTCATGAAAAGAAAAAATGAATAAATTAAACTTCATTAAAATTAAAATAGCATTAGGCTTCTTTAGGCTTCCTTCTTCTGCTGAAAGATGATTCCTGCACTCCTAAAGGTCTATGCCAATAGCAGTCCTTCCAGAATTAGATTGTAGTTTTCCACTGATTTTAATTATACAGGATGGTAATACCTAAGAGACAAGGAACATCATATTTCCCAGCCATACTCTATATTAATTTTTTTTGAATTCGCTTTGGACTAGAAGCCAATTTTCTGCATGGTATGTAGAATTACTTATCCAACTCTTAACAGTAACCTTTTTGTGCATTTAGAGTGATAAAGAGTTTGGTTGATATGAGTGATGTAGCAGCAGTCTTACATAGCTTGAGGTGTAACAAGATCTTGACTATGTCTCCTAGTATAAGCTTTCTTCCCATTGGAACTAATAATTCTTCTCCCAGTCTTTTTTGGGGGGCTGGTCAGGAAGGATCTAGAAACTTTCCTGGCTGCACAGATATTGGGTCATTGTAAACACCCAAAAGAAGAATCTGTGGTCTCTAAAAACCCAAATGTGCATTCTAGAGGTGCCCTTCAGAGAAAGAAGTTAAAAAAAGAATTGGAAACATGTATGTTATGAAACAATTGGAATGTTCATATAAGAACGAAGAAATAGAGTGGTATATTATGAAGAAATATATCCAAACTCTGATTGTGAGAAAAAATAGCTGACACAGCTGAAAAATACGATATTACACACAAAGCACGTAATTGCTATTGTGATGATTTAATTAAGCAAAAATGAGTGAAAATGTATACAGATGTGAAGTTTCTGCACAATGCAAGGTAGAAAAATGTTGCTTTGTTTTTAAAAGAATGAACCATAGATTCTCACCTATAGTTGAGCTTACTCTGTTATAAAATTGTTGGACCATACATCTGCATCAAATTTAAGGTAACACTCATATGTATACACACATGTACACATATGTATACATATGTAGTTGTTTGTGTGTTGTTAGGCATCAAAACCAGGATACATAAAAGGGGTGTGTTCTATCAGTGAGAAACTTTATTGACCTTCTAAATTTATTCTTTATTACTGTAAATTTGAGCTATTATTTTGTAACAGATAATATCTATTTCCCACTAATTTTATTACAGATATTTTCTGTACCATTTTCTTTTCTTTTTTTCTTATTCAAAATCTATTACAGGTTTTCTTTTAGGTTATGTGTTTCAATTATGTTTTGTCCATTCCTTTATATTTGAACCCTCTATATCTTTAGGTGTGAATTGATCTTTTATAGCAAATTGTTTTGTCATTAATTTGAAATTCTTCTTTCTACAGATGAAAAGTTAAATATTGTCAATATATAATTTAATAAAATTAAAACATATTGAACACCATATATGACATTTTAATGCAATGTTGTTTTTCTCTTTTATTTCTGCATTTCTTCTTTTTGGGGGGAAGGTCACACCTGGCGATGCTCAGGGGTTACTCCTGGCTCATGCACTCAGGAATTACTCCTGGCGGTGCTCAGGGGACCATATGGGATGCTGGGAATCGAACCTGGGTCAGCAGCATGCAAGGCAAACGCCCTACCCCCTGTGCTATCACTCCAGCCCCCAACTTTCTGCATTTCATTTTAACATATTGATTTTTTCAATTATTTGATTTTACCTTTATTACATATATTAGAGACTTTTTAGTTTTTCTTTTTTAAATTTATTTTCATATAGTTGTTCACAATAATGGGTTGTATTCAATATTTCTACACCTATCCCACCACCATTATTTTGAATTTTCCTGCCACCGCTCAAATCTGCTGAAAAGGCAAATGCTAGATAATTTAATTTGCATTGCTTGTTATTTATTTATTAGTTATTTCCCACTAATTTTATTATAGATATTTTCTGTACCATTTTCTTTTCTTTTTTTCTGATTCAAAATCTTTTACAGATTTTCTTTTAGGTTATGTGTTTCAATTATGTTTTGCCCATTCCTCTGTATTTGAACCCTCTATATCTTTAGATGTGCCTTGTAGCAGCAGGCTCCTGAAATTATAAAATTTTAGATAATTGGTCCAGAGAAATCTCTGCAGTGAGCTGCTTGGTTCCAAGATTCTTTTGTGTGTCTCTAGATCATGGCTGTTAAGGATCACAAATAGTAGCCAGAGGCAGTTCATGGCCCTGATTTCCAGGATCTCACCAGTAACTTCTCCATTGTGAGACTTCTTGTTACTGTTTTTGGCATATCAAAAACGCCACGGGTAGCTTGCCATACTCTGCCTTGCAGGCGAGATACTATCAGTAGTTTGCCGGGCTCTAAAAAATTACTTAATACATTAGAAAATCTGATTTTGTAACTAATAGTTTCCTGAACATTTTTGTCTTTTTTTTTTTTTTTTACTATGTGTGGAACTTAGATTTGCAACTACATTTTTTGTGATTTAATTTACCATTTATATCTTTGCCTGTATTCAGGAACCTTCTACAATAAATAAAAGGATGAGCTATGAATCTCATATTATGGTTATAAATTCTCACAATGGGCAACATTTCACTGTTGTATGGGCTGAATACCAGAAAGGTTTCCATGGGATAAATTTATCAATGTCTAAAATCCCTGATGAAATATGGCTGTTTTTGCCCTCAAAAATGTGGATCAATCTGTGTTATTGAGGACTTTTCATCACTGAAAAATATTTCATTTATATTTGAAACTTTGATAAACTTTCAAAATGATTTAGTCTCTTTGGATTATTGTTGCAGTCAGATTTATTTTGTCTATTAAATTTTAGAAATCAAAACATTTATTTATAATACTGAGTTTATTATTTCTCTTATAATTTCTTTCTGTTTTGAGTTCAATAACATTAAAGAATCACTAAAATAAATTAAATAGGTGGTATGTGATATCTATCCATGTTGTTACAATTAGTGCTGAGATACAAGCTTCAATATTAGGATACGTAGTGAAAAGTAGGAACTAAAATAATTATAGCCTTATAAAGACAATGACATTAGTGATTGGAAAGTGCCAGAGCCTATAATGCATGTCTTTGTACAGAGCAGAAAATTTCTCCTTTAAATACATAGTGAGAAAGTAGAAATTTGTTAATATATTTTACAATTTTGAAGATGATCTTTAGCTGGCTGGAATTTTTTTCTTTCTACAAAATTCTAGTAAGAGTGAGACTCACGCAGTGGTCTTTAAAATCATCTTTAGAAGGGGCTGGAGCGATAGCACAGCGGGTAGGGCGTTTGCCTTGCATGCGGCCGACCCGGGTTCGATCCCCGGCATCCCATATGGTCCCCCGAGCACCGCCAGGAGTAATTCCTGAGTGCAGAGCCAGGAGTAACCCCTGAGCATCGCTGGGTGTGACCCAAAAAGCAAAAAAAAAAAAATAAAAATAAAAAATAAAATCATCTTTAGAAGATAAATATTTAAAGAGATTAGCAAGATATATCTATCCTTAAATATCATGTCTAGAAAAAAACCCTTATTTAGATATCCATTGCTTTTGCATAATAGAAAATACCAATGTGTTTCTATCATGTACATATCCAAATGTTAAATGACACTTAACATTACAGCACCTGTGCAAAAGAATTGTATCTTTTTAATCATAAATTTAATTTCTTCCTCTAATACTGGACAGAATAGTTCAGCAAACTGTTTACTTCTTAAAGATTATACTATTTTCGACTACTAATGAGCCACAACTACTTTTTTTCTTTGAACTTAAAATTTCTAAAATAGTTTTTATTTAGTTAGAGAACCAGTGATTTACAGTTATTGAGAGTTGAGTTTTAGAGATAATATACTTCAATAATTCCATCACCGGTGTCAGCTTCCCTCCACCAGTGTTCCAATACTCCTCCCTGGTCCCCACCCAATCCTGCCCCACCCCCAAACTTGATCTGTCCATTATAAAGTTCTAGTAGTTGCAGTTTAGATCTTATATTTTCAGTGTTGTTGAGTCTGTGCTTAGGATATACCTATGGAAGTCTCCTACATATACTTCTTAAAATTAAGTATTTAAAGATGAATTCAATTTCATAGTCACCAATTTATCCCAAAAAATTAGACAAAATGAACAGTAACTATTACTTAATAAAATTCCTTGGTAACTATCTGTGATATACAAGAATTATTACTAAGAAATAATTCAGCTCATACTTTTAAGTAAGAATGTATGAGAAAAATTCAAATGAATTTTTTCAAATGTCTTACATATATTGGAAAAAGCATACACTAGAAACATATATACATATGTTTTATAGCACTGTCATCCTGTTGTTCATCAATTTGTTCAAGTGGCCACCAGTAATGTTTCATTGTGAGACTTGTTGTTACTGTTTTTGGCATATCGAATACGCCACAGGTAGCTTGCCAGGCTCTGCTGTGCAGGCAGGGTACACTCGGTAGCTTGCTGGGTTCTCCAAGAGGGAGGAAGGGAGGAACTGAACCTGGTTCGGCTGCATGCAAGGCAACCACCCTACCTGCTGTGCTATCACTCCAGCGATATGTTTTTATGTAAAACATATATAAGTAATAATAGAAAATAAATACTGGAAACACACCTTTAAATAATTACATAGTTCACATATCTCTGGTGAATTTTTAAGATACTGGAGCACTAAAGCTATAAATGCCCAAATCAGATACTTTATATTAATTTTGTCACAACTTAAACACTGTTATAGTCAAAACAGTAAAAAATTACTATTCTTATGTCTTTTTTTTTCCTTTTTCTAAAAATTTATTTATTAGTGAGTCACAGTGAGGGTACAGTTACAGATTTATACATTTTCGTGCTCATGTTTCCCTCATACAAAGTTCGAGGACCCATCCCTTCACTAGTGCCCATTCTCCACCACCAATAAACCCAGCATCCCTCCCATCCCCCCAATCCCATCTCCCCTCCCCCCTGCCACTGTGGCAGGGTCTTCCCTTTTGTTCTCTCTCTCTAATTAGGTGTTGTGATTTGCAATAAAGGTGTTGAGTGGCCATTGTATTCAGTCTCTAGTCTACATTCAGCAAGCTTCACCCTTCTCCCCCGTGGCCTCCAACCACATTTTACTTGGTGTTCCCTTCTCTATCTGAGCTGCCTTTTTCCCAGAATGTGAGGCCAGCTTCCAAGCCATGGAGTCAACCTCCTGGTACTTATTTCTACTATTCTTGGGTGTTAGTCTCCTACTCTGTTATTCTATATTCCACAGATGAGTGCAATCTTTCTATGTCTGTCTCTCTCTTTCTGACTCATTTCACTTAGCATGATACTTTTCATGCCGATCCACTTATATGCAAAGTTCATGACCTCATTTTTTTCTAACAGCTGTACTATGCTTATGTCTTGAATTCATTTGTTTACTTTGCATTTTTCTTCAAAACATGCATCCTACTTCTCAGGTATAAATTTTGCTTTGGAAATTGCATATAGTTATGGTAACAATAAATAATACATTGCCCAATAACAATTTACATAAAATGAAAACACTGACCTAAATTTGGCACCAACCAAAAACCTATAGCTGCACTAGCCAACTGTTAAAATGTGGGACTGTTTGCACTTTGTTGCACTTTCTATGGAAGAATTCAGAATTACATTTGAAAAAATTTCCTCAAGTATTCCTTACCTCCTCTTTAATACTGTACCCACATTGCTGATGCAACGGTATTCTTACATGCCAATGTCAGGCAGAATGATAGTAGGTAGGGTGTTTGCCTTGCATTCGGCCATGCCGGGTTTGATTCCCAGCATTCCATATAGACCCCCAACCCTGCCAGGAGTAATTCTTGAGTGCATGAGTCAGGAGTAACTCCTGTGCATCGCTGGGTGTGACCCAAAAAGCAAAGGAAAAAAATACCAATGTATCTGCCCTGCAATGTTTGATCTGAGCTGCAGAGCTAACAGGCAGGTTCAATTGCGTTCTGACTAACAACATCCCAAGCTAGGCCCGTATCTTTCTATAAGATACCCTTGATCCTTCTCTCTCAAAAGAGTAATTTCTTCCTGTGTGCAAGTGAAGCCACGGTTTTTGGTATTAATCCTGTCTCCCCAATTCTTTCTCAAAAAAGTGCTAATGAAGTAATTAATGCATAATTTATATTCCATCTGATATTGGGAGGAAAGTTCTAGAAAAACTTCTGATGCAACTTTTGGAGGAACCATATGATTAAGCAGGATCCTCCGTGTGCTGTATTACAGATTCACCACCAGGATCTCACCATTCTACAAGGAAGTGATCATCAATGTAAAGAGAGGGCTTCGGCAGGGTGACACCATTGCACCGAAACTCTTCAGTGCCACCCTCGAGAACGTCATGCGATGATTGGAATGGGAAGGAATGGGAGTGAAGATAGACAGTCGGCAACCAAACCACCTCTGCTTCTCTGATGACATCATTCTAATAGCACCAAACATTAGCCAAGCGCAAGAAATGCTGGCTGATTTCAACCACGAGTGTGGAAAAGTCGGACTGCAGCTGAATCTCACCAAGACAATGTTCATGAAAAACAAACTAGTCCCTGATATTGCATTTGCTCTCAATGGAACGAACATCTCTGAATGCAGCAGCTATGTGTACCTGGGTCGAGAACTCAACATGAGGAACGACTTGGCCCCAGAACTGTGCAGGAGGAAGAGAGCAGCGTGGAACAGCTTCAAGAGCATTGAAGAAGTTGTTAAGAGGACAAAGAATCTCCGGCTCCGGACACACATTTTTGACTCCACTATTCTTCCTGCATTAACTTACACCGCAGAGACCTCGTTCCTATGCAAACAGGATGAGAACACTATTCGGGTATTCCAAAGAAAATGGAAAAAGCTATGCTTACAATATTACATTTCACTCAAGTGAGAGAAGGAATCCGGAGTTCCGACCTCCATAGATGATCAAGAATCAGAGATGTGTCAAAAATCAGATGAGCTAGACACGTATTGTGATTTAGAGATGACTGCTGGACTAGAGCTGTTACCAACTGGGTTCCGTGGGATGTCAAAAGACCACATGGGGGCTGGAGCAATAGCACGGCGGGTAGGGCATTTTTTCTTGCATATGGCTGACCCAGGTTCGATTCCCATCATCCCATATGGTCCCCTGAGTACCCACAGGGGTAATTCCTGAGTGCAAACCCAGGAGTAACAACTGTGCATCGCCAGGTGTGACCCAAAAAGAAAGAAAAAAAGACCACATGGCTGCTCACCTAGGAGATGGTCAGACTTCTTCGTTAAAACCCTGAGTGAACGATTTGAGGCTCATTGTGTTTCTGGAGTGAGCAGGTACCACTGGGCTACACTAGCACGCGACAGGGATGAATGGAGACGTTACTGGCATCCGTTTGCACAAATCGAAGACCAATGGGATACAAGTGATATGATTAAGCATTATTGTCTATATCACCAGCCTTGAGTCTATATTCTGATATGGGTTATTTCTCCTCTTTATCCTACTTAGTATATTGTTTTTCTTATTGACTTAGTTCTTTGTATGTTTTTAAAAATACTATAAATACCTTCTTTAATTCTGTAGCTTGCTGAATGATTGCTTTAATGTTAATGTTTGAGGACACAAGTTCTTTAATGCCAAGAAACACAAGTTCTTCTATTGCAATGTAACCCTATTTTTCTTTTTTTGCTTTTTGGGTCACACCTGGCTATGCACAGGGGTTACTCCTGGCTCTGCGCTCAGGAATTATCCCTGGCGGTGCTCAGGGGACCATATGGGATGCTGGGAATCGAACCTGGGTCGGCCGCGTGCAAGGCAAATGCCCTACCTGCTGTGCTATCGCTCCAGGCCCTGTAATGTAACCCTATTAATCAAATGTCTTCTTCAGTCAGTATATTTAATGGGATAGTTCATATATTCTTTATAATCAAAGTTAATAAATGTAGTGGCTTATGATTATTTCTCAAGACTTTTATCTTCACATTTTGGTCTGTTATTTATTTAGAATTGACCTTGCCATGGGGTGGAATCATTTTTTTCTCATTGATATACACTTAACCTAAATTCACATACTTAGAAAACCATTTAATCAGAGAAATTAGACACTTTGGGATGGTTTATTTTCTGGTTCACTGACTTACTTTACTCCAAGAACTAGAGTATATGAAGCACAAAGCCCAGGAAATTCAACATACTGTTTCTTGAATCTTTTAACCAACTTCCTGTGTGCAAGTGAAGCCACAAGTTTTGGGTAGTTCTTTCTCAATTCTTTCAAAAAAAAAAAAAGAAAATTTTCCATCTTTTTCTGTAAAACTGTTCTGTATTTTCCTGTAAAACTTAGTCGTTATACGTGTCTGCATCGTTTTCAGAATCTTAGATAACCATTCCAGGAGAAGTCTGGGAAATCACATCTACGCTATTGTCTTAAAAGCATCACGTGAACTCCTTTCAAATTTTTATAGCCTAAACTTACACATAGGTAAAAAAAAAAAAAAGCTCAGACTGCTGAACTCCCCACATCTCCCCATTCTTCCCAGATTCCTGAGTCGGAGGTGGACCAGGCTCTGCTACTCGGGCCAGTGTAATGTCCACATCCAACCTTCAGAGGCACATATTGCTGCTGAAAGTACGGTTGGATTTTTGACTCATGCTGGCAAATAACTCAGATTCTTCTCTCTGTAGCTTAGAAGCTGGTGTAAGAAACCAAAACACAAACCAGTGTATACATTGGACATTGATTTTCTAAGTGATTTGGGTTCCATTAAGTTATGACTTCCTCAAATTTATTTCAATGCTTCAAAGCAAGTTTTAGTTTAGTGTTATTATGGCCAGTGTTTTTAGTCATCTGAAGACTCACAGTTTCCTACCAACTGTTCCAATATATTTTTAAAAGGAGAAATTAATTTTAAAAAAACAAAAGTATACAATGTTTAATTTCAGATAGGTAAATTTTATATACAGAATGCAGAGCGGCTATATACCAAAACCACATATAAAGCAAGATTTCCTTTACGAAAATAAGATTGCAATGTTTCCTTTGGCAATTGTGAGCAAGTATATTTAAAATGTCAAAATATAGATTTAAGTTTTAAAATATACATTTAAATCATTTCAAATTTCAAGCGAGGGCCAAAAAGCTATAATATAGAGAGAAGAAAAGTGTCTGCCACAGAGTGGGGAGATGGGGGGCTGGGGTGAAACTGGACATTGCTGATGGGAAATGTACACTGGTGAGGGGAACGAGTGGTGGAACATTTTAGGACTGACACCCAATCATGAGCAACTTTGTAACTGGTTCTCACTGTGGTTCAATTAAGAAATAAAAAATAATAAAAACTATCATAGAAGATGGGCTGGAGCGATAGCACAGCGAGTAGAGCATTTGCCTTGCACACGGATGACCTGGGTTTGATTCCTCTGCCCCACTTGGAGAGCCTGGCAAGCTACCTAGAGTATCTCAACCACACAGCAGAGCCTGGCAAGCTACCCATGGGGTATGGAGGTGTTACTGGTGGTGCCTGCTCCAGCAAATTGATGAGGAACAGGATGACAGTGATACAGCGATCATAGAAGATAAGGCACTTTCCTTGCATGTGGCCAGGCCTGATTTGATCCCAAGAGCGAGTCAACAAAGAGGTGGAAGTAACCCCCCAAGCTCCTCTAAGTGTATGCCAAGCTTCCACCCCCAAATCTAGTACTGATGCTTGATGCTCTATTTGTGAAATATATTTGATATTGCTATGAAGCACTATTTATACAAGAAACTTAAAAATCAAGATCAACTTTATCTCCATGTGTACCTCTGAGATATACACATCTTAAATGAATGATATTGAATCAAAATAAGAATGTCTCTCTTAGAGAAAAAAAGGGAATGCCCTGCCGAAGAGGCAGGGTGGGGTGGTGGGGGTTGGGGTGGGGGTGGTGAGAGGGATAGCTGGGACATTGGTGGAGGAGAATGGGCACCGGTGGAGAGATGTAAACCAAATCCAAACAGGAAAGTTCATAAGTTTGTAACTGTACCTCACGGTGATTCACTAATAATTTTTTTTAAAAGAATGTCTCTCTTATATTTACAAAAATAGAGAATAAATAGCACAGAGAGGCATTCCTCCAAAGATGTGAGTGGCTTCTGCATGTTAGATGGGATTCACAATCACCAATTTTCCACAGAACTTTTCCAATTTTTTAACATTGTGGTCACAGAAAAAAAAAGAAAACATTATTTTCCTTTCATTAACTTATGTTTTAAAGAGCTGAAAGTGATAAATGGCTCAGATCTACATCTTTAAAATCCTCTGAAAGTGAAAATTTTGCAGAAAACTTTTTATGAGACTTATGAGAAAAATGGGCAAGTGAGTAGAGAATTATGGAAATGCAGGCATTAATCAAACAGTTGCTTTATGTGATTACATTATCAGCTGCCACCTGGAGAAACTTTTAATTGCCAGACTTGATCTAAAAGAAAATAGTTCTCTTTCCTGAAAAACTAAATCAAGGAGAGGTTAGTAAAACAATTAATCCTTGAGAATATGAAAAAATAATAAAAATAAAACCTATCAAAATAAACTAAAAAACCCGGGAAATTCAGACACCTTATAGTTCACATCTGTAAAAACTTCAAGAAAATATAATTCTCACGTAATATAATCTAGGATCATTCAGAATGAAGGACAATAGAGACTAGGCAGCAAATTATTTCAAAGTGTGGAGTTTTCAGGGTGGAGGCCGTTATTTGGCAAACAAAACATCACAATATTCCTTCCAAGTAGTAGGACTAGGGTTAGTGAGGTTTTCTTTGTCTTGCATTTATGCTGTTTCTTTGCTTAAATAAATGTGTTCGACTATAAATAGTTTGTATTGTGGCTTTTTCCTCTCTGGAGAAGTCCATGTTCTCTCTTGAACACTTTTTTCTCTTTCCCTTATTATTATTATCTTTTTTGTTTTTTGGGTCACACCTGGCGATGCACAGGGGTTACTCCTGGTTCATACACTCAGGAACTACTCCTGGAGGTGCTTGGGGGTCCATATGGGATGCTGGAAATCGAACCTGGGTTAGCCTCGTGAAAGGCAAATGCCCTACCCGCTGTGCTATCACTCCAGTCCCTCTCTTTCCTTTAATTCCCTCACATTTCTCTAACTTCTTTCAATAAAAACTACATTGTTTAACTAAAGAAAAAAATAGTATATTATGTATCACAACCATTTAAAGGTTTTGATAAAAATTTTTACGTAAATTTGTATTAGAATCTATTTAACATAAATATTTACAAGAGTACATATCTAACTTTTATTTCAACCTAATAAATCCATTTGTAATATGACTTTTAAAACAGAAGGATATGATCTCAAATTTATGTTTAACATGAATAGCCCATAATGACATTTATAGAGATTGACTCTTTAAAATTATTTAATTGCTACATAAAAATGCAATATTTTAATAGTGACATGGCAAGTGTCTACAAAAGTAAAAAATCCTTTGAGCTTTCACTTTTGCATTAAAGATATTTTAATTTATATGCTTATTACTCATTGGGGTGTTAGCAATAATTAAGTCATATAACAGATGTATAAACACATGACACATATTACATGACAGAAGGTGAATGATTAAAATTCAGGTACTTACTGGCAAATATGTATGTATTATTTATGAGTCCTCCTGGCACTCAACATAAGGGAACATCTCTCCCTTTATTTAAGTGATAATCTCAAAGGACCTATCAGTTATTAAAAGAAACACAATAATGTGCAACTACTGTTGAGATTTTCAGCCACTTGTAAATTCCATATAACTTTGATAACTTCTGTTGGATATTTTATGAATTCATTTCTTTTTCTGGAACAAAATAATATAAAAATTACCAATAGTACTTTATAAATGTGAATAAAAACAATTTTGTCTCTAAAACATGTCTATATATGTATTTGTAGACTCAAGTGGTAAGATAAACAAAACCAAGAATAAATCAAAGAGACTACGAATTGAGGGACTTTTACACAACAGAGAAACCACTACAAAAATAAAAAGGAAACATAGCAAATGAAAGAAGATATTTGCACGTACTTGAATAGTGCTTCATACCCAAATTATACCTAAAAACTCATGCAATGCTACATCAAATAAAACAAACAACTAACCCCCCCAAAAAATGGACAAAATACTTAATAGCTGCTTCTTCAATGAAGATATACAGATGTCCTTCAAACACATGAAAAATCTTTTTTTCCTTTGGGAAATGCAAATAAAAACCATTAATACCAGTGAGAAGAGCCTATAATAAAAAGATCTTGTATCAAGTGTAAGCAAGGATATATGAAAAAAGAAATTCTGATACCCTTTTGGTGGGAATATAAAATATGGTACAGACTTTATGGGAAATGGTATGGAGATTCATATTGAAAAATAAGAACCGAAATTCTTTATGATCCAGCAACACACCTCTTAGGTTTTTATCTGGAGAATAGGAAAATAGTAGGAAAGTTATTTGCACCTATTGTGATCATAGTAACAAAAGACAAACAGGGAATCAACCTACACGCATGTCAAGAGATGACTGGTTAAAGATTCTTGATGTGGCTGGGCAACTAACTGAATGACTGCTCAAAGCAATGTGTGAGTGAAAAGAAAATCAAAAGAAACAAAAAGACAAAGGTCACTTCAGAAATTAAAGGTATATAACTAATCAGATAGTAACAACACAGGCAAAACGCTCAAAATTCCATTAAAATGACAGAATCATGTGGAAAGGCAGGGAATAGGAAAAGGGAAGTACATTTCCTTTAAGAGGTAAGTACTATATTGATGATAATAGTATGAAATGAGGAATATTAATAATGTATCACTTTGCCCTTGACAAATAAAAATGAAAATATGCCCTTCTGCAGTAGTCAAAATACTTGCTGTAGTTAATCACAATCATACATATTCAAATTATGTTTTATATTTTTATAAGTCACCATTGTACATCTTTACATCCATTTTAAATTTGAAGTCTTTTAAAAATAGCGCAACATTTATGGAGATGAAAATAAGATATTGTCATTATCATACTTTTGAAAGTCCTTTCTGAAATTTGAATCATAAAAAATGACAATTAGCATTTTATCTGAATACACAATTATTTATGTGTTACTAGGTAGACAAGTGCAGATTTGATAAGTTAATGAAGTACGATTTTTAGGTACTGCAACCACATTTAAAATGAATAAAATTGAAGTGTACCAATATTTTTTAAAAGTTTAGGAGTTTCAGTTGTATATTCTGACCTTTTTCTACCTGCAGCTATTCAAATCTACAAGCTAATCAATAGTTTCCTCTAGGTCAAAATTAGTGTTTTCTCTTCCTCTCTTCCTCACCCCACTTCTCTTTCTCTCTCTCCCCACCCCTCACTTGCTCTATCTTTTACTAGTTTCTCAGGGCATCTGCTCAAATGATGAGGAAGGACTTGGAAAGAGAGACTCAATGACTTACAGCAAGCCTTGGAACCCTGCAAGTACATGATCATGGGTTAAACTCCTCTGAGCACAATCCTGACAGTTCTGTTTCCATCTGTCAGCTTTGCTTATAATCCCAGAACCACCAGGAGACAGGAGCCCCTCCCAATATCACTGTATCACTGTCATCCAGTTGTTCATCAATTTACTCAAGCGGGCGCCAGTTATATCTCCATTCGTCCTTAGGTTTTAGCAGCCCCTCCTTACTCATCTTTCCCAAGGATTGGAGGCTCTTTCAGGGTCAGGGGAATAATTCCTGTTATATATAGATGCATAAATATGGTAGAAAAATAAAATTTAGTTGATTTAACTTTACAACAGAGATGGGGAATCTTTTTGTTCTCACAAGGACCATTTTTATATTTATAAAATAATGTACTGGGATAGGATCAGAGCAAGTGATTTTGGATGGCTTAAATGGCTTACGTGACTCCTGCAGGATAACTCTTCAGAAGCATTTTCGTGGTTATAACTATCTCCCCTCCTCTACATACTCTCCCTTTCTCCCAGCCTATACTTTCAAGT
Organism: Sorex araneus; assembly: GCF_027595985.1. Lineage (NCBI taxonomy): Eukaryota > Metazoa > Chordata > Mammalia > Eulipotyphla > Soricidae > Sorex > Sorex araneus. The sequence continues at coordinate 10,300,193 of NC_073307.1, read as the reverse complement.
CTAACTATAAAGTGTGGTGATAAATACAAAAATACAGTAGCTAGGATTAAATTTGTGTTTCAGAGTTGTACCAAATGAAGTCTCAAAAATAAGGCTCTTAATAATGTCCTATGAACTGAGTTGCTGGGTTAAATGTGAAACTGCAAAATACATCAATGTTAGAGGAAAAAGTGAGAGTGAGAGCACTGATTCTGGTTCTTGACAAAAGTCCAAATGCCAAAATTTCTCTGCCTAATTCCTCCAAAATATATTTTGATAATATATTTTGAGAAGCTTCTCAAAAAGTCAACAATACATCAAATCCAGTGTAAGTTACTTTGACCTCCTTGTGAGTTTGATACCACATTAAATTATTACACTTTCTCCACAATTATGATTAGGAAATAAAATGATTTCATTTTAGAAAAATAGCAAATCCCAACTCACTTTCAATTACACAAGTTATGAATAATTCCAAACTCATGAATTTTGATGCCAGATGCTGACTAGCTATCTCATTCAACATTTCAATTTATATTATTTAACAATTTATTCCCTTAATTAGGGGAGTTATGCTTATCAATAGCAATTTGGCTTCTATAAAGTATTATACTTATTGAAAAATCAAGATGTATGTTGAAGTATTTCTTATTAGCTAACATATTTCATAATGCAAAGTCTCAGACATCGCAGATATATGGATACTGTTAATTTTTTCAAGATTAATATGGCTTCATCCTTTTAAATTCAATCAATACTCAATCTACTACAACTACTATTATGGATCTCATTAACAAAGTTAGTAAAAATCTTTCTCATTTTTATCTTAATTTTTGTTTCATATATTTTGCAGTAAGTGGAAATATGTATAATCACAGAAAAAAGAGAAAATATCTGAAATTACATAAAATAATGCACTAAGAATAGTCATCATTAGAGAATAAAATACACAATTTTCTTTATTTTCTTTTCCTATGTATTTTAATATTTTTAAAAATAATTGTTAAAATACCATTCTATATCTCATCAGATGAATATTCCACCATATTCTCATACATTTTATGCTTGAGGGAATACAAAGTGACATTACCATCTTCAAAACTGTTATGGTAATTTATTTTCTTTTTCTTTTTATTGAATCACCATGAGATATACAGCTACAAAGCTGTTTATGATCAGGTTTCAGTCATACAACGTTCCATCACCCGCCTTTCCACAAATGTACATTGCCCACCACCAATGTCTCTAATCCCCCCCACAGCCCCCTACATCCCCGGGTGGTCTCATCCAGCCAGCCTGTCTCTATGGCAGGCACATTCCTTCTTTCTCTCACTCTCTCCTTTTGGGCATTATGGTTTGCAATACAGCTATTGAGGGGCTATCAAGTTTGTTCTTTTGCCTACTTTCAGCACACAGTTCCTATCCAGAGTGAACATGTTCAAATATATTTGTCATAGTGATCCTTTCGCTATCCCAACTGCCTTCTCCCCCAGCACTTGAAGCAGGCTTCCAACTATGGACCAATCTTCCTGGCCCTTGTTTCTATAGTCCTTGGGTACAGGTTTCATGTTTTTTACATCCCACAAATGAGTGAAATCATTGGATACCGGCCCCTCTCCTTCTGACTCATTTCACTCCGCATGATACTCTCCATGTCCATCCATTTATAAGTGAATTTCACTGTAGGATATCATTGGTTTGTCTTTTTTTCTTTGCCACAGAGTTTGGGTTTATCTGGCAATAATTTCTAAACAATTCTAGACTACATTGCTCCCCTTGCCACTAGGAGCTTAGGTATATCAGTCACACCCATCAAAGTGCTCCTGAGTCACTTCCATTGCTTTGTTTATCTTTAACCACTTTTACCAGTTTATCAGCTCTTCCCCTAATCAAACTCCATTAATTTGTAAGGTCAGACCTTGCTAGGACAGTGAACTTGTAAGTTAATATTGCCTTTCTCCTCTCTTTATGTCTTTTGAATAGTTTACTTTAAAACAATGTCCTTTTGTATGGACAAAGAAAGACAGTTGTTAATATGCTTTGGTAACATGAGGTTTAATTAGCTTCAAATATTATTCACTCCCGGGCATCTGCTTTCTCAACTTTGGGGGTGCCCTTACTTCTAGCACCCCCAAAAAGCAGGGTCCCGACGAGGGATGGGACGGACCCAAGGCAAGCGGTGAGTTATGTGCTACCATGGCATTGAGATGGGCCTGGCCAAAGTGCCTAATGCTTAACTATATGTTAAGAGCTTGGTCATGCACATGTCATGTCATGATCCAAAAGCAACGACGAGCCTAGGACCCTGCTAGGGATAGGAAAGACTAATCTGGCCTGAGCACTCTAGTCTGAGATAGAGATGACCCCAGGAGAGCAATTCTATAAGCTTAATGCATCTCTTGCTGTGTCCATACAAAATGATTAATATTATGAATGCTTATATGTTAGTTGGACAAGGAGAGGAGAAATACACCCATGGGATTCCGCTCTTGGGTGGGCGTCCTGCAGAAAGAGAATCTGTCCTAGAAGAAGCATGCCCTGAGGGAAAGAACTTTACCCCTATTGTTGGTGACCACACCTATGTGTAAGCCCCAACCCCTCATTCTTAGGGATTTAACTAGGCTGTGAGAGTGGGCTGGGGGCCAGTCCCAGGGCAGATCTGGAGAAGCTAGATCGAGATCCAGATCCAGAGGAGAAGGAGAATGAAGTAGGATGCGGGAGGAAGAAGCAAGAGGAGAATCAGAGGAGAATGGAGATGGGAACGGAATAAACTGCAACTGAGACGAACCAGCCTGGCTCCGTTCCTTCCTTTGCCTGCCTCATCATCGCCATCAATCTCCCCGGGGTGGTGGAAGCGGCTGGAGACTACTGAACGCAGGAGGTGGGAGAGACAGCGCCGCTGCCCTGTGCCCTGTGCCCTCGGTGAGGTGCTCCCCGCCCCTTCCTTTTTTCTTGTGTTTTTACACATTTCACAACTTCATTTTTCTAACAGCTGCATAGTATTCCATTGTGCAACTATACCATGGTTTCTTTGACCAGTCATTAACCAGTTTCTTTAACCAGGCATTTGGGATACTGGTTACTTCTTCACAGATACTGGCTATTGAGAATAGTGCTGCAAAAAAACAGAGAAGTGTAGATGGCATTTTTGCTGTATGTTTTTAGGCCCCCAGGATATATTCCCTGAAGTGGTATTGCTGGGTCACATGGAAGCTTAATTTCTAGCTTTTTGAGGAATGCCCACTTTGTTTTCCAAATAGGCTGAACCTGTAGCCATTCCCACCAATAAAGGAGAGTCCCTTTCTCCCTGCATCTGTGCCAGCACTGTTTGCCCTTGTTCTTTTTGATGTGTGCCAGTCTCTGTGGTATGAGATGATATATATTATTGTTTTGCTTTGCATCTCCCTGGTGGTTAGAGATGTAGAGAACTTTTTCATGTGCCTTTTGACCATTTGTATTTCTTCTTTGAGGAAATTTCTGTTCATTTTTTTTCTCCTCTTTTATTTATTTATGTTTTTGCTTTTTGGGTCACACCCAGCGACTCACAGGGGTTACTCCTGGCTCTGCACTCAGGAATTACTCCTAGCGATACTCTGGGGACCATATGGGATGCTGGGAATCGAACCTGGGTCAGCCGCATGCAAGGCAAATGCCATATATGCTGTGCTATTGCTCCAGCCCCCTCTCCTCATTTTTTGATGGTGTTAGATGATTATTTTTTGTAAAGTTCTACTAATGCCTTATTTATCTTGGATATTAACTCCATATCTGATGGGCTGGAACACTATGCAGCCACCAGGAAAAATGAAGTCATAAAAAACACAGTTGTGTCTAGAAGTGAGATTTTCTTTATTTGCTAATATTTTAGGTATTTGAATGTTGTTATATAAATAAATATAATTTTTTTAAATATAATTATTTAAGATATAAATGTAATATTTTACATTAGGGACATTGGTGGTGGGAAATGTATGCTGGTGAAGGGACTGGTATTAGAACATTGTACAACTAAAACCCAATCATGAACAACATTGTAACTTTGCATCTCACAGTAAATTTAGTTAATTAATTAAATTAAATTAAAATGTAAATCTCTATCATAGAAAAAAATTGCATTTTCAAAGATTTGAACAGTAAGTTTAAATTACAGGATTGGCTTTTTTGCAAGAAAAACAATATATTTTGGATTAAAACTGATGCGTACAGATTGTTTCTGGATCATTGTTTTAACACACTGACCACAGAACAGTTTGTGTTTGTGGCAAAGAACCAGATATGAAATAAGCTAAAATAGAACTTGGCAGAATAAGGCAGTTTAGAAAGAAATGCATTCTTGTTGGAAGAGTTGTGACTCCAGAAAAAATAGCTGACTTGGGATCATTTATCTAATTAAAAAAAAAAAAAAACACCTCATTCTTTATCTTTTTTCTTTTTGCCAGCATACAACCAATGAACTGATCTTCTGACTAGTGGGGGTAAATTCTAAGACGGAACATCTGGATGGTTTAACTAAAGTATAAGATTGTTCATTATTCTTTTGAGACTTTTTACCATGAAATGCTGAGTGGAAAAAATACAAAAAAATAGATAAGATAGCTTTTCTATATAAGAGTGCAAGTTTGGTTACTTGTTTTTCAGTGGGTAATAATGCAGTTTTCAAATTTATAAACTGATCTTAATAATGCTACTGCATTTTCCTGGACTGAAATCATTTGCAATTAAAATCATTGTGTGAGTACTTTTAAGAACCCTCTAGCAATTAGGTATATTATTTAAGGATTGCAATTAATATGTGAAAAATAATTAAAACTCGGCACTGGGCATTATTCATCAAGTATCTTCATAGAAATCAGTATATTCATTGTAAATTTTCTCTGGATTACATAGCCCCAAAGTTCAAATTCTGAGATATTATTCTAGTAAATTTATACAAAGGAATATTTTATTGACTGTGTTACATATTGGAAAAGATCAGTAGCAACTTATGTTAAATTTTATATATATATTTATATAAATCACTTTAGTTAATATCTCAAAGAGATATCTCAAAGTAACCCTTGCATATCACTTGAAACACCCTTCCAAAAATATATGTACATCAGTAGGGTGTTTATCTTGCATGAAGCCCACCTGGATTTAATCCTGGTATCACATATGGTCCCCCGAGTGCCTCCAGGAATGATCACTGAGCAGAGCCAGAGTAAGCCCTGAACACTGTCAGTCATAAGCCCCAAACAAAAATAAAAAATAAAACAAAAATTAACATCTGAAGTTTAGATAATAGTACTGTATTGGTGTTAGTGCCTGTATTTTCAATTTTATTATTGCATTATTGTTACATAAAATCCAAACATTGAAAAGTTCACAAAATTAACTAAAAATTTCTTCGGTTCCTTTGCATCTATTAGCTGAAATTACTTTAAAATAAAAGTATAACTATAAACTCATTCAAAAATTAAACTTAAGTTTAAGTATTAAACCTATTTATTTTGGGGGGCATATCTGATGCGGCCTGTGGGTGACTTCTGATGTGGTTCTTGGTGCCAATTCCTGGCAGTGCTCAGGCATCTATTTGGTGCTTGATACCAAACCCATTGATCTTGCATACAAAGCATACACTGTACTTGAGTGATCTACCAGACCCGAAATAAAAAATGAAAAACTACTGAAAGTTTTTTATTTTATTTTTTTTATTTTTCTCTCTTGGATAAAAACCAGAGCTCTTGCTACTCTAAATGCAGTATAATTGTTGAGAAAATCTGGTACAATTTCCCAATACTAGACTGAATTTACATACAACTTCTCATATACTACACTTTTGTTTCCAGTATTATTTCTGTGATTCTTCATCAATATGATTTGCCACAAAATTAAGGTATAAGAAAATCTTAAAAGCTATAATATTTTATAGTTGATACATAATCTAGCTATGCTGGTACCTGGTACACAGATAACTCACAATGTCTGATGTTCCAAAACGTAAAACATAATTTTAAAGATTTATGGATGAAAAGTCAAGAATTTGTGTAGACAAAAGATAACTTGAATAAAGAGCATATGCAAAAAACTGTCATTTGGAGATTAAAAATATGCACTGCAGTATTAGAATAAGACACAATTTGTATAAATTTTGGATATATCAAATTAAAGTAATTCTATTCCCCTAGTTATAAAGTTGATCTTACTCTAAAGAACTCCCAGTCTCAGACGTGGGAAATAGTTGAATCTAGGAGAGCATGTGCTTATGCCTGATGTCCTGGTTTCACTTCTTGGAGTCACTAATTCCTCACTCCTCCCTCCACCCATTTCCTACTTAACAAATGAGCAAATGTTTCATTACTCACTATAATATTGATTGTCATTACTATAATCATTTAGAGTAACCTAAAATAACATGGTCAACTATCTCTTTGAGACAGATTAAAATGGGCCAAAATAGGAACCATGACCAGTGATATTGCATTATTTGGACAAAATTGGCTATGGTCAATATGAAATATTACAAATTATAAAATGTATATTTATTGCCATACAATTATGAATACACAGACATAAACTGTGGAATTTATTGTCCACAGTTGACTAGGACTTTGCAAAATAGTTCTGGTTTGCTATCACAAAATAAGATTGAAATGGTTACTTTAATTACTGTATCACTGTATCACTGTTGTCCAGTTGTTCATTGATTTGATTGAGCGGGAACCAGTAACATTTCCCTGTTGTGTGCTAATGTAGCCCAATAGCGTACTGGGGACTCATTCAGTGTCAGGGGAATGAGGACTGTCATTGTTACTGTTTTTGGTATATCGAGTACACCTTGGGTAGGTTGCCAGACTGATTCTCGATAGCTTGCCAGGCTCTCCTAGAGGAATGAAAGCTTTGGGGTCAGCCTCTAATCACCTTTACAGGTGTTCCCAGTCACGTGTATACATATATACATATATATATATATATATATACCCACACACATATATACATTTATACATATATATATATACATTTCCCTCTGTGATTTGTTGCCTATTGTATGATCCCATCAAATATGGTGTCATAATTATGAAAAATTAGTAGGGAGTGTCTTACAGTGTGTTATGTGGCTGCTTTTGTGGCTGCGTGGTCTAGGAATATGTTCAGTCATATGTGAGGCTCTACCCGAGTGTGTGGAAAGTGGCATGGAGCATGGTGGCAGGTGGGTTGTGGAGGTCTGCTGCCAAGGCTGGGTCCCCTGTGGGAGGGCTCTCATCCACCCACCTCTGGGGTGCCCCAAGTGAAAACAGCCTGCCTGTTTCCCCAAGTCTCCAGTGACCCAGGGGTCATGCCCATAAGCCACCAGATAATCTCCTCATCGGCACTGTCCAGAACTCACAGCTGCTTCTCCCAGAAGGGAGCATAAATTGAGACCCCACTGGTTATTTCAATACAAAATATCGTTCTACAGAATGTTTAACTTGAATAACATGAATGGCATGTTATCAGATGACCATATCGAGAATGAAACTACAGCAGGTAAAGCAAGCAAGTAAATAAAAGCTGTGCAAGTTATTCTCTGATTGTGCATGTCAAAATTGGAGCTCATTTTAAACTTTTTTTTTTTTTTTGCTTTTTGGGTCACACCCAGGGATGCACAGGGGTTACTCCTGGCTTTTGCACTCAGGAATCACTCCTGGCGGTGCTCAGGGTACCATATGGGATGCTGAGAATTGAGCCCAGGTCAGCCACGTGCAAGGCAAATGCCCTACCCGCTGTGCTATCACTCCAGCCCCCATTTTAAACTTTTTAATTTGACATTATTTTAGACAAAAACAGTTGAAAAGATAGTATTCCTAAAGTTTCTATTAAAACAAGGCTCCTCCTTATTTTAGTTATTCTAGTAAGTTAAAGCTTGGGGAATTTATGCTTTATAATCCATGCCATTGTTATTTTTTGTCACAGAGAGAGCAAAACTTGCTCAGTCTCTGCAAAAGAAAACTTAGTTAATATTAATGACACAAAACTTATGAAGTAAGCAATCGTATAACTTAACTGGGATGCAGTAATGGTCAAACTCATATCAACAAAATCTACATATAACTAGGTTTAAAATATTTCACTGAAAACATGCATTTGCTTTATTAGTGACAAATTTAAACTAGTTTAACATTAAAATTATTCTAAGAAATAGAATCAAACTTCAATAGTGTATTAGAGACTGTTTATAAAGTGTTTTTATTGAAACTAGGTAAGCACTAAACTATGCCCCCAAAATCGTATTTGGTATATTTTAATTAATATATTTTAGCCTATAATTTCCTAAAATATTATTGCTACTGTTATGAAGAATGTGTGTGTCAAATATGACCATATTATTTTGTTATTATGGCACTGCGATTCACAAAAGTTTTTCTAGCTGAATTTCAGACATACAATGTTTCGCTGCAAGCCCATCACAATGTCACCTTCCCTTTCCAGACTCCTAACTCCCAGCCCTTTTCCTCCACAGGGACATTCTTACATTTGGTTCTTGTATTTTGGATCTCATGTTCCAGAGCTGCTGTGGGTTGGATATACATCTCCTCCCGCCAATGCATTCCCTATCACTTCATAATGTTTCTGTCCTGTTAGTTCCCTTTTGATTTCTTACTTTCCACTTGATTTCTTTCTTCTACTTCCTTCCTCTACTTCCTTCAAGTGATCACATATTTTATAATTCAATAAAATTACCTGAGGTTTAAGATCATATCTTACAAATTATATAAATTACTGGAATCTTTTCTGGATTTACTGCATAAACAACGTTTTCTAGGGGGAAAGGAAGACTGTGAAATTGGGATATCTCATGATCTTTAAATATTGGTAAATCTATATCAATCAAAATACATTATTTAGTGTAGTAAAATAATCTCATATAAAATGTTCAAACAACATGGCAGTCTAGTCATTTATTTTATATTTTTTACTTTAGTTTTAGATCTTCAAGAATCTACTGTTATTCTCATACAAGAGCCTCATAAAGACCTTTTAGTTTCAACAATTCAAATTTTCCTCTTTATTTATAATACCACTATGGCATATTTCTTACTTTCTGTGATTTAATATCACACCATGTTAAATTAAAAAGCTGTTGAAAATTTTAGAAACATTAACATTCAAATGCCAACTTATACCTCTTCCTTCCCATAAAGGTCTACCTATATAATTCCAAAACTCATTATGTGTTCTTTGTTTTTGTGCTTGAGCTTGCACTTTTCAAGTCTATATGTTTTTCTCTCACTCTACTTGAGAGGTAATTTTTTTTTCTATATGATGGGATTTGTATTTCTGTAGCAATTCTAATTTTTCCCAAATTTTATGTTTTAGTTTTGGATGATATTGGAGTACACCCAAGTGTAACATAAGGAAATATTCATGCACATATGCATAAAGATTCCATGGCAGAACCTTCTACCCATTTAAATTAGCATGCAGAAACATTTTACTCAATAAATTCAATACAACAACATAATCAGGCAGAATGAATAGCATTTAAGGATTTCACAAAATCTGTCCCTCATAAATTTTGGAGTAAATTCTTGGCAGAATATGATATTCTTTCCAGTATAAACTAAACCAGTTGTTCTTCATAACTTGTGTATTTTACTGTTATAAAAAATCTAACAAATAACCCTTTAATTTAACTTGTAATTTCAAAGGATCAAAAACTTAAAAGAAATCTACCCTAAGATTTACTGATAAGGGTGATGTGCAAAACATCTGTACACATATTTACAGTATACAAATTTGTAAGTTTGAATATAAATATATGCCCATGAAATCCTTACACCACCAATGCCAAAAGCAAATTCATAACCTCCAAGTTTTCTCCTGCACACCTTATAGTTATTATTTTTGAATGTTATGCTTTCAACATAAGGTCTACTTAGCAAATTATTTGGTTCTCCATATACGTGGGTCACAGGATATCTATCTTCTGTGAACAAATATTTATTTTAATCTGCCAGGTTAATTTATGTATCCCAAATAGCAAGATTCTTTTTTCTCTCTTTGTTTAGGTTGAATAATGTTTATTTATATGCATAGAGAATGTTTTATTTATTCATCCATCAGGGGAAATTTTCCATTCATGCCTTGACTACTGAAAATAATGTTGCAAGGAACATGAAGTTCTGGTAGCACTTAAGCTAATTTAATTCTATTATTACATAGGCCTAGACATGGATCATATGGTAGTTGAAAGAATGAGTCACAAAAGGAAAAATATATTATAAGTCTTCCTCATTCAAATGATGCTGAGAGATTAAGGAGACTAAAGATACAAAGTCTGCATGTTTTTGCCATATAACGGCCTCTAGTGATAAATGCATGTGCACTGGAATGTGAGTTAATGAAGAAATGACAAAGTGATTAAAGTGTTTTTTATAGCTATCTAACAAAGTAACCAACAGACAGTACGTACAATCTAATACAAAAACTACAGACAATGTATTTGTAAACACTACCTACAATTTGAATAAGGCAAATCAAATTATCAATTGGCCAATTCTAATTTCAGCTCTATTTTTCTACTATTACTTGATGTCCAGACAGACTATGTCAGGACCAGCAATTCCAGACTCACATCACTGAGGCATTAGGGTCCAAGAGGCCACATTAACTGCTTCTCTTTAACCCCACCAAACCCTGATTCTAGATAGTTCTGAAGATTTCTGATTAAGTCAGGCATACTTTCTCAGTCAAGTGCTATGAGAAGTAGTAGTGCTTTGCCCAGTCAGATTGTGTTCCTATTTTGAATTCTGAGGACAACTGGAAAAAACAACTCCAGGGGAACACATTAATCTGGCAAGAGTCATAGTGATTCTCCAAAGAAGTTCCAGAGTTTTAGACAGCAGAAGGGGAAATGTGTACCAGTAAGAAACCAATATAATGCCACTACAATTATATATACTACAACTCAGTCTATACATATGGATGTGGAGTAAATGAAAATAAAGAAAGAGAGAGAGAGAGGAAGAGAGAATGAGAAAAAGAGAGAGAGAGAAGATCCCAAAACTCTTAGGCATTAAATCTTTTAAGTACTGAATTCTTGGGTACATTTCTATCTTCTATAGGTATTATTTAATCGGAAGAGGTATAGCTATAAGAGATAGTTTATCAGGATGATAGATTCCCTTTTATATAACAGTTTTTTAAAAAGGAAAATAGAAACTCAATAAAAAAAAGGCTTGCTGGAAATTTATTTTGGAATGTATTATGCTAATAGTATAAGCATTTGAACAAAAAAAATTGCAGAGCTATGTCTGAGAATACTCTGGACAGGGATTTGGAAGCAGGATATTATAAATCCCCCCTTTGAGACCTGCATTAAATAAAGAAAACAATGGCAAAGAAGGCTTTGAAATTTTAAGAATGTGACAAAGATTTAGCATATTTAAAAACTTCAGTGGATCCAATTGTACACAGATAATCTTTCCCAGGAACTGTTGGAGGTTAGGATTTTAGAGAAATTTCCCTCTTACTGTGTACTTTCAGCAGAACGCTATAGCTCTTGCTCAAAATACAATAAGATTCTACTGGAATATAAGTGTTTAACAGTCATACACAACAATAACAAAACCCAACAAAAACACAGAGGAATAAAGTCACTTAATATATTTATGTATGTATTCTGCATAACAAATAAGTATACCAGTATGAAATGGTAATTCTGGATACCAAATTTAAGCTCTTATCAAGGATAAAAGTGAGGATAGTAGATACCTATGAGGATACTGTGAGGATATCTGTGAGGGTAGCAATTTTAAACATTGGTTAAAATTCCCCCAATGATTTGACCTAGATTTTATAAATTTTAGAGACATTTAAAATTAGTGAAGAAACCCACACACAGTCAAATTTGGAAGCAATAAGCTTTGGGAGGAGTGTGGGAATAACAATTTCTGTTGATAACTTGATGAGTGCCTGCAAATTAATGGCCGAACATGATGAACAAAATAACAGTGAAGGTACAACAATACACAGGGAAATGTTTTTCATCTTAAATAATGCAAACACATCTACTACAGAAAAAAAAGTGAACATTTTCTTAAATCTTAGATGAAAGTAAATAAATTGTCTGGAGATGTGCAAATGACAGACTAGGAAGTGGAGATGATGGAATAATACAGTCTCCTTCCTATAATACTTTGTATATTATTTTTTAACAGAGAAAACTAATATTTTGAAATCATCAAGTTCCACCTAGCCGCAACCTAAACCAGTGTCTAATCAGAGGTTTAAGTCACCGGGGCTTATAGCACCTTTCTTTGAGAGGGAGGCTGTTAATGGTATTGTCTAGGAGAGCCAGGTTTTAGGTACAGCAAAGACGAGTTTGGAATTTATGGTGATTTTTTTGGGTAATGTACCAGGAGGAGAAAGTTGAAAAGATTGGGAAATAACAAAGGGACAGATGGAGTCAGATGGAAGTCAGGACTCATCATTATGAAGTTGAAAAAGTACAGCAGAGGTTGGCAAGCTACAAGTCTCAGGCAAATGTGACCTGGCACTCATTTTTGTCAATAGATTGCCACTGGAAGACAGTTCTGCTCATTCACTCACAAACGGTCCGTGGTTGCTTTTGTTCTGCAGTGGCAGAGGTGAAGTTATCATCACATATATTGTATGATATGCAAAAACCTAAATTCTTTGTGACATGTTTTCTATGAGATAAAAAGTCTCTAAAATTCTGAGTATTAATATACAAAAGGTAAATTAAAGAAGTGGGACTTTTAACTGATTAGTAACCAGACTAACATGAGTGAACAGTTTCTCTAAAGTGGCAAGAGGTAGGTTTTTGTATGGGTGTGTCACTTGGCAGGCACTTCCCAAGATGGTTCAATTACCAACAAATTGTACGACAACTTATGTTGTGTGTTATTTCAGTAATAATTCAGTAATAATTATAATATTTGTAGGGAAATGACACTCTGCTTGGAAGAAGTATTGTTTTGATTGAACTTTGCTTTGATGGAACTTTGCTTTGATGGAAAACTTTACTCAAGAGTCAAAGAATGGAAGAATACTAAAGGCAACAAACTTATTACAATGATGTTAATGAGTTTTTTTGATGAAAACCATTATTGGAAGAATATATTAGGTTGAATAAAAAATATAGCAAGCAGAGATGCACTGGAATACTCTGCATTTTCCATCTGTCATATTTTTTTTCAATACATTCTGTTCTTGTCATTCTTTTGTTCTCACTATAAATTCTGTGTCAAAAAATTCCTGCTGAATTTTCCTGACTTGGAAAACTAGACTAGCCTAACTGAACACACATTTCTCATCTTACTCATTTATTCCCCCAGCATTTTTTTAAGCATATACTGTATGTAAGCCACTGCTCTAGGCAGTGAGGGTTCAGTAGGAAGTTATGGAAAGCAGAAGCCTTCAACAAGTCAGTATTTTCAGAAAACAATCCATAAAACACTTGCAAATAAGCATATCATCTTATAGTAGATTATTTTCAATGAATGAAAATGAAACAGCAAGGCACTGAAAGAATCTACATGGGGAATTTCATATCGCCAGAGAAGACTGGATTGGCAAGGAGATAGTTGAACAGAACCAGGACTGCAGGGCCCAAGAAAAACACACAGTCAGGAAAACACTGTTCTAAGCGGAGACGCTTAGATGAATAAGAAGTTGGTGTGTCTGCGGATAAGACTGAAGGGCTCTGTGGCTAGTATGGAGCGAAGAAACCAGAGTAATATGGAAGGCTCTTATCATGTAGAACCTGTGTGTCATAGTAAAGAGTGGAGATTATAATATAATTATGTTTTAAAATGTCTCGCTGGTGGCTATTCAGAAAATGCATCAGGGCAATCAAGAATGAAAATAAGGTCAGTTAGTCTGCTGGTGAGTCCAATTCAAGACAAAACTCGCATGTATAATTTTTCTGGCTGGCCATGAGCAGTTAAAGCACACCGCCTGTCTGCATGTTGCATTGATGGGCGCTGCATTCTGCCCACCAAATTTGCTGCTTAAGCCCTTCTCTGCAGGTTCTGGGTGGATTGGGAGAAAAGCCCCTTTGGGTCGGCTTTAAAGTGCCACACTAATCCCTGGGCTTGGCCCCAGGCAGATGTTCCCAGATCACTCAGGTATCCTATTGCAACTCATACTTACCTTGGGTCAATGCGACCATGGAATAGGGCGTTTCTGGCAGATGTGCGATGGCAGTTTAACCATTGTAATCACACAGGACAGGCATAACCTTATGTGTAGAAAACACGTGTTTGTTCTGACCACTGTGAGTATGTGTGATCATTTGCATTTCTCCCCTGTATGTGCAACCCTATATAAGCCAAACTGAATGCCCAATAAGGTTGGGACTGCTTGACAAACTCCCCACTGTGCTCACGAGCTCATTTCTTGGTTGTAGAGATGGTGACATAGGGACATGCTCTTCCCCACTGGGCCCCTCTCTTTACAGGGAGGGTAGCTTTGTTTGGTCCTCAGGCCTCCGCATGACAGCCCCTTGCAGGTCAAGGGGATCTGCTCGAGAGAGGACTGGGGAGAGACCCCAACAATGGTGAAGGACTTGGGTTTCTCCTCCTCTAATCTGAAGCCTGCCCTGCTCATGTGCAGATCTGAATTCATAGCTCAAAGGTCGCCTTTCAGACACCTCTTACATTGCCCTTCACTAAAGCTATTCTTATACTTGAGCACAATGTTACATATAGATCCAACCAATGTGTGCATATATATATACATATATATCTTCATATGAAGATATATAATAAAATAATATATATGAAGATATATATCTCATAAAATAATATATCTAATATATTTTATTAGATATATATCAGGTATATATAATAAAATAATATTATATTTTATTAGATATATATTTTTTAAGCAGTCTTGGCTGCCTCACTGTTTTCCACAAAGACTCAGTGATTTTCTGACTCCTAGATCAGATATTGCCCCACCACCTCCACCTGTTACAAGTAAAACTACCCTTAAAAACACAGGATAAATTATGACATGATTACATGACATAAAACAAAGAAGATCATAAGATTTAGCTAAATGAAATACAGTTAAAGCACACCACCTGTCTGCCTGTTGCATTGATGGGTGCTGCATTCTGCCCACCAAATTTGCTGCTTAAGCCCTTCTCTTAAAAACTAAAGTTTGCTAGTGGCAAAAATAGAGGATACACAGCAATGACCCCAAACCTAAGTGAAGAAAAAAAATGATCATCTCAGGGGTTGGAGAGATAGTACTCAGGGGGAGGATCTTGCCTGCCATATGGATAACCTGGTTTGATTTCTGGCACCAAATATGGTCCCCCAGGCTCTGCCCGAGGTCATTTCTGAGCACAGAGCCAGGAAGAGAGCCTAAGCACTAGGGTGTGGCAAAAACAATGCCCCACTCTCCCTAAAAGAAAAGGACATAAATATATACTAACATAAGCTAATAGATATTTATAAATGCAATACTGGAAAAACTTCTATCATTATATCACTGTCATCTCGTTGTCCATTGATTTGCTTGAGCGGGTACCAGTAACGTCTCTATTCATCCCTGCACATGCTAGTGTAGCCCTATGGCATGTTGGGGGCTCTTTCAGGGTCAGGAGAATGAAGACCATCATTGCTACTGCTTTTGTCATGTCGAGTATGCCACGGGTAGCTTGTCAGGCTCTGTCGTGGGGGTGGGATCCTCTTGGTAGCTTGCTGGGCTCTCCGAGAGGGACAGGAGGCTTTTGGGGTGGCCTCTAATCGCCTTTATAGATGTTCCCAGTCAACCAAATGTAATCTTTTGGTCGACTGGCATGTTGTAACGATGTCCACACTGACAAACACGCATCTCTGCCTGCGTCTCTGGGCAGCACCTGGGACATCTGAGGTCTCAGGTTGATCTCCTTGAGGTTGATGGAGTGCGCCCGGAGGTTGTTGAGCAGCAGACAGAGCAGGAACCAATTGCGGAGGGTCTGTGCCAGGTCAAAGACTGAGTTCCAAGTCACCGGGTGTTTGGCTGACAGCGCCCCGACGTGGGTGAGCCACGGCGCACACTGCTGCCACGGCTCCATATACAATGGCACTGCGCCGAGTCACAGCACCTTCACAGCACCGCAACATACACATACACCAACTACAATAGAAAACATTAGTCAGATATCAATAAAACTGTTGAAAGTTCTATGGACATTTGATGTGATTGAAATAAAGGAATCATATCACGGCTCATTACTTACAAAAAAACAAATTATAGTAGTGTGGGAGCACTAATATTTTTAGATAGAAAAGAAAGAAAAATCTGGCAACTGGAAGGAAAAAGCTAACAGAGAAAGTAAACAAGGTATCTCTTCAGTCACCTTGAGAAATCAAGTATTAATGTGGAAGTATTAATTTACAAATGGCTAAGATGAAAACTGGCAAACTTGACACATGGGTTCAGCGAAATATATTTTAAAGCAAACAAACAAAAAACAAGTCTAGGCTACTTCTTGCATTAATAATTGAAGACAAAAAGTCGATAAAATATAAACATATGTTATAATGCTTAAGTTCTGAGGGGGACTTTTACAAACAGATGATGAGTCATCTAATTAAAGCCAGATAAAGGTTCCAGAGAGATATACTATACTGTGGGAATTTATAGAGGACAAGCATACCAAGGATTATGCAAAGAACAGAAATATCTAAAGGAGAATGCAAATATCATTATAAAAGCAATATAGTTCAATACAAGAATAGAAGGGATATTATTGCACTTTGCACAGTAGAGAAAGATGAGCAGTTATTAACATGGGTCAACTTCTGCAGAAGATCTGCTGCTGAGAAAATGAAGTATGTCTGTTGTTTGCTTATATTCTCATTGAAATTCAAGGCAAAATTATAAGTTGACTGTAATGTTGGAGATTTGAAAAAAAAGTAGAGAAGAAATAAAATCCCATCGAAAGAGATTAGAAGAGATAGCTGATGTGACAAAGTAGAAGTATGACAAATACTCTGTCCTAGATTTGCAATCACCATTTTCTTTTTCTTTTTCGACATGTCCAATTTATTCAACGTGGAGTTCTATATTCTGCTTAAAATCAGCTCTTGGGAGAAAATCTGGGGTGGGTTTTATGTCCATAATTTTATTTTCCTGAGCTTTGGTTCATCAATTCTGGAAAAGTGGCATTTTGCAAATTAATGTGCTACTTTCGGTAACATAGTTGCAATACTGTTCCTGATTTTGATGTATTCCATTAGTACACTTCCTGAGAAGTGCCAGGACCTCATCACTGTCCTTATACGGCTTCTCCTATTGAAAGAGAATAATAAATACATTTAAGAGTGTATGCTTTATTTACTTTCACATGTTCAATTTTGGCATGGCAATGTTAGGAAAAAAGATCAAGACATGTTGTTGGTATAATGATTAAAAACATAAATCTAAAAATTAAATTAAATTTAAAATTTGGACTTGGCAGGAATGGAAAATGACTTTGATATTCTTTACTTGTGAAAAACTGTTCGGAGGTGAGGCAGGAGAGTACAACAGATAGGGCACTGCCTTGCATCCAATGGACCCATGTTCAATTCTGACACCCTCACACAGCCAGAAGTAAGCCCTGAGCACTGCTGGGAGTGTTCCCACCCTAACTCATCATTTTTTGAAGCATGGTCTACAGTGATTTACTATACTATTAATGACAGTTTCATACATGCAAAATTCCAATGTCACACACTCTGTCAGTGTGTCTCAAACCTACCTCCTGACTTTCAATATTCTAACGTATTGTGACTGGTCACTTATTAATAATCACATACCTCTGGCATCCGAGAGTTAGTACAGTGGGTAAGGTGTTTGTCTTGCATGCATCAAACCTGGGTTTGATTCCTGGTCTGCCATTAGGTCTCTGAGCACTGTCTGGAGTGAATTCTGACTCTGGGGAGTCAGAAGTAATCCCCAGAGTGGCCCAAAATTTAAACAAAAACTCATACCTCAATTGAAAACGAACTAAATTCTGACCTAAAATTTAAAAAAAAAATTGGGGGAAATATCTATATCATATAAAAAAAGTACTTAAAATAAGGCTTAGGTGAAAATATGTTGCAGATGAAGCCCCACAGAACCAGGTAAAGCAGAACTTTGTGACCTTGGACTCCAGGATCAAAGGGACCTGGAAGCAGAGATCCTCTGCCTGCTTCCCCCAATATCTGGCGCCCCAGGGATCACACCCAGATGATCCACCCTACCAGTGCCAAATAAATACCTCACTGGTGACCTCCACTAACTCCACTATCCAGCCACTGTCACGCTCCAGACCGCTTTCAAGACACATCAAAAGACTCTTAATACCCACTTTCCGTAGTCACCACATCATATTTGATGGAGTTGAAACATGGTGTGAACCATGGGAACACCTGTAGAGGCCGCCCTAAAACCCTCCATCCCTCTCAGAGAGCCCGGAAAACTACCCAGAGTATCCCACCCACACGGCAGAGCCTGGCAAGCTACCCATGGCATATTCGATATGCCAAAAACAGTAACAACAGTAGGCCTTGTTCCCCTGACACTGGAAGAGGCTCCAATATGGCAGCATTAAGAATGAGCAAGGAGAGGCTGATAAAATCTCAGATGAATTTGACTGCCGAAATGAAGGACTAAAATGACTGTCTGTACTTTCAATGCATGTATGCTGCCATCGGATGCATTCATCGAGGACCTGATGGTGCAAGCACAGAAGATCAAGTATGACAACATTGGTCTGACCGAAACAAGAAGGCATCAATCACATCACGCCTTTTTCGACACTGGAGAATAACTGTTCCTCGGACCTGCGAAAATAGAGGCGTCCATGGTGCTGTGTCCTTGTCAACACGAACTTGGCCACGCGCACTGATTCACTCGAATGCCTAACAACCCGAATCAGACAATTGCAGTGGAATAGATGTGCTCACTGCCAGCAGTTTCTATCTTCGTCATCTACATACCAATATCCAACTACGATGAAGAAGAAATTGAGAGGTACTACGTGGAGTGGGAGAAGTTCTATAAAGAAGACCACACCTTCTACAAAATCATTGTCGCTGATTTTAATGCCAAGATAGGACTGAGAAGGTCGCCTGAAGAACTCCACATCGGGACACATGGCCTAGAATGGAACAGGATGAAAGACTGTCTGAGTTCATCATGTCGACTAAGACCATTCATGGTTTCTCAAAGTTCCAGAAGGCCGAATCCAAACACTGGACATGGGAGTCTCCCGGTGGACAGTTCCACAATAAAATTGATAAGATTATATTCAATTGAAGGTTTTTCCTGACTGATGTCACTGTTGTCCCAAAATTCCAAACAGGATCAAACCACCGTCTCCTTCATGCAAAATTCTACTTCAGAGAGCGAGGAGAATGGTCTGCAAAGTTTAAGTTTAAGAAGGGAACTCCCAGAATGACCACCAACTAGGAGCTCTTTGGCACTATTGCAGCAATGTGGGAAGATGATGTTGTTGACAACATTGATGAGGAATAAGATCAACTGGTTCAGCACCTCCATGACTGCACAAGGAATACCAAGAGTGGGAAAGTCACAAACAGACACCTGTCTTCGGAAACTCTCGAGCTCATACACCAATGTGGTTTGGCGTGATTCTCAAGCAATCACAAGCTAATATCTGAGCTCAAAACACTTTGCAGAGAAGTGATAAAGGAAGACCTCTAAAAGAGATCAGCAATGTTGGCTGATGTGGCAGAAGCTGGAAAAAGTATTCACAACACTTGCCTGTCCTTCACCAACTATAAGACCAAGATGACTGCCCTCTGAAGTCTTTATGGATCTATTACATGTTCCAGAAGGACAATGGAGAGGATTATTCATGAATTCTGCTTGGGTCTCTTCAACAGCCACGTCCACCTGCCCACAAACCAAATTCCACAGGATGAATATGTCGTTCCCAACATTCTCCCTTCTGAAATCCAACACGCCATTTCATCATTAAAGATGCTTACAGCACCCAGTCCAGACAAGGTCAGACCCAAACACCTGAAAAATCTGGCACCAGTACTCACCAATACACTGGCCCTGCTCTTCACATGCTACCTGTCCAAGTGCAAGGTTCCATCCCAATGGAAAACTAGCAGGACGATTCTGTTGTACAAGAAGGGAGACATCCACGACATTGGCAACTATCGACCAATCTGCCTGTTGTCTGTCATCTACAAGTTGTTTACTCAGATCATCCTGAATATGATAGGCAGAACATTAGAGGAAGGAAAACCATGCGAGCAAGCTGGGTTTCGAAAAGGATTCAGCACGATCGACCATATCCACATGATGACCAAGCTCATTGAAGTTTTGCAAGAGTTCAAGATGCTGAACTTGAACTTTGATTTTGTTGAGGCTGAAGCCGTCATCGAAGCCCTAGCCAAACAGCAGGTTATTACTCTTTACATCAGGATCCCCTGCAAACTGTATTATGGATTCACCACCAGGATCTCACCATTCTACAAGGAAGTGATCATCCACGTAAAGTGAGGGGATCGGCAGGGTGATACCATTTCACTGAAACTCTTCAGTGCCACCATTGACAATGTCATGCAATGACTGGAATGTTTAGGTATGGGAGTGAAGATAGACAGTTGGCAATTATACCACCTCTGCTTCACTGATAACATGTTCTAATAATACCAAACATTAGCCAAGTGGCACAAATGCTGGCTGACTTTGACGGTTAATGTGGAAAGATGGGACTGCAGCTGAAACTCACGAAGACAATACTCATGAAAAATGAACTAGTCCCTGACGTTCCATTTGCTCTCAGTGGAACAAACATCTCCGAATGCAGCAGCTATATGTACCTGGGTTTAGAACTCAACATGAGGAATGACTTGGCACCAGAACTGTGCAGGAGGAAGAGAGCAGCATGGAATGCCTTCAAGAGCGTCAAAGAAGTGGTTAAGAGGACAAAGAACCTCTCGCTCCCAGCACATCTTTTCGACTCCACCGTTCTTCTTGTACTGATATATGCCTCAGAGACATGGGTCCTACAAGAACAGGATGAGAACACTATTTGTGTATCCCAAAGATGAATCAAAAGAGCTATGCTTGGAATATCACATATCACTCAAGTGAAAGAAGGAATCCGGAGATCTGACCTTCGTAGACTATCAAGAATTAGGGATGCTGTCTCGTTTGCCATGGCATCAAAAATCAGATGGGCCCGACATGTAAAGACATTTAGACACAATCACTGGATTAGAGCTGTTACCGCCTGGATTCCATGGGATGCCAATAGAACACGTGGCCACCCTATAAGATGACCAGACTTCTTTGTCAAAACCCTGAATGAACGATTTGGCACTCTTTGTGTTCCTGGAGCGAGCAGATGCCATAGCACATGACAGCAGGAATGGAGATGTTACTGCTGCCTGCTCGAGCAAATCTAAGGTTAATGAGATAACAAGTGATGCAAGTAATTTTGCAGGTGATTTACTCTAATATTATCCTTGACCTTTAGACAATTAAGCTTAATAATATAACTTTTAATATTAAAATTTGTAGACAATTGACCCAAAAGTCAACACTTTTGAATATTTATACACTTCAATTTCACGTTTCCAAAACAACTGTTAAACAATGTTAATCATTATTAACTGCATTATATCATAAAAATGTTCCAAGGACAATGATGCTGACACATAGTTAAGAAAACATTGTTCCAAATTTTATATGTTCACATGAATCACACCATATGAACCATTTTACTTTCCAGGTTCGCAGATATATAGTGCAGTGGGTAAGGTGCTTGCCTTGCTCTCAGTCAACTAAGGTAAGCTCTGGTGGGTGATGCTCCACCCCAAAAAAGAAAATATAGAAGTAAAAATTGAAACTGCCACTAACTACATACTCTTTTGGGTAGTAAGATATATAGTTAGAAAGACTAAATTTAGAAGTAGAATACATATCATTATTAATTATAGCTTATTACAATAATAGGACATTTTCACACACATCATGATCATTTGCACAGCTGGCAGAGTAAATCTTCCAATTGAATTGTAACTGAAAACTTACTAATATTAATATTCAGAGGTAATCAGTGTGCGAGTACACAGTATCAGGCCTCTGCCAAACTGTCAGTGTATGGAACTGCCTCGTGGCAAAACCAGTATTAATAGTTGAGAACTCTTATTGCCTGGGGGCTCTCTTCATTTGCTAAGACATGATAATCAGCTATGCCAGACTGAAGCTGTCCCTTCGCCAACTCATGAATACATTATTCAAATGAGTATCCTAAACACAGAGAAGCTGCGTCTTGTCTTCAGAGCCGTCTGTCAAGACCTGGTAGCTGACTTGTTGGAAGAGTGAAAGTAACACAGAAGATTTATAGAAAATGTACCAAATTAATAACCAATGGGTCACTTTTAATCCTCTACGGTCTTCATAAGGAAAGAAGCTCCCTCCAGAATACAGTTTAAACCTAAACCATTTATAGGTGATAGATAGTTTGCTGAGTGCTCAAAATGTCAAGCGTAAGAAAAATCTACTGTCCTGCAATAACAAAATGGTAGCAGAAATAAAAATTATCTATTTTGTAATTATTTCACATGATAAATATGTTTCTGATAGGTAATATCTAATATGTATAGGGAAAATGCATATCGTGTTTTATTATGTTTTATACATTATATTTCATAAGTCCAAGCAAATAAGGATCTAATTTCTTAATGTTATACAATTCTGTATCACTGTATCACATGTCATCCCATTGTTTGTCGATTTACTCAAGCGGGCACCAGTAACATCTCTATTACACTCAGCCCTGAGATGTTAGTAGCCTCTCCTTACTCGTCTTTCCCAATGACTAGTGGCTCTTTCAGGGTCAGGGGAAAGAGACCTATCGGTACTGTTTTTGACATATTGAATACGCCATGGGTAGCTTGCCAGGCTCCACCCTGTAGGCAGGATACTCTTGATAGCTTGCTGGGCTCTCTGAGAGGTACGTATGTATCTTTTACTGTATTTGGGATATGAATAAGCCATGGGGAGCTTTCCAGGCTCTACTGTGCAGGTTCTACTGTGCAAGACTCTTGGTAGCTTGTAGGTTCTCCAAGAGGGAGAACTAGGCTATTAGATGTCACACGGCCGCAACGCGTCAATAGCAATTCAGTACCAATACTAAAATATAAATGAATACATTTTACTTATTATTTCAGAATTTAAATAACTTTAAACTCTCAAGCTAATCTATACCTCACATTTTTTAAGTATAATGAAGGTAAACTAACATACATTCTCTAGCATTTAATCCCTCATCCTCTTACAAGGCTTAAACTTCAATTCATGCTACAGAAAAAAAATTCTAGCAGATTTCTAAAAGAAATATGTTTAATAAAATATATAATATCAATTCTTAGTTTATTATTAATTTTAAGAACAGTATTATTAATTACTCTAATAAACAAAACATTCCTTTTAAAGAAGTTTCTGCAAATTAAAATAGACCTCAAAAATACTAAAAGAAAATATGAATATGTATATCTTCAATTTTAAAGTAGTATGCTCACTTTAGAATTATTTGGTTTGGGGATCACACCCAGCAGTGCTCAGGATTTACTCCTGTCTGTGCTCAGAGAGTCCGTTTAGAAGGGCTTGGGGACCATTTGCAGTGCTGAGGATCAAACCCTGAGCAGTTGCAAGCAATGCAAGCCCTTGACCTGCTGTGCTGTTTTTCTGGCCCAATATGTTCACTTTATACCTCATTAATGACATGTTCCACATGGTCAAATTTGCATTGCAATTATAAGTAAACCTCAAAATTCCAACTACCTTCTCTATTTCATTCACTCAGATAATCCTTAGCAGAGAGTATAATCTATTTCATACTTTGCAGCTTCTCTACCTGACAGCAACAGCTGGGTAATCATTCATAACTATCTTTAGTGAGGAGTAAGTCCCTGGCCAAGTCAATAATTATAGAATCAAATGGAACATCAATATCTATCCAAGATTTAATCTGGCAGTATAGTTTTGTGAAAAATAAATCTATCATATGCTACTGTTGTAAACCTGATTTATTATCTACTGTTTTTATTCAAGTAAATGTTAAATTATAATTTTCCCATTAATGTGTTAATGGGTTTAAAAATCGAATTTTGATAACTCCATAACTTCAAGATACCTATTGTATTTCTCAGTTTCTTATTGTTATTACCTATAAAATTGGTGCTGCAGTTCCATTTTACTTCTGCAAATTTCCATTAATTTGATTTATTTGAAGTTGAATATGTTTATGCTTTCATTTTTCTCAAATTTTAATTAATAAAAATAGAGGTTTTGAAGGAAAATCTTCGTATTTTAAAAATAATGAATATGCTTCACTTTATATTCTGTATAACCAGAAAAATGATGTTCATGTGGCTTAATTCCAAAAATTCTAATGCTCTTTCTTGCTTGTACTATAATTGTTGCTAATTGTCCCAAAGTGTAGACTTCTGGAGGAAATTCAGAACTGTAAACCACTTTAGATATATTCACATTAAATTAATGACTAGCCTGCTCCCAGTTGAATAGGTATTTCATATTAATGCAGTTTTCTACCAATCCTTGTATTTTACTGTTAGTTACTCTGAATTTCAGGGCAGAGACCATGAGATGTTTAACTAGACCCCAAGAGTAATCTCTTACAGAGCATTCTGCTGTCTAAAATTAAAAAAGGAGAAATAGAACATATATTCATAAATTTCATTCTAGTTATTAAGTCAATTTTTAAAGGTCAAATAACATGCAAATTTCCAGAGTAAAATAGTATCAGATTTTCTATATATACCTTATTAAAATATACGTGCATTTCTGTAAGAAAAAAAACTCCAGTAAGTCTAATAGAAGACTAAAATAGATAAAATAGGTAAAATAAAATAATAAAATAGATAAAATAAAATAATAGATATTGAGTAACATTTTTAATAGTTTTTATGAGAAATCATGAAAATGCTGGCAAGGGAAAATAACAATTGTAGCAAACAATGCTAACTTTCAAAGTAGCTACAGTAAATATCCCATTGAAGAATATGAAAGACAAGGGTGGATTTCTTATTGTCCCCAAACTTGAGCTTCCTGGATTAGTTGCTGAATGTTTCTAATTTTCCCTTACCGATCTACTGCTATGCTGTCAAAAACGTCTTGCAGTATTTTTTGTTTTCTTGTGTAGGGATAACATCTAATCCCATCAATACAGTTTTTAGATTTCATAATGAATAAGTACTATGGCACTTTGGCTTGATCCATTTCGATGTAGGGTACCTCAGACCTTGCCCTGGTCCATCCAGTCCCTTGTTGGGACCCTGCTTTTGGGGGTTCTAGAAAGTAAGGGCAACTGAAGTTTAAGTCCAGAGAACAGATGCCCATGAGTGAAAATCATTCAGAGTCAACTAACTTCCAAGTTACGAAAGCATATCCTTAACTGTCTTCTTGTGCCCATACAGAAAGGACATTGCTCTGAATTACTATGCAAAGGACTTTAAGGAGAGAAGAAAAGTAATATTTACAAGTTAACAGAGTCTGAGTAGGAGATAAAGGTAATTGACCAGTTGGGGAAGCAGAGCACAAAGAAAGAAGTTACAAGTAAATACTGAGGAATGGGAGCACTGTGATGGGAGTAACCCAGTAAACCTAGGCAAAGCAGAAAGGATAAACCAATGTTATCCTACACATATTATCACACCTGTCTATCTTCCCAGCCCCAGTGCACAATATCCTATTATTATGAACTCACATCACAATTAGGAATCATTTTTAAGTGAATGTGTTAAAAGAAGCCCTATAAGAAACATTTTTCCTCAGCTTTGAAGTGTATGTCTTATGTTATACTTTACATAGAATTTGGTGATTTCACTTGAAGTATTTTTCTAGTGTTTTGTTGAGCTAAGTGGTGCCAACGCACATTTTAAACAATTGTAGTTGGGGTCAGAGTTTTAATACAGAAAGTAGGATGCGTATAGCTGACTCAGGTCCTATCGGCACCCCGGATATTCCTCTGAACCCTGCCAGGAGTAATTACTGAGCCAGGAATAATCCCTGAGCACTATTGGGTATTATCTCCCCATCAACACCACCAAAAAACAAAAAGCAAACAATCAAAATAAAAAACAGAAAAAACACTGTTATTAATTTTTGAAATTATGTGAAAGAATTTTATTTGACATATAGTGTAAAATTTTTATTTATTACATAGATTTTAACAAAATTATCAGTGCCTTTGTTGAAGAGTTTGAATAAATGAGAAGATAGTTGACTAAACAATGTATATAGGTAAATTTAGTGTCGCTAATAGTTTATTTCTAGAACTCGGTATGGTTATAAGACAAATAATAAAGAAAGTCAAATAAAATGAAGGTATGAAGTGCTGGTACAGTGGGTAGGATATTTGCTTTACACACAGCTGACTGGGTTCAAGCCCCAACATCACATATGGGCTCCTGAGGGTGGAGAGAGTGTGGATATGTACATATATATGTATGCATATATATATGTAATAAATTAAATGAGAAATATACTTGAAATATTCACAACATATTATAGCACTTATTTAAATTTCATGAACACAACACAACTTATATTTCACAAACTCAAGTATTTATAAAATTTTGATTTTATGTGCAATTACTTAATAATGTCTATATTAATGAACATTTTGAGGAAAATTTTATTAAATACTTGAAATCAGAAAAACTAAACTAAAAGAGTTTAGTCATTCCTTTTTTCATATTTTTGATTCCTTTGATTTTAACTGTAGATCAAAATAATTTTTCTGAACCTACAAATATCTCAAGTATGCTAGTTATAACACATTTTAAAATAGTGCCTGTCTTGGCAATATTTCAATATTTCTACCCACAAGGCAATTAACAAAAAACATACATACTTGATAAAAAGTAGTATATATCTTATAAAATAAATAAAGGTGCTAATGAACTATTACTAAGAAAAGGTCATTTAAAATCAAAGTATAAATTCATTATTTTTATAAAATTTTTACAAAGTTACTAAATTGATTGTTCCTCAAGATTTGGGGACACTGAATATACTGTATAATTGATATATTTAATCATAATGATGGTCCATATTAAGGAGCTGACTAATTCACATTTCTCTATATAAATTTTCCTTCTGCTTCTTATTTCATTCATGTAAATGTCTTCTACTATTCCTTGTCCTCTTATGACTTCTTTCTTCCTGTTTTTCTTCTACTTTTCTATTTCTATTCCATTTCTATCCTCTCTTTTATGTTCTCCTCTTCCACCCCATTTCCTCTTTTTAAAAACTAAAACCGTGAACATTTGAAAATATAATTAACTATTTTGTAGACAAAGGAAGAAAATTATCTAACAGAGAAGGTTAATGCTAAAAACTGTTGAAATATTTTTGCAACTCTGTTCATTAAAGTTATGAAAATTTATTTTTGCAATACAGTAGAGTTTCAAATGAAAGTGTTGTTCCAAAATAGTTTCAAATAAATTTTTACATAGTTTCTCTAGAACTTAAAATGATTATTGATTTGAACTAAGCATTATTCGAATGTGGAAAAGCTCATACCTGTTGAAGTGAGGCAGAGAGATGGAGATGGTAGAGAGCTCAGAATGTACGGAGCACCCACAGCATCCTATTAGAATAAAATGTATATACACAAAGAAGATGATGGATGCAAGTATAATAGATACCAGGAAAATAGATGTTTTGAGTGCTGAAACTAAACAGATCTGTTACAAAATAGATTTTTTATATGATTTTCAAATTTGGCTCAAAGTGGGGGAGCGCAGCCTTGGATTTGTGGGTCCTTTGGATTTGTGGGACTTGGTACCATGTGATCCCCTAAGCAGAGTAAGTGGCCATGGTAGGGGTTGCTAAGCACAACATTAAATGACTAACTCATCATTTAGAATAGTGAAGTTCTTATAAATGGAACAGTATAAATCTTACAGTTCGAGGGGCTGCAGCAATAGCACAGCAGGTAGGGCATTTGCCTTGCACATCGGCCACCCTGGATTCGATTCCCAGAATCCTATATGGTCCCCTGAGCACCGCCAGGGGTAATTCCTGAGTGCAGAGCCAGGACTGACCCTTGTGCATCTCAGGGTGTGACCCAAAAAGAAAAAAAAAGAAATCTTACAATTCCAAAAATGTTTCAGACAGACAGACAGCAGGAAGTCATCTTAAAGAATGAAAAAAAAAGCATATAACATTTTCATGGCTGGTGAAATTTAGCCTAGGAAGCCATATAAACTGAGCAAAATAATAAGTATTTTCTACTCTAATGCGTGAATGGAGAAAATAGAAAAACAGTGAGAAATCAATATTAAAATTATGCTCACAGGCAAGAAAATTGACTAGATAGTTGGAAAAAATGCATGTTAAACTATAAATATTTTAAATGTCTTGTTTCAAAACATATAATAATGAACACTTACAACTCGACAATGAAACTAATCCAATTAAAAATGGGCAAAATACCTGAATAGACCTTTGAACAAGAAAGTACACAGTAATAAATAAACATATGAAATAATGCTTACCTTTGAGCTTTAGAGACAGTATTGTCAGAAGTATGCAGCCAATCAGTGTTCATTACCAGCTTCCCTTATAGCTACCCCAAGCCCTGCCCTGTGTGATTGCTGGGTGCAGATCCAAAAGAAATCCTTGAACCCCACTGGGTGTGGTCCCAAACCAAACAAAGAGAAAGAATATTCAACATAGTTTGTCATTAGGATATTGCAAATTGAAACAAAAGGAAAATAATACTATATTCTGTTATTATTATTATTATTATTATTATTATTATTATTATCATTATCATCATCATTATTATCATTATTATTGAAATGCATTACCAGTTTCTGGCAGGAATAATGAGCAAGGGGAAACTTTTGTCCATTGCTCGTGAGAATGCAAAATGGTATACCACTTTGGAATATAAATGGTAGTTTCTTACAAACCTCAACATTCTTCACACTATGATCCTTGCTAAATACTTCTAGATATGTTCTCAAGTGATTTGAACTCTTTATGCCAACACTATTAAACTGCATACAAATATTTAAAGCAGCTTCTTCAGAATAACAAATAATTTAGAGAAACCAAGAAAGTCTTCAACATTAAAATGAAAAAAACAAAAACAAAATTGGCATATCCATATACTAGAATAATATTCAGCAATTAAACGGAATGAATTTCCAACCCAAGCCAAAACATGCCTAAATGTTAAATGCATACTGCAAGGTAAGGCAAGGCAATCTTAAAAGATGGTATCCTCTCTGATTATATTCATATAGCATGCTATAAAAAGCAAGGCTATTGTAACAGAAAATAGTTACCTGAGTCTTAGAGGGAAAGACATACAGAGAAAAGGATCAAAGAGAAGAGAGAAAGCTTGTTTATTGTACAACTGAATTAGTCTATATTATATTATAATTGTGACAACACTAGCACATAATAGTCATAAAATTTCACAGCACACAAAGTGAACCTTAGTGCATGCAAATTAAAAGAAAATAGGTTGTAAGTCAAGACAGAATGCAAAAAGACAACTAAAAAAATTAATTGAATTCATTATGTATAAAACCACCTCACTGAGTAGGATGGAAGAAAAAATTGCTGAGCTAAGGAACTCTGGAAATGCACAGAGATTGTGAAAGTTAAGGTGAGTCAAACTGCATGTATGTGCTCAAGATGGGTTGGTATTCTCATTTACAGTAATGGCATTGATGAAAAATTATACAATACTATACACTTACACTGAAATTGTACAATTAAGTGAATGGATGATAGATGATGAGAACCAGCTTTTTCACTATTAGAGAAGGAGTTCATATCAGTTAAAGAAAGGTCAAAATTAGTTTCTTATGACTAATATACAAATTGTTATCTTTAGTAGGTATTAAATGAGATGGTGTATCAGAATGAACCTTTGGGGTGTTGCAAAATTATATAAATTTATGGATGGTTGCTATGGGATATATACATATACATGACTAAGTTGTGCTTTATATATTTAAAATTTTATTTCCTGTTATAGTTAAGCTAAAGAAAATGTGTGTGAACACACACACACAGTTGCAGTGTGAAGAGCAAAGAAGCAAAGATATAGCCGAGGTGGTGATTAACTGGACAATATTTCTAAATATCAGAGTGTGGCCTAAAATATAAAAATGGTATAAAACACACTTACAGATTCAAGCAGCTCTAAAATATTAAAGAAGAAATTCACGCAGATTAGGAAAAACTGCTGAATATCAAATTATAAAGCTTTTTCTTTTAAAAAATTAAGGAGTTGAGTAGCAGTGATCAACGAAAGAGAGAAAAACACTTTTTTTTTTCCCCTATAGAGAAGGTGCCTATTCTATCTGGGGGAACAGAGAATCAGAAACAAAACAAAACAAAATAGTAGTTCAGGGGATACAGAAGTTTCCCTTGGCTCGGGAGACAGAGATTTGCAATCAGCCTGTACAGAAGGTGAGAACGTGAAAGAGAAAACAAGACTGAAGGTACAGAAAGCTTTAATTTTATACATTTTGTAGACACTTTTCTCTGAAGATGATTATTTCTTCCAGGTGTTCATTACTTAGAATGAAATCCCAAGCAGGAAAGAAAGTACCAAGCAGAATGCAGAATCTGGGAAGCTGAACATACAGGCCCAGGACCAACAAAATGGCAGGCTGATCTGAAAGCAGCTGGTGGAATCATGAAGCCTGGAAGCCAGCCCAGAGAGTCCGGGACTTTCCAAAACTTTTCTGTCATTGTCATAGCATTACTGGAACATTAATTTCTATATCCAGCTTGTCTGTGGGTAGCAAGCACCTTTACGTTGGTAGCCTTATTGGCACACCATCATTTTTGCATCCCATCAAGTACTCTCCAAGTCAGTTGTCTATCCCACTGTGCTGTAGAATTGTCTGGAGGGCGGAAGTGCTTCTTTCCCTTAACATTTATCTAGGAGGGTGATGTATGGGTCATGAGAAGACATAGACTTACCAGAGATTCAACCATAGTAGACATCTAAACACAATATATCAAAGACATAGTCATTCTCCATTTTCATCTAAATCAATAGTCGTTTATTATTTGGTGGGGGAATGAAGGGAGGGCACACCAGGCAGTGCTCGGTCACTACCAACCTGCTCTGAGTTCAGAGTCACAGAGGTACTTCCTTCAGTGTCTGGGGCCCAGGCAATATTAAGGACTGAACTGAAGTTGGTCACATGCACAGCAACTGTCTTCACCCGTGGTACAATTTCTGTGGACCTGGGGAATGCCATTTGTTTTCAAAATTTTAGCTCTCGAACACTATAGTTTCATTCGGCAGTGTCCCTATAAATAATAAAATTGAAAATCTTGCAGATGTTTATAAGTAATTTGAATTTATCTTGGTGAAATGAATGTTTAGGTGCTTGTTATTTTTTTTTTCCTATGGATCCCTCAACCATCTAATAGTCACCTATACATGTATGTATGAGCTGTAGACTGTCTTCTTAATCATATAATACATTTAAAATTAATTCTATTGAGGTATCTGTATACTATACTTTTGTGATTAACAATATGCTCAATTTTAGTGAAAATAGATATATAGATTTTTCCATAAAGTTAATTTTACATAGTCAATAAATATGTTAACACAATATTAAATTGAAAATATTAATTGCATTATTCATCTTAAGTTTAATGAAAGCATTTGTAATTGTTCAAAATTTGAATAATTATTTGGTACTGCTACATAGGATTCATATTCCATAGGCAAGTTATAAAAAATATCTCTACAAGAAGATTGCTACAGTCATAATCTTCAGACTGGAAAACTATGTTCATTCCATGACAAAAGAAATTCTGCAGGGTCCAGAAAGTTGGTACAGTAGGTAGGGCACTTGCTATACAGACGGCAGACCCAGATTCAAGCCCTGGCACTCTGTATGTCCCTGAGCCTGGCAGGAGTGATCCCCAGTTCAGAGCCAGAATTAAGCCCTGAATCCCACTGGATATGGCCCAAAACCCTCCTTCTCCCCAAAAGGAGATTTTACAGATTAAAATTATGTGTATGGGCAAAGACTTAGAAGGTTATCATGACTATTCCTGATGAGCCTAAATATTCACAAATCCTCAATGAGCCAATAATCCTTCCTACTTAGAAAGACCAGCAATAGTAGCATAAGACGGCATGCTCACTATAGCTGACTGAGGGGATGGTAGAAAGGGTCACAGGACACAGGGCACAGGTGACATCTAGAAACTAGGAAGGGAAAAAAAAAAACTCACTATAGCTCCAGGAAGGACCAAAACACTTACGATAGACTGACTTTAGTTAAGTGAGATGCTCACCAGACTTCTGACCACAAAACTTGAATATGCATTTTTATTGTTTAAAGCCAGCATATGGTACTTTTTTTTTCTTTTTTGCAGTTTTTCCCTCTGCAGTGTCAGGAAGAGTTCTGGATTCAATCTAATAACAGTTACCTGCGAGCCAAAGTCTTTGAAATTGAATATGATGAGTGTCAGCTGTGTCATCTTGTGCTTAGAAAGAGCCCAAGAGCTCTTTCTAAGGATGAAAGATGCCCCTAAAAGTCAAAGGAAAAATCTCCTGGATATTACCTGGATCTCAAAACTCCCATTGGAACAGCTTAATGAAAGGATAAGAAACCCCGGGGAGGGGCAGTTCTTGCAGGTGGACCACATTCAGCCAGGGTTCGGTGGAGGAGGGCAGACTCTCTGCACCACCTGCCAAACAAGCCATGGAAAGAAGCCGAATGAGAAGGCTAACACCAAATCATGGATCAGACACCACACGGTTTTGGGTAAAGAAGTGAACCATAAAAATTCTGGGGACAGGAGATGTGGTTCAATGGTGAGGTTCATGTGTTACATCCTGGAGACCTTGGTTCAGTCCCCAGCACCACAGAAATAATTTATTAAAAAGAAGACAAATGGTGTATATGCAGAAAATTTAATATAGATTTTTTTGATCTGTCCAACATAGGGTAAAAGTTTTGAAATAAAAGTCAAAGATTTTTGCTTCCCTCTCATATTAAATGCCTTATGTGTTGTAGAGTTTCTGTAAACACCAGACAGATACTGAGATGCAAAACTAAATATTTCTGTGATTGTGCTGGTTTCATACAAATTCCTAGTCATGTTTCAGAGAGATTTTGTTGGGCATTCCTCTTTCCCTCGACCCAATGTGATCATGGTTTGTGTTTAGATTAAATATAAAGGTTATATTTTTAAATTACACTCAATGGCCACTCTCCACATGCTCGGATGAACCTCACCCATCAAGGAACCGGCAGAGGAACCCAGATATGTGAGACCCGTGGCTGAGAACTCCAAGCTTGCTCGGATTTAGACTGGGCCTCCTCCATCTAGATCCCCAGTTTTCCAGTAGCTTGCAGTCACACCCACAAACTCCCCCTGGCACCATGTAATCTCATCAACGGCCAAGATCCAGAAACTATAAAACAACACTTCTGGAAGAGAGCAATGCAGGATCTCACATGGCAGATCTTGACAAGCTACCCATGGCATATTTGATATGCCAAAAACAGTAACAATAATGGGCCTCATTCTACTGACCCTGAACGTGACAGGGACTAATGGATAAGTTACTGGCACCCACTAGAGCAAATTGATGAATAATGGGACGACAGTGATACAGTGATATGGTAATTTATTACAGAAACTTTTAAAAATTATATTTTACATACTTTACCAAGTACATATGTATATATATATATGCATAGTTGTCTGCACATAAATGCATATGTAGCTTATACATGTTGAAATCTTGAGTCCTTATCTGTCTAAAATTTTAGTAACAAATTCATGGCTGATCTACCATAGAATCCAAAGAACTGAATTTTACATTTAACAAATAGTCCAAGTATTAGCAGAATAAATGTGATGTGTTTTTACTACTGTTTGTGATTTTGTGATGTTCCATTCATGAACTACATGGACTCTACATGATTTAAGTTGAAAAGAAATCTGTAATATACACTGGAACATGAACATTGTAGAATGTTTTGGAAAAAATGTTCAAAGTAATTTAGGATGCCGTGGTAAAAGGCAAGTGTGAACAGATGGCTGATAGTGAATCATCATCAATCTTGGTTACTTAGACTGAAATAAACTAAAATAAAGAAGGAGTAATTCATCAAAATAGAGGATTATTCATTTAAATCACTGCAATACCCTCAATCTGATTTTTCTATTCAAAAGTAGGCTACTGTGTCCAAACTGGAGGCTATCAACATGCAAGCAATTGGTCTTCGAACTTCAGTAGATAAAAAGCTTAGTCAGACTAATTCAGGCAGCTCTACCATGCCAATGTTAAAATGCATGCCTGAGTCAGCACTCAAACTGATGCATGCAGCCAACTATATTTGCTATAAAATATTATGCAATTTTATTTTAAAATTAAGCCTATAAAAAGAATGAGAAACAGACAATATTTAAATATTTAAATTAACAGATGCATATGCATATATGCATGTGAATATGATTGGGAGGGGACATATCCAGCTGTGCTCATGGCTTTTTCCTAGCTCTGTGTTTGGGAGTCACTCCTGGCAGGACACAGGGGACAGTCCCATGGATTGCTAAGGACCAAACCTGGGTCAGCCGCACGCAAAGTAAGCACCTTCCCCACTGGGAAATCTCTCCATCATTGTAAATATAATAGTTTATTTACATATGCTCTTTTGTTTAAAGAAGATCCTCCCAAGGGGTGGGAGGTACTGAGTAAAATTTATTTCTCTAAAGGGCCCAGTAAGTTTGAGAACCTCTACTTTAAATGGATATTCAAGTTTCTAAAATTACATGTGCTAATTTTAAAAAGTCAAGATTTACATTAGCAACATTCTTAATTGCTAGGTTTCAAATGCAAGGGATTATTCCATTTATAAATTATTTCTGATGTTTAATGAAATGGCATATTTATCTTGATTGGGATACAAATTATAACAGAAACGAACACCTTTATATGAAAGATGATTAATGAGGGTTTAACTAATTATATGTAATTTGCTAGTTTGTAAAAGAATCGTAAATTATTAAGACAGTTTTCTTTTATTAGAAATATACATCTTTCCTGGCAGGTGCTTGTAGTGACAGTATCAATAATCTTAGAAGAGATATTATGTAGTCACAAATAAGTTTTTATACTTTATATTACAGACATATTATTAAAAGTATTTTAAGATTTATTAAAAGTATACTTAAGAATCCTGAGAGATAGTATAGCAGTCGGGCATTTGTATTACTAAGACATCTCCAATTTTCATTTGAAAAGTTTTTTGTCTGAGCTACCTTTATTATCTTAAATTATATGTATTTACAGGTTTCTTTTTATTTTATCCATATGTTTTCAAAATTATTTTAGGAGTCACTCTACCATTCTACCCGTAGTGGTCACTGGAGGTCAGGGTCACTCCAGGCAGTGACCAAACAGCAACTGGTACTACTAGCAGAATATGAATAAAGTGCAATTTATTCCCATAATGTCCAAGGTGGGGAAGAATTCATAGGGGAAAGGAATTGATATTGGGATGTTTTTATTGTTGTTATTTTGGGAGTAGCATTCAGAAACGCATATACATAGAAATATACATATATTTATAAAATTTATTTAAAATATATTATAATATATGTTTATTTAACTATAGCACAGCGGGTAGGGTGTTTGCCTTGCACGTAACCGACCTGGCTTCGATTCCTCCACCCCTCTCGGAGAGCCCGGCAAGCTACAGAGTATCTTGCCTGCACGGCAGAGCCTGGCAAGCTACCCGTGACTTATTCGATATGCCAAAACAGTAACAAGTCTCACAATGGAGATGTTACTGGAGCCTGTTCGAGCAAATTGATGAGCAATGGGATGGCGTGATACAGTGATATATTCCTATGTAAGGAGAGTTATTTTTATATAGAGATATATATTACCCTATAAAAATATTCATTCGTAAAATTACATAGTAAAATATATATCAATAAGATCATGTTTTCTAAATCATTTCATTTGTTCTAGAAAATGCAGCTTTTGTTTTTAAAGAAGCTCAAGAAACCAAACATTTGAACATCGATGTTGCGTGTTGGAGGGCACAACTTCGCTGGCGCACAATCCAGATTGTTAGTTTCCCTGGATTCAAAGTGAGCCAGAGCAAGGGAGAGGGCCAGGTGAAGCTGAACAGGGACGGACACAGAAGATGGGGGCAGCAGGAGCACTGTGAGGAGGAGTACGTATTCTAAAGGCCAGGGACATCTGGAGCAGGAAACAGGATGGCGGGAAGGTCTTGCGGCGAACTGGTTCCACCTGCCCCGCTCTTGGATTCCCTTAGACCAGCAGGTCCTGGTGGTCAGAGCTTGGGCCAGAATGGAATGCAGCCAGCTGTGCAGCCAGGTGTGTGGTCAGGCGTACAGCCAGGTGTATGTGTCAGATGCAACCCCGGTATGCAGCCCAGTATGTAGGTCAGGTGCAACCCAGGTGTGCAGCCAGGTGTGGAGGTCAAGTGTGCAGCAAGGTGCGTGGTCTGCTGCAGCTAGGTGTGTATCCAGGTGTGCAGCCAGGTGTGAGGCCAGGTGTTTAGCCCAGGTGGTTGCAGGCCAGGTGGTCTCATCCTGGTGGTTGCAAAGGCATCCTCCAAGCTGCATCTCTCTGAAGCAGTTCCCACTGGAAACTGGGGTGGAACATTTGTCGAAGCAGCCAGAGTGGGGGCTGGGGTGAAGCTCTGCTCTAGGGCGTCAGCATCCCGTCCGTCTGGAATCAACTGCCCCAGCCAACTGCTCTTCCATTCTCCTCCTTCTCTTTGTGATTGTTTTCATTTTTGTTTGTTTGTTGTAGGGTCTTTGTGGTTGTTTTTATTTTTGTTTGTTTGTTGCATGCGTAGCAGTGACTGTTCTTGCTGGTCTGCCTTTGAGGGTCATTCTCCCCTTGCTCGGGGCTGTGTGATGCCAGGCCCCAGTTTCCGTGTGCCGGGCTCTCCTCGACTGTGCTGTCTTAAGCAGATGTCTGAGTTTCAAATTCGATGAGCTAGAAATTAAAGAAATGGCCCGGAGCTGTTTCTCGGGTGGAAGGCGTAGAATAGCTCTCCTGGGGTTCTCAACCAGGAGTTTAGTAGCCCACTGAATCATATCAATGAATTTCCAAACATGGGAATCGTACAATGCTGGAAGCATCTGCGAGTGACTTATTACATGTTTTAGAAGCAACAACATTTTTGAAAATATAGATTCCGATTTAACAATTTTCTTAGTAGCCTGGAAAAGCATTTATTTTGTTTTCATCTATACCCAAGAGGATTTACCCTGCATGATTGATGATTATAAACAGCTTAAAAAGAAACATATGTAAACATACTCACAGATTTCTAACCCTTTGAAAAAAAAGTTAGTATTGTTTTTGCTTTCATTCTGTTCTTTGTTTTGTTTTGGTTTTCCCTACGCCCAGCGGTGTTGAGGGCAAACTCCTAGCTCTGTGTTCAGGATTCACTCCTGGCACTTCTCAGAGTACCATATGGGGTTCCCGGGATGAACCGAGGTTGATCATGTACAAGGCAAGTGCTACTTTTTGTATTTCTCTCCATTCCCAAATGCTGGTGTTTCAAGGCAATTAATAACCTGTCTATTTAATTGTACTTGTCAACATACACTAGTTATTACTGCAAACATACGTTATGAGAAAATATCAGAACACACACATATGTATTCATAAATTTTGTAAACTTTATGTATTCATAAACTTTGTAAGTAGACATGAAGGCCAAGACCTATATCAAATCATTCAGAAACCAAGCATAGATTTATAAATCTAAATATTGATTTCAAGTTTAAACCTAGAGGGTCAGTTTGAAACAGTTTTGAAGTTTATGGCCCATTTGCAAAAACAAAAACAAAACATGAATGCATGTTCATTGAGGCAGAAGGCACATGATGGGGAAATTGTGGAAAGGGACAAACAAAACAGCAATCTGTGAATGGGTAAAAGAAGCACTGAGTTCCAAGGGTAGAATGAGACCCAGAGTTTAGCCAACTGCAAAAAAATAGTATTGCATGTTGAGTACATAAATGAATAGATAATAAGCATCATAGAGAAAAAGAGCAGAAAAGAGGTTCAAAAGCAGTCTCCTTTGGAAGAGGAAAAGCATTGTAGCTAGAGTTCTACTCACTGAATTTCACAACTGTAAAAAGGAAAAGATATTCTTACTCAAGTGTCGTGGTACAATAAATTCTAGTATCACTGTATCACTGTATCCCTGTCATCCCGTTGATCATCGATTTGCTTGAGCGGGCCCAGTGACGTCTCCATTTGTCCTAGCATTTTTTCCCCCCTAGAAAGGGAAATACTCCCGGGAAGTGTTCAGGGGAGCCAGAAGACACATCCTGTGATTCTCAGCCAACCTAGGCCAGGGGGTTCAAATAAGGACCCAGCCAAAGAAATGAACAGAAACTTTTCCAAGAAAGAGATACGAATGGCTAAAAGGTACATGAAAAAATGTTCTGCATCACTAATCATCAGGGAGATGCAGATGAAAACTACCATGAGATACCACCTCACACCACAGAGACTGGCACACATCCAAAAGAACAAAAGCAACTGCTGTTGGAGAGGATGTGGAGAGATTGGGACCCTTCTACACTGCTGGTGGGAATGTCGACTGGTCCAGCCCTTTTGGAAAACAATATGGACACTTCTCAAAAAATTAGAAATTGAGCTTCCACTTGATTCAGTAATACCACTTCTGGGGATATATCCTGGAGAAGCTAAAAAGTACAGTTGAAATGACATCTGCACTTATATGTTCATTGCAGCACTGTTTACAATAGCCAGAATCTGGAAAAAAAAACAAGTGCCCAAGAACAGATGATTGGTTAAAAAACCTTTGGTACATCTATACAATGGAATACTATGCAGCTGTTAGAAAAAATGAAGTCATGAACTTTGCATATAAGTGGATCAACATGGAAAGTATCATGCTAAGTGAAATGAGTCAGAAAGAGAGGGACAGACATAGAAAGATTGCACTCATCTGTGGAATATAAAATGGCAGAGTAGGAGACTAATACCCAAGAATAGTAGTTTATAATACCAGGAGGTTGGCTCCATGGCTTGGAAGCTTGCCTCACACGCTGGGGGAAAGTCATCCCAGATAGAGAAGGGGACACCAAGTAAAATGTGATTGGAAATCCCGAGCGGGGAGGGAGATGCACGCTGAAAGTAGACTAGAGACTGTACATGATGGCCACTCAATACCCCTATTGTAAACCACGACACCCAAAAGGAGAGAGAGAGAGAGAGAGAACAAATTGGAATGCTCTGCCACAGAAGCGGAGTGGGGTGGGGGGATGGGATGGGGGTGTGAGGGATACTGGGTTCATAAGTGGTGGAGAATGGACACTGGTGGAGGGATGGGCTCTCGAACATTGCATGAGGGTAAAACAAGCAAGCATGAAAATGTGTGAATCTGTAACTCTACCCTCACTGTGACTCACTAATTAAAAAATCAATAAATTATATAAAAAAGAATACACTACACAAAAATAAAATGTATTGTTGATGATTATTAATAATTAGTGATACTTGTTCAATGTATTTGTCGAATCACTACAGAAGCCATCTGCAGAATCAGTTAAAGTACAGGTCAAAATTCGGACAAGGCACCCATCACTATTTTTCAACTATGACCTCTCTGTTCTAACGTTATAACTCAGCCTTTTGAGAATCATATGTAAAAGGAT
Organism: Sorex araneus; assembly: GCF_027595985.1. Taxonomy (NCBI): domain Eukaryota; kingdom Metazoa; phylum Chordata; class Mammalia; order Eulipotyphla; family Soricidae; genus Sorex; species Sorex araneus. Next base: position 10,260,491 of record NC_073307.1, on the reverse strand, counting down.
TAGGAAAGGAAGATGCACCAAGGTTCATGTCAGGGAAGACATTTGTTACTTAGGATAGAATTTCCAGGCACATCATTAAGCAAGGACATGTTAAATAGCTAAAAGTTTATGGTAGAGATGTTACATAAGTTAGAGTGTCAGCTCTAGAGTCAAGGTGCTTGAGGTAAAAAAGAGAACAAAATCCTGACTGTTTCTTCTTACAAAATGTTGATACCTCACTAAGATATGATATTTGATTAAATTAGAATATTTAAATTACTTTAATATGGCTGATAAATAGAAACTCTGTAATGAATTATAATTTATTTGGAGATATATTACAGTCGACAGGGTGCTTGCTTTGCATGTGGCTGACTCAGATTTGAGCACTGTGACCACATATGGTTCCATACACACTGCTAGGAATAATCCCTGAGCACAGAGACAGGAGTAAACCCTGAGCACCAGGTGTGGCCGAAAAATAAAAACAGAATCAAAATTTAAAGAAAAAAATTGTGATCAACATCATAATCAAGAATGTTAGGAATTTTGCTCTAAACTCATTTGGATATCTCTCAAAGAAATTTTATGAGTAATTAAGATACAGATGTGGATGATGTGTCATGAATGATGCAAGTAAAATATATTTTTAAAAAAGGGCCCAAGATGACCTGCTATAGGGTGGCAGTGCCACCAGCATTCCCCAAGAGGTGCAGTGCTCAGGAGTCTCCAGACTCACACCTAAGGGTACCAGGGGTGGGTGTCCTGGTGTGGCAATTCATCTAGGGTTGATGCCTGGCTTATGTATGTCTTAATCTTTCTACTCTCTATCTAACTAAATCTAACCGCTTTTAATATGAAAGTTATATCACATGATATACTAGAAAAGCCTTTAAGGAAAATATGCACATTCAGAAATTATTCAGTATTAAATGAATGGCTGCCTTTAAAAAAAAAAACTTATTTGCTACCCCTATTAGCTCTCACATTACTTGACAATCATGTTATATACTCTTCATGCCACTGGAAAACTACTGGTAGTGGCATTTAGTTAGTTACCATTTAGAGGGGTGAAATTCTGAGTAATGAAATAATGATTACCTCTAGGGTTTCAGATCAATTCATGGAATCAGAATACATAAATATTTTGCCCTTGCTAATTTTAAAAGTATAAACTATATTCTTTGAAGAGAAAGGAGTGCTAGAAATAACTTGGTGATAATATGTATTAATTTACATAAGTAGAAGTATAATTGAAAGAGTTGCTATGAATCTCTCCCTACTTGGTATCATATTTTTGGATACAATAAAACAAATTGACTTGCCTTAGTTCTATATTGGGAATGCCTAGCACTGCACTCAGTTATGGAATACTAGTACCCACCACAACCATCAATTTATAAGAACAACTAATGACTTCTGACCCTATAATGCAAAAACTGAGATTTTGTCTCAGTAATCTTCAAACATTTTCATATTTGAACCATTAGGATGTATCTTGAAACTTGAACTATTAGGATGCATCTTGAAACTTCATATGAAACAATAGGGCAATAGTATTACTCTGACACAATTGCTTTTAATAAATTATGAGCTTTTGAAGTCTAGGGTAGACGGAAACAGCCTAAGCATGCTTCTGAATACTTGTGAGACGCTTCCAAGGATAGGTAATTAAATGCCTAATTCCTAGTCAAATACCTAGCAAGAAACATGCGGGTTGGGGACAAAGACCTAACAATTTACCAGATGAAAAAAACAATATAAGAAGCCAGTCTGTATGCAAGCTTCCATTCCAACGGAAAACCAGCAGCACTGATCTGTTGTGCAAGAAGGGAGACATCCACAACATCGGCAACTATCTCCCAATCTGCCTGTTGTCCGTTGTCTACAAGGTGTTCACTCAGTCATCCTGAATAGAATAGGCAGAACACTAGACGAAGGACAACCATGCGAGCAAGCTGGGTTCCGAAAAGGATTCACCACAATTGACCAAATCCACATGGTGACTAAGCTCATTGAAGTTTCTCGAGAGTTCAAGATGCCGCTCTGTCTAACGTTCATCGATTTAAAGAAGGCCTTTGATTCTGTTGAAACTGAAGCAGTCATCAAAGCCCTAGCCAAACAGGCGTTCAAACTCAGTACATCAAGATCCTCTGCAACCTGTATTACAGATTCACCACCAGGATCTCACCATTCTACAAGGAGGTGATCAATGACATAAAGAGAGGGATTCGGCAGGCTGATACCATTTCACCGAAACTCTTCAATGCCACCCTTGAGAATGTCATGCAAGGACTGGAATGGGAAGGAATGGGAGTAAAGATAGACAGTCGGCAACGACATCACCTTCACTTTGCTGAGGACACTGTTCTAATAACACCAAACTTTAGCCAAGTGGCACAAATTCGGCAGAAATGACTTTGACCAAAAGTGTGGAAAGTTTGGACTGTAGCTGAATTTCACCAAAACAACGTTCATGAGAAACAAATTAGTTCCTGATGTTCCATTTGCTCCAGAGAGCAGTGTGGAGTGACTTTAAGAGTATCCAATAAGTGGTTAAGAGGATGAAGAGACTCCAGTTTGGGGCACATCTTTTCGACTCCACTGTTTTTTCTGCACTAACATACACCTCAGAGACCTGGGCCCTACGCAAACAGGATGAGAACACTATTCGAGTATCCCAAAGAATTGAAAGAGCTATGCTTGGAGTATCACATTTCACTCAAGTGAGAGAAGGAATCCAGAGTTCCAAGAATCAGGGACGCTGTCTCATTTGCCAAGGCATCAAAAATCAGATGGGTTGGACACATAATGCAATTTAGAGATGACCACTGACTAGAGCTGTTACCAACTGGATTCCACAGGAAGTCAAAAGACCACATGGCCGCCCACCTATGAGATGGTCAGACTTCTTCGTCAAAACCCTGAACAAATGGTTTGAGGCTCTTCCTGTTCCTGGAGCGAGCAGATACCATTGGGCTATACTAGCAAGTGACAGGGACAAATGGAGACATTACTGGTGCCTGCTTGAGCTAATTGAAGATCAACGGGATGACAAGTGATACAAGTGACAAGGTCTTGTGAGTGACAAAACCCATTTCTATTCCTAGCACTGTGTATTGTTCCCTGAGCACCATCAAGAGTCTACCCTGAGCACAGAGCCAGGAATAAGTTCCACCCCAAAGGAACGCACATTCCAATATCCTTTAATATATATTACCAGATCAACACCCCTTTCAAGGATATAAAATTACATATTATGTTCCAGAAGATAGAATACTCCTTTGATGCTGTGTTTCATAAGTGCCATGAAATAATACAGTATGAAAATATAAAATATCTTAATACTGAAAAGGTATGTTGTAAATTTATGCTAGCATCAAATTTAGTATACTTATTAAATATCCCTGTAGTCAAAACATAGACAAACCTGTACTTATAGCTTATCCATAGAATATGTAAAGTTAATCATTAGCTGATCACTCTCATGTGAGGGTAGGAGCACTCTAAATTTCCCATAAAATATATTTTATTTTTTAAACCAATAAGACCTAGAGTACATGTACTATGTACTTGTTCTGTTTAAAAAATATGACTACAACACTTCCAAGAAATTAATGGGCTAACCTATGGGATATCAACCTGTAGTATTTTTTTATAAGCAAATTCAATCTCTATTTTAAAATAAGGCTTAGGCATTCGTTTTTACCTTGACTTTTAGCTACAAATAAGAATTTTTATGAAGATAAAATAATGTGAATAGGATAAAACAACTGTAAATTTACCCATTATGTATGGAATGCCCTCAATAGTTTTCATATATATACATACATATGTGCATATATATTTTGCTTTTTGGGTCACACCCAGCAATGCACAGGGGTTAGTCCTGGCTCATGCACTCATGAATTACTCTCGGTAGTGCTCAAGAGACAATATGGGATGCTGGGAATCAAACCAGGGTGGACTGCATGCAAGGCAAATGCCCTAACTGCTGTGCTATCACTCCAGCCCCATATATATATATATATATATATACAGATATGTATATATATGTATATATATAATATTCTTATGGAAACTTTTTGATCCCAATGTTGGCTTTCCTTAGGGTGCTAAGAAGACTGTCAGAAACCCTTGTTGATGATTTGCGTTCTGTTAGATGGGAAAGGAGGGAAGGGACAAACCCGACAGTGCTTAGGGGCCACTGTGACTTCAGCAACCAATGCTGAGGGCTCCCATTTGCAGCAGGCTTTCCAGCCCCTTGCATCATCCTCCTGGCCCTGACATGCATTCTTGCCCATATACTGTTTTATAGTTTGTATTGGAATATCAGTGCAGAATCTTTCCCAATAACCACAGATCTTTCTTCACATATGCTTGACCAAATAGACTTAAAGCCATCCATTTAGTCCATCAATATTATGAGAGAAATATTTACTAGAGGATGGGGGCCAGCTGTCCCCAAAATTCCAGGGAATGAGCCAAAAAATTTATTATAAAGCACCTAATGCGTGTTACATATATGATGAGACTGGGGTTCTATCCCATGCATTCTCACCACTCTCTAAAAAAAGCATGTGGAGTTCTTGAAGGAAGTGTGCATGTTCAAGATACAACCAGTCAATTATTACAAATAGAAGTGAATATGCTAGGTGAGTCAAAACTAGAATGTGTGGGGCTGGAGTGATAACATAGTGGGTAGGGCGTTTGCCTTGCACGTGGCTGGCCCGGGTTCAATTCCCAGTATCATATATGGTCCCTCAAGAACCTCCAGGAACAATTCATAAGTGTATGACTCAGGAGTAACCCCTGTGCATTGCTGGGTGTGACCCAAACAGAAAAAAAATCTAGAATATGTGGGATATTTGAAATAGTCATATAATTTCATTTAATTATCATCATCATTATCACCATCATCATCCCATTGATCGTCGAATTTCTCGAGCAGTCTCAGTAACATCTCCATTCATCCTAGCCCTGAGATTTTAGAAGCCTCTCTTTACTCATCCTTCCCAATGATGTCGCATTGGAGGCTCTTTCAGGGTTAGGGGAATGAGAGAAGAGGCCCAATCCCTATCCTAGCAGGCTTGGAGGTCTCAGCCCCGGGTCCCACACACCTGGGTTCCTCTGGGTTCCTCTGCTGGTTCCTTCAGGATGAGGCTTGTCCGAACATTTAATTATAGTTTATTATATGTAATATGTGCAATGATATTTCATTTACCTACATTTTAGAAAAGGGGAAATTCTAAATTCCTAATTTTAAAAACCTTTATTTTCAGTGAAGCAAAATAGTGTCACTGAAAGAAACTCAGAGAAATGTGGGGAAAGAGAGAGAAAGAGAAAAGGGGTCGGGGAGAGAGCAGACAAGGGAGAGAGCAAGATATTTAAGAGAGAACACAGACTTTTCGAGAGCAGAAACAATCTCAAGGACAGTTTAAGATTATGGTTAATCAGCATACACATATGAGCTCCTTATTGATAGTAACCAAATGATGGAGAGACAATAAGAAAATGTGTATGGGGGGAATATCAAGTGTTGGGGCTGGAACGATAGCACAGCAGGTAGGGAGTTTGCCTTGCACGCGGCCCACCAGGGTTCATTTCCCGGCATCCCATATGGTCCCCTGAGCACCACCAGGAGTAATTAATTACTAAGGAATAATTTCTGAGTGCAGAGCCAGGAGTAACCTCTGTGCATCACCATGAGTCACACAAAAAGAAAGAAAAATCAAGTGTTGGAAAAGTACAGCTGATCTCTGTCTACTAGATACTGTATTTATTAAAGCATTACAGCACTGTTGTCCTATTATTCATCGATTTGCTCGAGTGGGCACCATTAACGTCTCCATTGTGAGACTTATTGTTACTGTTTTTGGCATTTCGAATACCCCATGTGTAGCTTGCCAGGTTCTGCCATGTGGGCGGGATACTTTTGGAAGCTTGCGGGCTCTCTGAGAGGGGCAGAGGAATTGAACCCAGGTCAGCCAAAGCAAAACTCAAATTTTAAGAACTTGAAAATGAGGTCTCTCATATTTGTGGGATTAATTATGAGAGGACATTTTAAAATAAATTTGATGGGGTTTTAATTAGAACAGAGAATTATTTTACTATTAACTGAATATTTTTATTTCCCTTCTGTAGCATTTTGGCATCTATATACTTGAAAACTTTTTTTAAAAAATTAAGAATTCTTTCATTGGTTCACTTTCTGCAGAAAAGATTTGCATGTGTGTAGCAGGAAATTCTATAATTCCAAATATAAATCCATCTTTTTATGAGAAGAAAAATTATGCTAAGATTACTTTGATATTTAAAATAATTTAACTAATGTTACATTCACATATTTTAGTATTGATTTTAAATGTCACCAAGAAAATGATAATTTTGATATTTTCCTCATTATATTTAATCTCTTTGTAATATATATATATCAGTAGAAGATGAACAATTCACAAAGAAAATAAATGTATTTAGATTTTAGTAGCTACCAAAACATAGCATACACTTTACACCAAAATGAAAATACTCCATAATAAATAAGAATCTGAAGACATCATCCTTAATATATAAACTGAAAATTTTTAACTTGAAAAATTATATTATCGGCACACATCTTGCATCCCAACCAATTCATCCAATCATCAAACATGATAACCTCTCAGTATCTGCATTGCAAATCATAATGCCCAAAATTAGAGAGACTATGGGAAATATTGTCTGCCATGAAGGCAGTGGGAGGGTGGGAAAGGTGGGGGTTACAATATACTGAGTATATTAGTGGTGGGGAATGTGCACTGGTGGAAGGATAGGTGTTTGATCTTCACATGACTGTAACTCAGACATGAAAGCTTGTAGCTATATCTCACATGAATCATCATCATCATCATCATCATCATCATCATCATCATCATCATCATCATCATCCCATTGATCATCGAATTTCTCGAGTGGTCTCAGTAACATCTCCATTCATCCTAGCCCTGAGATTTTAGAAGCCTCTCTTTACTCGTTCTTCCCAATGGTGCCACATTGGAGGCTCATTCAGGGTCAGGGGAATGAGACCCAGGGTCAGGAAATGAGAATTATGGGTCTCATTTCCCTGGGTCTCATGTGAATCAGCAAAATAAAAAAGAAAAAGAAAAAGAATATGATCCCACTTTTTCATTAAATACCAAGATAACAGAGAAGGATCCAGAGTTTTACACTAGCCTCACATCTAATGACAAAAAAGAAAGAGAAACAAAGGTCTGGAACTCAATGGAAGCATTTTCCTGGATTCTTCAGTTAGACTATGTTGAAAATTATTGATTCAAGCAAAAATCATATTCTAATGCCCATCATTTTAAATATGCTATCCATGATCTTAAAGTAGCTTTCTCCAATACTATCCTCTTAAAGTTCTTACTTGAATTGGATATTCTTAGCTATCATCTTTTAGACAATATTTTAAAATGTAATTTCTTTTTCTTCAGTGAGTTTGGGTATTTTTTTACCCATTTTTTAAAATTAAATCACCATTAGTTACACATTTATAAAGTTGTTCATGATTGGGTGTCAGTCATACAAAACACCCAGTCCTTCACTGGTGGACATCTCCCACCACCAATGTCCCCTGCATCTATGGCAGGCGCCTCTCTCTGTCTCTCTGTCTCTTCGTTTATCTATCTCTCTCTTTGTATGCGTGTGTGTGTGTGTCTGTCTGTCTGTCTGTCTGTCTATCTGTCACTCTCTTTCCTTTTAGGTACTGTGGTTCGAAGTACAGGTACTGGAAGGTTATTATGCATACCGTTTTTCAGCACTCAGTTCTTGTCCAAAGTGATCATTTCCAACGATCAGTGATGGTTTCTTGCACCATGCCTTGTAGTCTGAAATAAGAAGATCTAATTCTGATGTATGACGAGGCAAAAGTTAAATAATAGGCTCTCTCCCTTTTCGTTAAACTAAGATCTTAAAAAAAGACATTCTTTTCAAAAGAATTCTCTTGATTTTTGTTTTCTGGCACAAGTCATCGGAGCATGGGGATGGATAAGGAAGCAAGGTAGCATTCCCACAGGACAGCAAGGAAGTTCCCACTGGCCAGGTCTAGTCTGCTCTTTCATTAAAATGCTTATTCTGTGTCCATTCACATAAATCTTGTTTTTCACTAGATTGTGTGGGATTTAATATGATTACAAATGCTAATAAAAAGCACCACCAGAATGATGTTAAAAACTCATTTAGAAATGAAAGGAAACTAGCTCATTTACTGTGGTAGAGAGCTAGCTTCTTGCCTGTCTCTCTCTCTCTCTCTCTCTCTCTCTCTATATATATATATATATATATGTATATGTATATATAATGATTAATATACTAAAATTTTTAAATATTATATGTGAGATAATTTAGGGTTCAAAACAATAAATTTTACTTAAGCCTACTTCTAATAAGTTTGTCCAAATTTGGTTTGACCTAAATGACTGTGTCGGTATCACCTGGATTCAACCTACAATATTCTTTATTTTCTACCTCAGTAAAACTTCCCTGCTGTCCCATTATGAGGACTTCTGGAACAACTGCATTTCTTCAGTAATAAATATAACTCCCAAATGAGTCACGTCTGCAAATTGCTCATTACTTTATATTGAGGCATTTCAATCCTGGAAAAATGCAGAGGATCTAGCTGGTTGGCCACAAATGGATATTGCAGCTTGCAAACTGCATAGTCTGGGGAAAGAAAAGAAACAGCTCTATAGTTCAAATAGTCTCATCATAAAATAAAAATTGAGGGGTAAATTGATAGTACAGTGGGAGGGCATTTGACATGCTTGCAGCACACAGGGGTTCAATCCCCAGCATCCCAAATGGTCCGCAAGCACCAACAGGAGTAATTCCTGAGTGCAGAGCCAGGAGTAGCCCCTGAACATCAACCTTTGTGACACAGAAAACAAAAAACTTAAATTAAAAAATAAAAATTATATGGCATACTAAGTCAACAGAATTGTTGAATGAGGTTACTTATATAAGTCACTTGGAACAATGCCATATTTACTTTTATTTATGCCAATAACACTATTCTGTTTCTCCCTCTTTCTTCAGAAAGAATATTGTGAGAAAACTGTGGTCTCTGTTGGTTGATAATCTTTCATTTACTACCTCATGAAAAATAGCAATTAAGATTAGAGATGACTGTTTGTCTTCTTAATCATTCGTATATCACAATGCTATTTAATCCATATGAAGAAATAAAAGACTTCTGCTTCAAGCCTTAGCAACTCATAGGATTCTTAGTATTTGGGATTTATTAAAATCATTTGAGAAAAGGGCTTGTGATCTTGTTTTTTCCATATGGAAAAGTTTAATTTAAGAAACAATATTTTAGAAACCGATTTTCGACAGTTGCTGTACTGCTCCCTAACCCAAAGGGAGGTTATTTTTATAGTCCCGCTGATCTTATAACAGATTTTTAACATTTATTTTTATTATGGATAGGTTTACTATGTTTGTAGCTATGATTATTAAAGCATATCCTTATAGCTTATTGAGAAGAGTATAATAAGCTTATCCATATACAAATTAGAGATGTAACTGACTATTATCCGAAGTTCTATGGTAAGCACCTAAGTTAAAATTTTGTACTTGCCATTTGTATTTTTTTCTGGTGGAGGACAAACTGTAATTTATATTCTTAAATAAGCATACAGTTCAACAACTTATCTTTCAATAATATTTATTCAAGGTTCTCCCCAAAGAAAATATGCTATGGATATTAAGGAATTGTCATAATCTCTCTGAAACCAACACACATTCAAGAAGTGTATTAAGTAAATTAGAACAGCAAGAATATTTGATAAATTACAGAAACAAGCATATTTCTTTGTTTTGCCAGAAAGTGTCAAAGGAAAAATGGGAATGATCTATCGAACAAATATGACTTAATTCCAACACAGCACAGGCATGGCTTTAATTATAAAATTATTAGCAATACATTTGAAGAGAGGGTTTCTTAAAAAAAAATCACTAACGTGCTGCTGGTCTGAATTTAATTTTGCTCTTGGCAATTGCCATAGCAACCTGGAATTATAGTACTTCTTGCACCTTCTTTTGTGCACAGGTAAATATAATTTGTCTTCAAAATATGTTCATGAGTCAAGAGTAAATTTAAGTATATAGTGTGACCAAATAGAATGGTACTTATACTAGGAATTAACTACAGCTATAGTGAAAAATAGAATATGTGAGAGTTATTGTGAGCAAGTTCCCTCCAAATTTATTAATTCAAGAATGTAAATATTTGAAAAATACAGTAAAGGGCAACACAGAAGCCAGATAAAAAGAAACAATTGTATCAGAAGTAAAAATAATTGGATAAGATCAAAACAATTATTCAAGCTTCCATACACTTGATTCTGTTCAATCCTGAAGGCATATCATACAGAGAAATAATACAGTGGGCACAGTGCAAGCCTTGCACGCAGATGATGCATGCTTGGTCCTCATGACCCAAAACGATCCCTTGAGCACCACCAGGAATAATCCCTGAGCACAGTATTAATCACTGATCACTGCTATCACAAATATTTTTTAAAGAGTGATATAAATATATTTAAGCAAAATAATTTTATCTCAGGGGCTGGAGCGATAGCACAGTGGTTGGGCGTTTGCCCTTCACGTGGCCGACCCGAGTTCGATTCTTCCGCCCCTCTCAGAGAACCCGGCAAGCTACTGAGAGTATCGCGCCCGAGAGGCAGAGCCTGGAAAGCTACCTGTGTGTATTGGATATGCCAAAAACAATAACAATAAGTCTCTCAATGAGAGACGTTACTGGTGCCCGCTCCAACAAATCCATGAGCAACGGGATGACAGTGACAGTGACTAATTTTATCTCAGGAAATTTAAATGAAATGTACAGGAGATATTCACTCCATAAGTTTATAGTGGCTGTTACTAAAAACATAAACACATTGTTGATGAGAACACAGGACAAAAGGAAAAATATGGGCATTGTTGGCTGGTGGGACTATGGGAAGGATATTAAATTTCCATTTTTTTTTAAGAAGAAAGCCAGCAGGTAGGTCATTTGCTTTGCATGAAGCTAACCAGCATTCAATCCCCAGCATCCCATATGCTCTTCTGATCACCAGCAGTAATTCCTGAGTACGGAATCAGGGATAATGCCTGAGCATTGCCAGCTGCGGCCCCAAAACAAAACAAAACCCACAAAAAGGAGGGGGAAAAATCACAGATGATTAAGCATTTTCTTCTCCATGCATTTACTTCTCTATGCATTTTCTTCTCCATATTTACTTGAAGAAAATAAAAATATTAACTAGTCATTAAATATTCACCCCCAGATTCATTGCTCCCAATATATGCAACAATTTATTCATCCCACTGACAGATAAGTAAATACAGATTATAGTAAGTGAACTGGGTACAGAAATTTGACCAAGAAAGAGCACCTATGTGGGAGCTAAGAGGGAAAGCTGACTTTATTGACGCCAATGCCAGAAATATGGGTCCCCTCAAATTGTTCACACAGCTTTTATAACTAGTGTTTGTCAAAGGATATGCAGTAATTTCATCTTATTACAAGACTTAACAGTTGATTTAATTCCCTAAGGGTTTTGAATCCTTTCAGACTTGCTTGTATAGTGTTACCAGACCCACTTGATCTGGGGAAGTAATCTGCTGCCTCAAAGCCTTCTGAGGGGAACCTGTTCTGAGGAACCTGTATGTTCCCTGAGACTAATTTCCTCCCCTCACTCGAACCCGTTTCATTGTTGCTTCAAATTAAGTCAGAGACAGATAAATTCTCTGTGATCACATGCATATGTGGAATCTAAGTTCACAGATAGGAAAAACAACAACGTCAATAAATTGGCCATAGGGTGAGAAACAGATGAAGCTCCCAACACTGCAAACTTCCCATTGAAACTCTGTAAGTGACGGGAGATGGTGTGTAGTTGGGATAACCACCAACGATGCTTGTGGAATGTTGCTAAGAGAGTAAACCATTAAAGTTCCTGTCAGGTGAAAAAAAAATATAGACAACAAATGGCAAAAAAAAAAGATGGGTAATAGGAAATATCTTTGGGGCAGAATTTTCTGTACTTATTCACTTGGAGAATTCTGTTTTGTCCGTCATGTATGAGTGAATGAGGAAGAAAGGGCTTAATACTGATAGAACGAGGGAAAGACAGAGGTAACAGTGATCACGTCAGCTTGTTCGTCTACTCATCCAGTGAACCAAGCATCGTGTTCTAGTTCGTGGTTTCCTAATGAAAGCCTGCAGAAGCCCCCAATCACCAGGTGGTGTAAAATCCGTGTCGAGATGAATCAAATGTTTTTCTAAAACTTTTCCAGTCATCTCTTGCAGGTGTTTTTAATAGAGAAAAAAAAATGTGCCCATCTGTGTGTGTTTACACACAAAAGATGTACCAACAGATCCAAAGATTCAAAACAGCCCGACATTCAGCAGGCTCCTATTACGCTCAGAAGCATATGTGATTAATTTTATTTACAGTAGTTCATTACTGTGTGCTTATTCATGAATGAAACAATGAGACCAATATGGACACAGCTGTCTGTGATTTAGCATTCAAGTCATTTGGAACAAGTGACTAAGCTCTTCCATACTTTTTCTAAAAGGATTTTGCGAAAGTTATTTGCTACCTCAAGCTCTCAATAATGTTGCTGATTGCCTTTTGTACAAGTGGCCCATTCACGGGAAGCATTACTCCATGCTGTGCTACCTTGCAGTCATTTCTTTACTGAAATATCGCAAAGGTGCCAATCAAAGCCCAAGATGAATATGTAGTTCATGTAAGAGAAAATTTTAATTTTTTTAAAGAAAGGATTTTAAACAGTTTTTTTGCTTGATCCTCATCTCTATCTTCTATTTCATATTAATCTACTGGAGATTTTTTATGCATGCGGCAGAATTGGTCTGCTAAATCAGATATCTGACACAGTTGAATCAGATATCAGATGCCTCTTTTGTTCATCTATTTATTTTCACATCTCTTTGCACTTGCAGTTGAGAAGCTCTGAACTGTATAGAAAAGGTAAAAATTACTTGAGAGAAATATAAAATCTATTAAATATCAAAAATAATAACTAAGAAAAGTGAACAAATGGGGGGCTCCAAATAGGGTATAAAACTTAGAGAAAAAAATAAATATATTTTAGGAAGTTACCAAATTTGTTAAATTCTTATGAAAATGCAGGTTATAACAAGAAGCAAATGTTTGGCTAAAGAGTATAAATTTACAACTTTGGATTCCCTCTGCATGCCAAGACTGAGAGTTTAGAGTAAATAGAATAAAAATATTTCTATGGGATTAACAAGTTGCATGGCAAATGTTGTTGATAACTGTCAGAAAAATAAAACCATGCAGTGGTGTTGACAACATTTGACTTTACTGTATTACATCAAATATTCAAAACAGTTCTGTTATCAATCCCATAACTCTGGCCCATACGTATTACTGGGTGTGCCCAGAAACACAATCTTCTGATTTAATAGTGACACCTACCTCCAACTAAGGAAGACATTTTCCAACTTTTGATATCTCTGACTGTTAGTATATAACTTGTGTTTAGAATATAGTATACTTTGTTATACAGGAAATTAGGACATAGCTGTTTATTAGCAGTCAAACATTGCAGATTCTAATTTTCCTTCTCATCTAATCACATGGCAAATTTGTCTTCGAGTGTTGGAGCTTAGTGCCAATCTCTGGTGTGTACATGTGTGTCCATGCTCATCAGTTCCTGGAAAAGGGAAAAGGAGCCTTCCAGCCCATATTGCAGAATCATCTGATAGACTTTACTTACATGTTGCAATCTGTAAATAAATCTACATGAAATTATCACACTAAGTCCACCAGGGTTTATCCCTCTTCCAATCACCCCTGAACCTTTTACTCCTATTTTCTTCGTGCTACATCTCTTAACCAACACAATTTTTATTTCTCTCCCAGGTAGTGTGCTTTCTAATCAAGAGCACTGAGTTGTCAACATGAAAAATATAACATCTACTACTCTATGTTCTTTCATTATGGGATATATATTGTACCTCTTCATATAAACACACACATACACACACGCACACACACAAACACACACACAAACACATCTATGATACACAAGACTGATTGCTTTCATCCAGATGAAACGAAGGAGAAAGACAATCTTTTATTCGCAAAATATCTGAGAATAAAATCTATTTGATACAGAAAACACTAGAGTTTTGATGGAGGTTTGATTGCCTTCATTTTCTTCTGCCCCAGGAAAAATCCTCTCCAATAGTGGCTCGGGATCTGGGGGCAAATACTGATCCAGCCACACTTTGCCAAAGAGACCAGATGATCCAACGCGTGGGTCATAATAGAGAAAAGGATCAGCAGGACCACAATGAAAGCGCTGCAGAACTAACCCAAAGTTGTTGGCTGTGGAGAGAACATAATGGCAGGGACTAAACCAAAGTCTTGAGCACTCAAAGCCTGTAATTCTGACCTCTGTCCTATGTTCCAGCCCAGAAATATTTCAAATTGGAGCTCATTTACAAACTAATGGGTTATAGAAAGTCAGACCTCGTTCAACAAAACTTATATAAAAAAGACTAAAACTGAATGGCATCCATCTGCTCACTTCTCCCTAGAGTCTTATTTAGGGTCTCATTTTCACTTAAATTAATCTTTAAAAAATTGTACCTATCATTACCAATTTATTGACAATATCATGCTTCTCATCATTTTCCTCAGCTAACAAAATCCCCTAAAGGGAAATGTAATGGGATACATATTTATGCAATTAGAAATACGATGGAGCATTGAAACTATGTTTAGAATATAACCGGGCAAAAAAAAAGTGATCTTTTACTAATATTATACACTATGTATCTGAATTTGTAAAGTTTTTTCAAGTAGCATTTTAAGACATTAAGTAATAATTCTCACAAGTTTAATTTCAAATATAAAAATAGAAAGTTAATTTTGTTATATTAAAATGGTATTGGATTATTTTTAACGACTACTACTTAATATGTGCAAATTTATGTAAGAAAATGAAAAAATTGATATTCATTTTAATTGATTCATTTCATAAATAGTTCAAAATAAACTAAAAATGAAATTCCCTTTGGATAGTATCCTTTTAATAAATGAAGTATACCTGTCTTACATTACTTTACTAAAAGTAACAAAGAATATACAAACTTAAGATACAATCTTTGGGGGCCGGAGCGATAGCACAGCGGGTAGGGCATTTTCCTTACACGTGGCCGACCTGGGTTCAATCCCCGGTATCCCATATGGTCCCCGGAATACCACCAGGAGTAATTCATGAGTGCAGAGCCAGGAGTAACCCCTAAGTATTGCTGGGTGTGGCCCAAAAAGAAAACAGAAAACAGATACAATATTTGGCTCTTTAAGCTTTGTTTAAAAAAATATACCAAAGTTTCCTGTCAATAAATTACTAATGTCTGAATAAAGAAGCATATTTCTGGACTGATAATTTCCCTACTTACTTTATAAAATCCCCACACAGCCACTCAAAAGGGAATTTAATAGATAAACCGTTCCAAAAGATGGAATTGCAAAGTGTTATCTAACTGATAACCTCAGCTGGCACTCAACTATGTCTTCGTATGTAAAATTTCAAGAATTGTTACAGAATAAGAAACAAGTACTCACCAAGACTACCATCTCCAGATTTATACTTCTACGTGTATCAAACTAGAAATCACAGCCTTCTTGGAGCTGGAATGATAGAACAGGGGTTAATGTGCTGGCCTTACAGTGAGGCAGACCAGGTTCCTGACACCAGGTATGGACCCGTGAACACCACAGCTCTGAACACAGAGTCCAGGGAACCCTGAACAATCACAGATCGGACCTAATTTTTTTAAAAGAAAAAAAATCACATCCTCTTATAAAAAGCAGGGACCTGACTCAAATGGTTGATTTCATACCTTGCACAAGTAATGTTCAAGACTCCATCTCTGGCATCATGGGAATTTTTTCTCCTAACAGAATCCCCAAAATCAGGACAATCTCTTGGGTAAAATAAGTTGCACTGAGGGGACAGTGGGAGCTGTCAACATCTGCAAGCAGTAAATATCCTGCTAGAATAGAATAGGGATTATCATCACTTCAATGATATACATTAAAGGTGCTCCCAATTGTTACCATCCTAGGACCATCACAATGTAACTATCCCAGCCTTTGCTCTTAAAGTACCTATTCATTCTTGTTGTACCTGTCAGCATAAAAATGGCACAAGGGTCTAGAGCAAGGGAACCAGTGAGGATGGCAGGTACTGTGCACAATTTTTTTTTAAATGGCCAGCCTTTCCTCTTGTTGGGGACTCCTTGGTGTCTGGTCGGTCACTGTGTCTATTTCATTTTTGCAACTGGACTTTATACTTCACATAAATCAAGAACTAACCATCACTGAGCTATGCTTAGTGGAAGGAAGTGTAGGTCATCAGAGTCACAGATGATCTAGAATCAATTTAGAGGATGACAGTAGATTTATATAAGCGGTGGAAAATGAAAGTAAAAATGACCTATCCACTTGAATATTGCTCTATAAGTTTGGAAAACTAAGCAATATGGAAAAAAATTGGAGTGAGATAAAAATAATAGCAAGGTACTCTTTTTGGTCATTAGACTTGTAAAGGAAAGATACGAGTAGTAAGAGTAATGATAGGGAAATTTGCACAAAAATAATTTAGAATATTCCCTAAATAATTTTATGAAGACCTATTTCAATGTTAAGTCTAGTTTTAAAAATAATATTTGAAAAACCCTACATAAATATTTTAA
Organism: Sorex araneus; assembly: GCF_027595985.1. Classification (NCBI taxonomy): domain Eukaryota; kingdom Metazoa; phylum Chordata; class Mammalia; order Eulipotyphla; family Soricidae; genus Sorex; species Sorex araneus. The sequence continues at coordinate 10,243,702 of NC_073307.1, read as the reverse complement.
TATATATTAGGAAAACAGTTGATTAAAAAATAATTATTTCAAGTTTCAAAAATCAAAATTAAGGAGAATACAGAAATGGAGGTAAAAAGGTATTGATTATGTGCATCCAAAATGCTTCTAACAGGATAAATCAGTACTTGTTCTATTAAAAATAATAGTACAATTAAAAATGCTTGATTAAGTTTCTAAATAATGATATCCCTTATCCTACAAAGATAGGCTACTTAGGCAATATACAGAATTATCTGGATTATAGATTCAAAACTAATATACTTTTTAAAATACTGATGGGACTAAATTTAATCATAGTTTTTACAGTCAACAAATATGTAAAGATTCAGGAGAATTACAAAAAATAACAAGAAGTAGAAAAATATAAGCCTCTGGAGTTAGCCAGTAAATACTGCACTGTTTTTGGCCTTGTAATTTTCTTACGATAAATGACAAGATCTTTTACTGTTTTCAATACCCAGAACAACCTTATTGTTACAACATGATGACATGCACAGGTGGAAGCAATATGAACCTTGCTTGAATAAGCAAGATTCTCTAAGTGACATATGCAAGGAAAATATATTGGCTTGAGTGTGCCAGGGTTTTCCAAGAACAAGCAATTAAGCATTCCTAAACTCTGCACCTGTGGCAAAGCCAGTTCCAAATTCATTAAGCTGGCATCTGTGTCCAGAAGATTTGTAGATCTTATATTTACTAACATGAAAATGCTAATTTATACATTGCTACAGAAATTTTCAGACTGTCATTTCAAGAGGTTTTCATAGCCACTATTTTGTTGTTATTGTGTTGTTTTATTTTCTCCTTTGACTAAAGAGAATTATGCCAAATTAAATGTTCTAGATGTGAAAAACAAATTTATCTCTCAACATAATGTTCAAAGTTTCTATAGAAACAATCATATTGAAATCTTTGAAAATCTGATTGAAGCTATAAATTGCTCCTAAAAAAGAATCGATGTACACTCAGGATTTTTAATGTTTCAACAACTCTTATTTAAGATATAGCAAAACATGGATAAATAAGGCAGAGTCTTGTCTTATGTAATTATCAAGACAAAGAAATTTGTGATGAAATAAAGAAATGAAATATGGTATGAAAGAATAAAGGAATGGAATATGATGCACTGCCCATCTCTTCCTCTTTGACTGGACAAACCTAGGTTTTTGTCTAACCTAGATTGAATATATCATCCTTGAATTAACCCAGGTTGAATATTATTTCATACACCAAATCAAAATAGGATCACTGCTATGTCTGTATTTCAGATATAAAGACAAAAAAGCACATGACACACATTCAGAGGGAAATTCTAGTGGCCAACCTGGGTTTGACTCCTTGCACCACAGTTCCCCAAAGCCCTGCCAGGAGTGATCTCTGAGCACAGAAACAGGAAAAATCCAGGTGTGACCACAAAACAGAACAAACTTTTTCTTAAAATTCATTTGTTTCAGTTTTAAGGTGTAGATACTATTCTCTCCTCAGTAAAACTGATCAGCACTGGGTGGTACAACATTTGCCCTTAATGATCACTAAGAGATTAAATACGAACCCAGAGCAGAGCAACCATTCGTACAGCAAAACATCAGTTGGGGAAGCAGTATTGCTTAATAGCAAACCTGCCGCACATATCATGCTCCTTGAATTCTGGCTCAATAGACAGTTATCAAGAACATCAATATTTTGATATGCATTTTAAATAAGTTCCAGTGTAAGAATTTGAGGAGTTTAATCATATTCTTAAAGGGGACTTTTGTTCCTCTCCTGATTTTTAATATTTCTTACTCCATCATTTCCGTATAATTCAGTTTTTAATGTCAAATCCTGACAGTGATTCTTAGTTCTGTTTTGTTTGTGTCATGCTGAGGGTGCTCAGGGGTCACTCCTGGCAGTTTCTGGTGACCCCTGAGCACTGTGTATAACCGGGGTTGGCCACACACAAGGCAGGAGCTTTATACCCCAGACCACCTTTCCAGACTGGAAATGACTCTCGATACATTTCATTCATACGGTGGTATGTTCAAATATCTTCATTGATTCTTCCACCAAAATGTTTCTTAACTCAGTAACTTCCACAAATGTTTGTTATCAATCTATTCAATGCCAATAAGTTAATTCCGTAACATTTCTTAAGACAATATTATTTGAAGTACCTACCAAATTGTTCCTAGGCTTCTTTTTTTGTTGTTGTTTTTTCAAAGTAAAAGGTAGATATATTTTTCTAAAACAAAATAAAGACTTCTTATTTTAAAACATAAATACTTAACAGCCTTCCAATTATTTAGATCATATTTTAATTTTATCATGATGATGTTCAAAATCATGCATTCATGATCATCACTCTATAACATCATTACATATGTGCCAAAAACTCTTTGTTCCTCCACTCTCTAGACTCCACAATCTCTTTCTAGTTTTCAAGCACACCAATCCACTTCCCTAATAAAGTCATTGCAAATTCTTTTTTATAGCAATTTTCCATCCTTTTTATTGTATATTCTAGTTTCCCCAATAGTATATTAACATTCAGTCTCTACTTTTAACCTTTAAACTAGAGTATAGCTTTAAATCCTTTCTAGTTCTTTATACCTCTTCAAGATCAAAAATTAACTGGCGCTCTCTAGTCAAAGAGAGCGCCAGTTATTTTTTTATTTTTTTTTTTATACTGTAGGAGCACGGCTATTTATTCAGCCATTGACTAAGCTGGTTGAATTGGACATGAACTCTGCTGCAAATACATTTTCTTCTCCCTTATATGTTTTCTCTCATTGCCCACCTTTCCAATTAATTTTTATCTTTGTTTTTGATGGATATTACATAATGGCTAAGAATCAATAGATCAAGAAGTCTGAAGTGTTACTTACATATATACACCAACATGGCAACAAAATTTGTAAAGTGATCTCTGAGGAGATGCATCATTAGCAACATAATAAAAGTAGGGGATTAACACCCTTCCTTGCCATTGAAAAGATTAACCAGAGAGATTTCAGTGAGGTAATAAGACCACTAAATAAGCTTGGGAGAACTAGAATGAATAGACACATAAGGACCCTCCACATACACACAAAAGCCCAATACACATTCTCCAGTTTAAGTGTGCATAAAGTTCTGAAAATAGAATTATCAAGTGTTCTTTCAGACTACAATGCCATGAAGATAGAAACAAATTATAAAAAGAAAATCAAGAAAATTTCTAACATTAGGAAGCTAAACAACATGACGTTAAACATAATGTTAAATTGTTGCAAAGATAAAATAAAAAATGAAAAATAAAAAACAAATAGAAGCAAGTGTCCTCAAAATGAATGAAAATGAAGACACAAACTATCACAACTGATGGATCACGGCAGAAGCAATACTAATGGGGAAGTTTGTAGCAATATAAGCTTCTATTGGGAAAGCTCAAATAAATATAGAACCTCACAGCTTGAGAAGCAAGAAAAAAACAGGATCCTAAAATAAATAGAAACCAGAGGATAATAAAAATTAGAGTCGATCAGTGATACAGAATTGGAAATGATGCATATTGTAAATGAAGCCGGGAGAAGAATTCGGTTTTTAACAAGACAAACAAAGTGGGCCACAGAAAAAAACAGAAGAGGCAGTGGACGCTCGCTCGCCCGGTCTCTCGGACACTGTGAGTAGAGGAGCCAGCTACCGAGTGAGGGCAGAACCTGGATGAAATGAAGCTGTTTGGAAAATTTTCCAGGCAATTGTGTTGCTTCAAGAAATTCCCATCATCATGTGACTCCAGATACTTTTGCACCTGGTTGAATACAGTGTTTAGTAAAGTGGATCATGAGCGCATCGGAGGGGTTGGCCCCGGCTTCTGAGTGGCTGCTACGCTGTGGGGCCATGGTGTGATACCACAGCCAGGAGAGGTGGCAGAAGAACTACAACAGCCTCCCATCAGGCTCGCTGGACAAGTACAAGATTCAGGCTATCAGTGACACTGAGTCTTGAATCATGAGCATTGGCTTCGAACACCTGGAGGGCCTCCAACATGTTGAGAAAATAAGGTTGTGCAAGTGTCATTATAGCGAAGATGACTGTTTGGAGAAACTTAGTCAATTCAAAAATCTACAAAAAAGCATTTTGGAAATGGAAATAATTTCATGTGGGAATGTCACAGACAAAGGGGTGATTGCTCTGCATCATTTAAAAAACCTCAAGTATTTGTTGTTAAGTGATCTTCCTGGAATAAGAGAAAAAGAAAACCTTGTTCAAGCCTTTAAGACAGCACTGCCTTCTCTAGAACTTAAATTAGACCTAAAGTAAAGTCATAGTACTCAGTGAGTATCTTCTTTTAATATAAAGTATCATTGGAAATTTTGATCCTAAATAGTAACAAATCAACATTATCAAAAAAGCTATAGGGGTGTCCTATGTGACATTTTAGAAACAGAATATCATATGTAGAAAATGAATATTCAGATATGAGTCATTAAAAAATACCAAGTTGGAAAAAAAGAAAAAAACAGAAGAAAACTCTAATGAATTATGAATGTGAGTGGAGAAATTACAACAGAAATGCAAAAGATTGTTAGAGCACAAATCTAATAGTTTAGATCCTCATAGCTCTATCGAGTAGCTATTTCCTATTTTTTTGCTACAAGTGTTACTCCAAATGATGTTTTGAAGAAAACACGAATGATTTAAATGTAGTACTGATTTAAACCATTTTTACTGCCCAAAACTGATTTATTTCAATAGAATTCCTTTTCTTTCTGACTTCTCTACCTAACGTTTTAATTCCCCTTAAAATTTATAAGTGTTGGTAAGGATTTCAGTGTGTACCATTCCCCAACCACATATACAGTATTCTATATTGGCTATCCCTAAAGATCGCTCTCTTCTGTTACTTTCTTCTACAGTAGCCTCGATTTATAGCCAGCAGCCAAATAGGATAAACTCCTTAAAGGTTTGAAAAAAATAATTTTTAAAACCTGTGGCTTCCAAAAGATATTATTTAGAAAGCAGGGTTATAAATGTTACATCATAGCTGACTGCAAATTTGTTCACTTTCAGTAAACAAACTCAAGAGAGCATCTTAAAATGACATGAAGAAATGGTAAAGTTAAGAAATTGTATGGTTCAAAACAAATGATGTTGAATATCTCAGGAATTTTAGTCAAGTAATGACAAATATCTAGAAGGAGGGATGTTTTTAAGAGTAGAATTGAAAAATAAAACGTTGGAGTCACCATATGTTTAACAAGACTATGGGAAACAAATTTCTTAAATGCAACTAGAAGAAAGTGCAGAGTAGTAGATGTCACATGAACTGGAAATCTCAGAATAAACCATAGATCTCTATTTCTGAAGGATACAAAGCGACAACCCTATAGAACAAAGAAGGAAATAGAGTTTTTTGATAAAATATAAATGTGAAGGCTTCAGAAAATCAAGTACATCTTTCTCAGTGTGAGCATATTGAACATATGAGTGTTAATGGCAATAAGATAATCACACAAAAATGGAAACCTAGTTGAAGATAAAATCATAACTATGTCATCAAATATGCCAAGTCAAATGAAAATTATCAGTAAAACTGAAGACTTCAAAGATGACTTTACTATAGCAATAGGTAGTTGTCAAATCTGCCGAATACAATCCAGACAAAAGAGAGAATGTATTTGAAATGTCTTCACAACAAACCCCAAATGCCACTCAAATACTGATATGCAAATTTATAGCATAATTTTTGTTTAAAACTAAAATAGGAAATGACAATAAGAATGAAAGAGACAATCTTCTATGCTTGGAGTCTATTTATATCAATCAGCAATTGGACTTACTAATTCAACAATTGTTGAGAGATCATGATTAATAATTATAAGGCTTGATAAGGGTTTGATTGATATGCATATTTTAGTTTTTTCATATGAAAATATTCACATACAGTCTAAGATGAGACTTCTCATTGAACTGAAGGGGCAGTACTAAGGTGATGAGATGGAGTCATAGCTCAAGGAACTGGAAGGTGCACTCTACACTTTAGAGGCTCAGATTTGGTCCCTGGTACTGAAAGTCCCCTAAGTACCACCGGAAGTGACCTCCTAGCACAGAGCTGGAGGATCCTTGGAGCAATCCAGCTATGAGCCCAGCCCACTTCAAAATGTGTCTTATATTCAAAGTAAACAAATTTAATTTATCATTCAGAAGGCACATAAATTTTATTAGATGGATTTAGGAAATAGACACCCTTTGTCTCGGAATATTGTAAGTATTAAATACCAATCCACACACATTTGCATTGCAAGGGTGTTAAACAGATTTTTGAATACATTTGAATATATTAATCAGAGTATTAGTAAAGAATCCTTCATGACATACAGTAAGATTAAAATTTCCATTTGAACATATTCATATTTTATATGAAGTTGGTCTCATAGCTAATTTAGGCTTCAGCTATGAAATATAATACTGTATTACCATGTAGCTATATAATGTGCTCTTGAGTATATAATCCTAGGGAAAAGATCAAGAAAGAGCTAGATTGTTAGGAGTAAATTTTTGCTCCCTGGTATTTTGACAAAGTGACAAAAGAGAAATGAATTTGCACAAAAAATTGCCTATTTGTAAAGAAATAGTAAGGAAATAGAATTCAGATAGTTTCAGAAAACCAATGCCCATAGTCCTAGGTAAGAGAATGAATGGATGTTTTTCAAAGTCCTGCTAAGACTACTAAGCAAAAAAGGGGCTACTTCTACATTCCTGCACCAATAGACATTTAGGGAAGTGCCTTTCACAGGTAATCTGTTGCTATATATGGCATAGGAGAGCTCCCACTCTTAATATATAATGTTGACTTTAAACGAATAGAGCAGCACTCATTATATTTTGGAAAGTTAATGCTGAAGAAATAATAAGCCTGACTTGCAAACCCTACCCTAAGGACCATGAAGAATGGCCTTATGCAGTAACTGTGTCAAAGAAGGTCATGGAGACAACAGATAAAGATAATTATAATTGGCACTCTGTCACGAAAGGTAAAAGGCATAGTACATAAAATATGAGAGATAACTATAGACTTAATGCTTGTGGTCCCAACTTAACAAAATATGCTAAAATCCTAGCCCCCAGTGAAATGGTATTGGGAGGTGATTAAGTCAAGGAGGCAAGACCCTCAAGAAAGGAGTTAGTGTCTTTGAAAAAAAGTGTAAAGGTTCCAGAGTGCTTTCTCATTCTTTTTTAACAGAAAAGGACATCAGGGCACAAAGAAAAGATTATCATCTATGAACTAGTAGGATTTCAACCTTTCTAGCATTTAAACCTGTGAGAAATAAATGTTTGTTGCTTAAGCCATTCTCTCTAAAGTATATTTGATGCAGAAGCCCTTGTGTATGAAGAAGACTAATGAAACTATGACCAAACAGTACACATAGAAGTGACTCATTTACTGACATGGTAAGCTTTACCACTCCTGCCCATATACATTTTGTAATTTCATAATTGTTTTCCAATCTACCCATTTTCACTCAAATTATCTGCACACTTTGTATTTAAGGGGAAACTAATTTGGGAAAAATTTATAGTGGAAGTGGGTTTCTTTTTTGTTTATGGTATGGGGAGGTGTAGGATAGCATAGCCTCAGGTAGTTTAGGTTTATTGCATTACTCCCATCACAGTGCTCCCATTATTCTGTGTTTATTTGTAACTTTTTTCTTTGTGTTCTGTTGACTTGTAAATATTGTTTTTCTCTTTTCCTTGAGTCCTTTGGAGAGTTTATTCAGAGCCATGTCCATTTGTATGGGCACAGAAAGACTGTTGCAAATGCTATGCTTTTGTAACCTGGGAGTCATTTGACTCTACATGATATTTTCTTCCTGGACATCTGTTCTCTCAACCTCGACCTAAGCCTCTGCTGCCCTTACTCCCTAGCACCCCCAAAAGCAGGGTCCCGATGAGGGACTGGACGGACCCAGGGCAAGTGGTGAGTTATGTGCTACCATGGCATCAAGATGGGCCTGGCCAAAGCTCCCTAATGCTTAACTATAAGTTAAGAGCTTGGTCATGGACAAATGCAGCCATGATCCAAAAAGTAATAACTAGATTTGGACCCTGCTAGGGTTAGGAATGATTAATCTGGCCTGAGCACTGTAGTCTGAGTCTGTGGCAAGACCCAGGAGAGCTGCCCTACAAGCCTCAATGTATCTCTTACTGTGCCCATACAAAAATAACTAGTATTAAGATATTGATGGAGTTTTCAAACTGAAGAAAGGAGAAAAACACCTTAAGAGGCATTTTGCCTGCGGGTCCTCAGGAAGGGCTTTGGAATGCCTCTGGGTGGTATTTCTTTAGAATCTGGTGGGCCCTCAGGAAGGGCTTTCTTTTATTTTTTTGGGGGGAGGGTTGCGTGTCACACCGGCAATGCACAGGGGTTAGTTATCCTGACTCATGCACTCAGGAATTACTCCTGGTGCCTGGGGGACCATCTGGGATGCTAGAAATTGAACATGGGCAGCAGCGTGCAAGGCAAATGCCCTACCCGCTCTGCTATAGTTCTAGCCCCAGGAAGGTCTTTCTTATGTTGATTTTGCTACCAGATTGTGTGTAGCCTAGAGGGCAAAGTGGAGAGAGACAAGTAGGGGGAGAGAACAGAGAAGAGGGAGCAGAATCCAGAGAGCGGGGATGAAGGAGTGAGGAGTAGGAAGGAAGAGTGCTGGGAAAGAGAGAGGAGAGAGGAGAAATGGGGGGCTCAGAGAGACGGGAACAGGTGCGTGGAGAGAATGGAATAAACGACAACTGACCAATCAACCGGCTTGTCCCTCATTTCCTCCTCTGTCTGCCCCATAGCCTGGGCCGCCCCAGCTGGGTGAGCGGCCCAGGCCTGACCCCCCAAAACCCGGGGGCGGCCGACAGGGAGAGCTGCTGGGGCACTGGGGCTCTCCCCCAGTCTCTCCCTGCTAGATATTTTCACAGGGAGGACACACCCAGCAGTGCTCATGTGTTACTCCTGCTTCTGCACTCCTAGTGGTGCTATGAGGACCATGGGGAATTCTGGGGAATCTCACCCAAGTGAGCTTCATGCAAGGCAAGTGCCCCTCTACTGTATTATCTTTCTGTCCACAAGTGGGTTCAATTTTGAAAGCTTGTGAGGAGCTACAGCTAAATGTTAAACAGTTTTCTAGATCATGTAGCTATTTGGAGTTTGAAGCGAATTTAATGAGCTAACTGAGATTTTGCTTTTCTCATTTCAAGAGGAAATAAATGTTATTTCGTGCATGGGAAGAGAGGTGATTGGGCAACTATGGTAATAGCACTAGCCTTACACACACACCACATTTACACACAAAAACTTACAAAACTGGTTTTCTCTTTCTCTTTAAAGTTTGCCTAGTTTGGGGATAATGCTGCATGAACATTTCCTTTTTTCAACATACTCTTCTGTTGTTATTTCAGCCACTCATTCAAACTTGATGAATAGAATGTGATGGGAACTAATGTGTGCTAGTGGCACTTCAGAATCTTCGGTTATGGATTTATTTCTCTCCATTTCTCCATCCAAGAGTCAGAAATTTTGAGAGTGTAGGATAACCTTGGGTTTGTCCTTTCAGCCTTGTCACAGGGAACTTAATTTATCTTAAAGCAATGTTCTTTCTGTATGAACACATGAGGACAGTTAATATTATGCTTTGTAACTTGGGAGTTGATTGACTCCAACAATATTTACTCCTGACCATCTGCTTTCTCGACTCAGTTGCCCTTAGTTCCTAGCACCCCAAAAGCAGGGTCCCAATGAGGAACTGAATGGACCCACAGCAAGCTGTGAGCTACCCCGGCATTGAAATGGGCCAGGCTAAAGCACCACAGTACTCAACTATAAGTTGACTGCATGGTCATAGACAAATGCTGTCATGATCGAAAAGTAACAACGAGACTAGGACCCTGATGGGATTAGGAAGACTAACCTGACCTGAGGACTGCGGTCTGGAATACATAGTGAGATGTCCTCATGAAGAACCAAACTTTAAGTTTGATATATTTCTTACTGTGCTCATACAGAATGACATTGCCAGAAATATTTGAAGTAGATTTACTACAACTAGTTAAATAGATTACTAGCTGAGGAAAGAAGAAAGCAGCATACCCTGGATGGGATCCCATCCTTAAGTGGATCTCCTAGTAATCTGGAGTAATCTCCTTAGATGAGATTTTGTCCTTGAGTTTATATCCTGGAGAACTGACCTTACCTCTCTTTGTTGATTTGTTAATGTCCACCCCACCTTTGTATCATCACCTTATGTGATTGCTGTATAAACTAAGACTGTAAGAACGGAGGGGGTCAGAGTCAGAAGTAAGGGTCAGAGTCAGAAGTGAGAGTGAGTGGGGCTCCAGAGAGAGAAGCAGAAGGGCTCCCAGAGAGAGAGACTGGAAGAAGAGAGGCTGGAAGAGACCAGGGGAGAGACTACAAAGACAGAGTCCGAGATAGAGAGACAGACAGAAGAGAGAATAGTGGCACACACAGAAACAGAGCACAAAGGAGGAGCCATCCCAATCCGGTCCATACACAGCAGCTTGAGAGCACTGATTCAGAGCAGTGAGAGAGAGAGAGCCGCCCTGAGAGTCCACGAACACACATCACCCTTCTGGGTGCACACGTTTGTATTTTTTACATCAAAGAATGCGATCCTCTTTTAAGTCTGACAATAGGGAGAGTTCTAGGGAATTTCTTCCCACCCTTTTCAACTATACTCTTGGTCACCTCTGCTTTCTTCACTTTGCACTTTCCCCGATGACCCCTAGTCTTGTGCCAGGTGATTTTGTGCTGCACCATGTATGTAATTTTAATCTTTCCTCCTTGGCACAGAAGGCCTCTGCCTGAGAAATGCTTCTCTAGGAATTGTGAAATAACCGATGAAGTGATGAAAGAAAGTGGGCTTTTTAAAGTTTCTATAAAGTAGAAAATCAGACTTGGATCATTCATATCAAGTCAGTTCCATGAAGAGGACTAGAGTTGCTTTGCAATAGACCGTTGACTCTGTAGAAGCCTTTCACCATAGTGCAGCCTTTGTCCTATACTGTGAGGTTATGTAAGGACAACCTTTGAGATATTAGAAGCCAGAGGAAGGAAACCCAAAGCTCAAGGAATTTGCATAAATTTTTGAAACACTCAACTTTTACCCACCATTACAATACAAAGTTAATTGTGGGTCATACCTATATAGTAAGAGTACTTTAATGGCAAGTGTGTCTTGGAGGTAAAAGCAGCAAGGCTATCTCCCTCCCACCTACCCCCTGGTCTATTTTAAATATTTCAATCTCAGAAAATCAGATTGAATTAGGTTTAGGAATGCAGTGAAATCCTGAAAATTAGGGGATGCCTAAAAGATAGGTGATCACATAAATCTGAATATGCATATTTAATCACCTGTTAAGATTATTGCTACAATTTAGGGTACTGAAAGGGTCTAGGTTCTACTCTGGAGTAACAAGATTTAATGCTAAGCTCTGGAGTTTATTAATCCTTTAGGCATTAAAACTCTGAATGCTGGAAAAATATTGTAGGTGTTTTGTTTTTGCTTTGTTTTTGAGGAGAAAAGGCAATATTGAGAAGAGGATGAACTGAGTGGAGTCTATAAATCAGGAACAGGCAGAGTTGGGAGGTATTCAAAGATAGCAGCAGGATTTGGACTGTGGCTATTCTCACTCTTCGATGCCAAAGAGACAACAAGCAATTTAAATTGTCACAATAAAAATGCAAGTTCTATCCTAAAATATTTTCAAAATATTGAATTGTCTAGTTCCTACATGAACAAATTCCTCCCCAGGTAGATCTGTCTATAAAATAGAAAATATATTGTGATAGAAAACTTCTGTATATGATGTTGTGACAATCCTATAAATCCCAGAAAACACAAACATAAAAACATTATTTTTTATTCGATATATAGAGCAGGTTTGGGGCATATTACTGTGTATGATGTATGTAAAAGTGTTACAAATCTTTTTTCTTAGGCACTTTTGGTTGCTTAGTAACGGAGGAATAGAAGAAGTGGTAAAAATAGGTCACCATTAAGTGAGGGATTTTCTTGTTTGTTTTATATCAGGAAATATTGTTTGAGGATAATAATAGATATAAATCACAGATTTATTGTGCATTTCCCTGACACAGTCCAAGCTCTATGGGTATAACCACTTTTTTCCCTATCATTCTTCTACCCGATTTCCCTCTTCTAGGGAGATGTTAAACATAAAGAAGTCATCTTCTTATATATCCATAAATGATAACAATTTTTCTTAATAGCTCCTAAGTACTTCAAATTATCTATGAAATGAAATCAAACTCAGTGCACATGTGAGGCCCAAATGTGTTCATCACAGCACCAATAACTACTCTGGGACTTCCAAACTCAAACGAATGATTCTTGCTCTGCAAACAAAATAAAATATATTACTTCGTTAAAGTTTTGATTTAATATTAATGTTAAATGTAAGCACCAGAATATTTAATTTAGATTGATTTAGGTAAGCCCTGTGCAGGTGTGCTCCATTAATTATAATCACATTAGTTCAGCGATATTTTAATTGTGTGTTTGTTTACACAACACTGTTTAGGTTGAAATCATGGAGGATTTCTTTTCTTAGATCTTAGCAGAGACAAAAAGCACCATAAGGATTTGTTTCTTATAATAAAAAAGCTTGACAATGGGTTCCGCTTCCAAATACCAATTACTAACTGGAAATCCTGGGGGGTGGGGGGGAAATTCCCCAAATCTGAAAGCTCTGGAGAACAAGTAAATGCAGCCAAGATGAGAAATCAGAAGATATGTGAAAGAAGGGAACTGTGCATTGAAATGTTTGCATTTCTGTAGCTTTTCACATGAAGTCATAGCTGACTTTGTAAACAGAACTCCAGCAAAGGGCCATATTGCGGTGGGCAGCAATTTAAAATTAAGCTATTCCAGAGATGCTGGACAATAAGGGCTCAATTTCAGTCAAGAAAAAAAGCAGAAACTGACTGGAACCAACTCTGGCATATAAATGGGAGAGAGAGAGAGAGAGAGAGAGTGAGAGAGAGAGAGAGAGAGAGAGAAGAAAAGTTGAAACTCAACCTGGACAATACAATACTTGGAGCTGGAGTCCAGTCAGGGTCAATATTAAATCAACAAAAAAAAAATCATCAATATACAGAAAAATTAACAGGACAAGAATTTCTAAAAACCAGCTTTCACAATACCTAGTTTACATGGAGAAAAAAGTCAAACAAGGAAATAGTAGACATAAGAAGAAATATTGAATACAGTCAAGATCACAAACTGGTCCTGAGTTGGGAAGTAAATTGGAATTAAGAAGTAAGGTATTAACTGTGTTTACATTGAATTTACAGGTCAATGTTACAGCAGTAGGGAAGAAAAACCCTTTTTAAAAATATTATGCAGGGACTAGAGCGATAGCAGAGCAGGTAAGGCATTTGCCTTGCACGCTACCAACCCAGATTTGATTCCCAGTATTCCATATGGTCTCCCGAGCACTGCCAGGAGTGTTTCCTGAGTGCAGAGCGAGGAGTAACTCCTGAGTCTCACCGGGGGTGACCCAAACAGAAAAAAAAAAAATCAAGCAGGGCTAGGGACCACAGATATAGACCAAAGGTAAGGCTCTTGCCTTGCACGTAGGTGATCTGATTTCAATCCTCTGCACCCCGTATGGTCCACAGATTCCACAGGAGTGATGGCAGACCACAGAACCAGGATAAGCCCTCTGCACAGTGAGATGTGGCCCCCAAACAAAAACAGACCAAAAACCAAAAAATGTGTAGCACCAGAGAAATAGTACAAGAGGTAAACTGCTTACTGGCCAGCACCAGTTGAAATCCTGGAACCACAGAAGGTCAGCTGAGCACTGCTGGGGTTACTTCTGATGACAGCCAGAAAGAGTTCCCTCTCACTGCATTATATGGCTGAACCCAGATTTCCCATTAAAAAAAAAATATTCAGAGTATGAAAAGAAAAATCTAATGGATAAGATTAATAGTTGACTATTAGCTAGCTAGGGAAAAAAAGGTAATTTAAACTAAAGATAATTTATATATTTCTATTGTGAAAAGAAGACATTTTTTGTTTTATTTTGTTTTTTGTTTTGTTGCTACACCCAGCAACGCTCAGGGCTTACTCAGAGCCCAGTGCTCAGAGTACTGAGCTTAGTATCTGTTATACTGTCTCAAGCCTTGGGCAGGATTTTTTAAAAGCTTAAAAATAACAAATTTTCACTCAGTGTGGAACAATATCTAATATCAAACAGATATGCTGGTGGACAACAGGGAAGCAAACAAAATATTTAAGAAGTAGTAATGGCTGCAAAAATTTAAAACTTAAGTGGCTAGAAACATTTAAAAGAAAACATAGGAGAGAAAAATACGAGAGGCAATTCTAGAGGTGATAAAAGAGTCCCGAGTGACGCAAATGACACTGGTAAAAATACCATCTAAAAAGCACTGAAAAACACAAACTGGATTTTGAACCAATCCAGTTACATGTTGGGATGAAAAAATACATAGGATGCTAACTTCACTGCACTGTCATCCCGTTGTTCATCGATTTGCTGGAGCAGGCACCAGTAATGTCCCCATTGTGAGACTTGTTGTTACTGTCTTTGGCATATCAAATACGCCACGGATAGCTAACACTAATCAAAAAAGAAGCAAGAGGCGCTGGAGTCATAGTACATTAGATAAGGCACTTGCTTTGCATATGACTTATTCCAATTCAATTTGTGAGTAATTCTTGAGTGCTGAGCCAGGAATGAACCCTGAGCATTGCTGGGTGTGGCCCCCAAACTAGAAAATAAAATAAGAAGCAGGATTGGTATACTGATATGTTATACTCTATTGCCATACTGCTATGAGACAAACTATATTTAAGAAAGAATATTATTACCAAAGATATGTTATATTATTTCATAATAACAGAGATGTCAGTTATGAGATAATTTCAAATAGTAATAAATGTTTATGTATATGATGAGTTAAGTAATATAAGAAGCAGAATATTATGGGAGTGCAAGAGAAAGGGATAAATGAACTATTTTTGTCAAATATATTTGAAAAATTTTCCCCTATTTATTGAGAATAACAGATATAATAAATATAATAGATAACAATAACACATAGTAAAATATAGAAGAATAACAGTACTCACAAAACTTTAGTTAATGCAAGCGTGTCAAATGCACTCCCAAATAAAAAATGTATATATATATATATTTAAATGAGTATTAAATATTTATCAAGGGAGACCTATTGTGATCCAGTAAATAAACTTCAATGTTTGAGAAATTCAAGTCAAAACAATGCTTTCCAAACACCATGGAATTAAGATGAAAACAATAATAGAAATCTCTGGAAAATTTCTGTATTAGGGAAGTGTGGGATTCTCCAGATGTTGTTGTGCTCATATGTGTGTGTGTGTGTGTGAGTGTGTGTGCGTGTGCGCGCGTGCACGCACACGCACACACGAGCATGAACCGGGGTGGAGTGTTGCTTTGCAATAGAAGTGAGAGTAAGAGAGATAGAGAGCGAGAGAAGAGAGAGAGAATTTATACTCTGTAATATAAGTAAATCTCATCTGGGGAGAAGGAGAAGAACATATCATTATATTTACTATTTTGCTACTTTTGAATATCTCTATGGGGCTTTTATTAATATCCATTTCCCTTCAACATTTTATATAAAAATCAGATGAGTACACAACTCTCTTTAAACTCACCGAATGGGCCTTGGATAATATGTGGGAAATCTCTCAACAACGTCATACAAAGAATCAACTTTGTACCAAACAAAATCTAAAACCATGAAACTTGTTTAGAAAATAAAAATTACGTAAGGTGGAGGATTGACTTAATTAAGCAATTCTTATACATAATTCCCAAATATCAATCCAATAAAATAACAAATTGTTACTTGAGAAATCAGTCTT
This sequence comes from Sorex araneus, assembly GCF_027595985.1. NCBI lineage: Eukaryota > Metazoa > Chordata > Mammalia > Eulipotyphla > Soricidae > Sorex > Sorex araneus. Next base: position 10,227,770 of record NC_073307.1, on the reverse strand, counting down.
ATAAAAATCTGCTGCTTTTTGGATAAACCAAGTGAAATAAATTATTACATAATAAACATTTGATCAAGCACTGTATTTATAATTATGAACTATAAAACTCAGAAATAAGGTAAAGCATAGCCCAGATGATTAAAAACAGGTGCTTTACCAAAGAAGGAAAAGAAGGAATGCCACAGGGGTGGTAAATAAAAATATCATGCGAATATTCATCAGTAGGGAGATGTAAATAAAGTGCTCAATATGAAATGAACATGCAGCCATTAAAATGTATGCTAATGATTGAGTGATCATCAGGCCAGGGAGATAGCACAGTGAGCAGGGCTTTTGCCTTGCATGTATCCAACCTGAGTTTGATTCCCTGCACTCCTCTGGAGTGATCCCTGAGTGTCGAGCCAGGAATAAATCCTGATTCTGAGCACCACAGTTTATGGCCCAAAACCTAAAACAATTAAAAAACAAAACAAAACAGAACAAGAAAACCCTGACCATCCAAAGTGTTGTTTAGGATGTAAGGACACTTACATTTTGTTTTGGAGAATATAAAATAATAAACAATGAGACATAACCAATTTAAATAACTGTTTTCATAAAAAATGGAAACTGGTTTTACTATTTAAAAATTGTAATCATACATTTGATAAAAATGTTTCACATTAGATTCTGGAGGACTTTCTTGAAGCTACTTGCATTCAAGGGCAATTCCATTCACTCACCCCATTCTCAGTCACAACGATGGACTATTTATTATTTCTATAGAAAAGTATTCTTGGGCTTTATCAAATAGATTCATACTCAGCAGCACTTGATTTTCTTTGACCTGGCTAGACCAGAGGAAATGTTTGTTACTCTTTCCAATATCATTAAATTATAATACCTGGCCATTTGTTTCCTTCCCTTACATAACTCATAAATAGTAGCATATCTAAAGCATTATCTTCTGTCAAACTTAAATGGATTTTGTTGAAAATGCCTTATTATTCTGCCCTTTGGATCTCCTCTCTCTTCTGAAAATCAAGCAGGTAGGGTCAAGGTGTAGAATCTTTTATCCCATCATTGTCTTATTCCTCAAATTATCTTGTTCCTCTTCAGTACTTTTCAGATTAGCAAGATAGGAAGAACTTGTGAAAGCTAATTCTATATATGTTCATTAAGTTTTCAAATCCTCCCTCTCCTTTATTCATATAATCTTAATTTTTCTGATGTTTCAGTTGCTTAGAAGCATATTTCCTTAACTAAGAAACTGTATGTATAATGCAACCTTTCATAACTGACTGTATGTATGCCCATGTTACCCATCATTCAATATTTTAGAAAAGGCAGGGAGATATAGAGAATCTTGATCAAATTAATTCATTTCACAAAATGTCCTTTGCCTGTGGAGAAAAATTATACATATAACCAACATTATATTCCAATTTATTGCAAATTTAATAAGAATCCATAGCTCAAAAGTGAAAAAAAAGTCCTCACAGTAGGTTTCTAGGTCATGAAGGAGAAACTATTGGTGATAGGAATTGTCCAGTGGCAGATACTGTGACATTTAACCCAACAAAGTAACCAATCAATAGCAATACAACATATTTGAGGAAGTTGCAAAGCTTGGTTCTACCAGAAAACCATTACAAATTCAGAGATGTCTGTTCCAATCAGATACCCCTTCAATCCCTGTGTTTACGAAAAGCAAGCCTGATAGTTTTCTGAGAATGACAGTGCATGATAGGACTTTTCAAATAGTAAACCCAGTTTCATCTGCCATACTAGATATGAGCTCATTAGTGGAAAAAAATCAATGCAGATACTGACCCCTGATTGATTAGATGAATTATTTTTTCTCACTTTTGATAAACAGACAACATTGAGATATCAATGTTGAGCAGCATTTTTTTTCTAGTTCAACTCAATAAAATCATGTATAAACTATTTTCTGATAATCAACCAAAAAATGAACAGGAAACTCTTTAGGATTGGATATTTTTTCCATATTAAGGCAGAAGATTACATACAAATTTCAATTGTCTCCTAAAGACAAAGACATTATATGCTTAAAAAATAAAAAAATAGAGAATAATAAGTGTAAATGTGAATTTCTGTATTTTTGTGTATATGCATGCTTGTATATATTTTGCTCAGAATAAGGAACAGTATACAGCAAAGAAAATAAAAACATATGAACCTTTTTAATGAAAAGCCAATTTTTTTACTAATGTCAATTGCTGAAAGAATAGGTCTCGTATACTAATTTAAAATTATCATTCATGAACTGGATTTAGAGTAGAGAAATTAAGGCATGTACCTTGCATGCAGTTGACTGGTTCAATCTTTGGTACCACATATGGTTCTTGATCACCTCCAGAAGTGATCACTGAATACAGAACCAGGAGTAAACCCTTAGAACCAGGTGTGGTCCAAAAACAAGACACTGTAGACACTGTGATTTTAATAAACATCGTCACTGCCAGTAACTCTAATGTTACTGTCTTCTTTCAATGTCCTTGCGCTCGAATTTCTTGCTGTTGAGAGATCATTAAAATCAGTTTGTGTGCATATATATATGTATATATATATATATATATATATATTACACTTCACTTCTCTGTCCTATAGAAGAGAGAGAATGCTTCCTATTATCAAAACAAAAGGTTGGACTTAATGCGTATTGAGGCAAGGCATGTTCATAGACACAATGACTGAAATGAAGTAAACTTTAGAACTTATTTTACTTTCTCACATTACTTTTTTATCTAGATGATTTCCAATCACACATGACCTTCAATCATTTTCTTTTCTTAAAATTTATGTATAGGTCTTTAAATATATATGCCTGGTGACCTCTACTTTATACAAGCTACTGACCTATGTTTTTATTCATTTTTGAAGTCAGGATACTTAAATTTTAGATTTCTTTGTACTCACTCTCTCCAAATCTCCTGAGGCAAAGTGGGAGATGAGGTTTATTTCTCAGTCCCTAGGTAGCTTAAAAATACTCTATTTCTGAAAAATTATCTGTCTTCAGAAAATATGAAGGAATACAAAACTTGAGTGTGAGGTTCAGAGTCACAATTTGCAAGAAAGCCATTTTGTTAAGGAGCAGTCTTGGTAACTACTGGACCAGTTATTTTCTTTATTTTCCTTTATTTTCCCTTTTTTTCCTTATTTTTTATTAGTGAGTCACAGTGAGGGTACAGTTAACAGTTACAGATTCACACATTTTTGTGCTTGTTTTTCCCTCATGCAATGTTTGAAAGCCCATCTCTCCACCAGTGTCCATTCTCCACCACCAATGAACCCAGTATCCCTCCCACCCCCCAATCCCATCCCCCCCACCCCACCCCGCCTCTGTGGCAGGGCATTCCAATTTGATCAGTTATTTTCTTATCTAAATCCAACTTTTCTCAATTTTGCAAAATGTCATAGGAATTAGATCTCTTTTTAGGAGAATTTTTCTTTTGGTATTCAATCAAGACCAGTCTGACCATGACATTTAGATAAAAAATGAATTAAAAAAATCATATTGATGCTTCTATATCTCTTTTTAGTAATATATCATAACACCGCATCTATTGTGCTTGTAAGTTATATTTAATTCAATTATTTCCTGTGCTCATTTACTTAGGTTTACACATAATATAAATTATCTTCTGAATTCAGTACAAGTTCTATAAATCTAGTTGTCTAATCAGATATTTTAAATTTTGAGACATTTTATGTCATTTTATACCATACTAAAATTTTGTTTTCACATAAAATTTGTTTATCTTGGTTAAATTATGTGATTTTAGTCTGTAACTGATTCACAATAAAACATTTTTAAAAATATATATGATTTTATTTACAATCTAATTAATATTTGATATATCCCTATTAATAATCACTGTATCACTGTAATCCCATCAATCATCGATTTGCTCAGTGGGTCTCCATTCATCCTAGCCCTGAGATTTTTGCAGCCTCTCTTTACTCATTCTTCCCAGCAGTGCCGCATTGAAGGCTCTTTCAGGGTAAGTGGAATGAGACCCATCGTTTTTTGTGACTGTATTTAGCATATCAAATACGCCCCGGGGAGCTCACTAGGCTCTGCTGTGTGGGCAGGATGCTCTCCACACTTTGCCAGGTTCTCTGAGAGGGAGACCTCCAGGAGCATTGTTTTTCAGTCTCTGGACCTTGAACATTGATGGGATTACATGGTGTGTGTGGGGGGAGGAGGTGTTTGTGGGTGTGGCTGCCAAGCTACTGGAAAATGGGGGCTCTGGGTGGAGGAGGCCCAGTCCCAATTTGAGGAGGCTTGGAGATCTCAGCCCCGGATCCCGCACACCTAAGTTCCTCTGCTGGTTCCTTCATGCATGAGGCTCAACCGAGCATGTGTAGAGGGGCTTCGAGCATGGCTGTGGCTGGTTCCAGAGGTCTTCAGCTGCCGGGGGCTCTGCTCGGGGCAGGAAGGGAAACTCCAGGGGGCCCTGGTGAACACAGTCAGGTGCAGGGGCAAGATAGCGTCTATTAATAATATATCATAAATATCCAGATACTTATAAATAAGTATCTCATTAATTAAGCATCACTGAGAATGGCCACCAAATCCAAAATAGAAATAAGGAAGTCTTAAAATTATATAGAGTTTATAAAGACCTACTGAGAACTCTATTGTAATATTATAGAACCTTGGGGCTGGAGCAATAGCACAGTGGGGAGGGCGTTTGCCTTGCACGCGGCCAACCGGAGTTCGATTTCCAGCATCCCACATGGTCCCTTGAGCACTGCCAGGGGTAATTTCTGAGTGCAGAGCCAGGAGTAACCACTGTGCATCACCAGGTGTGACCCAAAAAAAAGAAAAAATATATTATAGAATCTTTACAAAAAACTTACTTGCTTAATGTCTTACATTTCTCTTTTATTACATTGCTAACTATTCTTATATTATTAACTAGTCTTACATTACTATTTACATCTGCTTTCATGCTTCCTAATTATAAAAGTTATGTAATGTTATAAAATTGACATCAGTATGAGAAGACGATAACGGTAAAATAATATTATATTATCATTTATATTTTCATATCTGCCACTTATTTAGGTTGGGCATAGCAACTGCAGTGCTGGTTGGCACACATTTCAGCTCTATGCTCGGGGGTCACCCTCTGCAGAGCTCAGAGGCCACGCCATGCAGCTAACCCAGAGAGCACGCAAGCCTCTCAGCCTGTTGATCTTTCTGGCCCAATTCAGTAATAATAATAAAGAAAAATTAATAATTTCTCCTTGAGAGCCTTCCCATTTTTGTTACATTAATTCTCAGAGAATTGATGCACTCAAGAAGCAAGTGTGCAATCTATAAGCAATATTTTGTGCTATCTGGGGCCAGGAGTGGAGCGATAGCACAGCGGGTAGGGCGTTTGCCTTGCATGAGGCCGACCCAGGTTTGATTCCTCTGTCCCTCTTAGAGGGGCTGACAAGCTGCCGAGAGTATCCAGCCTGCACGGCAGAGCCTGGCAAGCTCCTTGTGGCGTATTCAATATGCCAAAAACAGGAACAACAAGTCTCACAATGGAGACATTACTGGTGCCTGCTCGAGCAAATTGATGAACAACAGGATGACAGTGACAGTGATCTGGGCCCCGGAGAAGCCCCAGCGGCTGCGGGAATGCCCGCCTGGCCAGTGTGTGTCCTGTGAGAAGTTGGCTTCCCCTGTCCCTGTACGGGCTGATGTGATCTTGGCTGTGCTGCCAGGTGTGCCCTGTGACTGCTGCTCACTCTTCCCGTCACCCCTGAGTTTGCAGCTGGACCACAGCTGAATGACAGCTCAGCACTTCGGGCAGAAACAAGGACCTCAGGGAACATGTGTGTGTGCACATCACACAAGCTCCGGCATGTCTGAAAGCCCTGATCATCACAACAATCACAACAACACAACAACAGAGGGAAGGAAGAGGGTTGGGAAATAAAATTAGATAAAATGCAACACAGAAACAGAAAGAAAACTCTACCTGTATAATCCTATTTCTACAATAAACTCACTTGCCTTACAGTATTCACGTTTTATGGATCCTGCGATCCATTCAGGAGACTCAGATTGTGCCAGATTCCCAGGGCCAGGAGTTGAACTTGAAGTCTTGTGCACGCTAAGCATGTGCTAAGCATGTGGTCTACCACCTGGGCTATAACCCTGGTCTTCTTCGTCCTAGGGCTCATGGGCCCTGGGGACAAGGGTGAGGTGAAGGACCGTTTCAGTCACATATCCAAACCATAGGCTCAACAATGGTGAAAACATGAGATCCAACGCACAAGCATCACACTTTTATACATGCCTGTCAAAGGGGATGGGGTGGAGGTGTGCAGTTGGGGGTGAGGGTGGTGACTGGTCCAGGTGAGAATTTGGGAAAGTAGTGGAGGGAAGTTGACTCCAGCACTGGGATCAGTGCTAGGAAATGATATGCCCAAAATTCAACGATCTATGAACCTTATAGATTCATGTCTGATATTGAGGTCTTTAATCCACTTTGATCTGACTTTTGTGCCTGGCATTAGACAGAAGTCAGAGTTAATTTTTTTGCAGGTAGCTATCCAGTTTTCACAGCACCACTTGTTGAAGAGGCTTTCCTTTTTCCACTTTGCATTTCTTGCTCCTTTGTCAAAGATTAAGTGGCCATATATTTGGGGGTCTGTGACAGGATACTCAACTCTGTTCCATTGGTCTGCAGATCTGTTTTTATCTCAATACCATGCTGTTTTGATTACTACTGCTTTGTAGTAGAGTTTGAAGTTGGGGAAGGTGATGCCACCCATCTTTTTTTCAAGGATTGCTTTAGCTATTCTTGGGGGTTTATTTTTCCATATAAATTTCAGAAGTGTTTTGTATATTTCTTTGAAAAATGTCATGGGTATCCTGATAAGGACCACACTAAATTTGTATAGTGCTTTGGGCAGTATTACCATTTTGATAATGTTCTCTCCATGACATTGAATTAAAAGCATCTTTAAGGATGAAACAGCACTGACCATGCAAGTGGAAGCAAACATAAACAAATGGGACTACATCAAAGTGAGAAGCTTCTGCACTTCAAAAGAAACAGTGATCAAATTACAGAAAGAGCCCACAGAATGGGAAAGAATATTAACCCAATACCCATATGATAAGGGATTAATATCCAGGATATACAAGACACTAGTAGAATTGTATAAGAAAAAAACCTCCAAGCCCATCAAAAAATGGGGAGAAGAAATGAACAGAACTTTCCTCAAAAAACAAATACAAATGGCCAAAAGGCACATGAAAAAATGCTGCACATCGCTAGTCATCAGGGAGATGCAAATCAAAACAACAATGAGATATCATCTCACACCACAGAGACTGGCACACATTCGAAAGAACAAAAGCAACCAGTGCTGGTGTGGATGTGGAAAAAAAGGGATGCTCCTTCACTGTTGATGGGAATGCCAACTGGTCCAGCCTTTCTGGAAAACAATATGGACAGTCTTCAAAAACTAGAAATTGAGCTTTGATATGACCCCGCAATACCACTTCTGGGAATATATCCTGAGGATGCAAAAAAAGCACAGTAGAAATGACATCTGTACTTATATATTTATTGCAGCACTGTTCACAATAGCCAAAATCTGGAAACAACCAGAGTGCCCTAAAACAGATGATTGGTTAAAGAAACTTTGGTACCTCTACACAATAGGATACTATGCAGCTGTTAGGAGAGATTAAGTAATGAAATTTGCTTATAAATTAATAAACATGGAGATTATCATGCTAAGTGAAATGAGCCAGAAAGAGAAAGACAGACATAGAGGGACTGCACTCATTTGTGGAGTATAGAATAACATCGCATGAGGCTGACACACAAGGACAGTAGATACAAGGGCCAGAGGGATTGCCCCATAGCTGGAAGACTGCTTCATGAGTGTAGGGGAGAAGGCAGATGGAAGAGAAGGGATCACTAAGAAAATGATGGCTGGAGGAACCAGTTGGGATGGGAGATGTGTGCCGAAAGTAGATAATGGACCAAACATGATGACCTCTCAGTGTCTGTGTTGCAAGCTATAATTCCCAAAAGTAGAGAGTATGAGGAATATTGTCTGCCATAGAGGCAAGGGGAGGGTGGGAAAGGGGGGTATACTGGGGATATTGGTGATGGTGAATGTGCACTGGTGGGTGCTTGATCATTGTGAGATTGTAACCCAAACATGAAAGCTTGTAACTATCTCATGGTGATTCAATCAAATTAAAAAAAAAATTAAGTTCAATGATGAATGATTTTAAAAGCATTTTTCTTCAAAGAACGTTTAAATTATGAAACCTGGGTTCTTTGGGGTTAACAAATAATCAGAATAAAATTAGGTCTTGATTTATTCCTTTCTAAACCTAACAATTTCTTGGTCATATTGAAATGATTATGGTCTTAAGTATCATGCAAAATACAAATATTATCTGTATTTTTCATGCTGAAGACAATGCTTCTAGTCTCTTTTTATTGTGGCTAATTGCACTGCTGTATTAATGTGGCAATAACATTTACAGATATTTAAAATGGTACATCACCTTCACACAGTGGGATGAAATTGATTTGCTGAATGTCTTCTGAATGACTGTGAATTCATCTTACCTTATTTTTCTTCTCATAAATTTGTAACTTACCATCTGAAAGTGGCTGCAACGCTTTCCTGGCATTGTGGTTGAGTTAGCTGATCTCAATGATTTAACAGAGACTTTCTCTTTCCCAAATAATTTTAGAAAATTAGAATGCACAATTCAGGAAATTAGATATTACTTCAGATAGAAAATTATCAAAATCTGCAATTTTATATATAGCTATTGTTTATAATGATATAAGGTAGCTTGGGTTCCATTTCATCTTTTTTTTTAAGTTTTTATTTTATTGAATCACCATGAAAAAATTACAAAGCTTTCAGGTTTAAGTCTCAGTCATATAGTGATTAAACCCCCATCCCTTCACCAGTGCACATGTTCAACCACCAAGAACCCCAATATACCCCCTTCACACCCACAGCCCCACCTAAGTAGCTAATGATCTTCGCTTTATTCTCTCTATACTTTGAATACATCCAATATTTCAATAGAGAACTCACTATTATTGTTTGGAATTTTCCTCCAACAATCAGGCCTGCTGAAAAGGCATCACTTTATAATTTCTTTTCATTGCTGAGAGTGAAGACTCTGAGTTCTTCACTCTCTGAGGTTTTGGGTTTTTGATATTTTAGCTCAGTTCACTGTCTAGATGCATTTCTGCAAGAAACCGTTCTGGGTGCCAAAATGGGTTAGAAGACCTCTCAATCAAAGTCTTTAGGAGAAGAGGGTTCGTTTTTCTCGCCACAGCTTCAGGTCTTATCTGGGTGGAAGGCATGCCAGTAACGCCCCCCCCTCCCAGGACCACCTACAGGTTACGTCACTATAAAGTCCTACCTCTGGGTTGGGGGTCTTAAAGGGTGGCTCTCGCCATGTGGATGCTGCCACTGCCGCCATTTTCTGCTCAGAAAAACAGGGCAGAGGGGGAAAATCCCTCCCCGGGCGGCACGAGGTTGTAGCTCAGTTCACAGTCTAGATGCATTTCTGCAAGAAGCCGCTCTGGGTGCCAAAATGGGTTAGAAGACCTCTAGGTCAAAGGCTTTAGGAACAGAGGGTCCGTTTCTCGTGCCACAGCTCCCTGTTCCATTTCATCTTAAGTGCTACTGGCATATTTTTTCCTATTTAAGTTTAAGCTTGAAAGTTTTGGACTTGCAGCAATTAATATTAGTCTCCTATTGTATTTCCATTCCTGCTGCATCTACAGTAAGCCCTTCATCCTTCTTTTCTTGCAAGTGTGATGTCTTCTGTCTGTTCTCATGTCTATTCTCTTGTCTTTTCAAACCTATTTTCCTTTTGTCTACATAAGTTTATTTACTCATATACTTTCTTTAGGAGGATGTGGAAATATTTATGTGGCATTCATTTATATTTTGACTCACTGAGTTCATTAGAGTTGTTTAAATTCTATGTAAACTGAAAATAAAGAAAATAAAACAGCATTTAATTTTTGGAAAGCAATTGGTTAAAATATGGTTAATATTTTTTTTAAAAAAAGAAAATTATAAATAAGTTAGAAAGACTGCCTAGTAATTCTCCAAGTAAGGTTAAAAAATAGAATGCAAGATAGTATCTTCTAAATTGAAAGTACAAAAATACCTCTGTCCTTCGAGGGACTAGACCAAGAGTACAGTGGTTAGAGTCTTTGCCTTGCACGCTGCCAACCCAGGCTTAATCCCTGGCTTCCCATATGATCCCAAGCCCACCAAGCATAAATTCTTGAGCTCAGAGCCAGGAGAAAGTCCTGAGTACTACCAGGTATGGACCAAGAACAAAAACAGGGAAGAAAGAAAGAAAGAAAAAAAAGAAAGAAAGAAAGAAAGAAAGAAAGAAAGAAAGAAAGAAAGAAAGAAAGAAAGAAAGAAAGAAAGAAAGAAAGAAAGAAAGAAAGAAAGAAAGAAAGAAAGAAAGAAAGAAAGAAAGGAAGAAAGGAAGGAAGGAAGGGAGGAAGGGAGGGAGGGAGGGAGGGAGGGAGGGAGGGAGGGAGGGAGGGAGGGAGGGAGGAAGGAAGGAAGGAAGGAAGGGAGGAAGGAAGGAAGGAAGGAAGGAAGGAAGGAAGGAAGGAAGGAAGGAAGGAAGGAAGGAAGGAAGGAAGGAGGGAGGGAGGGAGGGAGGGAGGGAGGAAGGGAGGAAGGGAGGAAGGAAGGGAGGAAGGAAGGGAGGGAGGGAGGGAGGGAGGGAGGGAGGGAGGGAGGAAGAGAGGGAGGGAGGAAGAGAGGGAGGGAGGGAGGGAAAGAAGGAAAGAAAGAGACCTTGATGCTCTGAAAGACACCAGAGCTAATTCTTAAGTCCTAGAGAGTAGTGAATTAAATGATATGTCTTTTATCAGATCAAAGCTATAATCAATTTAATGCTTCTTATAGTCATCAGTTTACTTGATGTTAAATTTTTTATCAAAAATATCAAAATAAATAATGGTATAATTTTATTTAGTTAACTCTCTTAACAAAGTAATTCTTTTAAAGTTGAGAACAAATATCTAAATATCTGAACACTATAATGAAGAAAATATCATGGTATATTTAAGAGATGCTCATGAGTGAAAGACTAGATAAATTAAATTTTTTAATAAAATTAAATTCAAACATACTATACATTGCTTTGTTGCTTTTTACCTTAAGAATTCATTCGTTTCATAGATTCATTTAATGTTTTTCCCACTACATTACAATCCTAACACCTATGAAAATAGGTGTTACCATTAGTGTAATTTTTTAATAAAATTTGTCTCTTATAACAAAGGTATAGTTAAATCTTGATTTAGATTTATACTTATTCCTGACTTCAAATTCTCCTACTTATATACTTAGTACAGTGTAGGATAACATAGGCTTGGGTAGTTTAGGTTTATTGAGTTGTTCCCATCACAGTGCTCCCATTCCTCTGTGTTTATTTGTAACTTCTTTCTTTGTATTCTGTTGACTTATAAATGTTGTTTTTCTTTTCTCCTTGAGTCCTTTGCATAGTTTATTCAGAGCCATGTCACTTTGTATGGGCAAAGAAAGACTGACACAAATGCTATGCTTTTGTAACCTGGGAGTCATTTGACTCTACATCATATTTCCTCCTGGGCATCTGTTCTCTCAACCTAAGCCTCAGCTGCCCTTACTTCCTAGCACCCTCAAAAGCAGGGTCCAGAAGACGAGGGACGAGATGAGCCCAGGGCAAGTGGTGAGTTGTGTGCTACCCTGGCATCGAGATGGGCCTGGCCAAAGCGCCTAATACTTAAGTACAAGTTAAGAGTGTGGTCATGGACAAATGCTGTCATGACCCAAAAAGTCATAACTAGATTCGGACCCTGCTAGGGTTAGGAATGATTAATCTGGCCTGAGCACTGTAGTCTGAGTCTGTGGCAAGTAGTTCCCAGGAGAGCTGCCCTACAAGCCTCAATGTATCTCTTACTGTTGTGAGGAAGAGGCCCAGAACAGACCACAGGAATTAATTTAGCTTTCTCAAGACTCTTTTTACAGGAACTCACATCCAAAATAACTGGTTTTTCTGCCCCTGAGCAAGGAACTCAGAGACAGGCACCCTGAGTTGCAAGTCACAAGAAGAGTTGTGGTCAGACCAGGTAACCAGACGTCTCTCACAAGACCCATGACTGCCCTAAAAGCCAGGACTTTCCTAAGCACTGAAGCAAATACTGACCTCTAAAACTATAGGCTAAGGAGTGATGTCCTTTTAAATGGATTGGTTAGGAAAGTATGCATTATTACAAATCTATTGGCTTTGAAATGCACAGGCTGTGTTGTAACATCTGGTGAAGGCCAATATAAGACCTCCTTTGGAGAAGCTCAGGGGTCTTGCCCAACCTGCTGGACCTGCGTGTCCGTGCAGGGGACTCGATCCTGGCTAGCCAGACTTACAATAAACCCTGCTTGCTGTTTGCAGTCTCCAGAGTCTCTTTGTTGTTAAAGAGAGATCTCGATCCCTGCCCTAACACAGAGAGTCTTTATTACTTGTAGATTAAAAACTTCCAAAAGTTGTTGGATGTTTTCTATGGTATATTTTTTTGTCCTGATTTTTATCTCCTCAGATTTCGCTGTATTTGTCTCGCTCTTTCATACTATACAGGTTAGACTGTGCAACTGTTAGGGGTGGCAGATCTCTGCCTGGGGGAGGCTCAGAGAAACAAAACAACAAAACCAAGACAACTCTTTCTGCAAATGCAGGGGGTTTATTCAAGCCAATATAGCTATATCGGGACCTTCAACTGTGCCTGAAAAATGGCAAAGCTGAAGGCCCCGAACTCAAAAAGTGAGCTGTTTTTATACCCTTTTGGGGGAAAAAGGAAAATCACACATATTGCAGCATCAAAGGGAATCACACCTTATTGGATCAAAGGGAAATCACACCTATAGATCAAAGGGGATCACAGATAGGTCGCTTCATTTGCTTATCTCAATATTTGTTGACTGTTAACTGTTTCCCTGCAAATGTTTGCTTACAGTTCCTAGGGCAGTTTGTTGGCCCATTTGGTGAAAGTTTCCTGCCCAGTGGTAGGTAGGTCTTGAAAACATCTTTCAAAGCAGCCAAGCATTTACAAAGGCAAATTTAACCCTTAACCTGCCCTCCTCTTCACAACAATACCATCCATGAGAATCTTGTCTATATTATGTCTGAAAAGTACTAGTAACTTTAATTCTTTTTGGTGTAGGACAGTCTTATGGGTGTGATTTATTTTAAAATTATAAAAACTTAACGGTCTTAGATTAATTTTTTTAAATAACATTTCAGGTAGAATAAATTAACCAGAGTTATTTTTTTCTGCAAACTATATGTTTTTTCTTACATGTTAATAACACTTTCTCTAGGCTTTCTTTATGTTTTACACTAATAAATTCAGTCATTAACTTGAGGTTAGCTGTTATTGAACATGTTTATCATTTTATAGTTTGATCATTTCAATTGCTTTAAACTGAAGTTTTAATTCGAAATTCCGTGAATGCTGTTAAATTTACTGTTTTGTTGTCCACAAGTTCATTAGTATATTAAGCTATTATCCTCTGAATCTTGATTTAAATCAAAGTTTATTAGTACATTAAGCTATTGTCCTCTGAATCTTGATTTAAATCATGGATGATTAAGTATTATTTTTCTTCTGTACTGTAAAAAACATCTTGGGGGGGGGCGGCTGGGGAGAGCCCTGGGTTTGGGGGGGGAGGGGCATCTGTCCTGGGGCCGCTTGCCCAGCAGGGTTGACCCAGGCCATGGGGCAGATGAAAGAGAAAAAGAGGGCCAAGCCAGTTGATTGATAGTATGCTGTTTATTCCATTCTCTCCACATGCCTGTTCCGTCTCCCTGAACTTCCAGTTCTAGTCTCACACCGCCCCTCATTCCTGGATCCCCCTCTCAGGATTCTCCCCTTCTTCTAGTCTCTGCACCCCTACTTGTCTCCACCTTGCCCTCTGGGCTACACACAGTCTGGTAGCAAAATCAGCATAAGAAAGCCCTTCCTGAGGGCCCAGCAGGTTCAAAGGAAACACCACCTATAGGTATTCCAAAGCCCATCCTGACTTGCCAGCAGGCAAAATACCTCTTAAGGTGTTTTTCTCCTTTGCTGAGTCCAAAAACTCCATTAACATCTTACTACTAGTTATTTTTGTATGGACACAGTTGTGAGGAAGAGGCCCAGAACAGACCACAGGAATTCATTTAGCTTTCTCAAGACTCTTTTTACAGGAACCCGCATCACAAAATAACTTTTTTCTGCCCCTGAGCAAGGAACTCAGATACAGGCGCCCCAAGTTGCAAGTCAAGAGAAGGGTGGTGTAGTTGAGCTTATGAATGCTGATAAGAGAATTTATTTGTGGATGATGAAATGCACACATTATTTTTCCTAATACTTTGGTATATTAAATGTCTATTTAATTACTAATTAAATCACATCCAATAACTAATGATTGTTTATAACAGATAAACTTGATACACTTAAGATCAGATATTAGTATTATTTATGAAGTAGTTTGGTTGTTATAAAACTGCTAATGTAGCATTGCTATTTTACCACTTTTTATATAACTCATTTTATATAATTCATTTCCTTTGATCTACAACACTTTGATACTAATTTGCCTATTCTATATGTTATATAATACAGGACTGGTTAAATCAATTTGATAAATTTATACATTGTACTTCTTTGATGATTTGGAGTAGTTTTCTGAAGAAAAATTTTCTTCATCATTTCATTTCATCAGAGCTGTAAACCCTGGAAAAGCAACTCACAGCTGCTCTTTACTTTGCTTAACGTTTTGCTTCATGGTTTGTGTTCCAGTTTACTGTGCTGTCAATTATTATTCTATTCCTTACAAACATCTGGTATTCTTTCATTTCATGTTCTAAAGTGTATTCATTTGAGTGATAGCTTTATGTTAAATTTATAACTTTTAACTCTAAATTTTATTCAAATTTTGAGAACAGTAATTTGGGAACTCCACTTACAGCTAAATATGCTTCAGAAAATGACCTCACATTCTGGGAAAGGGCAAAATAGGATTTCAGGGAAAACAATTATGCTATGATGATATCTGTTAAAGAAAAAGAGTGATGACATACTAACTTTCTGTATATTCCTTAAGTGACTCCAAATAAACTAAAAGTATATTACAAGTACGTGTATGCATGCAACACACACACTCACACACACACACACACACACACACACACATGCATATCTATAAAAAAAACCCTAAAAGTTAAATCTTATATTTTCTGTTTCATTTTGCTTTTTGGTTTAAGAATAATGCTTACAGAGGCTGTAGAGGCAATAACGCAGGTAAGGTGCTTGCCTTGCTTATGACCAGCCCATGACCAATCCCCAGCACCCCAAATGTTCCCCCAAGCCCAACAAATAGTAATCCCTGAGTGCAGAGCCAGAAGTAGAGGCAGGTATGGCCCCAAAACAAATAAAAATAATAATGCTTATGATCTTCTTAAACATTATTTACCTTCACATATTCAGCAGCTGTGAGTTTACTCTTGACCCTATTTTTATTCATCCGTTCAAATAAAAATTCTAGGATTCCTCATACACTTAAATCAATAGGGATTTTTGAGCATCTATGATTACTAACACACAGAATTAGATTTATATGGAATAAAAAATAAATAATATTTACTCCTACCATCAATGACATAATCTATCTAAAGACAGAAATAATAGTGGAATTCATTACGAATTCTAAACATATTCAGAGAAGAAAGAAACGAACTGCAGAGGAAGTAGTTAAAGAATTATAGAGAATGAGGGACTCTAGCAGATTTTGAATATTAGGTTGCATTCTAATATGAGGTGAAAGGATGAGGAAAAATGTGTTTAGTTTGTCCATAATGAGCTTTAATTGTTGACTATCCCAATGGTAATATTCAACTTGGAGTTCTGACACCATTAGTGAGTACATTATAGAGACCAATAAATATTATACATAAACATGTGTTATTATTACTTAAAAGAGAGGTTTTTCATCTGCTATGGCATTCCTAAATGGTAAGCAACTGATTTTAATAGTTTGTTATGATTATTATAAAACATAAAAATATGTAAGTTGGATCACACTTAAAATATCATTAAAAACTATGCATTTATAGTTTACAGTGCAAAGGTATTATTTGTTTCATAATATTTTAATTATTTATACAAATTTGTGGTTTTATTTAATATCTATTTTAGCAAAACTAGTATTATGTTTGGCACTGTGATTTTATATCTGATTTAGTGCCACTAAATTTAATATACAGTCAAAGTTTTAAAAGTTTAAATAAACACATTGAAACTTTTTATTAAAGTGAAACATGTATGTTTTTAAAAAGGGAGACTAATGCTTCCTTTAAGTACTTAAAATAGACTTGTGTGACTTTTATATTTATTTACTGATTACCATAGTCAACACATTATTTTAGTGTTGAATAATGAGCAGATTTTCCAAAAAAAACCACCTTAAAACATTTAAATCACGATTTGGCAATAGAATAGTTATCCAGCAGAGGATGACAACCAAGTAGTCACAAAGCTAACCTGAGGCTTAGTTATGAATGGCTCTTAATAGCTGAGTAATTAAATTACATTGACAGTCCTTTTTGTGACTGCATTCATGCTTAGTTTTCACAAAGCTGTTCTTGGAGGGGAGTGAGTTCTTCAGAGGGAAAAGCTGCTAAGATTATTTGTTCACTTGTGAACTTCAGAGAAGAGGAAGTCTCAGTTTCCCCTTGCTAGCTACTGGTGGGGGGCAGTCCCATTAGCCACTACCCCCATCCATCCCATATTTTAAACATTCCTTTAAATTCCTAGGAGTTTTCGGATCATTGGGAAGTTAACAATTTTCCAGGATCACAGAATCTGCCCCAGACCATAAACTCATGGAGAATATGAGACAGGGACAATTACAAAAGCTGAAGAAATAGCCCTAAGGGCCTGAAGCTAGCCAGACCCCATACATATTCTCTTCATTCTCTATAACATCCTTATCACCTATAAATAATACAAAAGCCCAACTTTCCTATTAAACTCACCACAGAAAGCATTGTAGCACTGTCATCCCATTGTTCATCAATTTTGCTCGAGCGGGTACCAGTAACATCTCCATTGTGAGACTTGTTGTCACTGTTTTTGGCATAACAAATATGCCATGGGTAGCTTGCCAGGCTCTGCCGTGTGGGTGGGATACTCTCAGTAGCTTGCCGGGCTCTCCGAGAGGGACAGAGGAATTGAATCTGGGTCGGCCACATGCAAGGCAAAAGCCCTACCCGCTGTGCTATCACTTCAGTTCACCACAGAAAGATCCAAACTTAACTTGTCCTATACTAAGTTCCTTCTGACTTGGGAGTTTCTTTCCCTTTCCCCTCTGCTTTCCAGTAAGCCTTTCTACTGTATAGCTCTGAGTCTGAGTCTATTTATTACACGGAATTTTCATTCTTGAAAATATTGAAGTATCTGAGAGCTGTAGATGGACATCACCGCTCCTGAATCTATCAGTCCAAGTTCAGATAACTTGTTTCTCCAACTTAAAAACTGGGTACATAAACCAGTGACAGAGGAACCCAAGCATATCTGATGGCTGCTTTCAGCGACTAACACATATTCTCTGTTTAGGAACTAGCCTCAGAACAATTCACTACTCTACATAAAGTTCACTTCTCTGTCCCTGAAGATGAATTAAAGGTTTTTATTCAGTACTATCTGTTCCAAAAATACATCACATGCATTTTCTGAAGAATATGTCAATAACGTATAATCAGTTTTTCATTTATAAACCAACATATAATGGATTGAAAGAGAACCTGAATTATTTGACAACTTCTAGTTTTCTTAACATGACAATTATACCTGGGCTACAGTCTCAGGGAAACATATATATATATATATACATATATTTGGTTCTTATGGTTCTTATATATGGAACCATATATATGTATATATATACACACACATACATATATATACATATATATACACACATACATATATATACATATATATATATATATGTGCTGGAGAGACAGCACAGTGGTTGGGCTTTTGCCTTTCACGCGGCTGACCCGAGTTTGATTCCTCTGCCCCTCTTGGAGAGCCCGGCAAGCTACCAAGAGTATTAAGCCCGTTAAGCAGAGCCTGGCAAGCTACCCGTGCGTATTGGATATGCCAAAAAAAACAGTAACAATAAGACGTTACTGGTGCCCGCTCGAACAAATTGATGAGCAACGGCATGACAGTGATACAGTGATATATATATATATTATATATATATGTGTGTGTGTGTGTGTGTGTGTGTGTGTGTGTGTGATTGTTGAGGCTCTCTTAGAGCCTCAACAGTTGAGGACTTCCAGAACCCAGCCACGGCCATGCTCAGGGCCACTCTCCACACGTTCGTATGAGCCTCACACATGGGGGAGCCGGCAGAGGAACCCAGGTGTGTCGGACCCAGGGCCAAGATCTCCAAGGCTGCTCGGATCGGGACTGGGCCTCTTCCACCAGATCCCTCATTTTCCAGTAGCTAGGCAGTCACACCCAGTGACTGCCTCTGGTGCCATGTAATCCCATCAACAGCCAACATCCAGAGACTATAAAACCGAGGTCCCGGAAGCTAATAGCCTAGTTCTCCCTCTTAGAGAACCTGACAAGCTGCTGATTTCCCACTTGGGGAAGCCTGGCAAGCTCCCTGTGGCATATTTATACCCAAAATACAGTAACAGATATATACATACCTCTCCGAGAGCCCGGCAAGCTACCGAGAGTATCCTGCCCGCATGGCAGAGCCTAGCAAGCTACCTGTGGCGTGTTCAATATGCAAAAAACAGTAACAATAGGTCTCAGTCCCCTGACCCTGTAAGAGCCTCCAATTATTGGAAAAGACAAGTAAGAAGAGGCTACTAAAATCTAAGGGCTGATTGTAATAGAGACTTTACTGGTGCCCACTCAAGTAAATTGACGAACAATGGAATGACAATGATACAGTGATATATATATATATGAAGGATATATATAAATATATGTAAGCAATCACTGTAGTAATTATGCAAATTAATTATCCTCATTTATTTATATCCTTATTTATGTATATCCAAATTATTTGTCCTTAGAAAGATTAATAGCTATTAAATCTAAAAATCTGGTATTGCATATTCAATTCAGTTTTAGCAAAAGGAAAAAAAAAGCTTATATTGAATACAAACATCAAATAGACAAGGGAAAAAAAAACTCCCCTTGCCTTTCTAGGTTACGGAAGGTAAGAAGTAATTTAGTATGATGTTGCAGCTGGATGATTCTTCGTGAGAACTCATTAGAAGGTATAGGTGACACGTAGCGCTTTCTTATTATTAGGTAAAACAGTTCAAGAAAATTCATCTATAAGGAAATAAAAAAAAACACATTGTGAATCCCTGGGTCTGGTATTTGAATTAGCCAAAAGCACGAAGTCACCCATGTGTGCTTAGATATATTTTTTTAAATCATCGTATTATATATGAGAATTCATTTTGCTTTGCCTAATACCATCTAGAAAATAGAGTGAAACAGCATTTCTATAAAAACTGAAGAAAAAAGGTAAGTCTTTCTTGCATGCTTCAAAACAGACTCAAAATTTTAGAAATCATAACCCAATGCTATGCTTTCCTCCAGCATTTTAGGAAATAAAAATACTATGAAGTGAAGGATATTTTAGAATACGAAAATCAGAGGAGAGATTTAGAGCAGTGCCATTTGAGCCTCCACAGCCTTGCTATGCAGAGTGTGCTCTGAACAATATCAACACCACCTACAAAGTTATTAAAAATGCAGAATGCATTGGGCCAAGAATCACACTTCTCAATGAAAGCTAAGCCCAGTGTCAAAACAGAGATTAATAAAAGAGGAGAGTCGAAAAGAGATGGGGGGAGGGTGGAAAACATACATTTCATACTTCTATTCTAGACATCAGCCTTCTGTTAATAGTATTCCCTGATTTTTTTGATAAAGATTTTACTGTACTGAATCACAGTCTTAATCACCTTCTATGTCTATCTCCTGTACCAGCTTTAATAGTTCTTTATCCATTGTTCTTCTTCTTTTTTTTGAACTCAGCCAATAGACATTCCCCAACTTTTAAACCTTAGTACACAACATCATATAGATAATTTTCCTGAGTAATTATTTTTAATCTTTGTAGCTCTTAATAATTGTAGCTCTTAATAATACCCCTGAGTCCAACAAAGAGTTAGAATGGTGGTAATTGTATCGAATGATTCTGCTTTGTGTCACAATGCTTCCTCTGAAAACCTGATGACAGACACTCCTGCTATTTCCAGGAAGCTTAGTGCTTATAGTCTTTCAGATGAGACTATCATTCATGAGTAGTAAGAGATATTAGCAGAGCACTTTCAATTGCTCCCTGTCATATCCTGGTCATTCATAAACTATGTCACATAATATCTTGAAGCTCTTTTTATTTATTTGTTTTCAACCCCTCTGCCCCTCATGGCTCAGGGGATATACCTGGCTCTATGCTCAGGAATCATTCCTGGTATGCTCAGGAGACCATCTGCATGCCGGGGATTAAACCTGGGTCAGACACATGTGAGGCAATTGTCCTACCTGCTGTATTGTCACTCCACCTCTCCATTCTTAACTTTCTATCTGAAGAATTTCTATGACATATCTTTTAAGCATATTGATTCTACATTTAGCTAGGTTTAGTCTACTGAGAAAGCTATCAAAGCCATTCTTCACTCTTTTTACATTGTGTTTTAACTTCTAGAAGTTCTTTTGCTTCTTCCTTGGAATCTCAAGCACTCTGTTTAGTGCTTACTCTACCTATTTGCTTTGGAATGTCACCCATGGTTTCCATTACATTCCTTAGTGAATTAGTTATTGTTTTTAGATTCTGCTAGTCTGTATTTTCAAAACCTCGAATATATTGGTCTTACCCTGATGACCACTACATCTTTAGATTATGTTTTCCCTCTTTAGCTTGCCTAATTATTTTTTGTTTCAAGTTGGATACAACTGAGTAAAAGTAATTGCAAGAAACATATAGTGGCAGATTTTGTCTATCTGGCTTTGTGTACAGCTGTATTTACTATTAGCTATCGTTCTGGTGTCAGAGCTAAAATATGCTTAAGTTTCTGTTTTTTGTGCCTCATTTGTCTTTGAATTGCTATTGGTATTCCTTCTTAAAAGGTGACTTTGCAGTTCCTTCTGTTAAACTCTCCTGCTATATACAAGATCAACTGATGTGTTCTTGTTGTGGTATGTGTGTGTATGTGTGTGTGTGTGTAAGGGAATTTTGTAGTCCTAATTTTAAGATTTTAATCTATTTAGTGAAACTGCATGCTACGACTCTGACCTTTATAAAGATTTCTCAGATTCCCACTTATGTAAAATGGAAGAGTGTAGAATTCTGAAGCAAGGCATTCTCCTTCTATGTCTTTTGGTGCTGACAAAACCAAAGTTAGGGTATGATAGTGTCCATGAAAGGAATGCTATTTTTCAAAGGCAAATCAGCACTCTATGTGAGTGTTTTTTTTTCTCTAATTTCAAATATATGAGCAAATGAAAAGCTGTGGTTTTCAGGGTTTTTTTAATTATTGAAGGAATATAGACAGGATTTCCCAGTTTTTTGCATGCTGAACCTATAAATTAGTTCTGAATTTTACTTATACTGTATTTAATCTAATGTGTGCATACTCTTCATGCATAAAATAAGAAAGCTATTCATATTAAAAACTATGATTTTAAAAATTTGTCCCCTTCTTTTGCTCTCAAACTCTCAATTCTATGTTCAAAAAAACAGCTGCTTCCAACTATTTTTGATGCTTTTTTTGTTACACTTATCTCCCTGAAAATTTTCTATTTTCACAGTTTAGTTACAATATTTAATTAGCATAATGCTTTTGCTATAGTGTTATTCCTACAAAGAGTTTTCTAGCTTATTAGGATATCTATACACATTTGGCATATCATGGCCTTAGATTTTCTAATTCTTTGTTTGTTTACTTTCCCATGTACTAAATATTGATCCAAGCTTAAGTTCTTTGTTAGCAAAGAAAAAAATGCCTTCCCACTGGAATGAAAAAGTAGATAATCTATTGATATTACTTTTAATTTAATATCTTGGATAAATCCACTATTCTTCATTCTGGAATAATTCAAGTATTTCTGTTTGCTTCTGAGTTTTGATAAATGTGTGTGTGTGTGTGTGTATGTGTGTGTGTGTGTAGACTTTGTATTGTATTCACAAGTTCTGGCTATAAGCTTTGGGTTCACTCCTGGCAGAGTTCAGGGGACCATATGGATTTCAGGGATCAAACCCAGATTAGCTGTAAGTAAGACAAATGCCTTCCCACTGTACTCTTTCTCTGAACCCTCAATTTTTTTTATAAGCACCTGTGTGTTTCTTGCTTTCTACTCTTTGTTCTATAATTGCTCCCCTTTCATAATATCAAAGTAAGTTTTGTTAAAATTATGCAGTCTGCTGAGAACTCAAATGACTATTTTAAATGTTTCTCTCAATTCATTATTTTACAACTAATTATATCTACTTCTTCATACTTTCTGTTCTGTGTTTAATTCATTAAAATTGATACATTGGATACTAATTTTTTCAAAAGTTCTTTTTGGACCAGAGACAACTGCTCAATAATAGAACAATTGCCTTGTATGTGTAAAGCCCTGAGTTTGGTCGCCAGAACTACAAATAAATTAATAAATAAAAGGGAAAAGAAATAAAATTGAAAATTACTCACTAGAATGCAAAGTAGAATCAAAATAGGGATACACTTAACAAAAGTCAGGTATATTGTGTCAAGTGTAAGTCAGCACAGGAAAATATTTAATTTATGTGAAAGAACATAAGTATTTCAATTGTTAATTTACCTATATAAATTGTATCAAGTATCACAAATCACGAAGTCCCATTGATCATCAAGTGGCTCAAGTGGTCTCAGTAACCTCTACATTCGTCCTTTCCCTGAGATTTTAGAAGCCTCTTTCTTCTCGGCCTTCCCAACATTGCCTCATTGGAGGCTCTTTCAGGGTCAGGGGAATGAGATTCAGCTGGTTACTGGCTTCAGCATATGGATACACTATGGGAAGCTTGCGAGGTGTCCCGTGTGGGCAGAAAGCTCTCAGTAGCTTGCGAGTTTCTCTCAGAGGGAGAAGTATGTTATGAGATATCTTCTGGGAGCTTGCTTTTAAGACTCTGGATGTTGGCCGTTGATGGGATTACACACACCTGGATTCCTCCACCGGTACCTTCATGCATGAGGCCTGTCTGAAAGTGTGGAGAGGGGCCTTGAGCATGGCTGTGGCTAAGTTCTGGTGGTCTTTGGCCGCCAGGAGCTCTGCTCGGGGCGGAGAGGGAAGCTAGAGCCCATCCCCTCCGAGGGCCTCGGGTAAGACAGCCAGGCATGCAGGCAAGAGATTCTCTGCCCATTATTATCAAGTATCAGTTATTCATGAATTAAAATATATTCCCCAGAAATATATATGCACATTATTTAAGTTTGAATGATTAATGATGATAATTCTCTGTGCATATCTGTCTATAAATGAACATAAATATAAGAAAGATACTGTGATCTTATTGCAAACTGGTATTTTCTTCTTTGAATCTGGTCAGCTGATTTATTTTACTTGATAAATTGTTTGAGGTTTCTCCTTTGTGATAAATGTGAACACCTCTTGGAGACTGATGTGCTTTCTAGTTCACTGGAATAACAGCCCTCTATTTCTTATACCCAGATGCTTCACACATTTATATTACTTGCAGGTCGCTGCAGACATTGTAATCCCTAAAGTTGATATCTGTGAATGAACTTCCCTGCTGGGAACATTAGATTTTCTTGTCTTTATATCCTCTATTTGATCACAATCAGTCTTTGCAAATAAGTTTAAATCCCAATTACCTATGAAAGTTCTTGAAAGATCCAAATTATTTTTAGGACAAAGCTCACTGCACATAAAAATACTCTGTATACAATTTAGTTAAGACATTATAAACAGTTTTTTTTACAACATGCTTAGTACCATTGTTTGGGTTTACTTTAAACATTAATGCATCACAGACATGATCATAATTTTATATAAGTTTATATTTTATTTGATTTATGCTTTATGTGAATTATAAATAACCATAATCTCTATAGTTAACAGGTATGATAACTCAGCTAATGTCCATCAATAAAGTCTGAAGTATATGCATGAGACGTAAAGTTACAGAGAAGACTGGGGGGTTGGAGAGATATGATACCTGGCAAGATGCTTGCCTGGGTTCAAACCCGGGATTGAATCTGGGTTCAATCCTCAGCATCCTATATGGCTTCCCAAGCAATACCAAGAGTGATCCCTGAGTACAAAGCCTGAGCACTGCCAAAGACTCCACCCCCCCAATAAAGAGAGTAAAAACAAAGGAAATAAGCACATTATTTGAGAATAACTTAATCCCCAAATGATTATGTCAGGTGACATATCCAGATATGTCAAGTTATCTGAATCTGGGAATATTAAAAGCAAATAAAATTAAATTCATAATATTTATTTTGCATCATTAGCTTCATTTGTATCTTTTCTTTATGTTGTGAGAAAAAAAATATGCTAGCTAAAATATGTAATCAAAGACACGGACAACTCAAGGAAAAATAAACATATGAAGCACCATCATGCAAATGACCAAACCAATAACCTTATAAGATGATTTCAGGGTTTATGTCTTATATTCATAATAGATCAAATTCAAGTACTCTTTTGTACTGAGATTTATAATACCAAAAACGCTCTCTCTCTTTCTTCTTCCTTCCCTTCCTTCTTTCCTTATCCTTACTCCCATTCCTCCTCCTTTTGGATTCGTTCTTTGGAAGAACAAAATGATGATCCAAGGCACCATACCTGTCATGGAATTTTCCTTTAAACTAAAAGCAAAGTGCATTTCAAGCAGTTGGTATGTATGTACATATTCTATTAGTATAGTAATTAGTAGTGACAGACTTTTTGTACTAAAATAGTTCCTGGTTGGCAATAAAGAATACAACTTCACTGGCATTTTAATGACAGCATCAACAGGAGACATCACCTTGCTAGAATAGAAAAAGACAATGGCTAATTATAATGTAAAGAAGTCAATTTTCTAGAATGGATGTCTTCTATAATATTGTTAAATTCAAAAATATATGATTGTCATTTTAATTTTCAAGAATGCCTTAAATCCAATAAATTGCAGGATAAAAAAATTTTAGTATTGATACAAGCATGTTCCTTCCAATATTTTCTAAGATCAGGATAGTTGTGCAACATATGTCTTTTCTAATTGTTTCCATAAAGAATGCTGGTTTATGGAAGACTTCGGCTTCAGAAGGCTTTAATAACTAGTTATAATCCTATTCCTTAGCTATATCATGACTGCCACAAACATTTTAATGCCTTGTGTTCTATTTTCAAGATTGCATACAAAGAATAGAAATGTAATGACAATAAATGTAAAACTGCTTACTTTTTCCATCAAAAATATTTATCTTGGCCTTTCCTCTTTGGCAGATAACTTTCAAAACAGGCAAAATTATTAAAATGTTGTTTAAAAGCTCTGAATGCAATAATTCATAAAAGCATTTGAATGCAGTAAATCATAAAAGCAATCACTGTACAGTTGCATGTCTGTTCATGTTGACATAGTAGGAAAAAAGAGTGCAAACACATAAACGAAGTGTGACATTGGGAAATAAGTCTCAATCTCTGCCTCTGTACTAGTTATCAGTTTAATATCCCTCTGCTCCAATTTCACCCTACAGTGTCCAAATACTTTAATGCCAGCTATGGTGGACCTTTCCTCCAAGGACATTGAAAGGACATTGCAGGAAGTTGAGTTTCCCAACTAATTCTGGATGCTGGAGCAGTCTGGTGAGTGGGTGAAGACACACATTCAGTTGTTCTGGGTGGGGGAGCATGCACCCAAGCAGTGCTCAGACATGGGTCCCCCTCAGAGATTCTCAACCAACCTGAGAACTGCTGCAAGATAACCCAGGGATGATGGGGACCTCTGGAGCTGCAACCCATGATTCTCAGGGGAGTATCTGGTGCCAGGGAGAAGTTAAGCTGATCAGGAGCATGCAGTGCATGTTCCATAGGCCCTGTACTATCTTTCTGAGCCTGAGACATTCTGGCAGACTGCCCTTGCCACTTGTCCAAAACATGGTCCAAAAAAGTGACCTCTCTGCCTTGACCTACTAATTTCTCCCATCACTCCCTCAGCAGGCACAATAAACATGCCCTCAAAGCTTCTTAACTCCTCAGGCTCCTTACTCCCCTCTGCAAGGCAGCTAACCCTTGGTTGCCCTCAAAGAGCCTCGGCACCAGAGCAAGCCTGTCTGCAGGCTCTAGGCCCTCCCACCCCATCTCCTTGCTTCCACGAGTTGAAGGTTCTTGCTCTTCTCTCCTGCCCGCAGTTGAGGGGCTGGCTACTTCTGGTCTGCTCCATGTCTGCCCCAATACCTACTTGAACAAATCATGAAATTTCTCTGCAACACAGTGGACTGAACTACACAAACTGCATCCTAGTAGAAGTCTGGCTGCATCTAGACTTGAAAGGGCCCCCTCCCAGTTTGCTCTTTCCGGAGTCCTTTCATTCAATGCTAAGGTACTAGGGAGTTTTCTGTTGCCTGAGAGTTATGTGTTTGTAATTTGATATATTTTCTATTAATTATTCTGTGTTAGTCCTATTTATATATTTATATTTATTTATAGTTTCTGTATATATATGGTTTTTATTCACAAATAGTTTCCAGACTAATACATTTCTAAACATTTTTTATGTCATCACCCATCCTATGGTATATACTAATTAATTGTACTTTATTTGCATCACTTGTCATTTCATTTATCTTCGATCTGCTCGAGCGGGTGCCAGTAAGGTCTCCATTTGTCCCTGTTGCATGCTAGTATAGCCCAGTGGCATCTGCTTGCTCCAGGAACAGGAAGAGTCTCAAATCGTTCATTCAGGGTTTTGACAAAGAAGTCTGACCATCTCATTGGTGGGCGGCCACGTGGTCTTTTGACGTCCCGTGGGATCCAGTCAGAAACAGCTCTAGTCCAGCGGTCATCTCTGAATTGAATTACGTGTCCAGCCCATCTGATTTTTGACGCCTTGGCAAACGAGGCAGCGTCCCTGATTCTTGACTAATTAGTTACATAAGTCACAAATCAATATTTACTTCTTTATACTGATGGACTCTTGCCCACCTACTATTTTTGTGCTTAGTCATGTCCTCTCCTTGAAAGCATTATCTTCTTGCTCTTGAAATTCAGCTTCCTTTTAGACATAGTAGGTATAAATAGATGATCAAGTCTAGAAACCAAATTTACAAAAATAAATATTGTAGCACATTAGGATGATAATAAAGCATTAGAACAATTTTGAAGACATCCATATTTCTTTCAGGATAAAGAATTAAGAGGGGCAAAAGAAAGTAAATGCTTAATCATGTATGTGGAAGCCGAGACAATGAAAGAAAATTCTAACTCACAAAGCCAAATAATTAAAACAACAGTGAGTGAGGATCTCATTTCAGTAATTCTGACTTCAGAGATCAGCTTATTGGTTTTATATAGATGAACAAAGAAAGAGAAATAATTAGAAGGAAAGGGAGTATAAAGAAATGGGAAGAGGAAAGGGAAGGGGAAGAGAAGAGTATATGGAAAGTAAGAAAGGGGAAGAGAGGTGATGAGAGAGATAGGGAGGGGAGGGGAGAGAAGGGGAATGGAGAAGAAGAAAAAGTTTATGAGAAAAAAAACAGAAAAGGGAGTGAAGAGTCAATGCAGTGAAGCAGGTTTAGAAAACCATGCAATGGAAAGTCATCAGAAACTATTGAAATTCTGGTTTGCTATTACCTACAATAAATACTCAAGGAGCTGTGGATATTGAAGGACACAGATTCTTTTCATCTCAGAATTCATTAATCTTTGGCCATAAGGGATAAAATCAGGCACATATGGATATAAGGAAATGTTGAAAAGAAAACATTCATACTATTTCAATTTTTCATTAGTTTGAGTGGAAGGAATGGGAAAGAAGTGCATGTATTTTACAAGTGAAATAAAACAAGTGAAATTAACAGATGTTCAAAAAAATTAATGAAGCATACCAGAAAACATTTTCTTTCATATTTTGCAACAAAGTTCTTCAAATTTATATTCCAGGATGTAGATAAAATGACACTTTTAAGAAAGACCCACATTCCACCCTGTTGTTACATAAGCTCATTTACCTGGCCTGCTCCAGAGACCCATAATTAAATTTTGATCAACTAGCTGCAAATGTTTCTCAGAGACACTGGTTCCCAGACATAGACCTCGAGGGCAACCAGATGTAGTACCTCAAGGACCACCAGAAGTAATTCCTGCGCGTAGAGCCAGGAGTAACCCTTGAGCATCACAGGGGGCAGTTTAGCCCCCATTCCCTAACAAAAAGAGGAAAGAAAACTTGTCATCATATCAGCTTCAGAATTTGTCTTCAGTTAGAGTAAAGGACATCTGTTATCGTGAAGACAGACTGAGGTCAAGATAGATAGTAATTATGAAAAACTGAAATCAGGAAGGGTTCTAATAACAAAAAATTTTAGAAAGTTTACATAACATTCATTAGAATTATCTTCTGATTAATTTGTTCATGGGATAAACTTTGTTTTGCATGTAAATAGTCCCTACAAGTAAAGTAATCTAGATTTTCTCCTATATATTACATTAATTTTTATTACCTTCTTGAATGACTAAAGTCAACAAAAATATAAAGGATGATATTGATAATGTGAATTAGAGGGCACGGCCAATTTCCAAGAGAAGAGAAGAATATTTGCTTTGACACCTACATTTATTGAAAAGCAAGACTTGTGCTAGCAATTTGAAATCACTCTTGCCCTTTGTTGTACTGATTTGAAGGATACTGAGGTCAAAGTTATTGTCTGGGTAGGTAACTGACCATCAAGGGAAAAACAAAATATTAAATACTGATAGATTTTAAAACTCTCTCTGAAAATAGAACACTGACTGTTAAAATATATATGTATATACATATTGTTTTTCTCTTTGTGCCCCTCCTATCAATGCAGTGGCACTCCCAGTTCTGTGTGAAGGGGTCACTCTTGGTGGGGTGACTATGTGATGCCAGGAATCAATGATCATTTTTTAATTAAAAAAATTGCATGCTGACTTTCATCAAATATGTGGTGACTTACTTTGAAGAATACTTGCATATTTATCATGAATAAAATATGGGACAAAAATAAATGAGCTAAGTCACCACTATTTTCTCAGTAAGCTAAGTGTATACCTTGTATGCTCTGCTCACAGAAGGCCTGGATCTGATGCCCAGGGTGGGAGAGCACAAACGAATGTGGCCCCCAACACAAGAGAAGAAAACAAAACAAAATAACCTATGCAAATGATACCATTAAAATAACATCAAAAATCCCCCAAATGGATAGACAATTCATTTATTACATTATAAGTGGTGAATAAAGCATGCCAAGTTTCTTGAAGCTGTTGACCTCAGCAACTTAATATAATTATTTCAAATACTACAGCTGATTTTCCTGATATCACTAATAGATTCTCTTCACAGTTTATTCTACCTCCTCATAAACTTTTTATGAAAATTGAAACTCCAAGTGTACCATGACATCATTTTGCTGATGAAATTCAAGGTGAGAAATACAGAATTCAAATAATAATAATAATAATGGAAGGGGGAAAATCATTTTTATATATTTTTAATGCATTTCTGTTTGGCAAACAGTATGTTGACTGCTGAGAATTACTTTCAAAATGTAACATTGCATTCTCATTTTCTTAGACTATGTCAATGCATTTGCAGCTGACAAAACATTTGTAATATTTTTATATTTTATTTAGGAATCACTCTTCTGCTAGAAATATTGCTGTAGAACTGGTCAAGATTCTGTGAGAAAATAATTTTAAAATTTGGTGAAATAGGTGACAAATAAAAACCACAAAATCTTATATAGTGGTAAGATAATGTTTCCACATTATAGACTAATAAATACAAAATTCTGACTTAATAAATCTGACAATATGACAGATGGCCAGAAGGAGTCCTAAGGATCACCCAGATGTTAAATCATCTGATTTAAAACACTGTTAACCCCATAGTGAATAATGTTTCCATAAGTTAATTTGGAAAAATATTAAATATTTATAAACGATTGGTGGAGTTTGGCCACCCAAGTTCTCCGGTTTACTCCTCATTCTCATGGGACCATATGCAGCTCTGAACATCAAATCTTCAACAGATGTATTCAAGGCAAGCATCTTATCAGCTGTATTATCTTTCTGACCCAAATTAGAAACCAATTTTTTTAAAGTCTAGTGTGTATTATTGTATGATTTATCAATAAATAAAAGTTCAGCATTTATAGATATCAGTTTGCAACCTTCCCAAATATTTGGAAATAGATTTTACATATGATCCAGTAATTTCACATTTGGGCACATATGCCAAGAATACAAAAAATATATTAATTGGAAAGAACACAGGCACAACTATAATCACTGTGGCACTATTTACAATAGCCAAAATCTGGAAGCAAGCCAAATAGCTAAAGAAATTGTAATTTATATGTACATATACACATAGGTATATACATCATGGAATACTGTATCACTGTCATCCCTTTGCTCATCAAGTTGCTCGAGCGGGTACCAGTAACATTTTCATTGTGAGACTTGTTGTTACTGTTTTTGCCATATCAAATACATCATGGGTAGCATGCAAGGCTCTGGTGTGTGGGCGAGATACTCTGTCGCTTGCCGGGCTCTTCGAGAGGGGCAGAGGAATCGAACCAGGGTCAGCCGATCCAGCCCCATGGAATACTACTCAGTTATGAGAAATAATGGAATGTTGACTTTTGCTACAGTAAGTTGAATGGAACTAGAGGATGTCAGAAAAAGAGATGTGTCAGAAATCCAAGTACAAGTGCTGGATGTCTCATTCATACTTGCTATGGAAAGAAATTAAGGGACAGAAATATCCGATGAAAACAAACCCATGTGCTCTGATGACAGAACTGAGGTTACCAAACTGGAGGGGAAGGGGTCAAGGGAAGAGAGGAAGGAATGAGGTGAAACAGGAGGAACAGAGCAGAAGTAGAGCACTCTTGGCACCTCGGTGGACGTTAGTTCTCTATGCTCTAAGTACAGACATCATCACTATTGGAGACCACATTACCCAACTGAAAAATAAATAAATAAACTAGCCTGTCATTACAGTGGCATTCATGAACTTCTTTCATAATTTTATAATTAAACACCACAGCACAAAAATTGATTTTTAAACTATAATAGTGCAATTTTTCCATCTCTCTGCAACATCACTGATTTTGTAGTTGATTTGTTGATGTGACTGATATTAAATGAAAATTTTTCCTTTAGTAGTCTCTGTGGGCACTGTATGAAAACTAAGAATGGGTTAGAGAACAGGAAAGAGAAGCACAGTGTTCCAAATCACTGTATTCAGAGAGCTACAATTTTCAGAGTTTACTTAACTGGTTCATCCTGAAATTGTACAAATACTTTAAATAAATATATGAGAACAGGATACAACATCTCACAGAAGAACCTACAAAGTCAGACCGGAGATTCTGATCAACAGTATTCACTTTTTCTTCAAGTTGAGTATTCAGCAGTTTCCTATCCTCATAATTAAAGGTTGTTTTTTTCTAAAATATTTTTAACAAGTCTTTGACAAATATTTTGGAGCTATGGAAAACAGCAATCAAAGGTATATCAAAGGAATTCTATTTCCATTTGCGAACTCTGTCAAGCTAAATGAAATGATTCTAGGCATTTTCCCCTCAAAATTTATAAATGCCATTTGTTATTCTTACCAGTAACTATCTTGTTCTAAAGTTTTATTTTTCTCTAAAAAACTACTTTTTTATTGCCCACTGACACATTTATCTATGCAATGGATTCTGTAATTTCTGGATGAAAAGATACAATATGTAATATGTTCCTTCAATTTAATTAAATGCAATGCAATATATATTTGATCTGCAGTACTAAGATAGAACAAAAAAATGAACTAATTTTAACTTCTAGAAAAAACACAAAGAAGTGACACCCATTTATACTGTTACCAGGTGCTCATAAATACACAATTTTTAAACTATGTTAAAATGCCTTTAGAGATCTATTAGGAAAATATTAGGAAAGTGCACAGATAGGGTAAGTCAGAGATCATATAAGGATAAAATCAAGGTTATAAACTAGAAATTCTCTGCTAACAATGAACACAATATAGCCTTTCTAATATCTCTCAAACACTGTACTCAATCATAGGGTGTTTGTACAATCCTGCAGATGTACTTTATATTTCATAATGAAACACTATCAGAATCTTCACAGTGGGCAAAGTTCTGGTAATAAATTTGTCACAACATGATAAATCCAAGCAGAGTGAGTCAAGATATAAATATAAAACTGAAGTTTTCATCCACTTTGGCTCTTGGGGAGACTCGGCTGAACTAGCAATGCCAATGTAATGAAGGAGCATGAAAGACTTACTGAACTTTTTGAAGAAAAAAATATTAGAGGGAAAGCAAGGTCACTTTTGTCACTGTTAAGCATTTTGAGCATCAAACTTGGTAATAAAACACCTCTACAGTATACAATAAAAGAGAAGTAACATTTAACTGCTGCCTTTTGGAGGGTTTCCCAAGAAGCCAGGGGAGATACTGGTCAATTGGGTTAGACGGTTCAATGCCAGGGACTCTGTGTTGTGGTGATGCTTCGGCAAAGAAAGATAAGGGACCTCCAGGGTCACACCAGTGGTGTTCAGTGTCCTCCAGCTGGCAGAAAGAAGTCAGTGGGCCATGTGATGATACCTGTTGAACTTGGGACCCAACTTGTGTAGGGCATATGCCCAACCCCTGACACATCGCCCCTGCCCGTCTTTTATCCCTCAGTTTAAAAGAAAATATATATATCAGCAACAACATGTGAAATAGTGTATCAAGGTTGTTCTTGAGTTGAATTGAGTTCAAAATGAGTTCAGGGTGTCCAGGGTTGGAGAATGTCTGCCTTGTATATGTTAGATCTTGGGTTCTAACCCCAAAGACATCACCAAACACACACACTCACACATACACACAAAGCACACACAGAATTAGGGCAACAGTTTGCAGGATTCCCCGTTTTATTTTCTATTGGAAGAAGATATGAAGTTCATTTTGACAACCAGTCATAAATTTCTAATACAAAGTTGAATTTATGATTATAAATTTTGGCAGATATGATTATAATATCAAAGTTGAGTCATTGGTTTATAAAGAGACTGTAAAAGCAAATGGCCTTCAAATGACATTGAAGCTAAAATAGTAGTTTTCTAACTGGCCTCCCAGATAATAATCTCGAATCTATGTTATGTCTAATATATATTAGTGTCTATGATTTTTATATACACAATATGAAATTCATTATGGAACCGTATTGGCTATGGGACAAAGCTATAAAAGGAACACCCGTCATCCTCATACTCTTGAAGCAATGAGCATCAATAACATGGCATCAATTTCTCCCGAGCAAATTACCTCATTTCAGAGGTGTGCATTTTTACATTTCAGATGGAAACCCATGCCTGGGATGTTGGAATTATCACTAATGCTCTGGAGTTTTCTCACCATCTTTATCACTACTAATTAACACCCCAAGTCTGAACTAAACCTAGAATCCCAAGTTGTAAGCAAAATATACTCAAAAAGCTCCACGGCTGCAGAAATGCAAAAACCTTTCAACACACTCATCCCGAAATAACTTTGGCTTTACCTTTTATTCATATTTCTTCTTACTTCTTTGTGTTCTTGTTCCTTTGTTTGTTTAATTTGGTTGGTTGGTTAGTTGGTTGACTCTGGGGCCATAGCTGGCAGTGCTCAGAGTTGACTCCTGGCTCTGAGGGACCATATGAAGGGGTGGGGATTGAATTCAAGACTGCCACATACAAGGCAAGTGCCTGACCTGCTGGAACTATTTATTCCGCCCCTGTATTTAATTTCATGATGACAAAATTGATGAGTAATTTGAGACAATTTATGGAGAGCTATATAATTGAACAAGCACAAATATAAATATATTTTATGTATTATCCACATACTATGGTACATGTTATATATTAATTACTTTACCTTGCTCATTTCACTTAATAATGTATTTTGGAAGTTCAGATGTCATCTAATCTCAAGATGGTTCATTGTTCTATGAGGCTGGATAATTCTATGCCAAAAACAACTCTGCAATTTAACCAAATCCTTATTTGCTAAACTTTTAATTTTTCAAAATTTTTTTGTTAAAACAAACACATATTATAAAAGTTGTTAATATCTTCACCCATATTTATACCATTTGGAAATTTCTATGAAAATAAGAAAATAGATTAAATGTGATTAAATTTGTAATGTCATTTCATTGAATAAAATGATATATACATAAGTAAAATGAATATACGAAGACAATCGTAATATACAATCATAAGTGTGATTGTGTTACTCAGTATTGCCATCAGTTTATTTCCCCATTCTGTTTTCTTACATCTTTGCCTTCTATGTTCATTACAAAATTTGGGGATTATACTATTAAGTTTAAATCACTGAAGAGCAGTATATTAGTGCCTTTCATAATACTATAAGCAACAATATGATATTTATTAATAAAATAGGATTTATCTCCTTATCATTCAACTCTTCATATAGTCACATTTTTCAAAAACTGAGAAATAGTATTAACAATACAAAATAGAAAACATAAACTCCTCAGCCAATAGAGACAAACTTTTAGTTTTTTTAACTTTTTATAGCCATTTGTTTCATTTTATTCTTTTATTGTTTCCCTCAAGTCTATTCAAACTTTAGCAGTTTTCAATATTCTGAAAGAAAACTACCATGTGTCTGTCATTTTTGCATAAATTACCAAAATCTGTTAATCTCAATAATTATTCAAGCCCATGACCTTTAACTATGAGTTCTGACAAAGAAATATGAAAATATATGACAGAGATATTTGACATAAAATGGTACAATTTAATTAAAATATAAGTTATTGTTAGAAAGAAAGGTCGTACTAAGAAAATGTCATTTCAGATGTGTATTAGCAAGCACCCTCCGATGTTTGTTACCTGTAAAATATCCATTCAGGACTTTGTATTTTGAGAGAAAATTGGAAATATTCAGGATATGTACCTGAACATTTTTGTTTAACCATGTTACTTCTGTTCATCTTACATTATATTTTAATAATTTAAATGTTAAATATAACACTGCTAACATTTTGTCTTGGGTACTTTTGTGGTTTACTATTAAAGAAATTAATTGATAATTTTTCAAATGTCAAATGTGATTTAGCACTGTAGTACTGTCTGCCCGTTGTTCATTATTTGCTCAAGCGTGCACCAGTAATGTCCCCATTGTGAGACTTGTTGTTGCTATTTCAGGCATATCGAATATGCCACGGGTAGCTTGCCAAGTTCTGCCATGTGGGCAGGATACTCTCGGTAGCTTGCCAGGTTCTCTGGGAGGTACGAGGGAATCGAACCCAGGTCGGCTGTGTGCAAGGCAAACATCCTACTTGCTGTGCTATGGCTCCAGTCCCATCATTGATTTAAAGAGTATTTTATTCTTATAAAAGTTTATGTTCTCTGTTCATGCAATTGACTTGTTAAATTATAATTCATTATATGTAATTTATTAAAGAAATCTAAGAGACACATTTTATCATGTGTTAGACATAGGAAATTTTGATTCCTGTATATTCAGTATATTGTTGTATTCTTGTTCAAAAGATTAACATATTGTAAGATATGCTTCATGATGATATTAGAAAAGCTGTTTGAGATCCGGATTCTAGATGTTTTGTCCCTAAGAAATCTGCAAATGGGTCTTCTGGAGCCTTTATGTAAAGATATATAATCTCCATTGATAGTTAATTTTAGTAATGTGATATAGGTAAAAACGAAAATTCATTTCCATTCTAATAAATCCCATTCAAATTCATCTTCAGAAAGAGCTCTATTTAATTTTTTTTTACCATCATGGGATGAAATCATTACTGAAGTATATATACTTCACTCTCCGAGAGCCTGGCAAGCTACTGAGAGTATCTCACCCGCAGGGCAGAGCCTGGCAAGCTCCCCATGGTATATTCGACATGCCAAAAACAGTAACAAATTTTACACTGGAGATGTTACTAGTGTCTGCTTGAGCAAATCGATGAGCAACGGGATGACAGTGATACAGTGACAGTGATACAGAAATTGGCAACTTGGTTAATTCTGGACAACATAACTTTAATATGGTTCCTCAAATTTTTCTTTATGTTAAGCTAGAAAGGGAAAAAAGTTCAAATATTGCTTTTAAAATGTCAATCTCTCATTCATAAGAGTGGTTGGTTCCTTGAAAGGAAAATTTCTATTCTATTATCCATTGATGTACCCTAGAAACAAAACAGCTGAAACTATATTTTAAATAGTTAATGTGTTTAGGATCTACTTGAGATATTCTCTGTTTCAACACTTGGTATCTATTTTAATAACGACAAATTGAAGAATGTAATATACACTTTAAATGTTAAAAATTTCCTTTACTTCAAATTCACAATTTTCTCTTTGTGAAATTGATAATGGGCAATGTTAATTCTTGAACTGTAGCACTGTAGCACTGCACTGTTGTCCATTGTTTATAAATTTGCTCGAGCGGGCACCAGCAATGTCTCCATTGTGAGACTTGTTACTGTTTTTGGCATATCGAATACGCCACGGGTAGCTTGCCAGGCTCTGCCATGTGGGCGGGATACTCTCGGTAGCTTGTCAGGTTCTCCAAGAGGGATGGAGGAATTGATCCCCAGGTAGGCCTCATGCAAGGCAAATGCCCTACCCGCTGTGCTATTGCTCCAGTCCTGTTTAATATGTATATATTTGTAATATTATAAAGCATCTTGCAACATGTCATTAGTATCATAAATTATATGTGGAAACAAAGCAAAAGCATTAAAATTAGTCTCTGTGATACTTCAAGGCTGGTGACAAGCAACTTCTCTAATACTCCTACAAAGAAAATCATTGGCAGGTTCCTCTAATCTGCCTGCCTGCTTCACTTTTAAATCTAGTCAAATGGAAAGAAGATACTGTGTTTATAAAATGTTGTGCACTGTCATATAAAAATTATATAGGCATATAATTGCCTAATCTCTATCAAAGAGGAATCTTACAGCCACAATAATAATTTATATATTCCTCAATCTATACCAGACAGAGAAGACAACGAGGACCCTCAGATCACAAGTTCTCCAGCTATTTACATACTGCTCTTAAAATAGAGCATTTTGTGCTACGCTTTTGTTTCTTTCCCATCTTAAATAACTGATAAAATCTAAACAATGGTCATTTTAGTTACATGAAAATTATATACATCCAAATTTCTGAAATATTTTTGAAATATCAGTTTAATTTTATTTCATTGACTTAATTTTTTTGATTGAGAGTCTATTATATACAATACTGTTAATCTACTAATAATGTTTCCCCATGCACACAATTCCAACACCACACCTCTCACCATCACTCCCCTGTCCTTCCCCAGGATCCCAAAGTCTCTTCCTTCTAACCCCCCAAATTTAAGAATCTTTTAACAGGGCTTTACTTGACACAAACATATTCATTTATTTACATGATGTCTATTGCCACTTTCTTGCTGCAATTACAAGTGAGTAGTTGCCATAGCAACTATGTAGTCAGCAGAATATGATGCTTATTCTTCAGATGTCTTCTAAGATTCCTCCCTCTTTCAGATATTTTTCAGTATTCCCTTAAAGTTTATAAATGGAATACCCTCCATAATCAAATACCTGACTACATAAAACTAAACATCATACAAGTTTATCAAAGAGACAATAAAATTGCTTTAGAAATGCCAAGCAAAATTTTGAGTTTATGAGGAGAGCAGTGTCTGACATGCTTCTGGGAATGAGGAATGTGAACCTTCTTCAGAAGCAGAGATCTCATATTTGTTACCCCAGCTAAATACTTGTGACAAGTTTTCACATCCATTCACCATTATTTTTGTTGTTGTTGTTCCTTTATATTTAAAGCACTGTAGCACTGTAGCATTGTCATCCCATTGTTCATCGATTTGCTCGATCAGGCACCAGTAATGTGTCCATTGTGAGACTTGTTACTATTTTTGGCATATCAAATACGCCATGGGGAGCTCACAAGGCTCTGCTGTGGGAGCGAGATACTCTTCTTAGTTTGCCCGGCTCTCTGAGAGGGTCAAAGGATTCGAAGCTGGTCAACCATGTGCAAAGCAACCCCACTATCCACTGTGCTATCTCTTCAGCCTATATTTAAAGCACCTGAGGACATCTTGTTAACAACAGATCACATATATGATGGTAATCCCTTAAGGACTCTACCAGTGGGACCTTTTCATGCCCAGTCAGGTTTTAAACAGCAGTGCTTTTGGGGGGCTGTGGAAGGTGAGGAGAAGCACACCCAGTGATGCTCAGGTATTACTTCTGGTTCTGCACTCACGAATTTCTCTTGACAGGGCTCAAAGAATCATAGAGATGCCTGCGATGGAAGCAGGTCGCTTATGTGCAAGGCAAGCGCCCTACCCACTGTGCCATCCAGCCCTAGTAGTATTTTTGCAGTAACTCTTTTTATGCAGATAAGAATAATCTTCAGAACAGAGGATTTCAACCACTATGGCTACACCAAGAATTTAGGTGTGTTAGAAAGAAGGCCCTTTGAGTTTCTACAATTCTTTCTATGAGATCAACACACTGAAATTGTTAAGTTATTTTTCAAAATGTATCTGCATAACTGTGAAAAACAATGGGTCATTGCCTCTCATTAATGGACATTTGGAATATTTTAAGCTATTTGCTACTATGAACTAAATATTATACAAGATTTTTAGTACAACGGAAAAGATTTTAGAGCTAGACAGATACGTAGTTGATATTTTGCAAAAAAAGTGAAAAGCAATTAATGATAAACTGGAAGTCTTTTAGCAAATGGTGCTGCCACAAATGGCTAATAATGATGACTAGAAAACCCAGGCTTTGATATTCTATGTCACAGCATGAACTAAAACTAATTTTGTAATGAATAAGTTTTTTTAAAAAAATAAAGCTATAGCTCTACTTATTTTTGTAATGACTCTCTTCTCAGATCATAATAAGAGGAGGTAAAATTATTTGAGTAATATAAGATAGTCTTTGAAAAGACATGGAAAAGTAGCACTGTAGCACTGCTGTTCCATTGTTCATCGATTTGCTCGAGCGGGCACCAGTAACGTCTCCATTGTGAAACTTGTTGTTACTGTTTTTGGCATATCGAATATGCCATGGGTAGTTTACTAGGCTCTGCCGTGCGGGCAGGATACTCTTGGTAGCTTGCCGGGCTCTGCGAGAGGAATGGAGGAATTGAACCAGGGTCAGCCATGTGGAAGGCAAACGCCCTACCCGCTGTGCTATTGCTTCAGTACCATGAGAAAGTACTTATCATATAATAAATATATGAATGTGTCTTCAAGAGAATTAAAATCAATGAACCAAACATACCTAGTGAAAAAAATGAAACAGCAAATAAATGTATTTCTAATTACAAATTCTCCTCAACATATTGCAAATATTTCTACACAATTCAGTCTATTCAACATACACCACTTTCAACCACGACAACAACAAAAAAAACTTGGATCACATGTACTTAACCAATGAGCACAAACAAAGTTATTCATTTTCTGAACTCTCCTTTCAGATTTTCATGTATCATTACGTTCTTCGTGGAATTTTTCTTGCTTCCTCTTAAATGAAGGATCAATATAATAAGTCTCAAATCAAGTTTGTGAGAAAAACATTCCATGGGCACATGTATTATTACAAGTTTATATGGTAAAGGATTTGGTGAAGCATCAACTTTGAGGAAATTGGTGACTATTTAACTTGTTTGTCCCAGTAGAGAGCATGCCAAGCCTTTAGAGAGCTTGCTAGTTAAGCCTCATGCTTCTGGCAATGTGTGCCCTCTGATCCCAAGACTGTCAGAGCAGCAGGGCCATAAAAATGCCTAGAATATAGAAAAGGGACATCCCCAATTGTAGGATAACATTGGGTTTGTCCTTTTAGCCTTGTTGCAGGGAACTCAGTTTACCTTAAAGCAATGTCCTTTCTGTATGGACACAGGAAGACAGTTAATATTAGCTTTGTAACTTGGGAGCTGATTGACTCCAAATAATATTTACTCCTGGGCATCTGCTTTCTCAACTCAGTTGTCCTTAGTTCCTAGCACCCCAAAAGCAGAGTCCCAACGAGGAACTGAATGGACCCACAGCAAGCTGTGAGCTACCCTGGCATCGAAATGGGCCAGGCCAAAGCACCACAATACTCAGCTATAAGTTGAGAGCACGGTCATAGACAAATGCTGTCATGATTCAAAAGTAACAACGAGACTAGGACCCTGCTGGGGTTAGGAAGACTAACCTGACCTGAGGACTCTGGTTTAGAAAATATAGTGAGATGTCCTCAGGAAGAACCAAACTTTAAGTTTGATATATCTCTTACTGTGCTCATACAGAATGACATTGCTTGAAATATTAGAAATACATTTATTATAACTATTTAAATGGATTGGTAGCTGAGGAAAGAAGAAAGCAATACACCCTGGATGGGGTCCCGCCCTTAAGCAAGATCTCCTAGTCATCTTGAGTAATCTCCTTAATGAGATTTTGTCCTTGAATTAATCTCCTGGAGGAGTGGTCTTATACCTCTTTGTTGATTTGCTAATGTCCACCCCACCTTTGTGTCACCACCTTATGTGATTGCTA
This sequence comes from Sorex araneus, assembly GCF_027595985.1. Classification (NCBI taxonomy): domain Eukaryota; kingdom Metazoa; phylum Chordata; class Mammalia; order Eulipotyphla; family Soricidae; genus Sorex; species Sorex araneus. The sequence goes on along the minus strand of NC_073307.1, from coordinate 10,186,849 downwards.
CATAAACCAAGACTGTAAGAGCAAAGAGGGAGAATCAGAGTCAGAGACAGTGTCAGAAGTGAGAGTGAGAGAGAATCGGGTCCGAGTCAGAAGTGAGAGTGAATGGGCTCCAGAGAGAGAAGCAGAAGTGCTCCGTAGAGAAAGCAGAAGGGCCCCGTAAGGAGAGATTGGGAGAAGAGAGATCAGAAGAGACCAGAGGAGAGATGACAGAGACAGAGTCAGAGAGACAGACAGAAGAGAGCACAGTGGCACACACAGACACAGAGCACAAAGGAGGAGCCATCCCCATCTGGTCCATACACTGTGACTCGAGAGCACTGGACACAAGCAGTGATATATATATATACATATATATATATATATATATATATAGAGAGAGAGAGAGAGAGAGAGAGAGAGAGAGAGAGAGAGAGCCATTCCAAGAGCCCTTGAACACACAATCACCCTTCTGCGCATGAGTGTTTGTATTTTTTACATCCAATTACAGTAAAGCCAATATTATAATTAAAATTTCCAAACACAACAGTATAACAACAACTCCATAGATAAAGTACTATTAGTTCTCCTAGGCTCTTAAAAATTACAAAAGTATTAGAAAACTCTACTGGAATATTGTTTATATTCCTTCGATTGGATGGATTGTCTTTAATAGGTGACAGGGTGGATTAGTAAAAACACTTTGGCAATGTCAATAGACACACATGCATATATTTTCACATCATTAAGAAGCTGCTTATTAAACAGCTCCAAGACAGGTTTTTTTTTAACAGTATTATTCAGAATTCCAGAATACACTTCTCATATGCATCATTATTTCCTTTTCAAACCTGGTACAATAGACCATGACCTTGAATTTATGAGTAGGATTAAAAATAAAAAAAAGCAAAGGACATTGCAGTTGTCAGAAAGCTGATGGCACATTTTTTGTTTTTTGAAAAAACAGCTTACACATATTCAAGTATTAGGAGGTAATGAGGTTTTAAAATCTTTGGTTTTTGCTGCATATTAAGTGCATGGCAACTGTTAAAAAAATGCACGCCATAATTAATCATTTAAAACCCAAATTAAAATATGATAATACAGAAATTATAATCTCCTGGCTTTTTTCTTATATATCAATTGATTATGCAAGTTTACTTCCCTGGAAAAAGCCAAAATTAGAAGAAAATTCAATTGACCAATTCACAAAAAGAATATGCAAAGGACAAATATTTGCCCTAACAATAAGTCTGAATATGCAGACACAGAAGGTAAACAGATTGAATATTGAACCTTCTATCTTTATTATTTGCTAGAAAAATAATGATTTATTCTTTAAATTATTGCTCCTTTAATGATCACAAAAGAATATAACTCACAAATTAGGAATACTGGTATTTTATAAAATCCCATAAAAACGAAAACAGCAGTGAGCATTTTAGTCAATTATTCATAACATGGAGTCACCAAACATCAATAGAAAAGGTATTAAAATCAGCTCCTCTCAACAGAGTTCCCTGAGTGATTGAAACCCTAAAGTCTGAAGGCATCTGCTGAATGTTGCTAATCAGCTTTTCTCACATACCTCTAGAACAACATTAGCCATGCCCCAAACTAGGGAGAATTTAGGAAACATCTGTGGAAACATCCCTTTGTTTTTTAAAACTTCTTTTAAACACGTAGTTTACAAAGTTATTCATGATTCAGTTACTTGGGGCATTCAATGTTCCAACACCAATCCCATCACCAGAGTGAACTTTCCTACAGTATCGTCCCAATTTCTCACCCACCTTCCAAGCCTGACCCCTTGGAAGACACAAAATAACTTATTTTATATTGCTTGTTACAATAAAATGGTAAGTGGAACTAAAAAAAAAAAAAACATAGTTCTGTCTTCCGAAACTCACAGCAGTCACACCCATAAGCCACCTCTCCTGGTGCCAGATAATCTTGTCATCGGCCACCATCCAGATCACATGTCCTGCTCTCCTGGAAGGGAGCACAACATGACGCTCACCATAACCATGCCACCAACCCCCACGCCAGGCTGTTTCACTGGGGTGTTGGGGCGGGAGGTGAGAACTGGGGTGCAAGGGACCCAGCTCCAGCAGCCAAAAACCTCTAGAAGTCACACACGAGTGAACTTATTCCTGGACACTTCATACCACATACCACCCATACTCCAAGAGTACCACCCCACATTTAATGGGGTTCAAAATAGTAGACAACCAATCTTAGAGGGAAATATATATATTATACACATATATACATATATACACACATATACAGATATGTGTATATGAATATATATACATATATATGTATATATTACTGTCACTGTATCACTGTCATCCCCTTGATCATCGATTTGTTCAAGCGGGCCCAGTAACGTCTCCATTCACCCTAGCCCTGAGATTTTAGCAGCCTCTCTTTACTTATCCTTCCCAGTGGTGCTGCATTAGAAGCTCTTCAGGGTCAGGGGAATGAGACCCATCTTTGTTACTGTATTTGGCATATGAATACGCCACAGGGAGCTTGCCAGGCTCTCCCCCATGTGGGTAGTAAACTCTTGGTAGCTTGCCAGGTTCTCTAAGAGGGAGAACTAGGTTACCAGATGTCACCGCTGTGTAATCCCATCAATGGCCAACATCCAGAGACTATAAAAATTTTATCTTAAATTACTAAAAACTCAGACAACTTGACTTAATTTTGTACTATTTTTTCCCTTGGTTTCTATTATAGTCCTTATCCCTATCTCATGATAAAGTTAGTCCTTATATGAGAAGATGTCATAAAAAATTTCTAAGTTCTAATTTTGGGGGAAATTGGCAAATTAGAAATGATTTTTACAGACAACACGTTTAAAAATAATATAATTTTAATATAATTATAAATATTAATTATATAAATTAATATAAAATAATATAATTTTATATTTATATGTCATTGTCACTGTCATCCTGTTGTTCATCAATTTAAATGAGCAGGTGCCAGTAATGTCTCCATTTATTCCAGCCCTGAGATTTTAGCAGCCACTTCTTACTCCTTACTCAGGTGGGATACTCTCAGTAGCTTGCTGAGCTCTCCAAGAGGTATATATATAAACATATATATATATATATATTTCCTTTTATGGTAATTTGTCACACAGCCTCTCATGCGTGAGGCTCAGCCTGAGTGTGTGGAAGCAAAAATTAAATTCTTCAAAATTTGAATCAGTGGTCAAGAAGAATTGTATAGTGGGTGCATGAGAAAGTCTCGTTTTCAGACATGTTGAGCTATTGATATTTTGTTTGTTATAGTAAAATATGACATTCAGTTTAGAAGTTTACTTTTTACTTCGTGGAGTTATTTGATAACTGTATTAAATCGTAATTTCTTGTAACCCCTTCGCAAGGACACCCTGCCAGTCACGGAGCAAAATAGGAACAATGGCTTAGGGCCCACAAGAGTGACTTGGTTAATGAACAATACTTGATTCCATTGTGTAATCACTTTTTTGCTCTTCTATATCAAAGCTTGTTTCACTATGCTACATAAATTTACTGGGTGCCCGGACACGGGTCCAATGAGTTAAGCTAATTTTGTGGGTGTTTATGAAAATGACAGGTATGGCAGGATGTTTTTTCCTAATCAAATCCTGTGGTTCTGCTGAGAGACTGCTGCTCTTGCCTTTAGGACAGCCCGCCAACTGGTGTGAACACACGCCTCCAAATTTTATTTGATGTCTCCATGTCTCCTTTGATCATGACCCCAAAAACGTGGGATTTGATGGTGGACCCCAGCACAACAGGTCCCTGGGACAGCTGCAGAGATTCTCCAAAGGACCATTTTGCCTTTGCTTTCTTCAAACCTTTGCCCAGTTGCCCAGGGGTCAGCTGAACTGATGCCCCCAATCTCTTAGGAATCCTCTCACAGGAATCCTCACAGGAATCCTCTGTTCCTCACCGGGGAGTCACTGACTATCTTCTCTCTGGGCCTGTAAGTCACTGTCCGGGACAGTGTGGAAGGCTGGATGCAGCGCTACTGCCCTGAGCAGACCCGGACGTGTAGAGATGGACCAAGGGGCCATTTAAAATATCTCAGCAAAAGTTCATTACTCTCAGGATCAGGGAGATTTTTGTTCTTTTCGTTTTCTTATTTGTATTTATTTGGGGAGGGGGCACACCAAGCAGTGCTCGGGGATGAGTCTTACTGGGGCACCAGGGATCATACGGGGTGCTGGGGATGAGCCCAGGTTTTCACTTCATACAAAACAAGAGCCCTTCCCACTGCACAATCACTAGGATCCAAAGACCAGTCCTTTACCACAATTAACACTTGTACTAACTTTCTATAGAAGGCAAACTCACAGTATTCCATTAGTATGAATATAATGGAATTATTTTAGGTTTCAAATTGACTATTTTCAGTGCTCCGTGAGACTAACGCCCTCCACTCCCAGCATTAGGCTCTGGATTTCCTCCTGACCTGTCGAGAGACCATTTGTCAGGGATTGCGCCTGGATGGACCCCCACCTTTCAAGTCACATGTTCACTCCACTGAGCTTTCGATGCAGCATAAATATGTCTCTATTCCAAGCACACCAGGTTCGACCTTTAACAACATATTAGTGACCTTATAGACGGTCCTAATGGCCCCTGCTGAAATAGAACAGTCTTCACACTCTTTTCTCTAAGGATAATTTTTTGTAGCATTTAAAGCAGTTTTATCATAACAAACAATACAAAATATATTATTTCATGAAGTTCTGCTTTGGGACAGAGATTTGGGCTCAGGATGGAAACATCCAAAATATGGTTGCGGGAAGGTATAATGGTGGTGGGATTGATGTTTGAATGTTAAGTGTAATCAAATATTGTGAACTACCTTACAAAATAACCTGTATAACTTGTCATCCCATTGATCTTTGATTTGCTTGAGCGGGCAGCAGTAACATCTCCATTCATCCCTGTCATGTGCTAGTGTAGTCCAATGATATCTGCTCACTCCAGGAACAGGAAGAGCCCCAAACTGTTCATTCAGGGTTTTGACGAATAAGTCTGACCATCTTGTTGGTGGGTGGCCACAAGGTCTTTTGACATCCTGTGGAATCCAATCAGTAATAGCTCTAGTCCAGCGGTCATCTCTAAATCACATTTTGTGTCCAATACAGCTGGTTGTTGATGCCTAGGCAAACCAGACAGCGTCCCTGATTCTTGACCATTGAAGGAGGTCGGAACTTGGATTCTTTTTCTCACTTGAGTGAAACGTGATACTCCAAGAATAGCTCTTTTGATTCCTCTTTGGGATACCATAATAGCGTTCTCATCCTGTTTTCATAGGGCCCATCATCTCTGATGTTTATGTTAATGCAGGAAGAATGGTGGAGTCAAAAAGATGTGCCCAAAGCCATAGGTTCTTCGTCCTCTTAACAACTTCTTCAATGCTCTTGAAGGTGTTCCACCCTGCTCTCTTCCTCCTGCACAGTTCTGACACCAAGTCATTCCTCATGTTGAGTTCTCAACCCAGGTACACATAGCTGCTGCATTTGGAGATGTTTGTTCCACTGAGAACAAATGGAACGTCAGGGACTACTTAGTTTTTCATGAACATTGTTTTGGTGAGATTCAGCTGTAGTCCGACGTTTCCACACTTGCGGTCGAAGGCAGCCAGCATTTGTGCCACTTGGCTAATGTTTGGTGTTATGAGAACGATGCCATCAGTGAAGTGGAGGTGGTGTAGTTGCCAACCATCTATCTTCACTCCCATTCTTTCCCATTCCAGTCATCTCATGACATTCTCGAGGGTGGCACTGAAGAGTTTTAGTGAAATGGTATCACCCTGCTGAAACCCTCTCTTTATGTCAATGATAACTTCCTTGTAGAATGGTGAGATCCTGGTGGTGAATCCGTAATACAGCTCGTGGAGGATCTTGATGTACTGAGTTTTAATGCCCTGTTGAGCTTGGAGAGGCTGATAAAATCTCAGTGATGAAGTAGACCGCCAAAATGAAAAAAGACTAAAATGACTGTCTGTACTTTCAATGCACATATGCTGGCATTGGAGGCATCCATCAAGGACCTGATGGTGCAAGCACAAAAGATCAAGTACTACATAATTGGTCTGACTGAAACGAGAAGGCATCAATCACATCGTGCCATTTTTGACACTGGAGAAGAACTCTTCCACAGAACAAGTGACAACAGAGGTATCAGTGACGTCGGTGTCCTTGTCAATACAAACTTGGCTATGAGCATTGATTCATTTGAATGCCTAACAACCTGAATCAGACAATTACACTTGAATAGATGTGGCTCACTGCTTGCAGTTTCTATCTTTGTCGTCTACGCACCAACATCCAACTACGAAGAAGAAGAAATTGAGAAGTTCTACATGGAGCTGGAGAAGTTCTATAAAGAAGACCACACCTTCTACAAGATCATTGTCAGTGATTTTATTGCCAAGATAGGACCGAGAAGGTCACCCAAAGGACTCCACAGTGGGACCCATGGCCTAGAATGGAGCGAACAGAGTGAGAGACTGTCTGAGTTCATCATGTTGACCAAGACCATCCATGGTAACTCAGAGTTCCAGAAGGCCGAATATAAACATTGGACATGGGAGTCTCTCAGTGGACAGTTCCACAGAGAAACTGACCACATTATATTCAATCAAAGGTTTTGCATGACCCATGTCGCTGTTGTCCCAAAATTCCTAATGGGGTCGGACCACTGTCTCCCTCGTGCAAAATTCTACTTTATAGAGCAGGGAGAAAGGACTGCAAAGTTTAAGTTTAAGAAAAGAACTCCCAGAATGACCACCAACTGGGGGCTCTTTGGCACTATTGTGGTAACGTGGGAAGATGCCGTCGTTGAAAACATCGATGAGGAATACAATCAACTGGTTCAGCACCTCCATGAGTGTGCAAAGAATGCTGAAAGTGGGAAAGCCACAAATAGACGCCTGTCTTTGGAAACTCTTGAGCTCATTTGCCAATGTGATTTGGCAAGAGCCTCAGGCAACCACAAACTAATGTCCAAGCTCTCAAAGCTGTGCAGAGAAGCAATAAAGGAAGACCTCAAAGAGAGAAGAATAGCAGTGTTGACCGATGCAGCAGAAGAGGGAAAAGTACTTGCAACGCTCGCCTGTCCTTCACCAACTACAAGACCAAAATAACTGCCCTCTGACGTCCTGATCTTACAGAAGGGCAATGGAGAGGATTATTCATGACTTCTACTCTGATCTCTTTTACAGCTATGTCCACCTGCCCCCATACCAAATTTCACGGGATGGATATGTCGTTTCCAACGTCCTCCCTTCCAAAATCCAACATGCTATTTCGTCAGTAAAAATGCATACAGCATCCAGTCCAGACAAGGTCAGACCCAAACACCTAAAGAATCTGCTGCCAGTACTCATCAATACACTGGCATGGCTCTTCACACGCTACCTGTTCATATGCAATGTTCTGTCCCAATGGAAGACCAGCAGGACCATTCTGTTGTACAAGAAAGGAGACATCCACAACATCGGCAACTATCACCCAATCTGCCTGTTGTCCGCCATCTATAAGGTGTTCACTCGAGTCATCCTGAATAGAATAGGCATAAAACTAGACTAAGGACAACCATTCAAGCAAGCTGGGTTCCGAAAAGGATTCAGCATGGTCGACCATATCCACACAGTGACTAAGCTCATTGAAGTTTCTGAGAATTCAAGATGCCACTCTGTGTAACATTCATCGATTTAAAGAAGGCCTTCGATTCTGTTGAGACTGAAGCGGTCATCGAAGACCTAGCCAAACAGGTCGTTCAAACTCAGTACATCAAGATCCTCTGCAAGCTGTATCACGGATTCACCACCAGGATCTCACCATTCTACAAGGAAGTGATCATTGACCTTACAAAATAAAAAAAAAAATTAAAAAATAGTTAAGTGAAAGAAATAGTGCAAAGTGATTATAATTGCAATAGTTTTTGATATACTTAGAAGTTGCTGAAAGGCACTAGAATAATAGTACAGTGGGAAGGGCATTTGCCTTGTTTGCAGTCAATCCCAATTCAATCCCTGACACCCCATATGGGGTAATCCCTGAGTAAATTACTAGCAGTTAGCCCTGATCACCAACTGGTATAGTCCCAAAACAAACAAAGAAACAAACAAAGGAGTTACTGAGAATAGATCTTAAGTGTTTTTGAAAAGATATAATGGGGTCAATAGTATGGCAGGTAGTGCACTAGTCTTGCATGCAGTCAAACCAGATTTAATCCCAATCACTGCACAAGGCCCTGTGAGCTTTGCTAGGAATAATCATGATATGATTCAATGGATATGTGAACTATTGCAACCTAAAATTCAACCAAAAAAATAGGATTTATTCTTCATGTTCTAGTAGCTAGAAATCTGAGATCAGTGTGCCAGCAAGTTAGCAAGACATTAGGGTGCAATAAATTACAGTAGGGTCTCTCTCTGCTGGATTAGATTTCTTGTATCCTCTATGACAGAAGGGGCTAGAATCTCCCTGAAACTCCATTCCTCAGAGTCAATCTCTGAGACCTAAATTCCTTCCAAACTCTCCAACTCCAAGTATCATAGAACCGGGCTTAGAAATTTTAACAGATGGATTGGGAGAACGACAACATCCAGACCACAGCAACCTCCATCAGTGTCTAGTAATGTAAAATCATTTTATCTCAGTGAGGCAACATGACAAAATAATCAAAATTAGTTTGCAACTGATACGAGCTCCAAGGGATGATGAAAGTTGTGGGCCGCACCTTGTTTCACATAGCTTCCTGTTCACTCTAGGGCTCTTTAAGGACCAGTTTAATAACTGCATACATCATTAGGCTTTATAACACTATTCTTCCTCTCCAGTGGTCTTGTCCTTCTTTCAGGGTATGACAAATGCATGGATACATAAATTGATAGTGCATGCTTTCATGCTACATCCCAAAGTACTGTACCAAAAAAAATATTTAAAAAACTCATGAGTCTAAAGCAATGCATCATTGATGATCTTTGTCCCTGAGCTGACACAAATAAATGAATCTTTTGCTTAGATACATTGTAGGTGGGGAATTCACAAAGAAACACTGGCACTGTGGACTAGTACCTTGCTTGCTATTACTAAGCAAGGGTCTAGAGTCTCTAAGGTAGAGTACTCAGAGTAGAGAATAGTCCAAGGTTGAGTACTTAGAGTACAAAGTTCTCTAATGTACAGAGAAGCCCATGGATTTTGTTCTCAGCGTCAGTCATATGTCTCAGGGTCCTATCCATACACACCCCATCTAGGGGGCTATTTCTCCTTACTCAGTGGGCTAGAAATATTAGACTCTGTATTTGATCCATTCAAATCTATGAGAGCGTGTATGGTAGTTAGTTATTTCCACACATTCTGGAAACATGTTACACCCATCTTCTGTGTTGTCTTAATTTGCTCTCAGTCATCCTTCATTATAATCCTAGTAACCACATGCATTGCATTCTCAAAGGTTATAAGTCTTCCTATTATGATTGACTTTTAGGAGTAAACTAGGCAAAGAGAGGCTAAATCATTCACCAATGTTACACAGCCCTTAGCCTTGAACACTAAGACCCCATCAGTGTGATCCAGTATTTGCTCTCATTATGCTATTTTCTCTCCTCTGTAATCCATTAAAAAATTATACAGAACTTTATACAATATTACTGAGGAAGTTTCCAGATTTTGTTCTCATTTTTTGATTTTGTTTCTGTTCGTTTTTTTTTTTTTTTTGCAGGAGTGAGGGGCAGGGAGGGTGAAGGACTCACCTGCATTTGCTCAGGGACCACACCGTGCCAGGGATGAAGCCAGGACTTCTGCATGCACACATGCATTCCAGTCCTTTGAGTCATCACTCCAGCCCAGAACTCCGCATTTTCCTAGCTAAAAGTATGTTTTTCTTACTCTAGACAACAACATTAGGTATTATTCTTGGAGTTTCTGGGATCTGCTGGCAACCTTTGGCTTTCCTTTTCTTGAGACACCTAAGGTCAATGCTTGTCTTTATGTTCACATGACATCTTCCCTCCCTCTATCTGTCTCTCTTTCTGTTCTCTCTCACTCTAAATGTAATAGTTCAATAGTATTGGACAGTATTTTCCATCCTCTACCCCTGAAGAGTCTTTCTCTAGAAGGCCATCTACCAGATTAGACTTCTTTGCTGCATTTACTCCCAGTTCTGTTCATCCCTTTCATCCATGATGCCTCCTTTTAAACTATTTCTTTAAAGTTATGAGATTTTACTCATAGCTGTCCTTGATTTTTTTTACCTGTCCCTTAGCCTTCTCTTCCCGGGTAAGCTCACCCATTTTCATGTCGCTAGCTATCTTTTTATAAGTCATGAGTTCCAAATATATCTCTAATTCACATATCTTTACTTACCTGAGACATTTCCAAGGTTACCACAGATCTGTTTTGCTTTATACCTTACAGACACCTCAAAGTTAATATTTACAAATTCCTACAAATTATTTTCACCAATGTCCTCAATGGTAATTTTCCTCTGCAATCATAAATGGAATGAACCAGTCTTCCAAACTAAAAACCCAGAGTTACTCTCTGTTGTCCAATTTCCCTTCTTATTATTCTTAAACTGATCCAGTATATAGGTGTTGTTTTGTGTTGCCCAAAATACTATGTGGAAGTCAACCCCCTGGATCCCAGAATTAGGCACTATTTGGGAATAATACAGCTTGCAGATGTAGTTTGGTAAGTAGTCCTGTCAGAGTAGAGTGGACCTTACGTCCAAGTTGTACTGTGGTACTTACAAGAGGCAGAGCAAGCCTAAAGAGGAAGACAGAGAGGGAGGATGTCATGTCAGGATGACAGCAGACATTGGATTTAGGTGCCTACAAGCAAAGGGAGGCCATCAGATGCCCTGAATAGAGCACTTTCCCTGGATCATTGAGAGACACAGCCCTGGTGGCACCTGGATTTTGAAGTTTGAGCTTCCAGAATTCCAAGATAAATTTTATTTAAGATAAACTTAACATTATCACTGCATGAAATTAAAAAGTAGACCAATTATAACAATTGCATTATGCTTGCCTTCTATTTTTACCTTCTATTTATGAAGAGTGGGCTGGAGCGATAGCACAGCGGTTGGGCTTTTGCCTTTCACACAGCTGACCCGTGTTCGAGTCCTCCACCCCTCTTGGAGAGCCCGGCAATCTACCGAGAATATGGAGCCTGCACGGCAGAGCCTGGCAAGCTACCCGTGCATATTGGATATGCCAAAAACAGTAACAATAAGTCTTAATGAGAGACATTATTGGTGCCCGCTTGAACAAATCTATGAGCAACTGGATGACAGGATTTATGAAGAGTAAAGATTAACAACTTGTCTCTAAACAATCTAACCCTTACCCCTATTCCTAATATTAAGGCCCCAGCATGCGCTACTTTCATTTAAATATTTTTTTTATTGAATCACCGTGAAATATAGTTACAAAGCTTTCATGATTGAAATTCAGTCACACAACGATTGAACACCCATCCCTCCATCAATGTACATTTCCACCACCAATGTCCCCAGTATCCCTCCCGCCACACCCACTGCCCCCATCCCACCCTCTGCCTCTGTGGCAGACAACTTCCTTCTTACTCTCATTCTATTTTGAGGCATTATGGTTTTCAATACAGACACTGAGAGGCTATCATGTTTGGTCCTTAATGTACTTTTAGCACACATTTCCTATCCCGAGCAATCCCTTCACCCATCATTGACATAGAGTGTCTGCTTTCCTATGGCAACCCCAGGAATCAAATACAGTCACTATTTCTTAACTCTTAGTTTCTAAGTCTACTTTTGTTTCTGCTTTCTAAATCAAGGTTCTCTTAGTTTGGTTTTGTCAACATGATTTTTTAAAAGCTTCTTTTAATGCACGGTCCATAATTCTCAAACAATACAGGCAGATTGATCTTTCCAACATAAAACCCAACATAAAGCCCTACAAAAACAGGATGAGAATGCTACTCAGGTATCCCAAAGAGGAATCGAAAGAGCTATTCTTGGAGTATCTCGTTTCACTCAAGTGAGAGAAGGAATCCTAGAGTTCTGACCTCCGTCAACGATCAGGAATCAGGGACGCTGTCTCTTTTGCCAAGGCGTTGAAAATCAGATGGGCCGACATGTGACATGTAATGCGATTTAGAGATGACCGCTGGAGTAGAACTCTTACCGAGTAGATTCCATGGGATGTCAAAAGACCGCATGGCTTCCCACCTACGAGATGGTCAGACTTCGTCAAAACCTTGAACAAATGGTTTGAGGCTTTTCGTGTTCCTGGAGTGAGCAGATATCATTGGGCTACACTAGTATGCAATAGGGACGAATGGAGACGTTACTGGTGCCCACTCAAGCAAATCAAAGATAAATGGGATGACAAGTAATACAAGTGATACCATTCTTTGGACAGGATCCTAGAAAATGGAGTGAATATTTTAAATATGTTTGTTATTATAAATAGTATAGACAGAAGCATAATGCATCAATTTAATCCAATACAGTCCCTCTGTAAAACAGAAGACAGTTTCACCTACATTGTTAAGAAATATAAAAGCTAATTTGTTCTTTCAATGCCAATACTGCTCTAGCATATTCTGAAAGGAATTTTGATGGTGGCTCATTGCTAAACATCATTACTGTACTTTAAATCAGTCATTTGTGGAGGCATTATTCAACATTCTAGGGGTTATTGTGCTCCAGAAAAATAAAAGAGTGTCTTTCAAAAGGAGATCAACATATTTAATGTTAAACATCTGAGAGACAGGATTTAGTCTTTTTTTCATCATTGCAATTTAATTGGACTATTATTAGCACAAAAGATTACCCATGCAAGACTGATTAGAAACAAAATTAATATCATATAAATGTGATTGTAACCTCTTCATTCTGTTGAGGTCAGTTACAGATAAAATATAGTGTTCATGATAATTTTCCTGACAATGAAGCAGTTTAAATTCATCACTGTGTGTGGGGGGGGAGAGGGGGATGTTTGTCTTGGGCCACATGCGGTGGTACTGAGGCAACAAAGGGCTAATCCTGTCTGAGTGCTCTGAGTCTACTAGCTATACCTTCGTAGACCCTGAAGTGGAGTTCTGAGGTGGTTTCAGGGCCCCTGCACTCACAGCAAGTCCAGCCTGTGTTGAGCTTGGTGCTCTAACTCTCCGGCATCCCAGCTCTAATTTTAGTTATCATTACAACCTTTGATTTCAGAACTTGTGTGCCTCATGATAAAGAATCTTTGTTCTTTCAATACTGCTCATCACCATATAATAGTGCTAAATAAACAAAAGAAAAATGGATGCGATCTGAGTGTATGAATGATTTATAAAGCAGAGAAATTTGAAGCTGTCAATTCACATTAAAACAGAACCCCTCAAGTAAAAATTTGTGCAAAATGACCTACACAAGTTTATGCATAATCCACACACACAACAGACACACACATACACACATACACACACTCACACTCACGTCAATGTCAGTAAGGTAATACACAATTATCTGTTGTTGAATCTGGTATTGCAGTTGTTTTAACAGCTGGCTAGTAAAGGAAAAGCAAGTATTAATAAATAGGACCTGATGCCTAATGTGACATTTTACAATGTCAATGCTGTATATGCTCTGGGGACTTTAATTTTCCACTGCATAAAAAATTAAAATCAGTTTTTAAAAATAAACTTTCATTTGTAGTCATTTATAAAATTCATATAGTCAAACAATACAGCGAAGAGGCAATAATGTCAGCTCATATTTTTACAACATGCTCTGGTAAGTGCTGAAAAGAAAAGGTTTAAAATGCAAAGATGTTAAAATCAATGCCATGCCATATAACCAAGCAAGTCTTTTATTTAAACATAGATCTCTAACAAGGGAAAATATTTTTAAAAGTGGTCACAAAGGTCACAGTAAGGAGGGGTGGTGGGAAGACAAATTGTAAGGACTCTGTGTAATTTTATGGAACACGCCAAAATATTCACATAAGAGCTTGTTTCTTCAGCTTCCTTCTCCTTCAGTGAAGGCAGGGGTTAATCATTGTCATCAGAATTCCCTGATATTTGTCACCTGTGTACTGATCCCAGGAGCCTCTTTGGTAAATGCAAGATGGTAAACTTGTGTAGGGCAAGAAATGCAATTTGGAAAATACCATGCTATTTATATTTTGGTTGTCAAAAATCGTTAATTAGTATCACAGGACTTGATTGTAGATACCCTTATCTTTCTTTAAATTAAGGTTTTATTTTTAGAATGTAAACATAAGAATATGTTGCTTCAAAAATCAATAAAATGATAAAAATATCCTTCTTTGAGCTGCTATAGAAATCTCAAAGAGAAAGACAAAAGAAACAGCAGTTCTGGGAAGAATTTTTAAAATTTAAATAATAAATATGAACACTTCTTTGAAAGATGTTTATGCTACATAATCCAAGCAACAAAATCATCCTACCCATTAGGATTAACTCCTGCATTACTGTATTCAGAGTCATGATTCATATTTTAGAATTTTATTATTTTTGTGCTTTTTCTAGCCATGCCTGGGGCTACTCTGAGCACTGCGTTTGGGAGTTCTCTCAAGGGTGTGCAGGAAACCATATGTAGTTATAGGGATTGAACTGGGGTCACCAATGTGCAGAGCATATCCCTCAGCCCACGGGGCTACATCTCCAACCCCATGATTTGTATTCACATGTCTTTTTGCTATTCTTTTGAATGTTAGTGTTTAGGGGTTGAAGAATGGTACACGGGTAAGGCACTTGCCTCTCGAGCTATGGAAAAGTTATAGAAACTGAAAATACACAGTCGTATCCCCGGCACCATGATGACTACAGAGGCAAATGAATAACTTTTAGTAAGGCATAATGATCTGGTTATGATGCTTTTAGGAACATTAATCTGATAGCAGAGATTTAATTTTCACGAAGCCCAGGAGAATACTTCTACAGCAGTGATGTATTTAAAACAAAAATTAATGTAAATGAATGGAAAACTGAGGCACAGATATTTGAGAGGAAAATTCAGAAGCCCAGACTAATGGAATATAGAAGAATAGGAAAGAGAGTAAATTCCTGAACCCCTAATAAGGACTTAAGAAACCATCAGCTGTGTAACACAGAGGGCAAGAAAATGGCAGTAAATTCTTTGGCTACATGTGAATTTTTTTAAAAAATGTATCTATACTAGTACTCTAAACTAAAAGTGTAGGTCAAAAACCCAATATGCGGTCTTGGCTGAAGCTATAGGCGGACGTAAATGAAGAGGTCTGAATTGTGAATAAAAGCCATCAAAAGAAAAATGAGAAGGTCATGAAACATTTTTGCAGCAGTAGAAAAAATCAATTGGGAAAGGTGAGGATCTTAAATGTAAACTGATGTTCCGAGATGTTTTTCTGATGAGGGAGTAAAAGGATAGGTGAAAGCAGAAATAAATGGCTTATAAGAGAGGGCATGGCCAATGAACTCTCTGAAATTAAAATTTTATATTTTATATCTCAGATGATTCATAAATTTTGTTTTTAAGTGAAAATATATCCATTTTATTGCTGACTGTCTAATGCATCAATTATTCATTTTAATTTTGGCACTTTTATGCTATACAGCACAGTGCTCAACAATTTATGACTATAATTTTTTTTCTTTTTCTCCCAAATAAAATGATTTTTTTTTCCTGTTTGAAAAGGTTTACTAAGATCATATGTAAATATTAAAAATATATTTTTGGACTTTCTCTTTTTTTGTTGTTTAGTTTTTCTTTGGGGCCATACCCACTGGTTAATTCTAAGTTTCTGTGTCAGGGATCATTTCTGACAGATCTCAAGGTACTATATGTGGTACTGGGTAACACATCCTGATCAACCTCATGCAAGACAAGTGCTTATTTTTCCAGCTCCAGAATCTCCGTTTCTCTCTATATTTTTTTTTCTCAC
Source organism: Sorex araneus (assembly GCF_027595985.1). Classification (NCBI taxonomy): domain Eukaryota; kingdom Metazoa; phylum Chordata; class Mammalia; order Eulipotyphla; family Soricidae; genus Sorex; species Sorex araneus. The sequence continues at coordinate 10,170,937 of NC_073307.1, read as the reverse complement.
TATGCCCTCATATCTGTATACATGTTTGACTATATAACCACTCCTTAGACATCAGGTTTGCAGCCATGAGTTCATGAGATGACTTAGATAGATCACTTTTCTCATATAACTGGACATTAATCAAATCCATTTAGAAAAAGCACCCCACAGGACCAGATGGTTCAATGAACTGAGCCACATGCTTTGACTGCAGAAAGCTCCAGATTCAATTCCTGCCACGCAGGGCTTCCTGAGCACTGCCAGGAATGAGCTCTAAGCACTGCGCAAAATGTAGCTGCTAACCATTTTGGGTACAGCCAAAAACAAGCCAAAACCAAACAAAAGAGAAAGCTCTCTATGTGGGCGTCAGTTAACTCTGTGTGAAGAAGAAATTATTACTGTAGAGGCAACCCTTAATTAGGATATTCCTTGTCACAAAGCCATGTTGTTGACTAATCAAAAGAAGAGGTAAACATATATTATTCACAAGAATGTCACGACAACTTTGTAAAAAGTAATAAACCTAATCAAGCAAATATATGTTTATATTCAATCAATAGGACACTTCAGGTATGAACCAGACTTTTACTTTTGAAGGGACAGAGCAATCTAATATTTCATTTCAGATGTCTCCCAGACACAATGTAAAATCTGTTATGACTTTGCAATCACCATAATTAAAGTATCTTAAATGAATTAGACTATAAAAGTCAATTAAACAGGAGAAAGTATCATCTTCCCACTGTCAAGATAGTGGGCTATTGCTCTCTGAAATTCTTTTATGTGGCTAACCCTGCGTGAGCTCTTACACTGCACACAGTCTCCAAGGTCAGCAGACGTGTTCCTGGAGCACAGAGCTAGGAGTAAGCTATGGATATTGCTGGATTGGGCTCAAAACCAAAGGAAAAAAGAAAACCTGGGTAATACAAATTTGCAAGATTCACTTTCACACAACCAACTTTAAATACTGGATTGAAAGTCCATACAGTAACATGATATCCCTTTCTAAAAAATGGAGTTTCCAGCACTGCAACGGAAACAAACAGCCTGAGGCTAAACTACGCAGAGACTCTGAAATAGGTATTGCCCTACCGATTTCTCTACCAACAGCCTACAGGAACATGAAAAAAAATTTCATCAATTTTTATTGGATATTCAGAATAAGACAATAAAAAAAACAATAATGAGCTATATTCCTTCACATATGTGAGAATGGCTAATGTCAAAGACACTAGAAATCACAAGTGTTGGTGAAGATGTGGATGAAAGGGAATATTTCTGCACCATTGGTGGGAATATACTTGGTAACACCACCATAGAAAACAATTTTGAAATCCTTCAAAGTGTAAAAAAAAAATAGAAATGTCATATGATCCAACAAAAGACATATACAGTCCTATACTCAGTGTAATATCATTTACTAGCTACAGAAACGACTGTGCCCACTAATGGATGAATGAATAAAGATGTGATGTTTACATATAAAAACATATGTATATATAATATATATAAAATGTATCCATATATGTACACATATTAAAACAGTGAGCAACTAAATCTGCAAGAAAATGAAGGAGTATCATTTAGGGCAATGTGTAATGGACTTAGAGAGTATTATGTGAGGTAAAATAAGTGAGAAGAAGATAAGTACTATTTGATTTCCCTTCCATGAAATATTCTTTTTTTTTTCTTTTTGGGTCACACCCGGCGAAGCTCAGGGGTTATTCCTGACTTTACAGTCAGGAATCACTCCTGGCGGTGCTCAGGGATGCTGGGAATCAAACCTGGGTTAGCCGCATGCAAGGCAAATGCCCTACCCGCTGTGCTATTGCTCCAGCCCCCATGAAATAAAAAGGGACAATAATAAAACACGAATCCCATTATAGGGTCGGGAAGGTATAATCCATCACGTGCATATTGTGGAGATAAATCATCATGGATTGCCCAGGTCAAGTGCTAAAACTGTCCAGGCTCAGACACTGGCTGAGCTGTCGGGGAGAGAGCATGGTTTCTGGATGTCACAGTGATCTCAAGGCCACACAGTTCCTGGCTGTTGGCCAGCTGCACCCATAAATTAGGATCCCAGGTGAAGGGAGAATGCAATGGGGACTCCTCCATCTGCTCCAGAATAGGGACTATGTGGGTAACATTGAAATAATTTTAGATATTGTTTGGCTGGAGTCATATTGTTTGGCTGGAGCGATAGCACAGCAGGTAGGGCATTTGCCTTGCACACAGATGACCCAGGTTTGATTCCCCCATCCCTCTTGGAGAGCCCCACAAGCTACCGAGAGTATCTCGCCCGCATGGCAGAGCTTGGCAAGCTCCCCATGGCATATTCAATATGCCAATAACAGTAACAGCAAGTCTCACCTGGAGACATTACTGGTGTCCGCTCGAGCAAATCGATGAACAATGGGATGACAATGACAGGACAGTGATTGCTTAGCAAAGTCAAGAGGAAGTGGAAGGATCCATTGGCAAGTCTACCTTGTAGTTTCCTAAACCTTAGTTTTGGAGGAAGGTGTACATTTGACTGTGCTGAGGGCTTACTCTTGGCTCTGTGCTCAGGAATCACTCCTGGATCATGTGGGGAGCCTGGGATTGAAACCTTGTCAGCCTCATGCAAGACAAACATCCTACCTGCTGTGCTAATGCTCAGGGCCTGGCCGCTACTTTCCTAAACTTCTAGTTCGTGCCTATATTACAAGTATCAAAGGTAAGTCGAGTCTCCTACAGGGAGGGCAGAAATTGGACAGAAATTGTACAGAAAAAGGACAGAAATTGACACTACAAATCAGAGCCACGTAGTTGTCAAGTGAAAGAGTCTGCCTGTACCATTCGCCCCCTATCTATAATCTGGTAATTGGTCGGATTATCTGAATTAGCTTCTAGGCTTTATCCTCAGCAAAATAAACTTCTGGTATATGTATGGTGGAAGGGAGTTTTGCAAGTTGGAACATGGACCCCATCAAAAAAGGGTTCCTCCCCCCTCCCTGGGAGCATGAGGTGGGGGAGCTCTCTCCCTTCCTTGATGTTTACATTTCAAAAATAAAAAAAGCGCACAAGATGTTTTTCTTTTAAAGACCTAGCTCCCAGGTACGTAAAAAAGACATTCCTGCTCATAAAGCTGAAAAACTAAAGCAGCGCCAGTCCTTCAAAGGGATACAGTTAAAGAGCTGTGAAGGAACCCCAAGTTTTCTAAAGGTGAAGGAGAAAGAGGAGAAGGAAAACTATTTTCCACAGAATCAAGCCAATTATTTTGTATTTGTATTTGTCCTTGGCATGGTGGCATCCCTGCAATGTGTGTGGAAACCTACCACGTATAACAGGGTTTTGCTTCCACACGGCTCCAAGGCCTGACTGCAAACACGTCAGGGGTGCAGGGGGTGGTGACAGAGCAGCCCTGCTCAGAGACATCTGTGTGGCTCTAGCTGAGCACAGCGCGTGGTGTCTCATATTCCTCCTCACACGCTGCATTCACAGCAAACTGAACAGGCCTGGGCGTCGTCTCTGGCCAGGAGACCAAAGGTGGTTGCCCAGAAGAGAGAAGGGCTGTTCTCTTCTGTATTTGACTCAGGACCCTACTACAGGTTTCTTGAAAGAATCGGATTGATATAAACCTGTCATTGAATTCAAAGATCTGATAATAATGGGCAACAATGGCCTCATCCCTGGAGTCTAAATCGACTTAGAACTCTACACCAGGAACGTTTTCCATAGGGGAGAGTTAGTACAGGGATGAAGTCACTTGTCTTGCATCTCACTGACCTGGGTAGAATCTCCAGCAAAACATATGGCCTCCTAAGCACTGCCAAGCTTCTCTCCTGAGTACAGAAGCCAAAAAACAAAGAACACCTGAAAACAAAATTTAAAAATAAATTGTATACATATCTTTTCAACGGGATGCCTTTGATTTTTATCGTTCTACCAGTTCAAACTCAGGTCAGTCATAGGCAAGGCTTACATTATATCACTCATTTCCATCAGAGTCCTGAGGGGCTTTTATTCAAGTAAATATACTAATTTCAGTGGAATTATTTAGAGGTATTTGTATATATATGTTTAAAGAGTTAATGGCATAGTGTTATCTACAGAATTGTAATGCCAGCAAAGGGACCTTTCCTCAGACACTGCTCAAGATATATTACATTTTTATATTTTGTCATTCAAATATTTTGTAATGAGATATTCTTGGATATTTTCATCACAGAAAGGATGAGGAACATAATAGAGATTAAACCTAAAATAATATGCTATATGTGACTACTACATTGCATACAACATACACATAGACACACACACACACAAACATGCACAAAACCATTTGGGAAATTGATTCCTAGTACTCAAAAACAGTGCTTTCGTATAACAAAAAAAGTCACATAATCAAAGAATAAAGTTTTGATGCTAGTGATATGTCATTCACCATTATCATTTTGGGAAAGCAGTCAAAATTCATTTTAACAGAATAATATATGAAGAAGTTTTGCTAAAGAAAATACAGTTGTGGAACTGGAGCAATGATAAAGCAGGATGGACCCAATTTTGTTCTGCAGCACCTCATATATGGTTACCAAAGCCCACCAGGAGTGAACCCTGAGTTCTGTCAGGAGTTAACCCAATACACCACTGGCTATAGCCAAAAGAAATAAAGAAAAGAAAGAAAATATACATGTAACAGTTTAAACAGATTATAAATGTGTGATAGTGTAAACTCATGGGAAATACAATTAAAAGCATAGTAAAATTAACCGTTTCCCAGGATACAGAAGAACTGGAAATCTTAATACTGTTACCTATTAATCAATCACAGCTTGGATTTCCTAAACCATTTTCTGCCTGGGCCAGAGAGATAGCTCAGTGGTCTGAGCACAGGCTTCACATGCAGGGAGTCCCAGTTTCAATCCTTGGCACCATCCAGTCTCCCAATCATTGTCAGAGCCACCCCCAAGCACCAATCCTGGAGTAGATCCAAGTGTTGCTTACTGTGATCCCCAAACAAAAACAAACAAAAATGATCTCTATGAGCAAGTTATTCAGTAGAAGATAAACAAAACATGCAAGAAGAATTGCATTGAAATCTCTGTACCAGTGCCAGTTTTATTTGCAACAGTGAAAATCTGGAAGCAAGTACCCATAAGCAAATGAATAAGTGAATAGTGACATATCCACAAACCCTGTTTCTCAGCAATATAAACTACTTACATGTGAAACATTGATGAATCACAAGATAAATATTCTCTATGAGGAAACCCAGGATGACTAAAGATTAAACACTCTCTCTTCAATTATAAAACTATAAAAAATGTAAACTTTGTACTAAAGAAAACTAAATCAATTGCAGACTGAAGTAGCAAAGTGATTATGAAGGATAAGGGATAAATATTGGATGAACAGCTTCATTATTATGGGTTTATATGAATGTCAAAAGCTACTAAGTTGCACAATTTAACCGTGTTTTGGCACATAATTTATGCCTCTTAAAAGTCATAAGTACCCAATACAAAATAAAATACAAATCAAAGGGCAATATTACAGTGAGCAGAGTCATTAGCTTTACATGCAGCCAACCCAAGTTCAATCCCCGGAACCCTACATCTGATCCCCAATCCCTGTCAGGTGTGATCCCTGAGTGCGGAGCCAGGAGTAAGCCCTGAGCACTGAAGTTGTGTCCTGCCCTCAACCCCAAATGTATCACTGATGAGAGTTTCAAGAATTTTTCTTAGGACCGAGGCAAGGCAAACAAAGAGTATAGGAATGGTTCCTGAAAGAAGACCCTCGGAAGATTCCTTCATGGCTTCAAAAGATTTGCCAAGTATAGGGAGGTTATAAAAATCAACAAGGCTGGGGCTGGAGCGATAGCATAGCGGGTAGGGCGTTTGCCTTGCACGTGGCCAACCCGGGTTCAATTCCCAGCATCCCATATGGTCCCCCAGCACCGCTAGGAGTAATTCCTGAGTGCAGAGCCAGGAGTAACCCCTATGCACTGCTGGGTGTGACCCAAAAAGAAAAAATAAAATAAAGAGGTGAAGCTCATGTTTTTTTTTTTTAAAAAAAATCAACAAGGCTTTGGTTGTGATGTCAAGAAACTTAAACTTGGGCACAGATGAGGATAACGCTGTGGAGCACCTACAAAGGGTTCCTAGGACACAACCGAGTTCTTGGTACTCAGAAACCCAAGGCTGTAAGAGAAGGAATAAAACAAACCCAAGAAAAGCCAGTTATGGGTACAGCAGGCACTTTGGCAGACCCCAATGAGCTCCTTCAAGAGTCTGAAAGGGAGAGGCCAGAGGGACAGTAAATCAGTTAGGGAACTTCCTTTGCATGTGAATGACCTGAGGTTGATCCCTGGCACCCCATGTAGTACCCTGAACCAAACCAGCAGGGACACCTGAGCACAAAGGCAGGAGTAAACCCTGAGCAGGGCAGCCTTTGTAGATAAAGAAGGTGGAATAGTCAATTCCTGCAGCAGGAGATTAGCTTAGTTAACTGTGAGTGAGGCCCATTTAGCACACGGGGTATTTTCCACACTTATTTACAGTGGTTACAAGTAATGGTACCATGTTTTTACTGGTAATCATCAGAGTTCATTCAAGTAAATTCAAAGAATTGTCTTTATTAAAAGGATCAAGAATCAGGCAGCATCCCGTTTTGTAAGCACAAAGGCTCTGTAAGGGTTTGCACAAAATAGAAGTTTTTGGAGCAAGAGAGAGAGGGAGGGGGACAAGGGTCTAGCAAAAGAAAGGAAAGATTATTTCTGGCAAAGCCACCTTCTGTCAGGGGACCAGGTGGTAATATGCAGATTACTAGTACACTCCAGACTGATGATGATGATTTCACTTCTGGGAGAAGCTGAAACAGTGATTAGCTTCAGTTTCAGACCTAGTGGGAGGCCTGGGAGCAGAAACTGCTCTCCTTTGGCCTTGTTTTATTGTTTTATTTGTTTTACTGGTTACCTTTTTTTTTTTTTTTATATTGCTCCAGTCCTGGAAGTTGTTTTCTAAGCTTTCATTGGCTGCTGACGCTGCCTGTCTGCAACTGAGCACCTCTTGTGATGTCGTTTCTATCTACCTGTAGGCCTGGAAGGTCTGCCCCTCCCCGACCCCCAAGAGAAAAGTCCTAACCAAAAGCTTGGGGGTGACATGGGAGCTTGCTCCTGGCTTTGTGCTCAGGGATCATGCCTAGTGGAGCCCCGGAACCATGGGCAGAGACTGCCCAGAGTGCAGGCCAGGCCTAGTGCCCTGTCCGCTCTCTCCGGCCTCGTTGGTTTGTTTGTAATAAGAGTACAAAGCCTGACACGGGCTTATGCCCTGGCCTGAGGGTGTCTTCAGGGTCCCTGGGCTCAACGCAGGAGGACTAGCATCTAGAATCCCAGGAATACCCCCCGGGGGGAACACAGGGGAGGAGCTGGAGATCCACATGGAACTGAAACACCTTCCACTTCCCGGGTGCCTTCCAGAAGTGATTCTGCACACCCGGAACCCTGGTGTCAGAGCCAGCAGACCTTGGAGAAATGGGGGTTCAGGGGGCTCAGTTTTCCAGCCCCCTTGCCAACCCACAGAGCCTAGTGACCTCAGCGTTCATAGAGTGGCCTCTTACCCACATCTTTGAACAGAGTCCACTTCCTAGTGCCTCGATGCCCTCTCCAACCCACTCCAACCTGCCACTCAGCCAAGTTCTGAAGCCCTGAGAGAGAGAGAGAGAGAGAGAGAGAGAGAGAGAGAGAGAGAGAGAGAAAGAGAGAGAGAGAGAGAGAGAGAGAGAGAGAGAGAGAGAGAGAGAGAGAGAGAGAGATTGAGAGAGAGGTGCCTTTGTTGCCAGCTCTTCAGGGATTGTAGTTCTCGCAAGAAGGTTGCCTCTTGCGGACTTCACGTCTCTCTCCCAGCAAGCCAAGACCAGCCCTCCGGGCCATTCCCACTTCCAAATCCTCATAGGTGCTGATCCTTCCTATGCGTTCACACGGGTCAGAAACACGGGGCTGGCGAGAGGAAGCGCCTTGCATCAGGTGTCAGTGTAGCGTCAGAGATGCAGGAAGCGAAGGAGAACAGGCTGGTGAGGGCCCCTGATGGTGGTTGCATCCCCTCCCCCCCCAACCCCGTCATTTCATCCAGCTCTCATCCTTGCAGTTCCCCAGAGGAACAGCCACAGACGTCAGCGTGGCCTTCTTCAGAGGGAGCCCAGCTAGCCCACCCCTGCGCTGGGGCCAATAAAATTTTTTCTTTTTTCTTTCTTTTTTTTGCCTTTTGGGTCACACCTGGCGATGCACAGGGGTCACTTCTGGCTCTACACTCAGGAATCACTCCTGGCGGTGCTCAGGGGACCATATGGGATGCTGAGAATGGAACCGGGTGGGAGGCGTGCAAGGCAAACGCCCTACCCGCTGTGCTATTGCTCCAGTCCTGGAAGGTGTTTTCTAAGCTTCCATTGGCTGCTGACGCTGCCTGTCTGCAACTGAGCACCTCGTGTGATGTCCTTTCTATCGACTCATAGGCCTGGAAGGTCTGCCCCTCCCCGACCCCCTAGAGAAAAGTCCTAACCACAGGCTTTCCGAAAGGTCTGTTAAAGCCTTTGGCAACGCTGCCCCTCCTCTTCCCCCTCGCAAAGGAAGAAGGCTAAAACAGGCTCCACTGAGACTTGGGAGTGTGGAGGGTGTGACAATCTGGGAGACCTTGTCCCCTCCCTCACCTTCCAGTGCCTCTGACTGAGCCAAAGCAGAAACTTAGGAATGGTTTTGTATGAATGAAGCCACCCCCCACCCCCATCTCTGAGGCAGACTGGCAGTGACACCTGAGCACAGAGGCAGGAGTAAACCTTGAGCGGGGCAGCCTTTGTAGGATAAAGGTAGGGTAGTCAATTCCTACAGCAGGAGATTAGCTTAGTTAACTGTGAGTGAGACCCATTTAGGACACGGGGTATTTTCCACACTTATTTACAGTGGTTGCAAGTAATGGTAATATGTTTTTACTGTTAGAAATGAGTCCGAAAGAGAGAGACAGACATAGAGGGGGAGGGGAGAAAGCAGATGGAATAGAGAAGGAATCACTAAGAAAATGATGGCTGGAGAAACCAGTTGAGATGGAGATGCGTGCCAAAAGTAGATAATGGACCAAACATGATGACCTCTCAGTGTCTGTGTTGCAAGACATAATGCCCCAAAGTAGAGATTATGGGGAATATTGTCTGCCATAGAGGCAAGGGGAGGGTAGGGAAGGGGGGTATACCGGGGATATTGGTGGTGGGGAATGTGCCCTGGTGGAGGGGTGGGCGTTTGATCATTGTGAGATTGTAACCCAAACATGAAAGCTTGTAACTATCTCACAGTGATTCAATAAAAATTAAAAAATTTAAAGAAATCTTTTTACTGTTAATCATCAAATTTCATTCAAGTAAATGTAGAGAATTATCTTAATTAAAAGAATCAAGAGTCAGGCAGTCAAGAGTCACCGTTTAGTAAGCACAAAGGCTCTGTAAGGGCTGGCACAGGCCAGAGAATATCGCACAGTAGAACCCATGCCAATCTCTAGCCTCCCATGTCTCCACCACCCTATGAAACTATCCATCCCCAACAACGTTCCTCTGTCATGTTCTTGCACTTGAGGTGTATGGCGATTGTGTGTTCCCTTCATTGTTCATGCTCACTGACCTCCCTCATGAATATGTATGAGCTGAAAGCTACTAGAATATGTATAAGCTGCTACATCAATTTCTCTCTGCTGGGCACAAAACCAGACCCCCAACATCCTCGCTTTGTAGCTCTTCTCTAGCCCAAGCTGTCCTTCTCAATTTAAGTTCTTTCACTGCCAGCAAACCCCCCTCTTTTCGATTCCGCTGTTCCTGTGCATTTTTCTAAGATAACAGGTTGTCTAAGTGTTCAACGGTAGAAAACAGGTCTTGCTTCTTCTAAAAGGTCTGTGCTTAAAATTCTGGCGAATATTAGTCAATACAACTAATCAACCACATATTTAGGGGACTTTATTGCAGCTCAGTGGGTTCCCAGGGACTTGAAATTATTTCAGAATTCTCGAAAAGGTCATAAATCTTCACATACACACACACATATATATATACTCATTCATACGCAAAGTACATCCATGAGTAGCTGGACCCCTGTGGTTTTATAATAATAGAGTGAGTATGAATAGAACCTTAAAATACCCAACTGCTTTACCCATTCTTCAGAGAAAGATATTTTTCCTGGAAAAATAAATATTCTATATGCTGAACAATTTATATAACTTTGTTTAATGTCAGCATTTCTTAATTGCGGGCATACGACCCTCTGTGCATCATACACTGCTCCCCACTAGATATTCCAAGCAGACTATAGCACAAGACTAGGGGTCCAACTGGTAGGATCACAGGTTGGAAGGGCTTTATGGTCTGGAAAAAAAGTTGAGAACCACTGTGCTGTACAGTATTGTCTTAAGATAAAGTAATTCTTCATGTTTTCATCATTGAACTCATATCATGTACAGGAAAGTAAGCCTGTGCATTCAAATTACCCAAGCAAACCGTGAATAAAATAAGACTCTTGAAGATTTTTGTGAGAAGGCAAGACTTATTTATTTTGCCAAATATCCCATTTTTTTGTGCTGTATGCACTTGTTAACTTCACGACGTTTTAATTAATGGTGGGGGATCAGGACAAACGTGTGAGTCAGTTAAAGGACAAGGTTCAGGGCATGCTCAGAAGTAAACAGAGCTAGGACCATGAGATGCCCACCACAAATAAGCAGGCAACAAGAAATTCAGGAAAGTGTATGTTCCGAAACAGAAATCATGACTTAGGTCCACAATCTAAGCTGCTGCCCAGAATCAGGCCACACAAGAATATTAAATGGTCATGGCCCAGGGGCTGGAGTGATGGCACAGCAGGTAGGACATTTGCCTTATATGCAGCCAACCCGGGTTTGATTCCCAGCATCCCATAGGGTCCCCCGAGCACTGCCAGGAGTAATTCCTGAGTGCAGAGCAGGAAGTAACCCCTGAGCATTGCTGGGTGTGACCTGTCACTGTCATCCTGTTGTTCAGTGACAATAAGTCTCTCAACGAGAGACATTACTGGTGCCCGCTAGAACAAATCGGGTCACAGATGAGCTTGCACTGAGCTTAGGTCTCTCACGGAGAAACTGGTGGGTTAATTTATATGACCATCTGTCTGTCTCTGATTGGTGAGCAAAGGACTTCAGATAAAAGGCTACGTGTGTGTGTGTGTGTGTGTGTGTGTGTGTGTGTGTGTGTGTTGGGTGAGGGTTTCTGCTGTTACAACCAACTGGTAATCTCTCTCTCGTTTTTTGCCCCCATCACTAGGTGTCTGGATAGCAGGGTTGGAGTTTAACCTAGAAGTCTCAATGCAACAGCTAGAAGAGAAGTAGGGGCTATTTGGAAATAATTATACTATAAGAGAGAAGTAGGGAGAATGAGGCAGTAAGAGAGGAGATAGAGAAGAGATACAGGAAAAAAAAATGAAACGGGGGCTAGCTGACGCAGTGTTCTACCAAAAGATGAATAGTTCCTTTGCTTATTTGAGAGAATCTCATATATGCAAATTGTACCTATTTGCAGTTAAGAAATGTGTAAGGAAGTAACCAAGCAATATTTGGAAACTATAATGATTTGTACTGTTTGGTGTGCTGAAATAAAAAAAAAAATTCAGCAAAGGCACATGTGAAGGAGAAGAGAAACTCTTGGTTCTTCAAAGCTGGTAAATTATCAAGTTCTCATCAAACTGAATGACAAGAGGAAAATAAACCAAAAAGAAATTTTATAACATGCACACTTCCCTTACGTGGTACTGTCATGGGGTAAAGCGTAGAACAACTAACTGAATAGAAAAGGAAAACTTCATTGGTGCATAGGGTCTTCGAGATCTGCTTGGAGTGATCCCTGAGCACAGAGTCATGAGTAAGCCCTGGGTACCGCCAGGTGTGGCCCCAAAACAAAGCAAACTTAAGTTGAAAAGAATGCGCAGCAGTACAGGCTGGCTGTCGAATAATTTTCAAAGAGAGGAAATTGGGAAGTGATTTTATTTCCAACAGAGCTGGGGGATGACCAAACAGTTTACACTTATTCTAGTAGTTTTTCAGGAAATTCATACATTTTTCAGAAGGGAGAACAGCAAGCATGCTGAGCTGAGGAACAAAAAATGAAGATACATCACAGGACTGAAGCGCTAGTACAACAGCAGGTAGGGGGTTTGCCTTGCATGCAGCCGACCCAGGTTCGATTCCTCTGTCCCTCTCAGAGAGCCCAGCAAGCTACCGAGAGTATCCTGCCCGCATGGCAGAGCCTGGCAAGCTACCAGGATCTGCCATGGTATTCAATATGCCAAAACCAGTAACAACAAGTCTCAAAATGGAGACGCTACTGGTACCTGCTGGAGCAAACCAATGAACAATGGGATGACAGTGCTACAGTGCTTTATTATGGGTACAGAAAATGGGAGAGAAATATCACTTTTTTTAGTAGAAAAATAAAGGGAAGATAAGTGGAGGTTGAGAAGGTCTCCACGGCAGTTTCCACTGGTCAGTTCTGTCTGGTCCAGCATCCTGCGGTTCTTACCATTTCTAAGGTTTGGTTTTGGTCTACTCAATGTCAAGAGAATATAATGAGGTGACTTTTTTTTTTTTTTGCTTTTTGGGTCACACCTAGCGATGCACAGGAGTTACTTTTGGCTTTGCACTCAGGACTTACCCGTGGCAGTGCTCAGGGGACCATATGGGATGCTGAGAATCGAACCCAGGTCGGCCGCATGCAAGGCAAACGCCCTACCCACTGTGCTATCACTCCATCTCAATGAGGTGACTTCTATGAGGAAGAAGCTCTTTTCTTACCCAAAATACAGACCTCAGGGTGATGCAGATGAGGCAGAAGCAAGGTGTGTGTGTGTGTGTGTGTGTGTGTGTGTGTGTGTGTGTGTGTATTGGGAGAATCTGTGTTCATTTGTGATTCCTGGGTTCTTCAATATTTTCAAGAATGAAAATATTGAGCAACACACATGCTCAGACTCAGAGTTGGAAAGCAGAACAGTGTATTGGAAAGTAGAAGAGAAGAAAAGGACTCCAGTAGTGGGGGAGGAAATTAATATAGGACTCGGTTAAAAGTAAGCTTTGTGTCGGCCTTTTTAAAGGCCTTTACATTTCTTCTGGATTGACAAGTATTAGAGAAAATGCCAGGAATCTCGAGGGTCGTCAGGCTGGTCCGAGTTTTCTGGCCATCAGACTCAGGGATTGTCCATTATCTTGGTGTTTCTGTGAGCCTATGCTCTGGGCAGAAATTTTATGATGGACAACTATTGACTCCATCAGAAAAGCCCAGGAATTTACAGAGTGCCAAAAATGAAGAATGGGCTAGAATGCTCACACTGGGTGACAAGGGTAAACTGAGGCCTCCTTCTTCAAGGCTAGTCAATTTTTCTAGCCCAAGAGTGTCTTCGAAATTTTAGTGGGGAAAGAGAAGGAGCCAAGTTGGGGAGAAAGTACTGTCATCTAGCTCACCGGCTTCGCATGCAGAAGGCCTGGTTTCAGCCCCTGAGTTCTGAGCCGTGAATAGATACTGAGTACCAAAGGATATGACCTCGGCCTCTGCCCACCCACACCTCCACAGCATCCCCAAAAAGAGAAGAGTAAGACTGAGTATAAGACTGAGTGACATCAAAATTGACTAATCACCCTCTAAATAACTCTAGCTAAAGAAAGAATGTTGGGGATGACTAAGGGCAAAGTCAGCAATAAGAGACTACCACCCCCACCAGGGGCATGGTTAAAAAAAAAGGGTGTGATTGTTATGCAGATGGAAAGTTGAAGAATTATTAAAGAGATCTGCCCTGTGTGAGTCAAAGAGATTGAGATCTTGCTGGTACAATGAAGGAGAGACCTTTCAGAAGAGATCAGCCTTTAAACACAGAAATCATTCTTCCAGGCAGGAAATCCCACTGCATCTTCAGAGCCCTTAAGTGAAATAACCTTTATTTCTACTTATTTTGGGAGCCACAGGGCTTAGTTCCCCCCCTCCCGTATGTTCTTTGCATCTTATTATGATGCATCTTCCAACCTTTGGAGCCCTTTGCCATTTTTTGCAATGTACAGAATGACCAGCTTGATTGAGGAGGCTTACTGACCTCTTCTCGGAAATCCCAGAATGACTTTCATCAGATTGAGGACAAGGAGGTTGCTTCAAATCTGCTTAGCAAGAAAAGTTGTGTGGCTGCACTGCTCCTTCTATTCCCAGGGTCAGATGTTATCCTGCACGGCGCTCTGTCTTGGTTATGAAGGCCTGAGGCAGGAGAAGGACCGGCCGTGACAGTCTGTTCTATTTTGTACTCTGAGTGCAAGAGGCAGGGTGTTCTGCATATGGTCCTTTTAAAGATTTAATGATTAGGCTCAGTCTGGGGAAAGATGGATTGATTTTAGCATATTGGTGAACCCTTGCTTCGGGCGAGGAATAAAATCCTTACTTCTCAAGTCTGACATTATTACTTTTCATTTGTTTTTATTGATTAGCTGTCAGTGATAAGATCTTGCCTCTCAAAATGAGACAGGTGCTCTTAGCCATTTTTCCTTTTTTAAAAGCTTTAGCAGAGGCGACTTATAGAAAATAGAAATAAAGGTGATAGAAATGAAAACAAATGCACAGGCCATATTGGAAATAGTAGCTATAAGATCTTGAAATATTAGAATTTTACTGCCTTGGCAAGATTAATTTGAGAGAAAAAACGTAATCTAATTTTCACTAGTAACCTCCACATTTTCATCAAATAATATATATATATACACATATATATTATATGCATAGAGAGCAGGATCTATCCTTTAATGTGAGAGAGGACAGGCTAGCTGTGAAACAAAGTGTATTTATTGGGGAACAGAAGAGAAGTGCAGTTTGGGGAGTAAGGTTCAGGTTAGACACGCAAACAGTATCCTGAGAGGAAAAGAGATTTGCGGAAGGAGAGTCTCACAGAGTGGGAAAATGGGATGAAGCAACTGCGGTGACAATGGCCAAGCATTGGGATGGAGACAGGAAAGAGAAAAATGACACTATTTAGGTTACACACATGCATATGTGCATGTTCACACACACACGTGCATGTGCATGTGCACACACATACACACACACACATACACATTTCTTCTCCGTAGTATCAGAATATAACCTAGAAAAGCTCACTTATTCATGCACACAAGGCAAACTACCACTGAGTAACATCCCTACCCACATAAATATAAATGCATATATATACATATATATACACATTATATATAATGCATGCATGCAATACATATGCATATATATGTATGTGTGTGCATATATATGTGTATATATGTATGTATATATGTGTGTGTGTGTGTTTGTGTGTGTGTGTTGACTTTCTTAGGGGAAAGAGAACCGGGACATATTTGACAATTTCTAAGCAGATCTTTTTAATTAAAGTTGGTTTTTAAGTTGAAGGTTTTCAACACTATTACCAATCAAGTTTCATGCATACAATGTTCCAACATCACATCCTCTACCAGAGTGTCCACTTCTGTCTATCAATATCCCAGGGGTCTCTTCCCACTCACTTATATGACCCCCCCATCCCCACCCCAGCTTCGCTAAGCACAGTGTATTTAGATAAATTTTTGCCAGCCTTTCTATTGGCAAAAATATAACAAAAGTAAAATAGTAGCAGGGAAGGGGAAAGGGAGACTCTCCTTCATATAAATCACTCTACAACCAAACACAAAATATATATAGCAAAACAAACAATATATTTATTTGACTGATGCAGTTTTAAAGTTTATAAACAAGGGCCAAAAATAATAGTGCAGTGTCTTAGAGCACTTGTCTTACAACCCTGCAAGCATATGGTTATGAGTTCAAACCCCCGGTGCCCGTTATGTGCTGAGTACAATTCTGTTTTTTAAACCTGACATTCCCCACACCACTCATATCACTTGTCATCCCGTTGATCTTCGATTTGCTCGAGCGGGCACCAGTAACATCTCCATCCGTCCCTGTCATGTGCTAGTGCTAGTGTAGTCCAGTGGTATCTGCTCACTCAAACTGTTCATTCAGGGTTTTGACAAAGAAGTCTGACCATCTCGTAGGTGAGCAGCCACACGGTCTTTTGACATTCTGTGGAATCCAGTTGGTAACAGCTCTAGTCCAGCGGTTGTCTCTAAATCGAATTACGTGTCCAGCCCATCTGAATTTTGACGCCTTAGCAAACAAGACAGTGTTACTGATTATTGATCGTCAATGGAGGTCGGAACTCTGGATTCCTTCTCTCACTTGAGTGAAATGTGATACTCCAAGCATAGCTCTTTCAATTCCTCTTTGGGATACCGAATAATGTTCTAGTCTTGTTTTCGTAGGGCCCAGGTCTCTGAGGCACATGTTAGTGCAGGAAGAACGGTGGAGTCAAAAGATGACTTTTGACATCTTTCAAACCATCTTCTGGAGCCGGAGGTTCTTCATCCTCTTAGCCACTTCTTTGACGCTCTTGAAGGCATTCCACGCCCCTCTCTTCCTCTGGCTCCAAGTCATTCCTCATGTTGAGTTCTCGACCCAGGCTCACATAGCTGCTGCATTTGGAGATGTTCATTCCATTGAGAGTGAATGGAACATCAGGGAATAGTTTGTTTTTCATGAACATTGTTTTGGTGAGATTCAGCTGCAGTCCAACCTTTCCACACACGTGGTCAAAGTCAGCCAGCATTTGTGCCACTTGGCTAATGTTTGGTGTTATTTGGTGCATTTGTGGGTCTCTCCTGGCAGGCCTTGGAGGACCATATATGATGCCAATAATCAAACCCCAGTAGACCATGTGCAAGGCAGGTAAGTGTCCTATCCATTGTACTACCTCTCTGGTCCCACAGTTATATTTCTTGATCTTTAATAAAAAGCAGCCTTATATATTACCAATAAAATGGGTTCCTTGAAACCAACCGAAAAGGCAATTCGGAAGAGGCAGTTTTATGGGGCACCACATATTGTCACCATGTGTCTAAAGACAGTATCCTCTGACAGAGCCTTTGGGTAGTACAGGTGCTGCCTCCTGGCCGTGGAGCAAGGAAGGGAAGCAGCATCGTGAGATGCATCTTGAGACGCTCCCTGTGTATTGTATGTTGGATCCTGCAGTTGGCGGACTGTGGGGTGTGGAAATTCTCTTCTAACCTCCCAACCTTATTCAATAGGACTTCTGTATACTAATTTTCACATATTCATGACATTTGACCAATAAATAACTGGTCTTATTAATGTCTTCCTTAATGCCTTCCCTTTGGAACTCCATTAAAAGAAACCCAAGAGACAGATAAGATGAAGAATATGGGAATGAGAACAAAGAGACATAGTCGGAAGGTGAGTCACTGGAAGTTGGCAATAAGTGGAAGGGACAATTAGCCAATATTTCTGAGGATTTTATTCTTTATATCTATGCCCTCTCTTAAAGAGCCCTTTCTGGAATCTGAAAACTAATTGTCAAAAGACTGCGAACATGATGATAACTTGACATTGCCAGGATTGGAAAATTGGAATTCTGTTTCTGAGGGAGAAAGGAAACATGGTAAATAAGGATAGAAGGAATCGTAAAATTAAACCTGAAAAATATCACTAATAGGCTGTTATAATATTTAGGAGAAATAATTTTAAAACGAGAGAGTTAACTCTGGACCTACAGTAAAAATAGTTATTGATTTGAAGAAAAGGACCCAAACAAATCTGACACGACTTTGTCATACTGAGAAAAGTCTGATTTTAGCCAAGAATATGTGTCAAGCAAACTCCATTTTATCATATATTTGAATGAGAAAACACATGTATTTGAGATGGATTTTTTTGTTAGATTTTTGTTTGGATTTCATGTATTTGAACAAATATGGATGCTGCAAACTTTTTAAGTTCCATGTTCCCATTTCAAGATCAAGTTGCTAAGCAGAAAGCAAGCCAAATAGGTCTGGGGGACTGTTCCAACTGCATTTGTTTATCCATAAATCCTTAAGACTGGCGAGGGCAAGAACTGCACAGATAAGGGGTGAGGATTTTTTTCTTACTGGTAATGGAGTATATTGTTTCATTCATTTTATAAATATGAATGTATGCAAATAACTGATTGCATTTTTTTATAGTAAGGACATAAAGAATAATGATTTGCTTGGCATAACTATTGTGCTAAAGTGCTTGCTTGCACTGAACCAGGATCACCCATTAAGTAAAGGTCAAGCAAAGACTTTCTAATGCTTTTGTCTGCGTAACTTTTAATTTTTTTGTGGCTGCAGTTTGCAGAACCTTGCATATGCTAGGTTAGTGCTTGTTTATTGCATTGGTACTCGCTCTCCTGTTTACTGCTGTCAGGACACTCATTTCAACTTAGAATAATGCATCAGCATTTGACATATGTAAACATTAGAGGCAGAAAACGGAACCTTCACCGGGGCAGAAGAAGGAATAAATGAGAGTAATGGGATGGAATTAAGAGAATTGCAAATATCAAGAGACATGACTAAAGTAATTTTCTTAACTTTAACAAAGAACTTACAAAAGAAACAAGGGCAAAAATATCTTGAATCATTTGCACAAGACTAGAGAGAAGCATTTGGAAAAATAATAAGTCAAGTTCTACTTTGAATGTGAAATTAAATGGCTGAACTTTAATGTCTATTACTTTTATCAGAAGTCCTATTTCTTTATCACCTAGAAAAAGATCAGTAACTGAGTTTGCAAGTCAATGGCTGAAATAAAGGTAGCATCCATAATGCTACTGTACCTTAAGAATGAATAAAAAATGGTTTATTCATTATTATGTTTTCCCCTAACCTAAAAAAAATTTGGTTTGATTTGTTGCTTCGGTTCAATTCAGGGATGAAGAATTTGCACCGTTTCTTTTCATCTAAGTGATTTGCAATTGAAGGAATTTGAAAATCTAGGTCAGCCTTTCTCAAAAGGCGCCTGTTAAAATTACAGAATTCTGTTCTTCACTGCAAACCCATTGAACCAATATTTCTGAAGATGATTTTTGTATACACTGTCCTATACCCCTGGGAAGTCCAGGCCTTCTAAAATGTGAAAAGCACTAAGATACACCTAATATAAACTTTACCCTAAAGGCTTCAAGAAAGAAGAAAAGTTGAGAATGAAGGAAAAAGAAAAATAAAGTATGAAGGATAGTCACATCGGTGTAGTAGATCATGTTGTACACACACACACATGTTATAAAATTATACTGTTCTGTTTTATTTTATTTAGTATCATTATTTTTGGTTTTGGAGATCACACCTCGAAGTGCTTCGTGGCGCTCATGGCTCTGTGCTCAGGGATCAATCATGGCAGCTTTTGGGTGGGGTCATATTTGATGCAGTTGGTGCTGCAGTAGATATAGCAGGACTCTGGTCATTCGTGATTCTCAGGTTCTTCACTACTTTCAAGAACGAAATTATTGAATAATAAAGATGCTCAGACTCAGAGTTTAGAAAGTAGACACGTTTATTAGAAAGTAGAAGAGAAAGGAAAAGGAACTCCCTTATAGGAGTAAGTTAACCATGGATCATTTTGTGTGTGTGTGTTTTTTTTTCCCACAGGAAAACTGGGTCTTTGTGTTACAAAGAATGCAGGAAATTAAAGACGGTCGGTCTGGCTTGAGCCTTTCTGGTCATTTGCCTTGGGCATTGTCTTGGGAGCCTAAACTCAGAGGCAGAATTCCAGCAATTGTGGCAGGGAGTTAAGAGTGGAGGATGGTGAACATATAAGTGCATATGTCACTTCGACTATACTTTTTGGCTTTTCTGGGATATATTCCCAGCAGTGGTATTGCCGGGTCAAATGGGAGCTCAACCTCTAGTTTTTTGAGAATCGTCCATACTGTTTTCCAAAAGGGCTGAACTAGCCAGAATCTGGAAAAAACCCGAGTGCCCTAGAACAGATGACTGGTTGAAGAAACTCTGGTACATCTATACAATGGAATACTATGCAGCTGTTAGAAAAAATGAGGTCATGATGTTTGCATATAAGTGGATCAACATGGAAAGTATCATGCTAAGTGAAATGAGTCAGAAAGAGAGAGACAGACATAGAAAGATTGCACTCATCTGTGGAATATAGAATAATAGACTATAAGACTAACACCCAAGAATAGTAGAAATAAGTACCAGGAGATTGTTTCCATGGCTTGGAGGCTGGTCTCTCATTCTGGGTAACTCAGGGAAGGGACCACCAAGTAAAATGTGGTTGGACAAACGCCCACGGATAGCTAAAACAATTCTTGGGAAAAAGATGATGGGAGGCATCACCCTCCCCAACCTCAAACTCTACTACAAAGCAGTAACAATTAAAACAGCATGGTACTGGAACAAAGGCAGAGCCGTAGACCAATGGAACAGGGTGGAATATCCCTACACACAACCCCAAATGTATGATCATCTAATCTTTGATAAGGGAGCAAGAGATGTGAAGTGGAACAAGGAAAGTCTCTTCAACAAATGGTGCTGGAACAACTGGACAACCACATGCAAAAAAATGGGCTTAGACCTTGACCTGACACCATGCACAAAAGTCAGATCAAAATGGATTAAAGACCTCAACATTCGACCACAAACCATAAGGTACATTGAAGACAAGGTCGGCAAAACCCTCCACGATATTGAAGATAAAGGTATCTTCAAAGGTGACACAGAACTAAGCAATCTAGTAAAAACAGAGATCAACAAATGGGACTACATTCAACTAAAAAGCTTCTGCACCGCAAAAGATACAGTGACCAGAATCCAAAGACTATCCACAGAATGGGAAAGGATATTTACACAATACCCATCAGATAAGGGGTTGATATCAATGGTATATAAAGCATTGGTTGAACTCTACAAGAAGAAAACATCCAACCCCATCAAAAAATGGGGCAAAGAAATGAACAGAAAATTTACCAAGGAAGAAATACGAATGGCCAAAAGGCACATGAAAAAGTGCTCTACATCACTAATCATCAGAGAGATGCAGATCAAAACAACCACGAGATACCACCTCACACCACAGAGACTAGCACACATCCAAAAGAACAAAAGCAACCGCTGTTGGAGAGGATGTGGGGAGAAAGGGACCCTTCTACACTGCTGGTGGGAATGCCGACTGGTTCAGCCCTTCTGGAAAACAATATGGACGACTCTCAAAAAATTAGAGGTTGAGCTCCCATTTGACCCAGCAATACCACTGCTGGGAATATATCCCAGAGAGGCAAAAAAGTATAATCGAAACAACATCTGCACATGTATGTTCATCGCAGCACTATTTACAATAGCCAGAATCTGGAAAAAACCCAAATGCCCTAGAACGGATGACTGGCTGAGGAAACTTTGGTACATCTATACAATGGAATACTATGCAGCTGTCAGAAAAAAGGAGGTCTCGAATTTTGTATTTAAGTGGATGGGCATGAAAAGTTTCATGCTGAGTGAAATGAGTCAGAAAGAGAGAGACAGACATAGAAAGATTGCACTCATCTAGGGTATATAGAATAACAGAGTGGGAGACTAACACCCAAGAATTGTAGAAATAAGTACTAGGAGGTTGACTCCATGGCTTGGAGGCTGGCCTCACATTCTGGGGAAAGGGCAACTCAGAGAAGGGATCACCAACTATAATGTAGTCGAAGGCCATATGGGGGAAGGGAGTTGCGGGCTGAATGAGGGCTAGAGACTGAGCACAGTGGCCACTCAACACTTTATTGCAAACCACAACAGCTAATTAGAGAGAGAGAACAGAAGGGAATGCCCTGCCACAGTGGCAGGGTGGGGTGGGGGAGATGGGATCGGGGAGGGTGGGAGGGATGCTGGGTTTACTGGTGGTGGAGAATGGGCACTGGTGAAGGGATGGGTTCCCGAACTTTGTATGAGGGAAGCATAAGCACAAAAGTGTATAAATCTGTAAATGTGCCCTCAGGGTGATTCACGAATTAAAAATAAATAAAAAAAATAAATAAATAAATAAAATGTGGTTGGAGGTCATGTGGGGGAAGGGTGAGGCGGGCGGAATACAGACTAGAGACTGAACACAATGGCCACTCAACACCTTTATTGAAAACCACAACACCTAATCAGAGAGAGAGAACAAAAGGGAATTCCTGCCATAGTGGCAGGGTGGGGTGGGGGGAGACGGGACTGGGGAGGGGGGGAGGGATGTTGGGTTTACAGGTGGTGGAGAATGGGCACTGGTGAAGGGATGGGTTATCGAACTTTGTATGGGGGAAGCATGAGCACAAAGATGTATGGATCTGTAACTGTACCCTCACGATGACTCTCTAATTAAAAATAAACTAATAAAAAAAAAAGAGTGGAGGATGGAACAGTCAAACATGGGACTGCTTAGAGCAGCGGGCGAGGGCAAGGCAAGTTTTCTCTTTCAGGCACAGACAAGACACAAGTCCACCATGTTGCCAGTAAAACATTTTCGATTCATTCCTAGGTGATTGCGTTCACCACAGTGGAATCAAACCACCCTTCAGGGTTGTAATAGGAGAAAGCATCGCTTACAATTTAGGAAAGAGAATGACCTCGGAGTCCTGAAATCTTGGAAACCTTGACACTAAAAACAAAAGCATCCAACAAGTTGAGAGATCGGATTGGTTTTACTAAAGGATGCCTGAGTGAGGTGCCTCTTTGGTTTCAGCCAGGGAAGTTTTCACAGTCAGAATAAGATTAAGACAAAGTGATTAGCAAAAGGAAAGAAAGATTATTTTGAACAAAGCCACAATCCCTCTAGGGAAGAAGGCGGGGCAGTTTTATCAGGCAGATTACCTCGCCAGCATTTATCAGGAAACTCCAGATTGATTAATTCAGAATTCCACTTTTCTAGAGACGGCATTGTAATTAGGCTGGGCACTGATTCTTGGTGAGGTCAAGCATGAATGAATCCATTTGGAGTCTGTTGAATTTTTGTGTCTGTGCTGGTTTTGTTTTTTTGTTTTTTTTTTAAACAAAACTCAAGCCAAGGTCTATTAAGTGATTAAATCAGACTAAGTCAGAGAGTTCTTAATAAATTTGGGGACAGAATCTTGTTCTTTGGACTTCAACTTTGATATTCCTCCTGCCCTTCTCCCACCTTGCACCCTTAAGAAACCCTTATCTATTTTTATATGAAATAGATCAAAATACTCTGCTCTTCTTCTGTTCAGGTGCTTAATTCTAAAGTACCCATTTTGTCAGACACAAGAAATGGTTTATTATAGAAAAAGAGAACAAAGCAGCACTATGATAAAGAAAAGATGGGGTTGCTTGAAGAAGTAGTGAATTTCCTCAGAGGCTAGTCCCTCAACTTACACTCCATCTTATCTGAAAACTGAAACCAAAGATCTGAGTAAGGGTTCAACATGATTTAGCTCTGGGTTTTGGGGTGTCATCTGAAAAATCACAGGAAAAACTGCATAGAAAAGGGTTTTTGTTGCATGAGAACAACTTAAGCTGGGAAGGATGACTACCATCACAGACTGGAGAACTCATGGTTCCAAGAGAGGGAGTCCCTTTCCTGTCCAGCAGAGAGTGACGGGAGAGCACAGAGTCGCTTTTCAGGGAATGTAATAACACCTGTGAGCAGACTGAGCATGTGCAATAGGGCACATACAATGAACATGTATTGCCTGTACAGAAAATGGGGAGAAATATCAGGGCAGGTGCTTTTTAGTGTGAACATAAAGAGGAAGGAGAACAAAGGCCAAGAAGGCTCTATTTCATAGTCTCCACTGGCCAGTCCACGGCCAGCCAGGGTCCTCAGCTCTTTATCACTGCAAATGTGCTCTGAAACTTCCGCATTGGTCGAAACAGAGTCAAGAGAACAGGAAGAACTTCAGAGATTTGATGCAACTGGAGTTGCTGCCTTATATTATGCAAGGTCCAGAACTCAACAATGCATACAAACGAAGTAATGCATATGCAGGGAAGAGGGTCAGCGTGGGGAAGCAGGCATCTGAAATTGACAGCGAGAGTGACCAGAGATTAGACTTAAAGTACAAAGAATTGTACCAGAGAGACAGCACCTGGGGTGAAACGTTTGCCTTACATGCAGCCAATCGTAGTAGAACCCAGAGCACAGAGCCAGGAGTCAGCCCTGAGCATCCTCACCAGGTGTGGTACCCAAACCAAAGTCATTGTCACCGTTTTCCAGTTGCTCATCAACTTGCTCAAGCGGGCACCAGTGACGTCTCCATTGTGAGACTTGCTGTTACTGTTTTTTGGCATATCAAATATGCCACAGGTAGCCAGGCTTTGCCGTGCGGGTGGAATACTCTTGGTAACTTGCAGGGCTCTCTGAGAGGGACGGAGGAATCAAGCCTGGGTCGTCCACGTACAAGGCAAACACTCTACCTGCTGTGCTATCGCTCCAGCCCCAAAATCCAAAGTAAATAAAACTAAATAAGTAAAACATAGTACCAAGACAAGAGTGGTCACTGTAAGAAGGTAAAAGAGATAAAAGTAGCATGCTTAAGGAAGAGAGATGGGGGAAAACATCTCAAACAAGAGAATATCATAAATAAGACATTATAAAGAATTCCACAACTGAAATAAAGACATTTAGGAGGTAGGTAACGACTGGGCTTCTTCCTTTTGAATTTATACTATTCGGATCTGGGACTCAGCTCCAGGGCCTCACACATGGAGAGCATGAAGGCTGAGCTCCACCCTGGAAACCTTAAAGGTAGGGGATACTGTCACCTAATCTGAAGATGATTTATAGAGGCCATGTAATGTGGAGAACAGAGGAAATGAAGGAAGAGAGGTGAGCGGGAAAATGCTAGCTAGCCCTGGAGTCCAACAATGTGTATGTAATGGAAGGACCAGGAGGGAAGGACAGAGTGAAAAAAAAAAAAGAAAGTCAAAGAAATGTTTTTTAAGTCCCTAAATTTGATGATGAACGTTTATCTGCAGGTCCAGGCTTCTATCGAAAGCAAAGGAGAATAAATGCAAGCCATAAAGACATGCCAGAAATAGTGGAAACTGGTGAAAACCAAAGAAGGTTTATTACTTCCGGCTCCCCAGGGCAGGGCGTGTCCCACCACACAGGATGAACTAAGAAGGCCGTTTTTATAGTTTTCTGTGAAACAAGGAAAATAGGTTTAGATTCACTAGGCTGAGTAATTTCTGTGGCTCTGAGGCCCAGGGGCTTTTCCTAGTTATTTGCTACCTTGCTCAAGGATGATCAGGACATAAATACAGTGGCCCCGAGTATGAAAAACCAATAAAGAAGTGGCTTGGGGTGTGGATGGTGGTTATGATTGCACGGTTCTATCAACAGATGAAATGTCACTGAATTTTAAAGTGAGCTATTTCTCATTGAAGCAGTGGCTTTATTTTTTTTCAAAGGTCCTTGATAAGTAGCCGATGACCAATAGGAAGTCAATTGCAGGGAACACAACAAGAAGGGACTCTTTCTTTTTGAAATGTACAAAGGGCAATGCGCAATGCTTCTTCTGGGATAGACTTTATTTTTGAGTTGATGCTTATAAGTCTGTGAGATTTACAAAATCCAGTAGGGCTTTTGCTGACAATGCAAGCTGGAATGTTTCTTCTTTCTTACTTTACTGAATGGAAGTTTCTATGGGACAGACACATCTACAATCTTCTGAGGTTGCATGCAACAGAATAAAATCTGTTTTCCACATTCCAACACATATTTATCTAGGATAGCACAGTGGGTAGGGCATTTGCTTTGCATGTGGCTGACCTGGGTTCAATTCCTCCATCCCTCTCAGAGAGCCTGACAAACTACCGAGAGTATCTTGCCCACATGGCAGAGCCTGGCAAGCTCCCCGTGGCATATTCGATATGCCAAAAATAGTAACAAGTCTCACAATGCAGCCATTACTGGTGCCCACTTGAGCAAATTGATGAACAACGGGATGACAGTGCTACAGTGCAGATTTTCAGCAATGAATAACAAATCTTGAATCTCAAGTGTCAATCGTCATTCAAGAAGACACGTTCAGAATCTTTAGCACAAAACCTGAAACATAGCATAAAACACTGACAACTGTTTTCTATAGTTGAATAAGTGAGCTCTTGTAGTTATTTGGGATGTACCGCAACATTGATTTAATGAGTTTTTTATCAATTTAAATAAAATTAAGTGAACCCATTATGCACTAAGTTGAGGGGGAATAAGGGATGTGTGTGTGGGGGGGGGGGACAGGGCAAAATATGAGCCAGCAGAAAATAGACAAAAACCAACAAAATAATATAAACTCACATTTCAAGAATGCAAACTGAAAGTATTGTATTATTTCTTCTATAAAATATATCAACAACCAATGTACAGGGGCCTGGGCGATAGCACAGCGGGTAGGGCATTTGCCTTGTATGCAGCCAAGCTGGGTTCAATCCCTGGCATCCCATATGGTCCCCCAAGCACCACCAGGAGTAATTCCTGAGTGCAAAGCCAGGAGTAAACCCTGAGCATCGCTGGGTGTGACCCAAAAAGAAAAAAAAAAGGGAAACAAAAACCAATGTACAAAATAAAAACAGATAAAACAGATATGAGTATTAAGTACTTTATAAAGTACTTCAAAATATGCCTCTTTCTTATAACCAAATGAAGAACTCATGTATGTCTTTTCTTCACAGAGATATTGCTAAATAACCATTCCTACTAACTGCTCCTCAATGTTAATAACATTGTACATAAAATATCAATTTTATAATCCTGAAATTCAAACCAGATGGAACATAGTCCTCAACAAAGATGAACATTACATCCCTGTGTCCTATTCTCTTTGGCATAATGAAAATAACCTCAAATTAGGAAAGAAAATTAAATGTATTTATCCCCACATACAGTTCCCTAGAGTGTCATTCTATGGAGGGCATACCGTGATAAAATTATTTTGTGTTACTCTCTGAGCAAATATTATCGATACAAAATCTATGTAGATTGCAAAGTTGTATATGACTATTTCAGATTTTTTAAAAAAATATAGAACTATATCTTTTGAAATCCTGGACTAAGGAGATAGTATAGCAGGTAGGATGCTTGACACAGCTGACTAAGGGTCGATTCCTGTGTGTGTTCACAATACAAGTAAGTGAGCCGTGGTGGCAGTGGTTGGTCCCTCTTGCCCACCACATGCACTCAGTGGCCGTGCTCTGCTCCCCCACCTTGGCCTGCAGTGGCTGCCAACAGACGGATGAAGGAGGAAACAAGGCCGCTGTGCTTGTTGGTGATCAGTTGCCGCTTATCCCGTTCTCCCTACGCACCTGTTTCAGCCTCATGAAGCATCCCTTTCCCCTCATAGTCCCATAATGCCCCTCATTCCAGTCTCTCCTGTCACTATGCTAGTCTCTCCAGGCCCAGTCTCTCTGCCTTGGTCTTGAGCCCCACCTCCAAGCATTTCAGGTAGCAACTACCCCTTGGTCAGGTAACACAATTGATATATGCAAGCCCTCCCTTCCAGGGAAGCTCTTCGAAGCTCTTCTAAGAAGCTCCCAGCTGCAGGAGATCTGCTAGGGTGAAATACCACCTAGGCTTGTGTTTCTCCTCTCCTTAGTCCAACACCCATTTAAACATTCATCTTAATGCTACTCCTTAATAATATTAGTCATTTTTTATGGACGCAGTAAGAGATACATGAAGCTTGTAGGGTGGCTCTCCTGGGGACATCTCGCTATAGATCCCAGACAATCGTCCTCAGGCCAGATTAGTCTTTCCTAATCCTAGCAGGATCCTAATTCTGTTGTTACTCTTTGGATCATGACAGAATTTGTCCAGGACTGTGCTCTTAACATAATTAAATATGATGGCGCTTGGCCTGGCCCATTTTTGTTTTTTTTTTTTTTTTTGGTTTTTGGGTCACACCCGGTGATGCACAGGGGTCAATCCTGGCTCATGCACGCAGGAATCACTCCTGGCGGTGCTCGGGGGACCATATGGGATGCTGGGAATTGAACCCGGATCAGCCACGTGCAAGGCAAATGCCCTACCTACTGTACTATTGCTCCAGCCCCAGGCCTGGCCCATTTTGATGCCAGGGAAGCTCACAGCTTGCCCTGAGTTCATCCAGTTCCTCGTCAGGACCCTGCTTTAGGGGTGCTAGGAACTAAGGGCAACTGAGGGTTAAGTTGAGAGAACAGATATCTAGGATTGAATATATTAGGAATCAATTAACTCCCAAGTTACAAAAGCATAGCGTTAACTGTCTTCCTGTGTCTATACAAAAAGGACGTTACTATGTAAAGAACATAAGGAGAATAGAAAAGCAATATATCGCTTACAAATACAAATCCAGTGTCCTAGAAGGATCTGACTTACAAGTCAACAGAATCTGATTTGGGGAAAAGGTGATTGACCAGTTGGGGAAGCAGAGTACAGAGAGGAGGTTACAGACAAACAGGGGAAAATGAGAGTGCCTCAGGAGCACTGTGATGGGTGTAACCCAATAAACTTAAGCTCCCTGTGGCCAGGGAGAAAGGCCATTCCAATGTTAAACCTAAAATATTCAGAGCTATATTCCAATAAACACAGAGGAATGGGAGTGTCTCAGGAGCACTGTGATGGGTGTTACCCAATAAACCTAAACTCCCTGTGGCCAGGGAGAAACAACAAACCGATGCTATCTACAGATCCCCAGTACCCCTTCTGGCTTCCCAAGCTGAGCCCAGGAGTTGAGCCCTGAACCTAGAACCAGGAGTTAGCCCGTAGCACTGCGGGTGTGGCCCCAAAACTAAACGGCAGAACACAAGAAGGGATGTTTGGCTCCTTGGACTATCCGTCTGCAGCAGGATGGGCCTGACCTGTAACCCCAACTTCCGGGAAGCTGGGGAGGCTCTAAGGGTTGAATGAGGTGTTCTCCATATCTAAGACTTGCGTTAGAGAAACAGAGCAGGGGCCTAGAGCCCTTGGTTTCAGGCATGTGGCCACAAGTTCAAGTCCCGACATGCCAGAGGTCCGCGCCTGCGCCCTGCAACCCGAGGTCTCTGGCCCCACAAGTTATTTCCATCCTTTCTGTCTGCCACTCTGGGGTGAGAAGATGCTCCAGCAGCACGGTGGGAAGGGCGAGAACTGGTGGGCACGCCTGTGTGCATGTCTCAGCATCCGAGTCCGTGGGGAGCCACGGCGTCCAGCTGGGTGAGGGGCTGCTCTGAGCAGGAAACCAAACTCGGTCCTGACCCCCCTCCCCGGTTTCCCAGGTTCAAAGTCTCCCATTGCAGAAAGAATTCCAAGAGGAGTCGAACAGTGAAGCTAAAGGACTGTCTTCAGGAGAGAGGACAGGAGAGGAGAGGACAGAGAGGTAGAGAGACAGAGAGACAGAGAGAGACAGAGACAGAGAGACAGAGAGAGACAGAGACAGAGAAGAGACAGAAGTTTTCAAGAGAAAATGTGGGCATCTCCAGAGAGGAGAAATCATAAAGCAAATGAAAGGACGCACACATCCCATGTGCATCTCCAGAGAGGAGAGAGCATAAACTAAATAAAAGGATGTACACATCCCAGACTGAGACTCTGGGCAACCGCAGAGTTGGAAGATGCAGAAGAAGCAGCTGGGATGGGTTCATGGGTCTGGCACTGTTCTCCTGGATCTTTAACCTCCTGGACACAACTCACTTGACTTTTGGGGGTGCTTTCCCAAGTGATGCTCAGGGGTCTTAGGGGCCACTGCCAGTTGAATGGAGTACTTCTCAGGCCCTGAAGTGCCAGGTCAGCAGGAACATCTGAGGACGTGATGCCCAGTGTGTCCATAAGTCTTTCAAGCCTGTGTTCCCGGGGATCTAACAGGGCTGGGCACCATGGAGTTCTGTGTGGCCTCTCAGCTAACTCCTTGTCATGGGAAAGAAATGGGCTTTAAGGCAGCACAGAGTGTGTCTTTAAACTGTACAGAATTTTGTATAATTAATAAGCTACTAAAAGTGTCCCCAGAGAGCGCTGGGTGGGCTATTCAATGGCACACAAAATGGTGGGCTGGGAATTTTGCCTGATAGGTACCCACATAGTGTGCACACTGGCAAGGATGCTTAAAGCACGTCTTGTTGGTGCAAAACACAAACTCCTTTAATAGGGGTGGGGATAGTTTTGTTTCTTTTTTTAAAGGCTAGTTTTTCTTACTGCAGCTTAAATCAAATAGTTGTTTCATTTACTGATGTCACTATAGGACACAAAAAAAGGTATAGCTATTTTCTAAGTTGGTAAGATTTTTTTTGAAGCTATTTGGGAAAATGGCTGTTAAAACTTGAGCAATACTATTTGCTCAATCTCAAGTTTTCTAAGTCAAGTTTGTGTAGTAATTTTTCACACTTGAAATGATTTTCCAGGGAGTTAGAGGCAGAAAGTTTTTACAGTTAGAGGCAGGAAGTTTTACAGAAAAGCTACCAGAGTCACAGAATTTGCCAAAAAAGTAGGGTGTAATTATATTAGTAAAATTCTGGCAAGAACTTACTTGATGAATTTGAAAAATTATCAAATAAAGATAGAGAAGAAAACTCCTTGCCAGCTAATTTCCAGAACAAATTAAGAGTACAGGCACACGATGAATCTTACAATATTTGGCAACAAAACAGCAAATCCATAATTGCAGAAGATGCTAGAGCTCAACTTGAAAGTGGGTCAAAATTTGGAATCAACAGCAGGAGCCATGTAAAGAAGCAAAGCAGAGACAGTCACAATATCAATAATTCCTTATTGATATTAACCATTATCAATCACAGTTCTGAAAAAAATAGAAAATTATCCCATCAATTAAAAACATTTATAACTTTTGTAATTTGAAGGCAAACATAAAACAGTGTATAACTAGTTTCAAATGTTATTTTATACTAATGATTCCCAGAAACTCTTGTTTTATAAACTTTGCCACATTTTTAATTAATCTCCAATATTTCTAGCACTTACCCCTGAGACTCTTTAGAAGCATTTAGAATTATCAGTTGATTTCATCCTAAATTTGGACATAGCTATATTTATACTTCAAACACCCTATGCTGGGCCAAAGACTTCTAAAAATCTTCACAAATATAATCTATGGCTATACTATCTCCATTAAAATGAGGCAGAGAGCTTCTATAATGGATTCATTAGACCAGTGAACTATGTAACATGCTACAAAATATGTTTTTTCTTTTTTAAATGTCAAGATACTTGTTGGTCTAGATTCTTGAATCTACAGGAGTCTAAGTATGAAATCAACCCAAATAAATGAACTTACAAGCAAAGGGGTGAGAGCTCCCCAAAGATGCTTGCTTTATGAGTGATGGAAGTAAGATTATAGGATGAAGGTGTTCAGAGGAAACCATGTCTGTGTATCCAAAGGATGTATGAATTTCCCATGTGGCAACTAAGAATCATTATATGAGAGAACGTGTACGAGAGACAAGAACATGTACTGCGCATGTCTCTTTTTTGATTTTTCTGTGGGCCACAACCAGCAGCAGTGCAGGGCTCTGAAGTCCAGAAGTTTGGCAGTTTTTCTCTTTTTTTTCACTCCAGTGAAATCAGGGGTCTATTTACAACACTTTAACTTGCAGTATTGCCCATTTTAACATTTCTTGTCCATTTCTCAAGAGCTTATCAGACTCAAAGGCAAGGACTTTGAGTACCTCAGCGAGAATTCACAGAGATCATGAGATTGCAGATCATTTATAGCATCTATCTGCTTTTCAAAACATATCATTTATTTTAAGCCTCAATTTTCTATCTCAAATATTTATTCTGTGTCTATTGGATATTTCCAAATATATGTATTATCAACACTTCAAACTCAGCCTAACCGAAAATAAATTTGTCATCTCCATGCTCCCCACAATACACAGACATCGAAACTCCACATTTCTTACTCTCCAGTGAATCATTTTGTAATTTAATTATAAATTATTTTACTTGTTCATGCAAGATACTTGCAAAACCCACTCTAATTATGATTAATATCAAGCTAAATAGCTGTAGGCTGATAATATTTCATAAAAACAACTGAATTAGTTTTCTAGAAAAACATAATTACTGGCAAGTATTAAGTATTTCCAATATTTTCAAATAATATAAAAACCATCCCTTTTTGGTTTTGATTTTGGGGTCACACACAAGGCTTACTTGTGGTCCTACATTCAGAGATCATTTCTGATAATGCACAGAGCATCATAAGCGATGCCTGCGCTTAAACCTGAGTTACTCGCTGTACTATCTCTCCATCCCCTGAAAATCACTCGTTAATGTATACTGATGGAGTATTCAAGAAATGTAATCAAAGGTAGGATACTTGAATAATGACTTGTCACTTTTATTCCACCCATGCACTCCTGTGTAATATACTATGGCGGCTTTTCTCAAAGAGAATTCGACAGAAGAGGATTCTTATTTCCCTGCCTAATTCCTTAAAACAGCCTGATATGGAAAGGGGCAAAGTTGCCACATATGGTGCGAATATATATTCTTCTGTCAGAGTCACAGAATTCCAGTTCTCAAGCAAAATATGCCGACGAGGCTGCCCAGAAACATGAGTGCAATTTGCTGTCGCCCTTACATGGCCGAAACTGTGGTGCTGAGCCCTGAAGAACAGCGGCAGCTGGGAATAGGAGCGGGATTTTCATCTGGGTACCCTAGAAGCGAAGCTGTAGTGTCTGCTTTCCTATTCTCTCACCAGCTTCTTATATTTGGGAAGACCGTATATTTAGAAATTTGAGAATTTATTGCTAAAATCTCATCACTAAAAGGTTAATTACCAGAGTCAAACCAACTTTCCTTCCTTCCTCCCTTCCTTCCTCCCTTCCTCCCTCCCTTCCTTCCTTCCTTCCTTCCTTCCTTCCTTCCTTCCTTCCTTCCTTCCTTCCTTCCTTCCTTCCTTCCTTCCTTCCTTCCTTCCTTCCTTCCTCCCTCCCTTCCTTCCCTCCTTTCTTCTCCCCCACCTTCCTGTTTGTGACCACACCAGGAGGTGCTCAGGGCGTATTTCCGACTTTGTGCTCCTAGTGGTTCTTGCCCATGGACCATATGTAATGCTGGGATATAACTAGGGTCTTCAGGTATAAGGGAAGTGTCTTAAGCCTGTGGTATCTATCTATCTAGCCCAGGAAAACCGTTTTAGTATGCAAATACATAAAAATCCATTAAAAATGAAATTATTCAAGATGTGTGTATGAAGCTATCCTTATTCACAACCAAGAGAGGGCATCATCATTCCGGAAGTTTTCCCAGGCTGACTGTCTCCATGGAGGGTTTAGAGAGGGGGGAACTTTTAAAAAGGGCTGAAGCTGGGGTGGTGGCAATGTCTGGATGGGAAATAAGACTCTGTTAATCCAGGCTCTCTTTCATCCACAGAATGCCAGTTTTCTCTCCTTAACAGCAGGGACATATTGGAATGTTTACATGACATCTGCAGACTCCAAAATATAAATATCCCAGTTTTCTACACAGAAAGGCTGAAGCCCCACCAACTTCCATGACCTCTCTTTGGAAATTGTGTGGCATAACTTCTGACACGGTCTCCCAGCTACAAGTGATTTAACAGACCCATTCAGATTCAAGGAGGCAGGGATTAAACAATCTTTCATAATAGAACGTGGCAAGATTCTAGAAAGGCATGCTCGATGAGAGATGATACTGTAGACACCTTGGGAAAATGCAATCTGCCAAAGTATTATATTAAAAATGAAATGAATCTATATTTAAAGAGACTATCAAGCAAAAATGAAGAAGCAAGAAAGAGGATGCACAGCCATTTCAGGCAGGCATAATATATCGTGAAGTGATCTGAAATAAACAAGTGCATGAGTGTAGAAATAATTAATCTGAAATAAAATATCACACTTATGTGCTATAAAAATTCTAGAGTTGTGGAATCATGCTCCTTTTGACCTTCTGGGACTGAATTATTCCAGTCGACATAGTGTTTTTCAGAGGCTAACCATGCTCTTGCCAATGGTAGCACTCCCTTCTAATAAATGCTGAGTTTTGGACTGGAGAGATAACACAGAGGGTAGGGCTCTGGCCTTTCACTTTCTCGACCTGGGTTCAATGCCTGGTGCCCCATAGCTCACCAGGAGTCAACCCTGAGTACAGCTGTGTGTGACACAAAACAACAACAATCCCCCACCACCAAATAAATGCTATTATTCTATGGGCTATAGGTATAGAGATAGGGACAAAACAGGGATGAATATATAAATACATTTTATGTGTTTTTTTATCCACTTGTCTGTTGGCTGACATTTGGGTTGTTCTATAACTTGATTATTTTCATTCATGCTGCAAAGAACGTGGAAGTGCAAATATCCCCTTGAGATGTCAATTTAAATGCCTTCAGGTCTTGAGTGGTTGGAATGTTAGGAAGCTTTATTTTTAATTTGGGGGAGACAATGTTCCACAGTGAATGTACAGTTATATTCTTACAAACAGCAACTGCACAAGAGTCTATTTCTTGTACAATCTCACCAAAATGTATGTCTTTTTGACAATCAAATTATGCGTGAGATAACAGTTCCACTTAGAGAAGGTTACACTCAGATGTCATTTGCTTAGGTGGTAAGAGAAAGACAAATGGAAGTTTTTGATCCATGGATTTAAGGTTAAAACTATACAAAATAAATCAATTCTGGAGATATGCTACATAAATCTGCCTATAATTGGTGACATGCTTTTTTGTGTACCTAACATTTATGAAGAGAGATATCATATATAATCAACACAATAAAACAAAGGGACACAAAGAAATTTCAAAAGCATATTAATATATTGATATTGCCTTGATATTGGTGAGAGCATCAGTAGCTTATAGGTATGTCCAAACTCATAAAATCTTGCACATTAATTTTGTGCATTTTCTTTGGTACTGTCAATCAACACCAATAAAGCTGTGTAAAAGATCACAGAAATATTACATTGGTATAAATAGAGGAAAGAAAAGAGAAAAATGTTAAGAGTAATATGTAATGCCAATAAAAACCTATGTGCTTTTAGCACTTAATTAAAAGTAGGATAATAAAACATACATTTATAGATCACATGATAAAATACAGATGTATCATAATGTTATGACTAATTACAGATTGATAATACATGCAGAAAATAAGTCAAATTATATTTGAATTTATCTTATGTCATAAGCAAATGAATGGTTCCATCACAAAATATAAACCATGTATAGGTAAAATCTAAAGAGGCAAATTTTTATATGATTTCAAACTGAGAAGTTCCAAATGTTGTACCAACAATGAAGACATTGAAATTTTTTAACAGATATAAATACCTAAGATATGTAAACTATGTTCAAGAGATAAGTGTAATAAAAAACTAAATAACCAACTAATGTTGCTTCTTTCTTGTATAAAACTAAATATAGTAACCCATTTAAAAATAATCCCAAATGAAATATAAAAAAAAATTGGAGCAATTATTCTAAACATGATAGTTCGGCAATCTGATTTATTATTCATCTGTTTGAATTATACTTCAATATCTTGGTGTTCTTGATTTTTATGCATTATCATTCCAAGTAATGCACCACTGTGCTTTTGCCCAGTTTATAAGTACTGGATGAAAGCATTTTCAATATCAAAATATTTTTGCAAATTACAAGAGATTAATGAGAGATTAATTAATTAGCTCAAGGTTTCTCTCTTCAACACCAACTTAAATACTATTGTAAGTTAATGACAAGTATTTTCCACTCTTAAGTAAAAATTTTACTCGTTCAGCATCAGACATGCAATTTTTTTACGTTACCCTATTAAATATTTCTGGGAAACTTTTATGGTCCAGGAAGTATGGTCACTGTCACTGTCATCCTGTTGCTCATCAATTTGCTTGAGCGGGCACCAGTAACGTCTCCATTGTGAGACTTGTTACTCTTTTTGTCATATAGGATATGCCAGGGGTAGCTTGTGAGGCTCTTTCATAAGAATGAGATACTCTCGGTATCTTGCCAGACTCTCCGAGACGGGTAGAAAAATCAAACCCTGGTCAGCCGTATGCAAGGCAAACGCACTGCCCGCTGTGCTATCCTTCCTTGGACAGGGCAGGAAGCATGGTAGAGTTAAGAAATACAAGTGAATCTTAGGTTTCTATTGTCAAATATGTTGTATAGGATGGTTTGTCCTTTCAGCCTTGCTGCAGGGAACTTAGTTTACCTTAAAGCAATGTCCTTTCTGTATGGACAGAGGAAGACACTTAATATTATGCTTTGTAACTTGGAAGCTGATTGACTCAAATAATATTTATCCTGGGAAATAGGCCTAAGGTATTGCACTTATAACCCAGCATTCTGTGGTAGGAAGAACTTTATCTTTAAAACAACGAAATAAGAGCAAAGAAACTATTGACTATAACAGCGGGTGGATTTGCTGGCAGCTGCCATCTTAGTTACCTCACATAATATTTGTCATAAGCAAAAATATATTCCTGGGGCCCGAGCAATAGCTCAGCGGGTAGGGCGTCTGCCTTGTACTCAGTCAACCCAGAATTGATTCTTAGAATTGAGCACTGCCAGGGTTAATTTCTGAGTGCAGAGCCAGGAGTAACTCCTGTGCATCACCAGATGTGACCTAAAAGGCAAAAAAAAAAAAAAAAGAAAGAAAGAAAGAAAAGAAAAAAATATATTCCTAAGAAGCAAATAGCTCAGTTAACTGACTTGCGCAGTGGCAGGCGTGGGGAGCGGCTGTGAAGGACAATTTTTGAGATTTGTCTTAACAGGAAAACAGATTCAGTCCCTGGAA
This sequence comes from Sorex araneus, assembly GCF_027595985.1. Taxonomy (NCBI): domain Eukaryota; kingdom Metazoa; phylum Chordata; class Mammalia; order Eulipotyphla; family Soricidae; genus Sorex; species Sorex araneus. The sequence continues at coordinate 10,134,314 of NC_073307.1, read as the reverse complement.
ATCCATATTTGATTGCTAGCAAACTAGGGCCTTCCTAATGACAGAAAGTGTGAAAAATACAAAGGTGCGCGGGAGGGGGAGATGTTATGTGTGTTGTGTTGTCCGTGGGCTCTTGGGGTGCTCTCTCTCTCTCTCTCTCTCTCTCTCTCTCTCTCTCTCTCTATCTATCTATCTATCTATCTATCTATCTATCTATCTATCTCTGCCCCCCCCCGGCTCACATTCGATGGTGCTCTTGAGCTGCTGTGTATGAACCGGATGGCTCCTCCTCTTGTGCTCTGCTTCTGTGTGTGCCACTGTGCTCTCTTCTGTTTGTCTCTCTGTCTCTGTCTCTGTAGTCACTCCTCTGGTCTCTCCCGACCTCTCTCTGTCTTGCCCCTGTGTCTTCTCTCTGCTTCTGTCTCTTCTCCTTACTTCTGTTTTACCTCTGCCTCTGTCTTCTCCTCCACTTCTGTGTCTTCTCTCCTCTGTGTCTTCTCTGCTGCTTCTGTCTTGCCTCTCTCTCTACTTCTCTTATAGTCTTCGTTTATATAGCAATCATATAGGGTGGTGACACAAAGGTGGGTTGAACATTAACAAATCAACAAAGAAGGGTAAGACCATTTCTCCAGGAGATTAACAAAATCCCATCTAAGGAGATTACTCCAGATTACTAGGAGATCCGTTCAAGGGTGGGATCCAAACAAAGGTGTGTCGCTTTCTTCCTTCCTCAGCTAGTAATCCACTTAAATAGTTGTAGTAAATCTACTTCAAATATATCTAACAATGTCATTCTACAAGAGCACAGAAAGAGATATAAACTTGAAGTTTGGTTCTTCCTGAGGACATCTCACTATATTTTCTAGATCACAGTCCTCAGGTCATGTTAGTCTTCCTAACCCCAGCAGGGTCTTAGTCTCGTTGTTACTTTTGGATCATGACAGCATTTGTCTATTACCATGCTCTCAACTTATAGTTGGGTATTGTGGGGCTTTGGATTGGCCCATTTCGATGCCAGGGTAGCTCACAGCTTACCCTGGGTTCATTCCGTCCCTCGCCGAGACCCTGCATTTTTAAAAAGAAAAATTTAATTTTATTGAATCGCCGTGAGATAGTTACAAGCTTTCATGTTAGAGTTACAATCTCACAATGATCAAACACCCATCCCTCCACCAGTGCACTTTCCCCACCACCAATATCCTAGTTATATCCCCCTTTCCCACCCTCCCCCTGCCTCTAAGGCAGACAATATTACCCATACTCTCTTTCTACTTTTGGGCATTATATCTTGCAACACAGACACTGAGAGGTCATCAAGTTTGGTCCATTATCTACTTTTGGCATGCATCTCCCATCCCAACTGGTTCCTCCAGCATCATTTTCTTAGTGATCCCTTCTCTATTCCATCTGCCTTCTTATCTCTGCTCATGAAGCAGTCTTCCAGCTATGGGGCAACCCCCCTGGCCCTTGTATCTATGGTCCTGGGGTGTCAGCCTCATGTGATGCTACCCTACACTCCACAAATGAGTGCAGTCCCTCTCTGTCTGTCCCTCTCTTTCTGACTCATTTCACTTAGCATGATACGCCCCATGTTTATCCATTTATAAGCAAGTTTCATGACTTCATCTCTCCTAACAGCTGCATAGTATTCCATTGTGTGGATGTACCAAAGTTTCTTTAACCAGTCATCTGTTTTAGGGCACTCTGGTTGTTTCCATATTTTGGCAATTGTGAACAGTGTTGCAATGAATATATAGCACAAATGTCATTTCTACTGTGCTCTTTTGCATCCTCGGGATATATTCCCAGAAGTGGTATTGTGGGGTCATATGGAAGCTCAATTTCTAGTTTTTGAAGGACTGGGACCCTGATTTTGGGGTGCTAGGAACTAAGGGCAACTGAGTAAGAAAGCAGATGCTCAGGAGTAAATATTATTGGAGTCAATCAACTCCCAAGTTACAAAGCATAATATTAACTGTCTTCCTGTGTCCATACAGAAACGACATTGCTTTAAGTTAAACTAAGTTCCCTGTGGCAAGGCTAAAAGGAGATACCCCATGTTATCCTACAATGTTGGTCATATTCATGAAAAAAAAAACACAAAAGGAAGCATGCCACTTCTCTTATTCCTTCTTACAGGCACAGAAAATTGTTTAAAAGTAAACCGTGCTTGGAACCAAAAGATAGTGCAGGGGTTATGTCACTGGCCTTGCCTTGCATTTAGGATACTATGACTCAATCTTTGATACTTTCATTGTCCCCAAAGCACCATAGGATCCCCGAATCCTGCCTTTGTGCTCCAACCTTCAACTTTCACACCCCAAGTAGACCTGTTTTGAACTAGGAGAAACGAAATGGAAAAATACACAGAAAAGAGAAGCAGTTCTATGGAATTCAAGTACAGCACAGTATAGGAGGACAGGGAAGCAGGAAACGGATAGGAACTGAAAAATGTAAGACAGAATTTTGTGTGCCAATAGCTGTTTGAACTTTAGGAAAACTTTGGGTAAGCACTTAAGCTTTTGAGTAGGAAAGTGGCCAGTTAAAATTTGCTTTCTGCAAAGGTCATTGGAGTATTAGCCAAGAAGAATGATTACATAGGAGCTGCCTGAGAGGTGGGAAAAATGATTCTGAGGCTTTTCATTTTTCTTTTTCATTTTTTTAAAAAATATTTTATTTTAATGAATCATCATGAGATGCATTTACAGACTTATAGACTTTCATGATTGCATTTCAGTCAAACCCAACCCTCTACTAGTGTCCATTCTCCACCCCCAGTGTTCCCAGTATCCCTCTCCCCACCCCCACCCCTTCCCACCTCCTGCCTCTGTGGCAGGCACAATCCCTCTTACTCTCTCTGTCCTTTTGGGGGTTATGGTTTGAAATACAGGTAAAAAGCAACCATCAGGTTTGGTCCATAATCTACTTTCATCAGGTATCTACTATCCCAAGCGATCCCTCCAACCATCATTTATTTAGTGCTCCTCTCTCCATCCCAGCTACCTTTTTCCCTAGTGCAGGAGATTGGCTATCAAGCCGGGGGGTCAGTCCTACTGATCCTCATTCTAAAGCAATAGTAGTTCTAAGTCCTCAGAGAGGTATCAAGTCTGAAAAAAAGGTGTGGGAGTGGGAAGGGAAAGTGGACAGTGAGATAATGAGTGACAGAATCTGCATTTATTGACAAGTTAGCAAGTGTAACTTAAGTGATGTCAAGACTCTCATGTAAGAATATGAATGATTGGTATATTAATCATTGTGATAGAGATTTTGGAATTGTTTTCAGAGGATTTGGCAGAATTTCTCTGGGACATAATTGACTTTTAGGTAATAATAGCACATTCAAACTTCTTGAAAATAGGTATATGATTCTGTATTTCCAGAGCCATGAATTGTGCCTATACGTATTGCATGGATGAAGGTTGAATAAAATGAAATAAAATTCAGACAGAATGTGTCACAGCTTATTACAAATACTGAGCTCATTAGATGAGACTGTGAAAATGGGAATTGTAGACCAGGAAATAGTTCGCTAAAGGTAATGGTGTCGGGACATTAAGAGTTTTGAGAATAATAAAGTAGCTAAAACAAAATATAAGGAATTGGCAATAAGAGAAAATCCCCTTAGACATTACCCCAACATCCTGGAAATGAAGTTCAAGAAGGAAAGAAATTCAGAAGTCACAAAAATTTTAGAATAGCTTTTTGATAGCCAGAAAAAAAAGGTACCATCAAGAAGTGGTCTTTCTATTGTTAATATGGATAAATTAAGAATTCAGCAAGAGCAGATTAAAAGGTGCATGTGTGGGTCTGTATATACGTATGTGAGAAAAGCAGAAAGAGACAGAAAAAGCAAACAGTTCTTTAGAATCAAAGAACCTCCATTCAATTTTTATTAATTTCTACTGTGCAAATAGGTAGCTCTGAGCAATTTTCTTATTCAATAAAATTGACAAACTAATAATGCTCTGAGAAGTTTTAAACATTTTACAAAATAAAAACATTAAAACAATAACATATAAAGTAAATAATATAAAAATAATAAAAACAGTTAAAAACTATGCCTAAAATTTTGTTGATGGTGAGTGAAGGGCAATTATTTTTATCACCGGTATTTAGAATTACCTCTGGATATGAATTTATTCTTTCCCATGTTCTGATCACTCCATTTAATATGCTGAGATGAGGGAAAGAGGAAAAAGGAAGCTCAAAATTTTCATTGTTAAGTCTCTATAAATTACAGAGCTTGGTATTGTTAGCGAGACTCAGTCCAAAACATGAGTACGGAACTCACTCCTAGACTCAATCGAGTTCTCTGATATCAGTTCTGAATATATTTAGAGCACAAGATTCTGCCATGAATGGGCAGATAAAAGTTTCCATTCTCTGATCTTTCTCCTTCTTTCATTAATCTCTTTCCTTCTCGTCAGAGTCTCTGCTAAACCTATCAGAATTAACTGCCACTATATTAATTTTTCCCCATGGTCAGATTCAGAAAAACAAAAATCTCTGTAAACATCTTTCTATCTGATTATGCCATTTCCTCCAGATAAATCTTGTGTCTTGTCCTTCATAATAAACCTCCTGACAGGAAAATGAATAATTATTTAGCTTCACGTGTACTGTTAAAAGATTATTTTTTGTTTGTTTGTTTTTCATGACATTTTATTTTTTATTTTTTTAAATTTTTTTTTATTTTAAACTTTTTATTAAATCACCATGTGGAAAGTTACAAAGTTCTCAGGTTTATATGTCAGTTATACAATATTCAAACACCCATCCCTTCACCAGTGCCCATATTCCACCACCAGAAACCCCAGTATACCCCCCGCCCCCACCCCCTACCCCCTACTGTATAACTAATGAATTTCACTTACTTTTTTCTTTACCTTGATTACATTCCATAATTCAACACAAAACTCACTATAGTTGTTGGAGTTTCCAACCAAGAGAGACAGACCTACTACATTTGATAATTAGTTTTTCATTGCTGGAAATGAAGAGATATGTAGCCCCACTGCTACAAGTACATAACTCTCTCCCTTTTTTTTTTCCTTTTTCCTTTTCCCTTTTCTTTTTTTTCTTTTTCCCCCTCATCCTCCTTCCCGCACCTCATAGTATGGTGTACGCCACGCCGCATCGGCCAGCGTGGGGCTTTTACTTAGTTCACAGTCCAGAGAGGTGGCTGCTACATTAAAAACCTTCAATATTTCAACAAAAACTTACTGTTATTATTTGGAGTTTCCCCCCCAAGTCAGACCTGTTCAAAAGGAACCGTTTCACATTGCTGACAATTATAAATGTTAAGTCGGTTTTGGATTTCTGCATAAAGTCCAGGGAAAATTCTGCCAGAAATTACATAGCCCAACTCACAGTTCCAGTGCATTGCTGTAAGAAGTCTCTGAATTCAAAGTCTTTAGGCGCAGAGGGTCTGATTCGCGCTCAGCTGCTCCGGATTTATCTGGGCCGAGGGCGTGCCGGTTACGCCCCCTTCCCATGAGTTCCTGGGAGCCCCAAAAGTAAAAACCGAATACCTGTGGGTTTGGAGTCACAGAAGATGGCGCTTGCCACGTGGGTGCCGCCAGGCCGCCGCTTTCCGTGCAGGAAGACAGGGTGGGGAGGAAAAAAATCCACCCCCGGCAGCACAGAGTTGTAGCCCAGTTCGGTGTCCCAATGCATCGCTATCGGATGCTGTGCTGGATGCCCGAATGTGTTACATCTCTGGAGTCAAAGTCTTCAGGCGCAGAGGGTCCGATTCGCGCTCAGCGGCTCCGGATTTCTGTTAAAAGATTATTATGATTAAAGGATTAAATAGAACAAGGTTACCTGAAAATGAATACCACAGATTATCACTGTGATATTAAGAAGTAGGTGGAAATATCTCAGAAAAAAATATGTGATGAAACAACTATGATTATTCTGGAACATTTTGGTCCTTACTCTTCCACAAAAATAAATAAATAAGATTATACAATTGATCGGGATTTAACTATGCACAGCCAAGTATAATAGAATAGGTAGAATCAACTTTTTTTTTTTTCTCTGAAGATCTATTCTATTCTATTTGTTTTCCCTCGGTATCGTATTTCGGAGATTCGCATCTGAGTATAACTGACTCACTTAACCCTGTACTTGAACATGATATTCTTTTTTTTTTTTTTTTTTTTTTTTTATTGAATCACCAAGTGGAGGGTTACAAAGTTCTCAGGATTATGTCAGTTATACAATATTCAAACACCCCTCCCTTCACCAGTGCCCATCTTCCATCCCCAACCCCCCCAGTATATCTGCCGCCCCCTCCCACCTCCCTAGTCCCCACCCTTGTACGTGATAAGTTTCATTTCATTTGCGCTTATCTCGATTACATTCCATGTTTCAACACACAACTCACTACCGTTGCTGGGGTTTCCCCCCAAAAAGAAAAAGACAGTCCTATTGCCAATGAGGCATTTGATAATTCTCCATTACTAAGCATATAGAGATATTAAGTCCTGCTGTTTGTTACATAACTTTTCTTTTTCCCCCTTGCCCCGCGCCACCGAGTTCACGCCTGTTTAGTAATCGCCACGCTGTCTGACAAAGGGAAAAAAACCGAAGAGGATGGTTATTTCCCGTCATCAGCCGGCGTGGGGCTCTGGCTTAGTTGATAGTCTAGTAGAGTGTCTGGAAGCAGTTTCTGGAACCAAAGCTCTTGCGCTGATATCGGCTCCGGCTCGAGATACCACCAGCGTCCCGCTGGTCCATGTACCTAATTATTCCCCTTATTTCTCATTCCCACGCCACCAGGTCTGTTTGCTTAATGGACATCACACTATGTTTGACACCACGCCACTTTTCTTCCCGAGAAAGAAGGATATTTCTTCTCAGCCGGCATGGGGATATAGCTTAGTTCAGTCTAGAGAGATGGCTACCATTTTGATTGCCTTCAATATTTCAACAAAATACTTACTATTCTTGTTAGGATCACCCACAAAAGTCCGACCCATTAAGAAGGAACCATTACATACTGCTGATACTAAGATGACATTAGGTCGCGCGGCCGCTGCCGCGCGGTTCTGGGTTTCTGTCTAAAGTCCAGGGAAAAAGTTGAAGGAGAGAGAGAGAGATTTCCGCACGGGGGACCTGGCGGAAACTCTCAAGTCACATACTGCAGGTTGCTGGTGGGCTGCCGGTTTCCCAAGCAGCTCCATCCTCTTCGTCAGTCATTCTGGGGGTGCGGGCGCGGAGAAATGGGAAAGCCCACGTGGCTGCACTCTCTTTAAGTGTCCGATGTGGGCGGAGACCGTGAACATGATATTCTTTTAATTTATTTATCTATTTGTTTTTTGCCCCACACCAGGCAGTGCTCAGGGATTACTCCTGGCTCTGCATTCAGGGATCACTCCTGGTGGGGCTTGGATTGGAGAACCGTATGAGCACCTGGGTTAGAATCCTGGTCGAGCCTGGTCGAGCGTGTGCAAGGCACGTCCCCTACCCACTGTACTACTGCCTCAGCCCTGAATGTGACATTGTTCCATTGAGGCCTCTGTTTCAGTTTGTAAAACAACTGATTCGCTTATAGATCAAAGTTCTCGATTATCATCCTAACAGGTTCTGGTACAGCCTGCAGCTTCCTACAGTATGACCTGGAAAGGATCTTGCCACTCAGCAGCTCTTTTATTTGACCTGGATATTCTATACTCTTCTCAAAACTGTGGGGTGTGTGTGTATGTGTGCGGTGTGTGTGTGTGTGTGTGTGTGTGTGTGCGCACTCGCAAAATCATGTGTACATGATTTAAGTACAGTGAGGGCATGGTTACTGTATATTTTTAATAGGTATCTCTCCCAGTTGTGCTCAGCCAGCCAGGGCTTATGGGTTCTCAGGTCTGATGGTGCTTTGGGAGTGGGCCAGCAGTTAGTTAGGGATGGGGATAAAACCCAGGGCCTCTCCATGCAAGCATACACTTGGCTACTGGTGGTACCTCCCTAGTCCAGTAAGAAATGTTTTATTCACAGATTTTTTCACGTATATTTTTATATATATTTCCCGACAAGGAGACAAGTGAAAATGTAGACTTGGCATTTGGGCAGAGAGTCGGCAGACTGGTATCTACTGCCAATAGATACCAGTGTGTCTCCTCAGACATCTTGTGTGGGACGTGTCCTAGTTGGCTATCTTTAATGCAACACTGAATACTATATGTAGAAAACAGCTGATAAATTATTTTTAACACAGGCCAGTCCTGATCATTTTAAAATGGATACAGTGTACAAAGTATCCTAAAACTTGAAAATTAAGGGGATATATTTTAGGTGCGATCATGACTCAACATGAGTGAATTTTCCTGCTGGGAGAAATGCACTGAAGATGGTTTCTAACCTCACCATACAATGCAAAATGCATCATTTAACCTTGTGAAAATAACAGCAAAGTCTATTTGGTGGTAATGACTCACTGTTGTGTTACTCTCCTAAGTATTCTGACATTCCAACATGAAATTTTAACACTGAACTTTGATGACTCCTCTTTTGTTCCATCTGATTTCCTGCTTGGTGGATCATTTTTACTTCCTGTGTTTCATCGACTTTTGATCCTTAATGATTTGAATGGCAGAGTTAGTGTTTTCAAAAATTTTACCAGTTTTCAAGCTGATGTAACTAAATAGATTCTAATTTCATCTATAATGAAATTCCTAAAACTGCAAGTGTTTAGGTGAAGTGAGACCCGAACAAAGGATGTGTGTTTCTAGTCACAGCAATCTGGCACCCAATGATGGCTGCAAGTTGCACATTTAATTAGAGTGCAAACTCATTAAAGTATCTGGGAATATTAAAATGATGATATGATTCTCAAGAGCGAGTGCCACCTTTTGAAGAACAGTTGGCTGTGACTGCCAACAGCTGCCTTGACTCTCTCTCTGTCACCCAGACACACATTCAGAAATACCTTTGTTTGCTCTCTAATCATTAAGAAACTCTTGTGCAAAATGGTGTATCATCTTTTGCGTTATGCAGAAATTTGTTGCAGAAGTATTTTGCAAGAAATCATGTATTTTTTTTTCAGGTACCACATCAATGACAAAACAAAAATTATAACATTAGGAAGTTTTTAAGTTATTCTCAGTGTTTCAGCCTGAAAAGCAATAACTAAATTGTTTAATATTTCATCTCTGTAGAGTAGCATAGCGAGTAGAATTTTGATGGAATAATTGGCATGGTTTTAAACAGAAGAGCATAACTATATATACAGATAAAATAATAGAGGTATTATTTTCGAAATAATGAGGGCTTGCAATAATGAAGTATTTTTATGGTAAGTGACAAAATGGATTCTAAGGGTAATCACACAAGTAGAAAACATAACAAATACCCACTTTTATTATGAAATATCTTTATCTTTAAGCTTAGGGTCAACCAATCATTCCACTATTCTGAAATAAAATGAGACAAAAGTAGTTTTCCATAAAACAAATATATCAATTGACACACCAATTAAAAAATGTAAAATACATTTTCCTCTACTATTAAACAAATCTGGATACTGAGAATTTAAGATTCTAAGAAGCTGGCAAAGAACAAAATGTGTCCTTCAAGTAAAGTATTTTCTGTTACAGAAATCAGATGTGCAATAATATCACCATTCATTTGAATATACATCACTATGCTTCATGGAATAACATTTTTCAGTATGCAATCAAAGGCATAACGAAAGGATATAAAATTATATATATGTTATATAAAATAATATAAAATGAGCTATATAAATCTTTTACTCTAGTGAGAATTTTATAGTCTCTAAATTATAGTGTCTTACTTTCATTAAATAGCTCATTATACACACGTTTCTCCAGTCCCAAACTCACTTGTACCAATTTTTAAATAATAATAAAAAAATTAAATAACTTTCCCTCAATGCAAAAGATTGCATTGAGCTTGGAACAAGAAATGCCTGCACTAAATTATTCTCTACCACTTATCCATTAAGATTTAGACAAGTGATCGAACTTCTTAACTTCTAATTTTCTTCTCTGTAAAATATAGATGGAAACATGGAAGCTGGAGAGACAGCACAGAGTAAGGTGCTTGACTTGCATGTGGCTGACCCCAGATAGTTCCCTGAGCCCATCAGGAGTGATCCCTGAGCACAGAGCCAGGAATAAACTCTGAGTATGGCAAGTATGACCCAACCCAGCTCTCCCTCCCATAAAGATAAAAAGTGTTTCAAAAGTATTTATCAAAATCTGGACATTAGAATTTAATTTACAAATGGATATAGCAGAGTAACAAGATGGATCAATGAATTTTGCACATTTCTGTGCAGGAGACTGGAGCTTGTGTCCTGGACCACAAGGTCCTCTGAGTACTGCTGGGAATGACCATGAGCACAGAGCCAGCGGTTGCTTCTGAGCACCACCTAGTATATCCTATCCCTGTTTCTCAGCTCCAAAAAAAAGGGATATAAATTTTCTATGTATGTTGCATAACTGAGTCATTTTATTTACTTCTTTGAAATATCTCTATCACAACTAGTGTAATAAAACTTGTTTGTACTAAGCCCCATTTTTATATGCCAGGTATTATATTAATATGAATATAAAATTATATTAACCTAAATATAATTTTACCTTTATATCATGTAATGCCACTATGCATACATATTAGATTCCCATATTATGTATTTAGAAAAGCATAACAGAACCTAGGCATGGCAATTATATAATCTAAGATTACTTGCAAGAGTCAAAGTCATGATCCAAATCCATGTCTGTCTTCTAAAATAATGACACTTTTCTCAAATATAGTCCATCCTCTCAATCACTATTGATGCAAAATAAAGAAGCCATCAATTGGCATGAGCACAACATTGACTTTTTAATTTCTAGAATGTTCCTGGCTCTACATTGTCAAGTGTGGGGCTGAGAAATGTGTGATGGCATCTAATGACAATGCACCGTATGGCTACCAAGGGCCTCATTAGTCAGTACTTGAGAAATTGAAGTTCTTGTGGAAATTCTCTTGCCAATACCTTGAGATACTTCAGACACAAAACAGAAATCTATTTTTACTCTATGTCCAGAAGTAGCTGTAGGGAGAGGCAGAAAAAGGCTTTCATCTTCAGTGACAAATTTTAGATAAATTTGGTGACCCAAATATGTGAGCTTGTGGCAATTATTAAAGGACTTTGCACAATTCAGCTACTGTTCTTGACTGCAGACTCTGGGAGAGCACTGTTTTTAAACACTAGCTAGTTGGGACCAGAGAGTTTGTATAGCAGGAAGGGCGCTTGCCTCACAAGTGATAGACCCAGGATGGATTCTTAGTACCACAAAAGGATTCCTAACTTCCACGAGGAGTGATCTCTGAGCACATATCAGGAGTAATGCCAAAGTACAGCTGGGCATAGACCCAAAATAAAAACCAAAAGACAAAAATAAAATAGTACTTAGTGCTCTTTCCTAGTCACTAATGCGCAACAGTCTGAAATTAGTTTTGAAAACTTATCCCATAGGATAAGAACAGATATTTGGATTTGTGTAGACATAACCTTCTAGATACCAACAAATATACATAGTAAAGGCCCAGAGAAAGAGTTACAAGCTTTTCTTTCTTATCAGGATAAAGTCATTGCTGATCATAGTTCATTGTAAACATATAAACTCTATCCATTAAGTTATTCTGAAGAAACATATTTTTTCAAATCCCCCAGAAGTTTATTTTCTAGCTGTCTTTTTCTCTTACTATACTCCTTTCTCCACTTTCTTTCATTTGTCATTTGGTTTAATTTCAATAAGGTTCTATTTGTGTGTTTGTAAAACAGGTTTCTGATTATTATTTCACTCTACTAAAGATTCATGTGTCTTAGATATTAGTGATGGGCAAATAATTTCTCCCAATCTGTGGGCTATCTTTGATTCTGGTGATTGCTTCCTTTGAGGTGCAGAAGTGTCTTAATTTAATATAGTCCCATTTGTTTATCTTTCTTTTGTCTAGTCGGTGGTCTTTCATCCTTAGAAATGCCTCCCTTGTGGGGCTGGAACAGTAGTATAGCAGGTAGGACTCTTTCCTTTCATGTGACAATCTGAATTCATCTTCAGCATCCCATATGGTACCCCGAACCCCGCCAGGAGTGACCCCCCCCCCCCGAGCGCACAGGCAGGAGGAAGAAGTTCTGAGCACTGCTTGGTGTGGACCCCATCCTTCACTATCAAGAAAAAGATAGTGCTTTTTCATGTCATGCAAGTTCTGTCTGTATTTTCCTCCATATGCCTACAATTTAGGTGTAATATCAAGGTCTAATTCCATCAACAGCCAACATCGAGAGACTATAAAACCAAGCTCCTGGAAGAGAGTGATGCAGAGTCTCTTGCCCCCAAGCCTGGCTGTCTTCACCGGGGCATTTTTGGAGGGGAGGATTGAGTTTTCCCTCCCCGCCCTGAGCAGAGCCTCGATGGCCAAAGACCTCTGGAACCCAGCCATAGCCATGCTCAAGGCCCTTCTCCACATTCGGACAAGCCTCACACCTGAAGGAATTGCAGAGGAACCTAGGTGTGCGGGACCCGGGGCTGAGTTCTCCAAGTCTGCTCAGATCGGGACTGGGCCTCTTCCGCCCAGATCCTCCATTTTCTAGTAGCTAGGCGGTCACACCCAGAAACTGTCTCAGGTGCCATGTAATCCTATCAATGGCCAACATCCAGAGACCATAAAACCAAGCTCCCGTAAGTGGCCACTTGACATCTTCTAACCTAGTTTTCCCTCTCGGAGAACCTGGCAAGCTACTGAGAGTTTACTGCCTGCATGGGGGAGCCTGTCAAGCCCCCCATGACATATTCACATGCCAAATACAGTAACAATGCTGGGTCTCATTCTCCTGACCCTGAAAGAGCCTCTAATGCGGCACCATTGGGAAGGAGGAGTAAGAGAGGCTGCTAAAGTCTCAGGGCTAGGATGAATGGAGACACTACTGGGTCTGCACAAGCAAATCGACAATCAACAGGATGATGATGATTATATATATATATATATACACACACACACATATATATAAATACATATATATATATATATATATATATATATATATATATATATATATGAAAAACGAGGATGTGATTCAGCAGCAAAATACTTGCCTAGCGTGTCTGAGGCTCTGAGTTCAATATCCAGCATTGAAAACTACAAGGTGGGAGGGATAAATACAGAGGACAAGAGGAGGGGAAGAATGGCATAGATTGAAATCCTGGGGCCATAAGCATAGGGTTGCTGGAGCACCACTCAAAATTGCAAGAGGTTTTCCAAGAAAGCCCTTAGAGGAAATATGGCTTGGTAGAGAACCTTGATTTTGAACTTCTGACCTCTGGAATTGTATATTTGTAACCCTTTGTTATTTCAAGCTGTCAAGTTTCTAGTAATGTGTTATGGAACCATGGGGTATAAATATAACCTTTGCTCTAAACATGGGGAAGAACATGAATAGGCCTGCGAGGGAGAAACTATAATTAGATCAAGACCTAAAGGATGTATATGTAAGCTTACAGAGGGAAAAGCAGGTTGTCATCCAGAGAAAGATTTGAATATTTAAGTCAGTATGAATTAAGGAACAATCAATAAGGCTTATACTAATCAGAGTAGATGAACTTCGTTTCAAACTCGGCAGTTTGCTTTAAATGATCCCGAAAGAGCAGAACCAAGAATCTGGCAGAATCACTCTTGTTTCTGATGTGTGAAATATTACCAATACCTAATAGGTTATTAAGCTTAATACAGATTAGCTTTTAACAGGTACTCCACAACTAGTCTTGGTTTTTGCGCCACTGTTTTTCTGAGTCATACTTGAGGGTGCTCAGGGCTTCCTCCTGGCTCTGTTCTCAGGGATCACTCCCAGCAGTGCTTGGGGGATCATATATGATGCTGGAGATTGAAGTTGGGGATTGGCCAAATGCAAGGAAAGGCATTATCTGCTGCATTCTCTGCACCCAAGTGATCAAAAAATAAGAATGCTTTTGTTTTTTTATTGATGTATGTTTATTGGATCCCATCTAATATGACAACTAGCTAGAGACATTTAACAGAGGCATAAAACTAAGGGAAAATGTTTTTCTTAGTTCAAAAATCCCTTTCCTTTCCTTCCTCAGATTGTTGTTTTGCTGGCTGATGGTTGTACATGGTTGGCTGTGGTGTTCTTTGGAGCATGCACCCACACTTGGGGCACCAAAGGTCCAATATAGAAGAGCTGCTGGGACCACACTAGGGGAAAGAGGGCAGTGCTAGTGATCAAGTTCATGGACTCACATGTTCAAATACCAAGGATGGTGTTTTTTGCCTCTAAATCATCTCTGGGCCACCTAATAGTCTGAAAAATGAAAAATGCATGTAAATGACAATCTAATGCTCAGACACTTCTCATGGCAGATGGAGTAAAATTTGGGTAGGACCTGTAAGTGTCCACATGAAAGCACTGAAAAGGAACATAGAAAGCATGAAGAATGTAATTGTCAGAGCTGGAGACACAGTGAACATACACCAAGCAAATACATGGTTGCAGAGGGAAAGGTTCAGTGGTCTGTGAGACAAGATCGTCTAAACGGAAAGAACGCCAAAAGAATGACGAAGGGCATTCCCTTACACTCTATAATGTGCAAAGAAACACAGCCCAGGTTCCTGAGAGAATAAGTAAAGAGGGACTTTTGAGCCAAGAGGGAGCCAGGAGCTGTTTCTTCACTCTGAGAAAAAGACTCCGGAGCAGACTATTACTGTGACTATTATAACTATTACTCTGCTCTGAAAAGACCACCATGGAACTCTAAAACTCATGTCAGAGTCCCAACAGCTGGTACCTCAGAGTGTGACTGTATTTGGAAATAGGAGCTTCAAAAGATCATTAAAATAAGACTGTACAGCTGGATTCTGATCCAATATGGTGTCCTTTGAAGAAGAGGAATTTTGGACTCAGAGGCGCTAGGGATGCCAGCAAATAATATGCCCAAGTGAAGAGAGCGAGGAGGTCGCTTGTAAGCTAAAGAGAGACGCTTTGGGAGAAACCAATCTAGCAGTCACCTTGAACTTGGTGTCTGGTTTCTGGTCCTGCAGCCTCCAGAACTATCCAATAATAATCTTGTTTTTCCTAGTTGGAAATACCACTACTGAGAAAATTTAAGGAGTAGTACAAGAGTAAGCTAACTGTTTCGAGGTATCTACAGAGGCAGTGATAAATACCTTTTGCCTTTTGATAAATGGCAAATGGTATTTAGTTACAAATATGCTGTAGGACTTTAGAACTATTGAAATTCCTTGGCCACGTAGTTGTGGATTTGGCACTACATTAAGGATCCTAGGAAGTCGAAGCCCGAGGTCTTTTGCCGATGACCATGTTCTGATTTTGATTCCACATTGAGACTATTTATCTGGTTCACACGATAACTTGTTCATTTGCTTGTTTGTAATCCGTGTCTTCCACTGAGAGCAATATGCAATATTTCACGTTTTCTATTTAAAAGAAGAGCCAAGCCATTTGACATCAGCTCAGCTCCCTGCACCTTGTGACAGGGAAGTCATTAAGGAGCCGAGACGGAAGCATGTTCTCTGAGTGACAGCAGAGCAAGACACTTTTCAGTTTTGAGAAGTTTGGATGGATTCCAGGGATCAATGTAGAAATTAATTGCTTACAGTTCCTGGCACTAGTCTTCTCATCAGCCCTGATTTTTTTGAACAGCCACCGTAATAGGGCGCTGCCTGCCAAGGGAAGAAGGCTGACAGTTTTGCAATTAGAGAAAGCTGAGGGATGATTTGTTGGTCTGAGGAGCAGATATGCACAGTGTACAAATGACACGTGCAAAGGCAAATGAACCGGAATGCGTTAAAAAGAATTGTTTCATTTTCCCTCATTTCACTTCCCTCTAATTCATTTTATTTCTCTCATTAGGGACAGACTTAAAAGTAATTAGGTATAAATATTTCTGAGCTTGGGTTATTTTGGGGAGGTAGGGTGGGGCATGTGTGTCTTCACAGTGTTGTACTTGTAATTTAATCACATCAGAAATTATGGGAAATTGATTTTTATGAAATTAAAGCATCTGGTGACATAAAAAAATGCTTGCAGAATTGAGTAATTTATAACACCTAAGGCATTGCATGCGGTGAACTTTACCTCAAAGTGGTAATTTAAAACATCAGCTTCCCCTCTCTGTGGACTTTAGAAAACACTCTGCTAAAACGGAGCGCAAAGAGATGGATTCTGTATTATAAATCACATTTAAATTGCTTATGAAATGGTAACTGTGCTACTTCTTTATTCTGTGTGGACTTTTAATTCATTTGCTACTAACCCTAAATATAGAATCGTTACTTTTGTGATGTACAAATATTTAATAGTTTTACTTTTTAAATGTTCATTTGTTCTCTTTCACACACATTCTGATTTTAGTCTCCACTCTGGTATGCATCATTGTTTATCTTTATTAGCTGTGACTGAGGGAGATTTATTCCTTTTTTGGCTCTTGGAGCACCCCCAGTGGTGCTCAGGGGCTACTGGATGCTGTGGGTTCACCTCACTGGCATTCGGCCGGGGGAGGGAGGGTCATGCAATTCAGGGGACTGGATCTAGTCTCCTGCAAGCAAAGCATAAGCTCAGTTTATTGAATTATCTCTCGGGACCCTAATTTTAATTTTGAATGAAGGTATGGGAGTATCATCTTAACTCATTTATCCCTTTCTTTCCCCCATTTCCCCTCCACTTTCCCACACCTCACCCCATTCACAATAGAGAACAGACAATAGACCTGGGCAGAGGTGTCAGTATTTTTCTCATGTTTTTAGGGCTGGAGCTATAGCACAGCTGGTAGGGCATTTGCTTACCATGCGGAGAACCTGGGTTCGATTGACCAAGGTTAGATTCCTCCATCCCTCTAGGAGATCCCGGCAAGCTACTGAGAGTATCCTGCCGCACAGCCTGGCAAGCTACTCATGGCATGTTTGATATGCCAAAAACAGTAACAACAAGTCTCACAATGGAGACGTTACTGGTGCTCGCTTGAGCAACGGGATGACAGTGACAGTGACCAGAAATGTACTTACCAAATATGTAGGAAGCATGTGTAATCCTGGTATCATTTCTTTATGGGCTTGTTAACCATCTCACAGAGAGACATTGCTTTATTGGTTCATTTCCAACTTGTAAATATTTAATTTTTTTTCATTTTTTTCTTGTCACACCTGGCAGTGCTCAGGGTTGGTCTCTGGCTCTGGACTCAGGGACTACTGCTGACAAGCCACCATGTGGAGTGTTGGAATGGACACTGCTGGGTCAGGTGCCTGCAAGGCAAGTGCCCTACCTGCTGGGCCATCTCCTGGCTTGAATGTCCTTTACTCTTATTTCCCAAAACCCAGGTTTAATGGTTCATTGCATCCACCTCATGCTGTAGCTGAGAATCACTCTGCTTTTATTTCCTCATATTAGGATAAAACACAATCTCTAGTTTCTTTAGAGCTCAGCGTGAGGAAATTCATGAGTGTGGTGGAATGTTCTAGAAAAGAGGATACCGGGCACCTTTGCAGACTATAGACCCTTTTCCAAAACTGACTGCACTGATATTTTTTCTTTCTTTTGCCTTAGCCCCAAAGAATAGTTTTTAGTCTTCAGATGACACATTTTATAGCTTTTTATTACCAAATACAAAAACACTTTTGTTTATGGTCAGCCTTTTGCAAAATTACTTAAGCTTTTGGAAAACAAAATATTTTTTACTTAAAAAAATGAAACTGGTATCAGTTCCATTCATCCACCAGGAAATCAAGACCCCATACACTTAAGTGTTTGCTGAGAGCTACAGGAGATGTAAAAAGTAAAAGATATATATTAAGATATGTTAACATACCTTGAGATATCTCAAACATATATTGAGAATGCAAGTGACTATGCCTAAAAAATGGAAATTTCTGAAACTCAAATGATCATCATGCTTTAACACTTTGTACAATGTCTCTGATAAGTGATTAAAGATATCAGTAAAGGAAGTGACAAATCAAACTTTGTTTGAGCTAGAAAGAAAGGTGAGTGAACTGAGCATAGACCTTGCATTTGGAAAGCTCAGCTTCAAAGTCTGGTATCACACAGTCCCTGAAGACACTCTCAGGAGCAACGTCAGAGAATGGAGCTGGGGGCAGCCTTTGAACACTGCTCGTGTGGCCCAATTTCCAACGTTCTCAAAAAACAAACTAAATATTTTGGTTTGTTGATTTGCGCTGTGGCTCCTGAGCTGCAAACAAAAAGTAATAATTGCTGCCAGGTCATCCCATAGTCTCAAGTATAAGGAAGACAGTAATGCCGTAGCATACATAAGGCAATAAGAGATGGTATCGGAAATAGTATGGCACCATCTCTGTTTTGCTAAAAAATAAAAGTAATACCTGCGGTAATTAAACAAGGTTGAATGAGGATACGAAAGAGTCTCTATACATTTATGCATATATGCCTATTGATAGATAAATACTCAAATGTAATGAGATATGGATACAGGCATAGTTCTATATATTATTTGTGCGGCCAAGGGCAGTTTTAGTTGTCTATTGGCGGAATGTTTTATATATTTTCTTCTTTCTCAAAGCTAACTCAAGACACATGAGAGAAAGTGCTGCAACTCATATCAAATCAATTGACTGGCTTCAAGAGAACCACCGGGAGAGTTTGGAGTGAGTTCACTGCAATCTAAGATCTAGCTTCACCTGTGAAAATCCAAGGGGGACAGTGGTGAGCAGATTTTTGCTGTTTGGCAATAAAATATGGCTTTGGGGTATTACCAAAAAGCACGGGGAAAATACGCTGTGATTCCCCTGTGAACCGGACATGAGGATATCTCAGACGGGGCCAACTCTGTCCAGTAGTAAAGTCTCATGAGCCTGGATATGCAGACAGTGATGTCAGAGAGACTATTTAGGGAAAAATTGCCCAATACAAGGAGAATGGTATTTTTCTTCTCAGGACTGACCTCTATCGCTTCAACAGAAGAATGTCCATGAAATAGGTCACAATTTAAACTCTGGGTCACTGCTAATATTCAAGGCTTTCCAATTCACCAGATTTTACTGAAGGCTTGAGGAGGAGAAACAAGTTTGCATTCTAACCGAAAAAAAATGGCTTCAAGACAATAAAACACATTGATTCTGTTCATGAGAAGTTAGCCAACTGACTCTCAAAAGAAATTTCATAATTTCTAGACAGTTGCATCATAGCCTGAGCTGTCTCCTGCATTCTATTTCCTCCTCTATTTATTCCAACTTCATGCACAGAGTCACACACAGAACAATTTATCTCCATCCCTTTCCTGTCTTGCTTCTTGCTAAACTGTCTCCTCTGTTCTTCATTCCTCTGCTGTTTATATCCATTTGCATGCACCAAAACATCCTAGGTACATGCATATGCATTTAGATGCATGTGTCTGGATGTGTTTGTCATATTTACCCAGTCACCAGCATAAAGTAGAAAATCATGTTACTTTCCCTTGTAAAAGTCCCTCAGACTGAGAAGGCAGCATAGCAGTCCGGGGAACAAATTTTGTGTGCATGGGCCCTGCGTTAATTTACAGCACTAAATGGCTCCTCCATTATTGGGTACAACCTCAGAGGGTCTGGAACGGTACCTGGGGAGCAGTGACACCCCCATCCCCCAATCCTACCACTGAACCGCACAATCCGGTTGATCAAGTATTGCTGAGAGTAAACCTATTCTCTTAAGCATTGCTCTGAATTCCCTCTGAACCCCAAATGTCCTCATCTTTCATTTCTAAAGAAAATCTCACTGCCTATTATCTTTACCGGCCATCAATCAGCATATATCAGCAGAACTGAAAATCGGTATAGGTGAAAAATATATGTTAGATATACCATAAAGTGTACAATAGTATATATAGTATTCTAATAATACATAATATATATGCTCTACATTATACTATATATTATATATACTATATATATTATAATTATGTGAATACAGCACCTGATCCAGACAGGGTCAGAGCGAGCCGGACACCTGAAGAATCTGCCGCCAGTGCTCATTAATACACTGGCTCAGCTCTACACACACTACTGGTTCGAATGCAAGGTTCCATCCCAAGGGAAAACCAGCTGGATTGTTCTGTTGTACAAGAAGGGAGACATCCCTGACATCAGCAACTATTGCACAATCTGCCTGTTGTCTGTCATCTACAAGTTGTTCACTTGAGTCATCCTGAATAGAATAGGCAGAACACTAGATAGAGGACAACCATGTGAGCAAGCTGGGTTCCGAAAAGGAATCAGCACAAAGGACCATATCCATGTGGTAACCAAGATCATTGAAGTTTTGTGAAAGTTCAAGATATCACCCTGTCTAACATTCATCATTAACATTTAGTTTAATGCTAAAACTTTAATATTTAAAGAAGGCCTTTGATTCTGTTGAGACTGAGGCGGTCATCAGGGCGGCATTCAAACTCAATACATCAGGATCCTCTGCGAGCTGTATTATGATTCACCACTAGGACCTCATCATCCTACAAGGAAGTAATCATTGACATAAAAAGAGGGGTTCGACAGGGTGAAACCATTTCACCGAATCTCTTCAGTGCCACCCTCGAGAACGTCATGCGACGACTGGAATGGGAAGGAATGGGAGTGAAGAACGGTCGGCAACTACACCACCCACTTTGCTGATGACATCGTTCAAATAACACCAAACATTAGCCAAGTGACACAAATGCTGGCCGACTTCGACCACGAGTGTGGAAAGGTCGGACTGCGGCTGAATCGCACCAAGACTGTGTTCATGAAAAACAAACTAGTCCCTGATGTCCCATTTGCTCTCAAAGGAACAAACATCTCCGAATGCAGCAGCTATGTGTACTGGGTTGAGAACGCAACATGAGGAACGACCTGGCACCAGAACTGCGCAGAAGGAAGAGAGCAGTGTGCAACGTCTTCAAAAGCATTGAAGAAGTTGTTAAGAGGATGAAGTACCTCCAGTTCCAGGCACATCTTTTTGACTCCACTGTTCTGCCTGCACTAACATATGCCTCCAGGACCTGGGCCCTATGAAAACAGGACGAGAATACTATTCGGGTATCCCAAAGAGGAACTGAAAGAGCTCTGCTTGGAATATCACATTTCACTCAAGTGAGAGAAGGAATCTGGAGTTTTGACCTCTCAGCGATCAAGAATCAGGGACGCTGTCTCATTTGCCAACCCGTCGAAAATCAGATGGGCTGGACACGTCATTCAATTTAGAGAAGGCTGCTGGACTAGAGCTGTTACCCACTGGATTCCATGGGCCCTCAAAAGACCGTGTGTCTGCCCACCAATGAGATGCTCAGACTTCTTCGTCAAAATCCTGAACAAATGGTCTGAGGCTCTTCGTGTTCCTGGAGCGAGCAGATACCACTGGGCTATGCTAGCACACAACAGGGATGAATGGAGGAAATTGAAGATCAATGGGATGACAAGTGATACAAGTGATATTATAAAAAAAAAGGGGTTTTGGCAATTGTAAAATATAAAATATCTTGAATACTATTGGATAGGGCTGGCCTAAGCGGTCAGCATTGGCACTTCAAGACGGATAGGACAAAGAAAACTTGTGGTTGTTATCGCATCTAATATCTGTTATTATATTTACAAAAATACAAAGAATAGATCAGCAACTATGTAAAATAAAGCTGAACAGAAATTGAAATGAGGCAGTGTAGGATAACATAGCCTCAGTAGTTTAGGTTTATTGGGTTACTCCCGTTACAGTGCTCCTATTCCTCTTTGTTTATTTGTAGCTTCTTTCTTAGTGTTCTGTTGACTTGTAAATAATGTTTTTCTCTTCTCCTTGAGTCCTTTGCATAGTTTATTCAGAGCAAGTCCTTTTTGTATGGACACAGGAAGACTTAACAAATGTTATGCTTTTGTAACCTGGGAGTCATTTGACTCTACATGATATTTTCCTCCAGGGCATCTGTTCTCTTGACCTAAGCCTCAGCTGCCCTTACTTCCTAGCATCCCCAAAGCAGGGTCCCCGACGTGGGACAAGAAGGACCCAAGGCAAGCGGTGAGTTGTGTGCTACCCTGGCATCGAGATGGGCCTGGCCAAAGTGCCTAATGCTTAACTCTAAGTTAAGAGCTTGATCATGGACAAATGTTGTCATGATCCAAACAGTGATAACTAGATTTGGACTCTGCTAGGGTGAGGAATGATTAATCTGGCCTGAGTGCTATGGTCTGAGCCTGTGGCAAGATGTTGCCAGGAGAGCTGCCTTGCAAGCCTCAATGTATCCCTTGCTATGTCCATACAAAAATAACTAGTATTAAGATGTTAATAAGTTCCTGGACTAAGGAAAAGGAAAAAAACCTTAAGAGTGAGGAAGGGCTTTGGAATGCCCTGCCCTCAGGAAGGGCTTTCTTATGTTGATTTTGCCACCTGGCTGGGTGTAGCCTAGAGGGCAAGGTGGGAGAGAGAAGTAGGAGGAGGAGAGAGAGGAGCCAGAAAGAAGTGGCAGTTGATCCAGAGAGAGGCCGGAGCTGGGAGTGCGGGAGATGAGAAAGATGAAAGATTGAATAAACGGTAACTAATCAGCAACCAGCTTGGTCCTTGTTCTTCCTTGGCCTGTCCTTGACCACCGGCCATCCCGATCCAGTCCACACACTGCGGTTCCAGGGCACCGAACACGGGTGGTGAGACAGAGCTGCCTGGAGAGCCCGCGAGTGCACTCGCCCCTCGGCGAGCTTTAGTTTTTTACAAGGCAGGACAATAAGTGTCCTGCCTTTTCTTTGCAACTGTCCTTGGACTCCTTCCATGGTCACCTATTGGAAACTGCCCCGGAAGATGCAGACTGGAGTGCTGTGTCAGCTGTCAGCCCTCGACAGTCAGCTGTTCGGTGCTTATGCCAGGATAAAGAGGATGCAAGTGTTGGTTGTGACCAATGGATAAGAATTTGTACAACTTTTTCCCACTTGCCTTAACTCAAAAGGCTTTGTCTAGGGCAAAGACCCAGGGAAGATGAAAACAAAGGAAATAAATATGGCTGCTTTATGAAGTCAATCAATATCCCTTCTTACACCATTTATTCTATATTCCTTTGCCCTCTATACCTACTGGGCAGCCACTTTTTATACCAGGAGTTAACTTGACACAATCTTTATTTCTCTTGTCCTCATCAGGCTGACCACTATTAATTGAGCATGGGGGAGTTAGGAGAAGTTTTAAGAGAATGCCCTCACTTTGATAGAGTAATAGAGGTGTTGTTGACACTTCTGTATAGCAACAACTCAATTTCTTCTCTGCTGTCAGGATCAATCGCCTTGGTCAGTACATTAACCCTCCTCTGCCTGTCAGTTCAACCACAGAAGCCACAAAACGGGTAGAGTTAGCTGCCAATGCATGCCAACAAGCCATCGCAGACTACTTCAAGGCCCTGGGTCGGATCACTGGCACCTCACACTTCCTCCCTACCCCGGTACTGCTGGTAGGTGCAGCCTGGGTGATCCCTGAGCACCTCTGGCTATGATTCCCTACCTATATTTAGTTTTTTCTTAAAAAATAAAACTTTATTATTATTATTATTATTATTATTATTATTTTGCTTTTGGGGTCACACACAGTGATGCACAGGGGTTACTACTGGCTCTACATTCAATAATTATTCCTGACAGTGCTTAAGAGACCATATGGGATGCTGGAAATTGAAACCAGGTCAGCCGCATGCAAGAAAAATGCCCTATTCACTCTGCTATCCCTCCAGCCCCAAAACAAGACTTTTTACATTTAAACTTTTAATCTAAATAAACCCACAATGATTTTTTTTGTTCAATACTGTTTTATGTTTTGGGACCAATCCAACAGTGTTTGGGGTTGATCCTGGCAGCAGTTGGAGGACCATAGGATTACACTGGGGTGGACACACACAACACAAGCCCTGAAACCCCTGTACTAAAAAGGGCCCCCTCTAACCACCACAACACAGGCCCCACACTTCTACTCTCATTCTCGAAGATTGCATTTCTGAAGTCAGAAGTCTTGGTTTAGGCCAGAGTGTGAGTGAACACCACATTGTCCCCAGACTCAGCGGGTTCACACATTTCATATTTTCATCATATTGAGTAGCATCCCCTTCTCTCTGACAACACCCAATTTAACAGAGTAAGTTACATGATCTCCTTAGTAATAGGACAACTCCCTTTCCAATTTGCAGGGAATTCTATTGTTCTCCTTGTGCAACAAATAATTCTGCATTTTATAGTTTTACCAGATCAGTTGCCTCTGGATGATGCCAATCATTTAAGAGGAATAACATCTTGGCTCTTAACCCATAGCAAACTTTTTAAAAGATGAATTTCTTGGTTTATATTTGTGGGCTTTGAGATACCAAGATGATAAAAATGACTATGAAAGTAAGCATGTATGTCGGGGCTGATCACCAAACTAATGACAATATGTGATTAGATATTTTTAGAAAATGAGAAAAAAATAGAGAAGGTTATGCATTTTTGACATGAGACTATATATAAGCACATTTTCAAAGGATCCATCTCTGTGAAAGGTATAGATTCAATAGGTTCTGTTAAATTTACATAACAAATGAATGTTGAATGAATGCTTAGTTAACCTCACTGTGGTCATTTCTTGGTTCATTTGGACCACACCAGGCAATGCTCTGGGGACACTTCTGGCTCCGCACTCAGGGATCACTCCTGGCAGTGCTCGGGAGACAATATGGGATGCAAAGGATTGAAAGTGGTCGGTCACATCCAAGTCCAGCAAGCACCCTACCTGCTGGACTATCAGTTCATCCATTTATTATGGCATTCTGTGAGTTTCCAAGGAAAAAGCATGGGGGCATGGGTGACTCAAACTTTGGGTAGCCGAGAGTCACCTCTCTAGACCAGACGATGGTGGTGAAGGACAGAAGGACGAGGATCTGGGGATGGATGATAGATTAACAGGAACCAGGCCCAAGAATGGCCAGTAGTTGGTTTATTTCTCTCTCCCCAGCAAAGTCCAATCTCTCCCTTTTGGTGCAGTTGTAGTCATCGTTATGGTCGTAGTCCCAGTCATCAGAGTTCCATCATCCTTGTCTCCTCACAGACCTCAAAGTCCTCTCCTTTGTTATCTCTTCTTCCTGGTCTTGGCGTAGTTTCATAGTTCTCTACTTTCAGTCATTGTTGTCATATGGTTCTTCTTCTAGTCTCAAAGTCTCCAAAGTCTCTGTTCTCCTCCATGTCTTTAATGTCTCATCATCAACTTTCTAATCCCCAGCATCTAGTATTCATCATCTAGCCTTCAGCATTCAGTCTGCAGCATCTAGTCCTGACTTTCTCATTCCCAACATCTCATCTTCCTCTCCTTCCCAGAGTCTAGTCCCCTCTCACCCCTTACAGCATAGTCACATAAAAATCATGAAGGGTGGGGATACAAAGGTGGGGTTGAACGTTATCATAACAAAGAGAGATAAAGCCATTCCTTCAGGAGATTAACTCAAGGATAAAATCTCATCTAAAGAGATTACTCCAGATTAATAGGAGATCCGTTCAAGGTGGGGGGATTCCATCCAGGGTGTATTGCTTTCTCCTTTCCTCAGTTAGTAATCCATTTAAACAGCCATAGTAAATTTACTTATGATATTTCTAGCAGTGTCATTTTGTATGAACACAGTAAGATATGTATTAAGCTTAAAGCTAGACTCTTTCTGGGGACATCTCACTATATATTTCAAATCACAGTCCTCAGGCCAGGTTAGTCTTTCTTAACTCCAGCAGCGTCCTTATTCAGTTACTTTTTTTTGGGCCATGACAGAATTTGTCCATAACTGTGCTCGTAACTTATAGTTAAGTATTACGGCACATGGCCTGACCCATTTCGATGCCAAGGTAGCTCACAGCTTGTCCTGGGTCCATCCAGTCCTTCGTCGGGACCCTGCTTTGGGGTGTTAGTAACTAAGGGAAACTGAGGCTTAAGTCAAGTAAATATGGATGCCCAGGTGTAAATATTATTTTGGAATCAATTAACTCCCAAGTTACATAGCATAGCACCAACTGTCTTGCTATGTCTATACAAAAAGAACACTGCTAAATAATCCATGCAAATGACATAAAAGAAAGAGAGGAACAATATAGGATCATTAGTGCTTGATGGAATTGGGCGTGTCTCAGTTGCACTGTTGTGGGAGTGGCTCAATAAACCTTAAGCTACTTGCTGAAGGAGCAAGGACAACCCAATGTTACCCAACAGTGTTTGATACTTGAAGATTAATGTATCAGTTGTAGCCCAAATGATATGAAAATTTGAGGCATTTTAGAAATTAGTAAAACATGGTTCAAGATTAAGAAAATTGTCCAAAGAGGGCTGGATTAAGATTAAAGGCAAATTTGGGGGCTGGAGCAATAGTACAGTGGGAAGGGCATTTGCGTTGCATGCGGCCAATCCGGGTTCGATTCCCAGCATCCCATATGGTTCCCCAAGCACCGCTAGGAATAATTCCTGAGTGCAAAGTCAGGAGTAACCCCTGTGTATTGTCAGGTGTGACCCAAAAAGCAATAAATAAATAAATAAATAAATAAATAAATAAATAAGAAATAAAATATGTAAGTCAAAACTCAAGACTACTTACCAAATATATTTCTACATTCTACTTTTTCTTTTTATCCATAAGTTTATTCATGTAAAAATTAGGGATAGGAAATTATTAACTTTGAGTCACTACAGTTTTTATATAAAATTAAGAATTTCATACTAAAATATAACTATTGCTGACTGTGTCAGCATTTCCCACTAACAATGGGATTTGGTTTATGACATTTTGTTCAAAAATGTATGTTAGCTGAAAGGAAGTATGTGTCAATTTGCTGGGTAAGCTTTTCTTTAGGAAGAACTGTGAAAACTATTCATAGATCAGCTAATAATCTACTTAAATTAACTGTTTTACAATTTCCTGTCAAAAATGCTAAAATCTAATTGCTCATGAGGTAATTAGGTTTAATAAAGGGTTACAGATTGACTTACTATTGATCAAATGGTGAACACTCATTTGTTCAGAAAACAAGATACTTTTGCAAATATTTTTGTAAATGGGAGAATCTCATATGATATTTGGATCATAAAAAGTCAATTGAGTCCGTTTGACATAAAAGAAGTGATTATGTTGAATAAAAGTAACCTTTAAAATAGGACACTAGGGAAACTGTCCATTTCACTTATTCCATTTTTCTTTTGTGGCTTTATCTCCTGGTAGTTTATCTTTATATTTTTGATAGAAATAACTTAAGTGGAAAAATGGATTTATCTTTTATAGTTGTTTAGTGTTATGATACCCATTGCTATTTTTTCTCCAGTTAACTCAATAAGATATTATCAGAATCTACCACTTTCTATTTTTCTAAGAGAGCGTTTTGTAAAGCTTAAATATTTCATGAGATCTCAAGGCTACTGTAATTTATTATAACAAGGAATTTTATTTCTATCCAACTTTTAGTCAAAATTTAAAACATGAAAATGTTTTTGTACTTCAGAGACCAAAAGCACAAAACTAAACAGCTGTTCAAACAGCAGCAAGCTAAGTGGATTCTACAATCTTAGGTCTACACTTGAGATATTTTTGCAGTTAATACAATACTGTAAATATCGGCTGTGTGTTCCAAAGTATTTGAATCCCAGTTTTGGGGTGAATGTGTTATAATACTGACTTGACTTTCAGTAGTTTATCTTTCTTACCAGACAGAGTGTAAAAAGTTATTTTTCATGAAATAAGAATAGTCCAGTTAGCTTACTGTTAAAACAGACCCCAAAATGATAAATGTCTCTGAGAATTTTGTGTTTCATCTCTTTCAGCAAGAAAAAGGCCTATTTTGGGAAAACCATCACCATGTGTTTTGGGTAACATCAAAACAGACTCATTGATTTCATAGCTCACTGATGCATTCAATCTGAGATTCGAAAGCTCACAATGAAGATACAGCCAAAGTAAGAGGAAAATAATACAAAACATGTTCCTTCCAAATATTCAATTTATGTTTAAAATTCCATTTAGTGTTATTTTTGCTTGTTTGGGGACCACACCTCTTTTGGGTTTGCACCCGACACTGCATTCAGATTTCTTTCATGGCAGGCTCAGGGGACCATATGGGTGCCAGAGATGGGACCTAGGTCTGCCACATGCAAAACAAATGCCCTCCCCACTGTAATGTTGCTCCAACCCCAATGTTATTTATATATATTTTTCTTTGTGGGTCACACCTGGTGATGCTCAGGGTTACTCGTGGCTCTGCACTCAGGAATTACTCCTGGCAGTGCTTGGGGTCCATATGGGATGCTGGAGATCAAACTCAGGTCGGCTTCGTGCAAGGCAAACGCCTTGCCCACTGTGCTATTGCTCTGACTCTGCCTGTGTTATTTTTTTAAGAGAATTTTTTTCTAGTTTTCTGAGCATGATGACTAATGGTATATGTTTGTAAGTATACACCTATAAAAAACAGATTGAATGTTACCAATATATTTGACTAACAATTTTTTTAAAATGCCAATGAAACCAGAAAACAGTATGACTCATAATCAATATTTTATTCTACTAGGCATATCAAAGCCAGAAAGACTGAACTTCACCGAATCTTTACTCAGTTGATTTAATATCTATATAATTAAAAATGATAGTACTTAGGGGATAAAATAAAATTAAGTATTTTATTAAGTATTATAGTTAGGGGTGCTTTGTGATGGCAATGGAGGCATGTGATGCTGGGGATAAAACCCCTGCTTTGGATATGTGAAGTCTGCGCTCTGCCACTTGAGCCACATCTCTGGTCACTAAGAAGAGATTTCTTTTTTAAAAAATGAATATTTTATATGATCAAATACATTATTTAAAGCACTCAAAGAGCACTTAGGCAATTCTAAAAATGAAATGGTAAAGGTTGACTGTATAGTTCTTATATAAGAAGAGCCACGGATAATCTAAGACAGTTAATGACAGAAGGGTAGCTCAAAGCACTGAGCACAGGCTTTGCAGGAAGGAAAACCAGGCTCAGGTCCTCTAAGTACTTCTGGGTGTGATCCTTAAGCACTGCCAGGAGAAATTTCTTAGAATTTCTTTTTTGGGAAAGAAAAAAGAAAGAAAGGAAGAAAGAAAGAAAGAAAGAAAGAAAGAAAGAAAGAAAGAAAGAAAGAAAGAAAGAAAGAAAGAGAAGGAAGGAAGGAAGGAAGGAAGGAAGGAAGGAAGGAAGGAAGGAAGGAAGGAAGGAAGGAAGGAAGGAAGGAAGGAAGGAAGAAAGAAAGAAAGAAAGAAAGAAAGAAGAAAGGAAGGAAGGAAGGAAGGAAGGAAGGAAGGAAGGAAGGAAGGAAGGAAGGAAGGAAGGAAGGAAGGAAGGAAGGAAGGAAGGAAGAAAGAAGAAAGAAAGAAAGAAAGAAAGAAAGAAAGAAAGAAAGAAAGAAAGAAAGAAAGAAAGAAAGAAAGAAAGAAAGAAAGAAAGAAAGGAAAGAAAGAAAGAAAGAAGCAAACAGGAAAGAAAGAAACAGAGGGAAGAAAAGAAACAAAGAAAGAAAAAAAAGAAAAAGAAAGAAAGGAAAGAAAGGAGGAAAGAAAGGAAAGAGAAAGAATGAAAATATAAACATCTTAAATATCACTTCTTCAGGAAAGAACTACAGTGAGAAAGTGAATTGACAGCGACTTGATAAGAAGTAAAACTGCAGCCATCTCCTCATGTAATTGTTAACCCAGAGATTTTAGAGTAAAATAAAGAAGACTAACCATTAAAATATATTGAGAGTATAAGAAATTTAACACATTGTGTGCATTTGTTGTTTAAGGGGAAAAAGGAATATGTCAGCCCTTTTGGAATATGTCAGCCCTTTTGGAATATGTCAGCCCTTTTGGAAAACAGTATGGACGATTCTCAGAAAACTAGAGGTTGAGCTCCCATTTGACCCAGCAATACCACTGCTGGGAATATATCCCAGAGAGGCAAAAAAGTACAATCGAAACAACATCTGCACATGTATGTTCATCGCAGCACTGTTTACAATAGCCAGAATCTGGAAAAAACCCGAATGCCCCAAAACGGATGACTGGTTGAGGAAACTTTGGTACATCTATACAATGGAATACTATGCAGCTGTTAGAAAAAAGGAAGTCAAGAATTTTGTAGTTAAGTGGATGGGCATGAAAAGTTTCATGCTGAGTGAAATGAGTCAGAAAGAGAGAGACAGACATAGAAAGACTGCACTCATCTATGGTATATAGAATATCAGAGTGGGAGACTAATACCCAAGAACTGTAGAAATAAGTACCAGGAGGTTGACCCCATGGCTTCGCGGCTGGCCTCATGTTCCAGGGAAAGGGCAACTCAGAGAAGCGATCACCAACTACATTGTAGTTGAAGGCCATGTGGGGGAAGGGAGTTGCGGGCAGAATGAGGGCTAGAGACTGAGCACAGTGGCCACTCAACACCTTTATTGCAAACCACAAGAGCTAATTAGAGAGAGAGAACAGAAGGGAATGCCCTGCCACAGTGGCAGGGTGGGGTGGGGGGGAGATGGGATTGGGGAGGGTGGGAGGGACGCCGGGTTTACGGGTGGTGGAGAATGGGCACTGGTGAAGGGATGGGTTCCCGAACTTTGTATGAGGGAAGTATAAGCACAAAAGTGTATAAATCTGTAATTGTACCCTCACGGTGATTCTCTAATTAAGAATAAATAAATTATAAAAAAAAAAGAAAGATGTACTTGTTCATTGGTGCAATAAAAAATAGATGGTATTGCAAAAAAAAAACAAAAAAAAATAAATTGGAATGTTTGCTCATACACATGCTATGGTCTGTGAACTGCAGTAAAGAGAGACTTCATTTCCTCAAAGATAAGACTCCAGAAGAGCAAGTTCCCCCAGTGTAACTCTACCTCAAGGCAAACGCCAGCAGTCCAGCAGACAGGGATGGGACCCCAGCCATTAGGAGGCTTAGCTGCCCCAGGGCCCAAAGTGATGCACTGCAGCTCAACGGGTGAGAAATTCAAGCCAGCAAATGAAAAACAGTCTCCTCAGACACAGAAAGGTTGCACTCATATGTGGAATATAAAGTAGCAGAGAAGTACGAGCTAGCAAAGATGCCACCTCTGGCAGAAAGCCTTCTGGACTTAGTCACTAAAATACTAAAATACAGAAATCTAGAACCTCACAGCCGCTACTGTGGCCACACGACCTCTTATCTCCTCATTCACAGCAATGGAAAACAAATTATCAAATGCTTCTTTTCCAGCAGGTCCGACTCTGGGGGGGAAACTCCAAACAATAATAGTGAGTTTTTTTTTTTGTTTGTATGTAATCAAAGTAAAGAGAAAGTAAAGTGAAATTTACCAACTACACAGGCGGGGTGCGGGACTGGGGGGGAGGGGGTGGGTGGCAGGTTTACTGTGGTTCTTGGTGGTGGAATACATGCACTGGTGGAGGGATGGGTGTTCGAGCATTATGTAACTGAGACTTAAGCCTGAAAGCTTTGTAACTTTCAACATGGTGATTCAATAAAAATAAATAAATAAATAAATAAACAAATAAATAATAAAAAACAAAAGAAAAACAGTCTCCTCCAACGGGAAAAAAAAAAAAAGTAAAACTGCAGCCATCTCCTCATGCAATTGTTAACCCAGAGATTTTAGAGTAAAATAAAGAAGACTAACCATTAAAATATATTGAGAGTATAAGAAATTTAACACATCGTGTGCATTTGTTGTTTAAGGGGAAAAAGGAATATGTCTTAGGAATATCAACCATAAGAATAAAAATTGAGCCCGAGAGATCGTACAGGTAGTTAGACATTTGCCTGGCATGTGGCTGACAGTGTCACTGCATATGGCCTGAACATCACCCGGGGTCACTCAGGAGCACAGAGCCAGAAATAGTCTGAGTACTACTGTGTGTGTGGCTGCAACCCCTTACTCCCTCTAAAAGAAGGAAAAAGGTGAGAAAAATTATACTTCAAGTATATGTAATAAAGAAATACAATATTTAAAACATATATACACATGTAAAACAAGAACAGGAATAAAGCACACCATCCCTGAGCTATCAGTGAGAATTGATGGCAAAAATTTACAGCTAAGCTACTGACCGTAATCTCTTAAGGCTATGTCCTCATTCTAGGACTCTGTACCTAAAATTCCTGGTAAAATAATGTAAGAGACTAGGCCCCGTTATCCTAATTTAAGACAACTGTCAAGTGTCAAACTCCACTTCAGCAGACTCTATTGTGGCATGCATTTCTTTTGTTGTTGTTGTCTTGGCTATAATGTATTTTGAACTTGTTCCCACCCTCACCCACTATTAGATAAATGTTTCTTCTTAACCTGTTGATTATGAAATCAAAGACACAATATAATAAATCTCTTATATGTGGTATATTCCTATAGAACAAACCTGGAATAGTTCCTGTAAGAGTGGTTTGAAATAAACATGTTCAACTGAATAGTTGAATAAATTCTTAGTCCATTTAAAGACCTTCCCTGGTGGATAAGTAGCAGTAGCACCCAAAAGAGCCTGCAATTTTGACATGTAACAGCCAAATAAACATTAAACTTGAATTAGTAATGATATGGAGTGAGATCATCCAGGAAGGGAAGACACTGATGGTGCAATGTGTTAGGATTTGAGAACTATGGGAGAAAGTAGAATTAGAGGGATGATGGTATCAGAGAGCCATTGCTGAGAGAAGCTGAGGTTAGTGGAGGAATAAGAAGAAAAAGTTTGACTATGATTAACTAGCATCTGGAGGCAAAATGTAAAAGCTAGAGAGTCTAACTGAAAATAACATATTTAAGAGATTCTTAAGTGTTGTAGAGTAAGTGAAGGGGAAAAAGTGGAGGATTACACTCACGACTTACCTATAAGAGCAGAATTTCAGAGAACGCGAACATTTTACCGAACTACTCTGTCAAGGACTCTGTTAGAATGTCATCCAACTTTGAGTGAATCTAGATTCTTGGAAACATTTTTTTGTTTTGTTTTATTTTGTTTGTACGGTTTTGGGTTTGAGAGCAGAGCCACACCTGCATATGCTCAGGGCTTATGTACTTCAGAACTATGGAGAGACCATATGTGGTGCCAGGGATCAAGATTGACCTCATGCAACACAAGTGCCCTACCCTTTGTATGATGACCTGGTACATCCCTGGAATATTTGTATTCTATAGAAGTAGCATCCTTTATATATTAGGTGTAGGATTCATTTACTGCACACAGAAAGAAATCTTTGACGTAAATGACAAGGCTAGCTAGAATGACCCTGAAGACGAAACTTTGTTTCCTTCTTACCTTGAATCACATCCATCTATGTGATCCAAAACATTGATCATAAAATATATAATAAATAAAAAGTATAACAAACCTAAATAGGAATGTTTGAATGTTGAGATATTTTTTAAAAAACTTGAGAGAGCTTAAAGGTCATAACAATATTTTTTTAATTACAAGTTGAAATTTTAAAAAGAAATTTTAAAATGTTAACATTGTCTCTTGATATCTTGTTCACAATCATTTCACAATCATTTGGAGTTAGATTTGTTTTGTTTCTGTGGCAGTGGTGTTAGATTTCAGAAGCTGATTTTAACATCATATTTATACATCTGTCTGTCTATCAGCTGTTTAATCTCCACAAATGTGTCTGTATCATTTTCAGGACTTTCAAAATTGGATTAAATCACATTACATCTTTTCTAAAGTCTCTGTGGTATTTTGTTTGAGCAGCCTGACTGGACTGAATGCTCCTGTGTTTGCTTGTCCTTCACTAAAATTGCTCCCTAAATGTATTTGTCTCACCCCCATAGTTCTAAGAGAATGTTCATATTTTAAGATCAGTAGATTAGCAAATTCAGCAACATCTGTAATTCTTCTTTTCCTTTGCCCAACAAGAGAGCATACTTGCAGGTCTTTAGGGGAAGTCATTCACACAAACAGCATCCAACAAACACCCATCCTTTCCACCCTCAATATAGGAAAAAACACATACCTCATGCCCAATCCTACCCGCACACACACCACTGAGGTCATGTGACTTGAGTTAACCAATGGAATGTAGAGAAGATTGACAGCTAGTCCAGCTGCGCTTTATCTGGGCGTCACTGCCAGTGTGTGAGTTCTATTAAGCACTGTAGCACTATGCTCCCGTTGTTCATCGATTTGCTTGAGTGGGCACCAATCACGTATATCGAATATGCCACTGGTAGCTTGCCAGGCTCTGTCGTGTGGGCAGGGCACTCTCGGTAGCTTGCCAGGCTCTCTGAGAAGGACAGAGGAATTGAACCCGGGTCCGCCCGCTGTGCTATCGCTCCAGTCCGAGTTCTATTAGGAAAGCCAGTATTCACACCTAGAAATAGAGCCGACAAATCTAACTCAGAGGCCATAACATGAAAACACTCCACTCCAGGGGAGCTTTGCTATATAGCAATGTTGGCTTCATCTAGCATTCATGTTTTCTTCCCCAAATGACGCCTCCTTATTGTCGCTGTCACCTAAGCACTAGAACTGGGATGCTATTTGCACAACTCTGTGGGAGTAGGGTCATCCCCAACAAAATCCGTGTGAATGAGATTCCTGGAGTGGTGCGGATGGTGGCTTTGGACATGACAGTAAATTGACACGTATTCCGGTTGAAGCTGGACATACAGTGAAACCTGTGAGAAATGAGGTTTTGTTTTTAGTTCAGTCTTGTGGATCTGTAAATCCATCACTTGTCAGTGGTGTGAGATGCACAGTCTATGAAACAACTCACTAGTAGGGACTTGTCATCATCACTGGTACTGTGACATTTTGCTCCTTATAGGATGCTTATGCCTCCTACCTGTTCTCTTGGCAGGATTTGAAGCAGATCTGACTGCAGAACTTTGAGAGATAAATAAATGCAGACACTTAAATGTCACAAGTCCAGATATAACTTAAGATTCCCTTTTCCTGTTGGTGTCTGTTTTGCAGAACTGAATGAAACGCATATTTTGCTTCTGTTGATTGTCCCTCTGCATTCTCCTAGAATCTCTCTCTTGAGCATAACAACTCCCAAGTGTGTGATTGTTATGTTCTCCTGAAATACAAGTCTTGCTATTCTCCTTGCATTTCTTTTTCTCCTTTAGGATGCTGAAACTTCTTTGCATCGATGTGAAGTGGATGTGTCAGCCATTTACGTATTGTACTTTCTAGAAGCACTTCCCCCCAATTGCCAAGCAAAAAGCAACTACAGCAGATATCAAGCTACTGCTGTAAAAACTTCTGAGGCCTTACTACTGCCTTATTGCCACTGAAAACCAATGGATTCTATGGCACGGCCTGTCTCCACTGTTTCTTTCATTTCTCAGCATCTGAACTTTCCAGACCTCAAATAATTTTATGTTTGCTTCCAGTGTTCCATTTCTATTCTTACCTAAATGGCCTTAAAGCTGGTTTGACCACATTATTAAAGTTCTATTCAGCTTCTTAAATTGATTTGGTTTCATTTTCAACAGAGAACCAATATGTTTTCTGTTATGAGTGCTATGACTCCTTGATATTTTTTTGCCTTAGGCCAGCCTCTTATTATTTTTTTACTTAATATGTGCACTTATATATTTTTTCTTGCAAATACCCCCTCTTGTGAGATATAAGGAGCTGATCATTTTGAGCTGCCCGAGACATCCATTGTTTTAAACAAGTCCTGCCTGTGCCACATATATTCTTAGTTAAGATTTTCCTTCCAGGAGATAATTTGCTCATTATATAATCAAAGCCTGGGGGAAAAATATTCTGTGTTTGCATTAATGTATCATTAACGTATCTCAGACCTTACAAAATGAACACTACACACACACACACACAAACACACACACAAACACACACACACACAAACACATACACACAGACACCATCCTGAATACTAGAATTTCCCTGATCTTATATGCTTTCCTAACTACAGATTCTGGAACAATCTCTCTGAACTTCCAGGGTATTTTTATCAAATTGCTTCAGATGATGTGTAATCATGTCACTACTGCTGTGCAGTGGACCAAATGACAAAGAAGTGTGTCTGCAATGGCTCTTCTCTCCAAATTCCTCACTCCCAGTCTCCGCTATAGCTCTTGTGTTCCTTGATGCAGTTGTCATCTGGGTAAGTAGTTTCAGTCCAATCACTAAAGACCTGGACCTTGTAAAATGATGCTGCATCCCAGGATCTTCTTTGTCCCAGGAACAGTGCCCTATTCAGGGTTCTCCAACTCCGTCTTCAGCAACACTTCTAGACGTTTGCAAATCTGCTCATTTTTTAATTTATACTTAGCTATATTTTGGAAATATTTCCCCAAATATATGCCCTTTAGTTCCTCCAGTGTTCTTGTTTCTCAATCTTTTAATGTGTGTTTCTTATTCTTTGATTTCTTGATTACCTGTATTTTAATTCATTTTGAAGGGAATTTCCTTTGGGTCTCCAATTAAAGTCTCAGTCAAATTAGTTGACTTACGATAGAATTTCTAGGCAAAACCTTTCCTAGTAGTCTTTGCCTCTGGGATTTCGTTATTTCTACTAACGTTTTTATTTCTTCCTTTAAAATAAGAGTGACACAATGTGCCAGATCTTCCTTTGCTTCTGATGGCACAATATCTGATGAACTTATTCAAGTCTGCAAATTTGTTTAACTCACCTAATAATATGGATTGGCCTAGCTTCCTTAAATGTACACAGAAGACATAAAAGGACAAGAAAATATCACATTGTGTATCGGCACTCTGGTAGAAAAAGCAAAATTGAACGTAGTTTCCACTGACTTAGTCTTTCTCTTACACAACAGGAAAGCTAAAAATTTGTAAGCAAAGCCATTGTATGTCAGGGAACATCTGTATACAGAATTCTCCATATCACTTTATGTTTTTATTTAGAAAACTTACGTTCAGTTTGGGAATTCTCTTGCAATCTCAATCCTTATAATACAACATCACAATCAAAGAATACATAATGAAGAATTCAGAAAATCTGGAAGCCTCAGTAGAAGTGAGTGGGAAAAAGACAAATGGTCATAATCCAAGAATCTTGTGGTTGAACCACATGAAATTACAAGTTTAATCATGCCATGGATTTCTTCTGTCTCAAAATGCAGCTGGGACAAAGTCTAGATTCAATGCAGTAAACAGCAAATCTGTGGGTTTTCTAGTTCTTATTGTTGAATTTCCCAAATTACACATGCATGTGATACACATATACACAGAACATATACATGTAGGTATATATTTTCCAATATTATACAAATTTTATTTTTTTTGTTTTTGAGGTCACACTCAGCGATGTTCAGAGGTTGCTCTTGGCTCTGTTCTCAGGAATTAGTACTGATGATGCTCAGAGGACCATATGGGATGTCAGGGATTAAATCCAGGTTGGTCACATACAAGGCAACACCCAACTTGCTGTACTATCATGCCAACACAAAAATATGCAAATTTTATATGCAAATACATACTATATGTTTTACTAATTTATAATAGGATTGTAGAATGATTTTAATGAGAGTAATAAAAGAAATATTCCTATCTGAATTTAGCAAATGCTTCCTGTATTTATATTAAGGAACATTTCAAGCTACTCAACTAAAAACTCCCTTTGCTACATCAGAACAATATAATTAAAAGAAGAATCCTTCTCTTTCAGTTTTTTCCATATTAATTAATAAAGCATAGAGAAGGGATCACTAAGAAAATGATGGCTGGAGGAATCAGTCGGGTTGGGAGATGCATGCTGAAAGTAGATAATGGACCAAACATGATGACCTCTCAGTGTCTGTGTTGCAAGCCATAATGCCCAAAAGTAGAGAGAGAGTATGGGGAATATTGTCTGCTGTGGAGGCAGGGGGAGGGTGGGAAAGGGGGGGGTGTATTGTGTATGTTGCTGGGGGGAATTTGCACTGGTGGAGGGATGGGTGTTTGATCATTGTGTGATTGTAACTTAAACATGAAAGCATGTAACTTTCTCACAGTGATTCAATAAAATAATAGTAATAATAATAAGGCATAGTGTATTTTTTAATTTGATTCTTCAGTGTTTTTATGTCATTTAATAATTAGATCAACCTGGGTATTTTCTAAATTGAATCAAGTGGTATTGTAACATCACATTCTCTGCTAAGTAGTATAAGGCACTGAGATTAAAAATAATTTGAGGTGTAAAACACACAAAAGTAAATTTGTGTTCCAAGAATGCACTATAGCTTTCAAATTCCCTTGTGCTTTAAGCTGATCTATTTTGGGGCTTCTGTGATCAATACCTAAATTATGCATTTCAGGGTGGCTGATCCCTCATGTTTCACTATTACCCATGGCTCTTTGAATAAATGACAAGTCAGTGTCAGCTCATCAGAGTGGAGTCTGCATTTCATAAAAAGCAGAACCCCCTAGGTGATGCCAATGGTTTGGTTCCCAGACCACCCTTTTAGCAACCAGGGCATAGAATTGACAAATAAAAGGCCTAAAAACGTATAATGGGAAAAAAAAAAAAGGTCTGGACTGTAACCTAAGGGCAGAAAGACTTAGAGAGAAAAGACCCACATAAGGAGCCCAGAAAACACTTCCAGACCTGTGGGAGGAGATGCAAAAGGTGCCACCTAAATTATAAGAGAAAGCATAAAGGAAGCAGGGCCAGGTGTTGGGGTAAGAATGGAAAGGAGACTTGAGCCACTTTGCTGCTCCAAAGTCGCCTTATTCTGAATGTTAAATTACATAGATTAAAGAACAAGTGGCCTCATTTCTTTTCCAAGAAAGAAAATCTCTATTATGTTTTTGTAGGAAAGAAGTAGCTATCCATAAAAAAAAGGAGAAATTTTCTGCCACCCTCTCCACAGGAAGTAGATTTTGGAGAAATCTGCAACTTCAATAAATCCCACGTTTTTTCCTTCATTTTTAAAAAATGACAGAACTGTTGTTTACAAATTTATTAATGTTTGCATTTTTGGCATATAATATTTCAACACCAGTACCACCCCTGGTGGAAACTCCACTTCTTACCCCTTCCTCAGGAGAGCGATTGCTTATCTGATTATTCAGAGAATGAGAAAGTCACTCATCAACAATTTAAACATTGAAGTTGCTTCCTGTTTAAAGACTGGCCTGTGACCAATTACTTTATGCTGCTTTGGGGAAGCTGATCAAGGACTAGGTTTAACTGTATTAGAAAGAAAAGATTCTTTTATAAACTACCAACCTCTGGAAGACAGATAGGAAGGCTTTGTTTATGGAGTTTAGTGATCCTCTGCTCTCTTCTCATTAAACTTTCGCACAGGAATGAGAGGACATGGTAGATAATGTGTGATTGCCAAGAGATTGCTCAATTTAAAGGCAAACTCTGTTGCCTCTGAGTTAAGAGCAGAAAGGGAAGTATATCAATGTATGATAACATAATAACATATGTACAAAATTAAATGAAATGATCCTTCAAGACTAAATTGACTCAAGGGAAGATGTATAACTTGATTTGGGAAGGAAAAATTCCTTGAAATTTTGAATGGAAGAAACATTTAAAATTTTTCTGTTTTGTTTTTGTGGGGGGTGTGCAGATTAGTGACACACACACATATATACATATAAACATATTGTCATTGTCATTGTCATCCCATTGTTCATCGATTTTCTTGAGCGGGCACCAGTAATGTCTCTCATTGTGAGACTTATTGTTACTGTTTTTGGCATATCGAATACGCTACGGGTAGCTTGCCAGGCTCTGCCATGCAGGCGCGATACTCTCAGTAGCTTGCCAGGCTCTCCTTGAGGGGCGGAGGAATCAAACCTGGGTTGGCTGAGTGCAAGGCAAACACCCTACCCACTGCTGCCGAAGACCACCGGAACCTAGCTACAGCCATGCCCAAGACCCCTCTCCACACGTTCGGACAGACCTCATGCATGAAGGTACCGGCAGAGGAACCCAGGTTTGTGTAATCCCTTCAACGGTCAATATCCAGAGACTTAAAATCAAGCTTCCAGAAGTGATATCTTGTTGCCTGCTTCTCCCTCTGGGAGAAACTGGCAAGCTTCTGAGAGTTTCCTGCCCACATGGGACAGCCTTGCAAGCTTCCCATGGTGTATTCATATGCTAAAGCCAGTAACAAGCTGGATCTCATTTCCCTGACCCTGAAAGTGTCTCCAGTGCTACAACGTTGGGAGGGCCGAGTCGAGAGAGACTTCTAAGATCTCAGGGAAAGGATGAATGGAGAGGTTACTGAGCCCGCTTCGAGAAATCAACGATTAACGGGAATTTTGTGATTTCGTGATTTTTCTCATGAATCTGTGAGTATAGGAACTTATTGTATAACATTTTCCTGAATATCTAAGAAATGTTCAGACTATAGATGTTACTAATAGTTCAATCAGTAATTTCTTTGTCTTTGCATATTTTGAATTTGTTTTGGTGGTAGGAGGCTCTGGCAAACGCTTAGGGCTTACTCCTGGCTCTGTGTTCAGGAATCTCTGCTGGTGTGCTCATGGACCATATGTGATGGTTGGAATTGAACCAAGGTCCTCTGTGTGTTTTAACCCCTGTACCATCTCTTGCATTTTTTATTTTTGGTTTGTTTCCTTTTGGGCTGCACCCTATGGTGCTCAACACTTGTTCCTGGCTCTATGCTCAGAAACGATACCTGCTTCTGATGGGGAATCAGAGGCAGTATACGGGGTGGACCACATGCAAGGCAAGCAAATCTTACACATTCTGTTTGTTTAACTTCCCATTCCTCTTTTCAGGTGGCTCAAAATCATTTACGTAAAATGGAATTTTTTTTTTTCCACAATGTAAACTCATATGGAAGCTCAAATATCATATGGCAGTTATTATAAATTTATGGAAGCCATAATTCACTTTTGCAATATCAGTATTAAGTTAATCAAATCATAGACAAGCATTCTATTTCATATATTCATATCTGTTTTATATTATGTTCTCTGGTCAATGCACAAAGCTCTTCAGTAAATGAAAATTTCTAACTGTAAGATTTTCTAGGATGGAAAGTGTTGATATCTTTTCTCAGGGAAGATTACAAATAATATTACTTCTTTTATGATGCTCTATTTGATAATTTCCTTTAAAAAATTATATGGTAAAATAAGAAAAAAATGTAAACCTTTAAAAATTACCCAAAATTAATTGTAATAAAATTTTAGATTTTTACCTATTCACTGATCTATTAACATATGTTAATTCTAGAATGTATATACTACATTAATATTTATA
This sequence comes from Sorex araneus, assembly GCF_027595985.1. Classification (NCBI taxonomy): domain Eukaryota; kingdom Metazoa; phylum Chordata; class Mammalia; order Eulipotyphla; family Soricidae; genus Sorex; species Sorex araneus. Next base: position 10,093,160 of record NC_073307.1, on the reverse strand, counting down.
AATTTTTATTTTATTCTCTGATAAAACTTTGGGAAAATGGTACAGAACATTTTATTTTTGCCATAAATTTTAAGAAGAGTATTAAGTGCAGAATTTAGACACAGTAAACTTTTACCCAATTTTATAACCTACTAAATCTTTTAAGACTCGGTCAAGACCAAATAGAGCTATTTGCCCTCTCCTGAACTAATTTGAGCTAGCATTTTCAGCTCTGTTTAGCACAGAGATTTGATAGCCAAAGACATATTTTATAGCAGGTTTCAAACTAGAAAGGCGTGACTGTTTTCAGTGATATTGATGAAAAACTGTTCCTGTTTGGGATTTTTGATTGATAAAAAGAAGTATTCCTATAGAGACAAGTGCCATACTCCACACTAGAAGATTAACTATATGAAATGCAGTAATTCTACAGTGTTGAATGAAATTTTCATTATTTTTCAAGTTAGTGAGACTATATTTTTATTTCTTTTTCAGAAATTAAACTATTATCAGTAATGTTAGAGATTATATTGTATAATCTTTGTGACTTTTATTCCATTAGTAATCTAAGAGAGTATTGTGTTAAAATAATGTTCCATGTTTCAAAATGTGTAACCCTTGTAACAATAAAATGATGTATGATAAACATATTTTTTGAAGTTGAATGAACATTATCAAAGTCAGTTCTGAAAAATATTATTTACCTGTGCTTCTCAGTATCAACATCTAGATAGAACTACCATTGATAGATAGAACTACCATTGATAGATAGGGTTAAGTTCTAGATAGAACTTTTAAGTGAAACTGAAATAAATATTAAAATTATATTAGGTAAAACTAATCAACACATATGATTGTACTATTGCTATTAATGACATTTTAGAAATGTATTTTATGCTTATAATAAAAGAACACAGACATGTAATCACTTGTCTTGTCAAGCTCAAATTTTAGTTATTAACTGATATTATTAATCTTGATTAACATTGGTCAGTATGCTTTGTGTTCTCACTATCAGTATCAGCAAAAATTAATGACTGATTTCATGTCATAAATAAAGTTAAGTTTAGAAATAAGCCCTTGATAATCTATTAATTTGCTCATCAAATAATTCTCTTAATGACAAATTAATCAATGAAATAAATATAATATGGCCAGTTGTGTTCATGGAATATATCCACTGGAAAAGACAAATATGGACAAAAATAATTATGAGAAGTATTGTTAAACTGGGGCTGGAGCGATAGCACAGTGGTTGGGCATTTGCCTTTCACGTGGCAGACCTGAGTTCGATTCCTCCGCTCCTCTCAGAGAGCCCGGCAAGCTACTGAGAGTATGGAGCCTGTGCGGCAGAGCCTGGCAAGCTACCCGTGCATATTGGATATGCCAAAAATAGTAACAATAAATCTCTCAATGAGAGATGTTACTGGTGCCCGCTTGAACAAATCGAAGAGCAACGGGATGACAGTGACAGTGACAGTGATTGTTAAACTGAAATAAAATGCGAATAAGTGTTTATAACAGAATTACATTGTCTTAGTAGAGATAGTGAGATCCTTCCTTGTTAAGGAAATTAAAGTTCTCTAAACTAACTCATGAAAAGAGAGGGAAGGACAAGAAATGTGTTGGAACCCTAGGCATGATTTTATCTACTCAATTAATTTTCAAAACTTGAGAATATTAGTACTACTCTCAATAGATTCTTTTTACATGTTAGTGAAAAATAAATCACATTCAGTTATCATAAAAAGTAATATTTAATAACAATTGCCAAGATCTAGATTGCTTGGTGAAAACCAGTACTTACATAATGATTCATTTTGGAAAAGCTACTTTGCTCATTTGATTGAATATTTATTTGATTAATATAGCAAATATGTGTTGGGCAGATCTATGCCATGCATCCTGCTCTTACCTGAAGGAAGTAAACATTTAATAAAGAAAATTAGGCATTCTATGAAATACTAATCTACATAAAAATGTGTAATATTATTCTATTTAATGAATTGAGCAAGATTGGGATTAGCCATGGAGGATTATCAGGAAGATGACATTACAATAGACTGGTGCAGTCTATAGAGGTGGTTAGTGAACGGAAATTCTAGAAAAAAATGAAAGTATGTGTGGAAATTATCACAGATATTAAAAAGTGGTTTCCAGACAAAAGGAAAATCTACCCTAAATGCTTCAAACAGCTTTCTGCATGGAGTGTTCGTGGACTAGCAAAAGGACAGTGTAGTGAGAAGGAGTGACCAAAAAGAGAATGGAAATGAAGTCCAAGAGAGCCAGAAAAATTGAAGAAATTACAGGGCATATGAAAGACTTTGATCTTAGTCAGAGAGAAATGGGAGCCATTAAAGAATTTAAGACGAAATATTAGCATAGTGTGAAACATGTCTTAAAGTACTTCCTTAGCCTGTGTGTAGGAGAGAGACTGAAAGTCCAGCAAGAGTGGAATTGGGAAAACCTATTCTCAGATGTGGATTGAGTTGAGTGGAGGCATGCCATCAGGGCCAGGGCAGCTGAGATGGTGAAGGGAAGTCAGCTACTGCATTCCATTGGATGGGGGAGCTGGAAGGTCTTTTCGATGAAATATATGAGGGACGTGAAAAAGGGGAAAATCAGACAAGCCCTACATCCTTACAGTCATCAGAAGAATTCAGTCATAAACTATGTCTCTCAAGGGATGAGTTTTGTTAATGGGTTTGGATAGGAGTTCCCATGTTCTCAACGAGTGGTGCCGTGAGAGAAGAGTGGGAAGGAAGCATCTTGACAAACCCAATATAAATGAAGATGGGATTTCAGTGGGTTCCTCTGTCTGACGGTACAAATAGGCATCCAACCGTGGTCTTCCAACCTGGGCCAGAACACCCACTCCTGACACGTGTGGAAAGAATGAGCCTTCTCTCTTTTCTGTGGAGCTACAAATTAATCACACAACTAATTTACAGGAGGAACTCTTTGGTAACAGCTAAGTTTCCTTTTCAGTTCAATTTCCCAGTTAGTCTGGATAATTTTTAAATTTAATTACATTAAAGGAAACAAAAAATTTCCCAATTATTTTATGTTCAAGTTCAATTAAGAAAAGAGGTTAATTGGAATGTTCTAGGCCCGAAGGAAGACATCCTCTGAATTTTTATCAATTATGGTTATTATACATGATATCAATTATGACATAGAGACAGAACAATTTTAATCATATAATATTACCCACTTTAAAACTGAAGGATCTACTAGTAAGTAGATCTAAAGTAAGCTAGTGATATACTAAATTCATATAGGTATTAGGTAATCTCATTAGGGTAATCAATCTTTCAATCAGTGGGTGCACATTTTCAACTATTCTATTCTAAATTTTGTGAATTACTGCAACTTGGAGAGAAATGAAGAGTGTCATTCTAAGTGAAATGAGTCAGAAAATAAAAGATAAATACCAGATGATCTTGCTCATATGCTGAGTACAAGGAAACAAAGAAAGGGATTAAATAATTTCCAATGCTGGGGCTGGAAAGATAGGCTAGTGCATGGGAGCTTGCATCCCACATGGTCCCCTAGAATCACTAGGAATCCTTGAGCACTGCTGGGTGTGGTCCAAATACTGAAAAAAATCCCATTGCAAACCATTAAAACTGATGAAAAGCAATTAGAACTAAGGAGGCTGGGAAATGGGATAATGGTGAATGACTCTAAATACTAGTGGACAGATTGGTGTAGTAGGCCTGTGACTATAAAATAACAACTTCAAAAGTTTTATACTATATGATACCTTGATAAAATTAATAAAAATTACTTATCATCTAAAAAAGTAACTTTCTACTCCAAATATCTTATTCTTGTATTCTTAGACAATTATTTGACCAAAAACACAGTTTGAAAGGCATGCCTTCTTTTTGGTATAGTTACTCTAATATAATAATGTATTTCAATATTCCAGTTGTGTATCAAGCTATTTTAAATCTTGACTTGAAATAACATTCAATGATTCATTCAATGGCTTATGGGCACTTTCTATATATCAAATTTTATTTTATATGTAGGGGCAGGAGGGATAAATCTGTTCTCATGAATTTCACAATCCAGTAAGGTGAAACTGATGATGAAGTGGAGGGGGTTAGGGAGCTTGGGGAAGACTTAGTGATCTGCAAGTTGATTTTGGTGGCAGAAGAAAATGTAATATAGAAAATGCCATTTTAAAAGAAAAGTGATGATGTTCAATCTTCTAGACATTTGAAAATATGAGAGAGATATTATGAGAAGGAAAAGCAAATGCAAGAATCTTGAGATAATTTTTATATGAACAAAGAATGGAGTAATAAGGTGGATAGAGTAAAAGGGTAGAAGAAAATGGGGTCAGAAAGGTAAGTTGTTTGCTAAAAGAGGTTAGTAGAGAAGAGTGGACATTCTGTGATTTACAGCATCACAGAAGTCAATTTAGCTGTATTTCGCCAACTACAGAGTAGAAGCAGATATATGAGTCTAGAGATGAGAATCGTGGGTTTAGACCAGAATGTTAGCAATGGGAATGGTGCTACACTGTAGAAGTATACGGATTTCCTGATAGAATGCATTATCTAGGAGAAAGAGAAATGACAATTTTGACTTGAGTAACCAAATAGGAAAAGCTGGCAACAATTGAGATGGGAGAGGCATACGGTAAAGCTAGTAGAAAAAAGAAGAGATTCATAGCTATCTTTTGGATATTATCAACTTAAATTGCTAGTTTGATATCCAAGAGAAATTAGTAGATGCCAAATTGAAATTATAGTCCATAGTTCATGGAAAAAGTCTGGACTGTCGACAAATATGTGTAGGATTTATAAGTTTGAGATGCTCTTTCAAGCCTCATGATAAAGTCATGTTAAGGTAGTTTATAGAGTGAAACAAGTCCAAGGAGATGCTTTGTAGATGTGAACTTTTCTGAAGCTAAAATGAGAATGTTTCCATATTAAATTTTTGTGATGGGCTGGAGAGATAACACAGGTGTTAATGCACTTTCATCGCATGTTATCTGACCCTAGCATTGCATATGGTTTACTGAACACCTCCAGGAGACATTCCTTAGTACAGGCTCAGAAGAAAGACTCAGGAATCACTGGATATGAACCCCAAATCAAGCTACAAAAATAAAATGATTGTGAGATACTTTATATAGAAAAATTCAACATATTACCTATTATCATACAAAGGATATATTTCTATACTGTAAAAAAATCAATGTATCTTTTTATTTTTAACATAGTCATGTGTTCATATTGTATGATTTTTTTTCAGGAGTGGAACTTGCTTAGAAAATAGTTGTCCTACAGGTCTTTTGGGTGAAATTTTGTATGAAACTCAATGACTATTAGCTAGAAATTAATAAAATGGTAATTTGCATTATTGAGTTTTTATGATATTGTACTTAATATTACATCAATGTTAATACATTATTCACATAATCTATTTCAGTGCTACTGAAGGAATTTACTTTTTTCAACACTTAATAAAATATTAATTTACCTATGCCCATGCTTTCAGGTTGCATCTACCCAGATTATTTTCTTGTATTTCATTTAAACCACAGATATTCATTAGTTGTTTGTTTAGTCTCAGATCTATGTGTGATTCATATTTAGTAGAACATAGTCCATTTCCTCTGTGAGCATAAATTCTGTTCAATTAGCAGATTTTTAAATGAAGTCATAAAAGAGGCATAAATTCAAATGTGGTGATAGGAATATTGTTTGTCCTTACCATTTTCAGTAACACACAAATGATATTTTCAAACATTCTAAAAATTTATTCTAAGTGATACAGAGTGGACAGTATATTTTCAAAGATTACAGAAAAATAATCATTTGCTCTTGCACTAAAATTGATTTTATGTTAAGAATTCAAAATTTACAGCCATGGACAGTTTTGTTTATATGTGGCATTTTTCTTTCTATAAGATTAAATGTCTTATATAGATTATCTATAAAATTAAAATATAAAATATATGTACATTCAGTTCTACATTACCCCAACTTGCCTTTAATTAAAAGGGCCTTTTAATTAAAAGCACCTTTACTAAAAGTTAATTTGTTTTGTAATTAACCATTTTTCAGAATTTGACATTTTTAATAAGAACTCTAGGTTTATAATGATATCTTAGTATAAACATGATTATTTTGAATTAAACTTTTAGAATGTCAAATCTTGCATATAGCTCTTCTTACTTTTTAGAATCAGATATTACTTACATAGTCAATTTCACTGCACTTCTCCCTTCTAATATGTGATTGGTAGTCAACATAGAAATACATTGTTATGTAGAATAGTTCAAAATTAATAGTTTATAAAGAATAAATTATACAAAATTTATATAGAATTGGGATTTTTCAAGTTAGTTATGGCATTGTTCTCTCTGCTCAATTTTCACCCTATGATTATAAATAAGAACATGATGTATTCACTAGGGGAGTGTCACCAGTAATGTGCAGAAACTCATATCTATATTCTAAAAGTTGCCACGGTACAATAATGCATTCTATATTACACTCAGTTCAGCTTTATTGACTCTGCCAAACTGGCACACTTAACCGCATGTGCAATCAAGGTCATACTGAATATACAATCTACTATTTCACAAGAGATCTATAATGTTGACAAATTTGTCAGTTATATGAAATAAATTCCAAATTTTATTAAAAAAATTCTTTGTTTTTGTTTCAATCCTCTCCTCTCTACGAATATATGTATATAAAACTTCACACAAACATACTAAAATTATTGATGTAATGTAGAAATGGAGCAATAGCACAATGGGTAAAGTATTTGCCTTGCATGTGGCCGACCCGGGTTCAATTCCTCCACCCCTCTCAGAGAGCCTGGCAAGTTACCAAGAGTATCTCGCCCAGCATGGCAGAGCCTGGCAAGCTACCTGTGGCATAGTCAATATGACAAAAACAGTAACAGCAAGTCTCACAGTAGAGACATTACCAGTGCCCGCTCGATCAAATAGATGAGCAACAGGATGACAGTGATATATATAGTGATAAGGTAGAAATAAAATCCAAAATTTTGAACATAATTGTTTTCTTGTTAGTAAACCATATATTTAAATGTATCTTTGTTTGGTTTTTATTTTCTAACTCAACAAAAGAGACATAAATGTCTCTAAGAAGTTGGAACATATATGTCAGTAAAATATTGGTGTACCAATGTGCAGAATTTGAGCTCAAGTTCGAGTTTGATGAAAATATGCTTTATACAAAAACATAATACATGTCTAACCCAGAAGAAAAAGTATCAATACTATTATTCATTGAAGTAATATGTATTGGACTGTTTTGATTGGTTCACTATTTAATTTTTTTATTTTCATAAAGTTCTTCATAACAATGTACTACATTCAATATTTCAACACCAGTCCCACCACCATCACACCTTCCCGCCACCATTATTTTGAATTTCCCACCCACTCAAACCTGCCCATCAGGCAGATGCTAGACCATTTATTTGCATGGCCCTCTATGAATAACACAGGATGTCGCACTCTCACTCCTGAAATCTAAAACTTTAGATGATCAGAGTCTGGAGAAGCCTCTGCAGCGAGCTGCTTGGTTCTGAGATTCTTTTGTGTGCCTCTGGATCATGCCCATTAATGAAATTAAATAGTTTCTGGAAGCACCTTGGTCTTGACATCCAAGGTTGCGTGGGGCAGGGAGATGAGAAGGGCCAGTCCATCCCCTACCCCATGTTGTCTAGAGTTTGCAGTCGGTGCTCCTAAGGTTAAGCAATTTCAGGATGGAAGATACATATGCTATTATGCTTTTACAGAATATGAGTTTAAAAGCTGCAGTTTCAAGTGAAATATGATGCATATTTTTAGTCTGACTGATAAAAAGTCATTGTTCTGGTAACATCTTTGAAAAACTGAATTTTTCCCATTTTTTTTTTAAGTTGAGGTGACATGGTTTACAACAGTTTATACATCATTGTTTTATACTTGCAATAGTACTTTGCCAGCCCCCCACCTGTGAGCCAGAACCCACCAGCATAGCCAAAAGTTTCCCTTCTCTCTCTCGTGCTCCAGCCTTCACCGTTCTATTGGCAATATCTCAAGGCTTGCTTCTGTATCAATCAATTCAGTGCTCATGAACTACTTATTCCAAATTAATAATTTAGATGTAGAAGGACATACATAAAAAAGGTTGAAATAAAATTTATTTTATATTTTGAGATATTTCATTGCTCTACTTGGAAACACATAGGAACAATTTTTAGACAAAAAAAGTAATTTCAGAATAATTATTAGGTAAATAAAAACAGCTCTTTTTTAAGTTAAGATAATGTTTATCCCTGAGTTCTATTTACTCTTACAATCTATAATATAATTCAGATCTTATATTTTAGAAGCACTTAGATAATACTTTAATATAGAACAGATTCGATAATTCACAGAAATAATATGATTAGTCATATAATATTAATAAGATATATTAAATTTTGCTAAGAGATAAGATTAAAAGTTATGACAGTGACAGTAATACAGTGATACAGATATTACTAATAGGTTATGAAGAGAAGGCACTATAAACAAATTAAAATTTTTATAAAGTATTTCTTCATAGTATTTTTCATAGTACTATAGCACCTTTCATGCTGTTGGATTTTAGATGTGTATGTATATGTGGTGTGTGTGTTAATATGGTGTGTGTTACTAGTATTGAAGGCAATGGTGTTTTGGAGAATGTCAGGTAGCACAGGATAAATAACTTAAGCTATTACACTCATAATAGTGTGCTATAGAGTGTCAGAGAAATAGTATAGCAGGCGGGGCACTTGCCTTTCACATAGCTGACTGGGGTTCAATCCCAGGCAATATGTATGGTCCCCTTAGCACTGCCAGGCCTGATCCTTGAGTATAGAGCTAGAAATAATCCCTGAGTTTAGTTAGGTATGGCCCCAAAATAGAGCAACAACAACAACAACCCAGAGAAATGTGCTGCTGGGACTGGAGCGATAGCACAGCGGGTAGGGCATTTGCCTTGCACGCAGTCAGCAAGGTTGGATTCCCAGTATCCCATATGGTCCCTTGAGCACCACCAGGAGTGATTTCTGAGTGCAGAACCAGAAGTAACCCCTGCGTATTGCCGGGTGTGACCCAAAAAAGGCAAAAAAATAAATTAATTAATTTTAAAAAAGGAAACCCGTGTTTAAAACAAAAACAAAAACAAAATGAATGTGCTATAGAAACACAAAACATTACCATGCTGTTTTCTATAGTATTTGCTTTATCAGGCACCATTATTCACAGGATCTTAAGCTGGGGTTAATCTTAAACTTTCCAATTTAAGAACATAAACAAGAATTAAAATAATATAATAACAATTACTATTATGTAATGTCTTTATGTGGCTCCAAACTCAGGAACTCATGACCAAATCATCTATTTACACATGAAAAAAAATTGAGCCTAATGTTGGTTCATCATTTTTCCAAGTTCACACATTTTCATATGCAGATATGTGACTCCTATGTCTGAGTTTATGACCATAAAAATATGTGATTATATACCAGAGTGCTCAGAAGGGAATCTATCTTTACTTGAAGAATGGCCTGAAACTTAGAAAGCAGCAGAAACACAGGATGGGCATCTTCCCAACACCAAGGGACAAGGAGAGCGTAGAGTGTCCCTGTGGGAAATGGGCTGGTTTATCTCATTGTTCACTATTGATTAAAGGTTCCACAAGTTATGAATTAACTTCTGGACAAATGCTTTAATTTTTGCCCTTTGGAGACAAACACAATTTCTGCCAGCAAAAGAAAAAAATGCCAAAGATTTATGACCTATGGGAAAAGTTTATATCTAACTCAACGATCTTCTCCTAAAAATTACTTGTTTAGCCATCATAAGAATCCTGGCTAGGAGGTCCTCTTTGTCAGATCATATTATCGCACTGCTCACATTGAATGAAATTGTGGACAACTATATCAATTTTGTATCTTAGATATAGTGTTTTTCAGAATAATAAACATTGTCCTAAACAAATATTATATGATATATAACTATAAGAATTTATTTCTGCAACAAATATTAAGCATTTATTAGACATTAACATAAGCAAGATTAGAGAGACGAAACAGACAGAAATAAAGGTTTGTGTCCTCGTGAAACTTACTCACTGATCACCCGGTAGGGGGGAGAGGACATGGCTCTGTGCTTAGCAAACACTCCCTATAAACGGTAATTATTTTAAAAAAAACAAACCACTATCCTTTCTGTAGGAGTATTTACAAAACTAGATACTCATCCAATATATGAGACTTAAGAAACAGAGTCTCACTTTTTCTGTAGTGAACTGTTGTAACTGCTACTTCCATTTTCCTACCAGTCCATGATCTTTGAAAATTGATGATCTTTCAAAGTCAATGAACTTTCAAACCTAGTAGCTCCACTTCTTCTCTGCAACTATTTGGTTAGGGGAGAATTGTTTTCCCCGTTTGTTTTTATTAGTGACTATTTCCACACCTCTCCTCCTTAATTTAAAAAAGTCCAAGTGTGCATGCCCGGATACACACACACACACACACACACACACACACACACACACCACTAACTTCAAACAGTTCTTGCATTTGAAAAGGTTCCTGTGAAGAATGAAACAACATAACAACATAAATGTCTCAACTCTCATCTCATACTATGAAGCATTCAGTGTGTTGGTGGGGAGAGGGTTGCCAGTGAGTTCTGGGGAAATATTAAAACCGAGACAGGATTCAAAAAAAAGTCATTCTGTCACTTATCCTAAAGCAGCCAGAAAGCATGAAGGCCAGACCCAGTTTGTGGACACCGGAGCTGAGGCTGATGATATTCTAAGTGATACCAAGACTGGACCAGAGAAGCCTGGTCCTGCTCTGGAGATGAGGCATTCTGAGGGGAAATAAAGCCTGTAATTAGAACACAACGGTAACCAAAGAAAGCCAAAGCTCTTACCCTTGACAGCACAACAGCAACAGATTTAGCTACATAGAAAGTCTCACATGGGGGCAGTTTGGGAGTAAACCTATAAAACCAACTCTGCAGAGGCAAGAGTTGGTTCTCTCTCTCTCTCTCTCTCTCTCTCTCTCTCTCTCTCTCTCCCTCCCTCCCTTCCCCCTCAGAATCTTTAAATAAAACTATTTTGCTTCACTATACATCTCCTCCTAAGGTCTTATGTCAGGGGAGATGGCGCTCTGTAAAGAACCTGAGTAGAATCTAAGACTGATTTCCCTTTGCCCACAATAAGTGATTCCTCAGTCCAGCCTGAACGGCGATTGCCAAGTGGAGCTGGTGGGACACAAGCCATGTCAGGGTCCTTATGGTGGATGGTACCAGTCTTGGCCCTCCCAGATACTTCTCCCCATTCATGTGAGTCACCTACAGCAAACATTCAGACCTTCTATTTTTATGGTCCTAACAAATTCCTTTCAACTTGTCAAGAATCCCATTTTAAAGTTTGCATGAATTTTTGTGTGTGTGTTATACCCATCGATGCACAGAGGTTACTCCTGGCTCATGCACTCAGGAATCACTCCTGGCAGTGCTCGGGGACCATATGGGATGCTGGGAATCGAACCTGGGGCTAGTGCAAGACAAATGCCCTACCTGCGGTGCTATCATCGCTCCAGCATTAAAATCCTTGAGAGAAATGAGACTCCCATCTTGTCTGTTCTCCTTATCAATTTATTCTATAATTACTCTCCAGCTGTCAGAACAAATTTAATACAATAAAGTGTTTCATTACATTAGTATATCTCTGACAGACAAGCATTTTTAGTGAGAATTTCATAGTTGATAAGATCGAAATTGCTATGGATTCCGAACTATTTTTGTTGTTGTTGTTGTTTTGTTTATTTTGGCTTGGAGCCACATCCGGCAATTCTCAGGGGAACATACTTCTGGCTCTGCATTCAGGAGTTACTCTTGGTGGTGCTCGAGGAATGATATGGAGTGTCGGGGATAGAACCTAGGCTGGCTACATGAAAAGAATGTTCCCTACCTGCTGTACTATCTTCCCAGCACAGGATTCTAATCTTTTTACTGAACATATAAAGGAACAAAATGCTAGATACAAGACTTCTCAAGGTCACAAGAACTAGCTCTAATTGAAATGCCTTTCTTATATAACTGATTTTCACTGCCTCAGATTAGTAAATTATATAAAATTTGTGTAAAATTAAGTTTCAAAAGAAGGACTCTAACCAGAGTGAATTTTTTAAGCATACAAAAAAGAGTTTTAGAATTTAAATGGCTTGTAATTGGCAAAGAAAAGGAAAACCTATAGCACATCAAAATGTGTTTTCAAGACTCAGAGTATGTGAAATCTAAATTTAAGACAGGTGAGAGAAATATTAGGCCGGCTGTCGTATAGTTGTTAGATTCAATCTTGTTAATGTCGAGTGAAAAACAAATCCATATTTTAATTCTGTTCAATCTGTATCAATGACATTAACATTTTTAACTACACGAGCTACGCACTCCTGGAATAACAGGTACATGGGAAGTCATGTGGTGGCAATTTGGTTTAAATGGCATGTGACTGTCACTTTTTTTTTTTTTTTTTTTTGCTTTTTGGGTCACACCTGGCAATGCACAGGGGTTACTCCTGGCTCTGCACTCAGGAATCACCCCTGGCCGTGCTCAGGGGACCATATGGGATGCTGGGATTCGAACCCGGGTCGGCCACGTGCAAGGCAAACGCCCTACCCGCTGTGCTATCGCTCCAGCCCCGAGTGACTGTCACTTTTAAGAAAGATAAACACACCGAGTGTGTTATGAGTGGGACAATTCTAAAGGATCAGGAATAATCAGCTGAATTTACTAGGCATGTTTAAATAAAATTATAACAAATAGTAAACATTTAGAATCATGTTATATCTATCATCTTTAATATAGTATTCAAAATAATATCGGGTACTGTCTTCAAAGGAAAATTTCCACTTGAATATAATTAAAATGTACCCCACTTTTAAACATTTCTTCAGTTAACCTGGGTATTGACAATTTCTCTTTTTTTAAAAAAAATTGTGAATAAATTGTATATTTCCTACTTTAGTAGGAAAATTTTGTCTTAATTATTTCAACAATACCTAAATGAAAACAAGAAAAAGAAAGATTGATGATAACTAATGTGTCAAAATACAAAACATATTCAAGTGCGGTTTTGAACCTGTAGCACTGTAGCACTGTCGTCCCGTTGTTCATAGATTTGCTCGAGCGGGCACTAGTGATGTCTCCATTGTGAGACTTGTTGTTACTGTTTTTGGCATATCAAATATGCCACGGTAGCTTGCCAGGCCCTGACATGTGGGTGGGATACTCTCGGTAGCTTGCTGGGCTCTCAGAAAGAGGGACGGAGGAATAGAATCCAGGTCGGCCATGTGCAAGGCAAATGCCCTACGCACTGTGCTGTCATTCCAGTCCACAGTTTTGAACCATGTTGAATAAACTCTCAAGATCATAAAAACAAAATTTCAGTTTATTTTTGAAAGTGATATACCAATATTTATAAAATTCAATATTTTGTATATATATTTGGTTTATGATATTGCTTTTATGAATATAATTACACCAACGTCCCTATCATCAGTGAACCCCTGTCTCTACCTTCTGCAAGAGCCTCAACTTCTCTCCTCTCTCATCACCTCCCCAGGAACTGATACACCAATCCTGTGGATAAGTTCCCCTATTTACGTTGCTTCTGGGTCTCTGTTGTTACCTTGTTGTGCATCTTTAAGTCCCACATATGAGAGACAACAGGATGAATCTAATCCTCTCCTTCTGAGTGAAGTCATTCAGCATGCTATACTCTAGTAGCATCCATGTTGCTACAAATCGCATGATTTTGTTCTTTCTTACAGCTGCATGGTATTCCTCTACATTTTGACCCATTTACCTGTCAGTGGGGATTTGAGTTGTTTCCATATTTTGGCTATCGTACTGAGTGAAAAATTATAAATATAGGTGTGCACACTGTCACTGTCACTGTCACTGTCATCCCGTTGCTCATCGATTTGCTCAAGCAGGCACCAATAACGTCTCCATTGTGAGACTTATTACTGTTTTTGACATATTCAATATGCCACAGGTAGCTTGCCAGGCTCTGACATGCGGGCAAGATACTCATGGCAGCCTGCAGGGCTCTCTGAGAGGGGTGGAAGCATCGAACCATGGTTGGCCGCATGCAAAGCAAACACCCTACCTGCTGTGCTATCACTCCAGCCTTGCGCAGACGTGATTTTTAATTTTTTTTTGTATTTGGAGGACAGATGCCAAGGGGTGGTATTGCTGGATTATATGGGATTTCTATCCTTATTTTTACAAAGGCCCAGTGTGTAGCTCGAGATGCTACTGGCGCCTACTCGAGCAATTCAATGAGCAATGGCATGACAAGTGATACAAGTGATTTTTACAAAGAAGTCTCTGTATTGCTTTTGATTGAACTTGAATCAGACAACAAACCCTCCACTAGTGGATGAGGGTTCCTTCCTCACCAAATGCTGTCAACACTATTTCCAGAATTGTTCTCATGTGTGCTATTCTCCCAGGTATAAAAACATCTCATTGTTTTGTTCCACTTTTCTCTAGTTACAAGTGATTATGAACTTTTTCATATGCCTGTTGACCATCTGTATATATTCTTTGGGGAAATGTCTGTTCTTCTCCTCACCCCATTATCGATGTAGTCATTGGAGATTTTGTTGGCAATTTTAATGAGTGCTTTATAGATTTTGGATATCAAGTTTTTATCAGAAGTATTGTGTGCAAACATTTTCTACCATTCAGAACATTCAGAAAAATTTCTTTCTTAATTAGAACATGAGTGTCTTTTTTCTGTCCAGAAGCTTTTGATTTGATGTAATCCCATTTTGTTGTTGTCTTTTTTCATTGTGGTAATCTCATTGAAGATTCATCTGCAGTCAATTTCCTAGAGAATTCTGCTGATGTTTTTTTTAATTGTATGTTATAAATTCTGGTCTAATTTTAAGTCTTTAATCCACTTTGAGTTTACTTTTGTGAAGGGTATGAGACACAGTTCTAATTTCCTTTTTTTATACATGACTATCCACTTTTCCCCAAAACATTGTTGAAGAGATTTTCTTTGATTACACTTTATGTATTTAGTGTTTTGGGTCATAGTTTAGCTGGCTATAAATCTGGGGGTTTAACTCAGGACACATAATTGTGTTTCATTAGTATGCGGGTATCTTTGTTCAGATAGTATCTAGTATCTTTGGTTCAGAACCATGCAGTTTTGATTATTATTGCTTTGTAGTATAGTTCAAAGTTGGGGACTGCAACACCTCCCATTGTATCTTGTTTCCTGAGAAGTGCCATGGTGTATATCTGAAGTATTGGTAATGATATGAACTTGTTCCCTTCTACAAATTAAGCATTGGTTCAATATTTTAAATGCATTGTCTCTCAGGGTATGTTGGTTTAGATACTTTATCTTTCAATTGAATCTATGAAGAATAAGTGTTAAAAAGGATAACTTGGAAATTTACACAAACCTGAGAATTGCTAGATATTGGTAAAGGCATGGCAGTACAGAGAGCAGGACGCTTGCCTTGCTCATGCCAAACTGGGTTAGACCCCCAGAATCCCAAATGGGCCCATGAGCCTGCCAGGAGTGACCCCTGAATGCAGAGCTAGAAGTAAGCCTTGAGCAGTAAAGGGTGAGACCCTCCCCCCTCCAAAAAAAAAGAGAAAAAAAATCTTGGTTGTCTGAAGAAAGCTCTGCCTCTGAATTTATTGTATAAACATGTACAATACTACATGTTTATAAAATAAACAACAAAATAATTACAGGAACTCCTTTATCTTCTACAGTAGTCTACTGAGTTCTATCTCAAGATTATTGGGCCACATATCTTGGATTATGCTCCATAAGAAAATTAAGAAAAATAGAACTTCATCAAATGAAAAAATATAGTGTAAGAAAGCAAGAGATTATTAATAGAAGTAACATCTCAGAGAAATTAAAAGAGATCACTAGTATTTCTAATATTTTCTTTCTTCCTTTCTCCTTTGTGTTCCCTCCTCTCTTCCTGTTAAGCAAAATAGTTTCAATTGAAAGAAATTTACCTAGAGAGATGGGAGGGGAGAGATAAAACCTGCTCAAGAGAGAGTACAAGGGTTTCTTCAGAGTGGAGAAGAAACTTCTTTTGAAAAACAACAGCTATGATTTACGAAGTTGTGGCAATGAGGTACCAGGCACACAATGCTGTGACTCCAACCCCAGGGCCAGTGTCACATCTCTCCACCAATGACCCCCAGGCTCCCTCCCACCCCCTAAACTGTCTCCTTCACAGGCACCTTTCTAAGTTTAACTATTGTAATTCAGATCAAAATGGGGAGAGGGAATGAAGAGAAAATTATCCAAAATAGATTTCAAATATTTCAGTAAACTCCACTTAGCTTCAAAACTTGACTTCAAAACTCAGTGTTTCACTTTCCACCAATTTTTGAGGGGCTGGGGTGACATCAGCAGTGCTCAGGACTTACCCCTGAATCTACGCTCTGGAATAGGTCCTGGAGGTTTGTGGGGGAACATAGACAGTGCTGGGGGCTGAACCTGGGTCAGCTGCATACAAGGCAAGTACGTGAAGCCCTGTACCCTCTCTGGTCCCACAAATCAGAAGCTTTAGAGAAAGGAAAATGACTGGAAACTTGATTTAAAGGATATGTAAGGAATTGGGAGTAGGTGCTGTATTAGTCTTTCAAAGGGAATCTAAAATGCTTTCCTTTTAAATTCATAACCCTGGCATATCAGAGAAGTTGTACTAATATTGTTATTGCTAGGAACCATAGTGACAAGAATTATTAAAAGTAAGCTTAAGCACCACTTTTATGCAAACTTTCAAATTTGGTTTTCCAGGGAAAGGTTAAATTCATTGTCCATATTTCCAGAACGGTAAGATCAGCATGACCCAATGGTGCATTTATTGGGGTACACTAATTTTGTTTTAAAATTCTAGCTTCAATAGCATGAGATGCTAAAAGCTTTCTGCAAAAATAGGTCAACATCACAGATGAAATTTTCTTACATTTCTCAAAAGAAATTATTTTTCTAATTTTATCAGAGGAATTTGTACTAAAGAACATATTAAGATGTGTGCAACAAATGAAATATAAAAATAGTTTTTGCAGGTAATTTGAAAACATTAGTATATCAATTGCAAATATTTCAAAGAACTATAAAAGTTATCAAATCTAGTATTTGTTGTTTTTTTAAATTGGTAATATTGTTATTAAAATTATAGTGGGATAATAAAGATTTTATACTGCTACTGCTTCTCCAATTACTTTTTTCTTTTCTATGTAGTTATTTTTACATACTGAATACTATACTGGAGTTTAAATTCTACTTTGTATAGTTCCAGTCAATTTCACACTCTCCTTTCCATACTGACCTCACTATGAGTATATTCATTGCAAAATAGTTTACCTACATGAGAGATATAAATCATTTAACTTTCTTTACTAGAAATTTGTCAAAATTTGGAGTATCTTATAGAATAATTCATGCCAGAAGGTGGCACCAAAAGACTCAATTTAAAAATCTCTTTATTAATAAACCTATAACATTGTTCTATTTTTGGACTTCTGAATACAAGAAAATAGCATTGAAAATATGGAGTGAATGATAAAGATAACGCATACGTTTTAAAGTTGTATGGAACACTGGCAAGAAAAGGTCTATTTTTGACTTCAAATATGGCACTGCAAAAATATACCAGTGTGCTCATTTTTACAAATTTAATGTATTTCTGAACTCTTTAAAAAAAATGCTTATTAGCAAATTGGCAAATGATTGTCCAAATGTCAATGGACAGAATCATATTCCCCACCCAATAAAGTATCTTCTTGATATCATAAGGTTTAAATTTTTATTGTGAGACTTTGATCAATTTAGTCATTGTAATTGATACTAAAATATGCTAATCAAGCATTTTCTTTCCCTTTAACACCTCTCCACAGTAAAGCAAAACATTTCTGAATCTTGTCCTATTTTACTGCGACCATTTCAGTCTGTTTTGTTTGAATTTTGCTTGTGTTTTAAGAGAGCTGCAAAGGGCTTTGAAGGATTTTCTTTAAAGGTAAATTCCTTGGCACTTTAAAATTCACTCATTTTTTTCCCCTAATTTGAAAGTGAATAAGCTTCAGGGAACTAACATACAGAATTGTGACTATACTTAGTGATACAGCATTGTGTACTCAAAAATTGCTGACCATGGGCCTGATAAATTATACCCCAGTATACACATATACACACACATTAAACACATGTACACACATATACAGAAAATACCAGAGGGAGGTGCTAGTTAACCTGATTGTAGTAATCATTTCACAGTGTAAATTTTCAAATTTCACATTTTATACTATATATATAATTTTGTCAATTATACTTCAATAAAGATGGAAAAGATTTAATTTATCTACACAGAAAATTCTGTTTTAATTTTCTTTTCATTTTTTATTTTTTTTAAAGGCACAGCCAGTTATACTCAGGACAGACTCCTAGCTCTGTGCTCAGGGATCACTCCTGGCAGTGTGTAAGGAACATGTGTAGTCCAGAGGATCCAACCCAGACTGGCTGGATGCAAGGCAAGCACCCTACCCACTGAACTATCTCTATGGACCTGTTTAACTTTTCTAATAATGTATGTGTAATGTATGTATCTGGTGGTAGATTCCAGGTTGCTATTTAGATGGCTATGTGTTATATTTTTGTCTTATTTTTAATTCAGCCTCACAAAATACCAACATCTGTTAACCAAAATTTTGTTTTACAGAACATTTTTCAGGTGCAAAGAAATATGTAAATTCTACACCAAGTCTCATTGATTCCAATCTACTTAATTGGTGTAGGAAATAAAAATCTTAACCCATTTTACAGAGTCAAAAGCCTGAAATTCAGTGTATAATTTATTTTATAAAGGTAATTAAAAAGAAAGGAATTTATAAACAGAATTGTATGCTATCAAGACAATATTAGAATACACAATGAAATACTATGCAGCTGTAAGGGATGGTGAGATCATGAAATTTACCACAACATGAATGGAACCAAAGAGATTATGTTAACTGAAGTTAGCAAAAGAAGAAGGACAAACACAAGATAATATCACATATATGTGGCATTTAGAATACCTGGAGTGAGAACATGTGATGCTTTAAAGAGGGGGGGATGCCTAGATCAACCTTGGCCCCAGCATATAGGGAGAAGGAATCCAGTGGGCCAGGAGGATGAGGAGAAGAGATAGATGATAGTCTTCATAGTCAAAGGGCAATAAGATTCAGGTACATCAGTGGTGATAGGGAACAATAGAGCTAAATATCCAAATCAGAGCAAATGACACTAAAATTATATTACCCAAACTTTAAAAACTAAATTTAAAAATGTGTGTATGTTCATCGCAGCACTGTTTACAATAGCCAGAATCTGGAAAAAACCCGAATGCCCTAGAACGGATGACTGGTTGAGGAAACTTTGGTACATCTATACAATGGAATACTATGCAGCTGTTAGAAAAAAGGAGGTCACAAATTTTTTATTTAAGTGGACCGGCATGAAAAGTTTCATGCTAAGTGAAATGAGTTAGAAAGAGAGAGACAGACATAGAAAGATTGCACTCATCTATGACATATAGAATAACAGAGTGGGAGACTAACACCCAAGAATTGTAGAAACAACTACCAGGAGGTTGACTCCATGGCTAGGAGGCTGGCCTCACATTCTGGGGAAAGGGCAACTCAGAGAAGGGACCACCAACTATAATGTAGTCGAAGGCCATGTGGGAGAAGGGAGTTGCGGGCTGAATGAGGGCTAGAGACTGAGCAGAGTGGCCACTCAACACCTTTATTGCAAACCACAACAGCTAATTAGAGGGAGAGAACAGAAGGGAATTCCCTGCCACAGTGACAGGGTGGGGTGGGGGGAGATGGGATTGGGGAGGATGGGAGGGATGCTGGGTTTACTGGTGGTGGAGTATGGGCACTGGTGAAGGGATGGGTTCCCGAACTTTGTATGGGGGAAGCATAAGCACAGATGTGTATAAATCCGTAACTGTACCCTCATGGTGATTCATTAATTAAAAATAAATAAATTTATTATTAAAAAAAATGTGCCTTCAGTATAGCAGGGTAGGGGTGAGCAGGGTTAGGTGGGGAACCTTGGAAAACTGGTAACTGGTGGGTGGAAATTGACACTGAGAGGGTGGGGAGTGGGTGCTGGAATATTGTATGTATAAAACTCAAGCATGAGTAACTTTGTGAATTACAGTGCCTTAATAAAATCAAACTTAAAATAATTTTTAAAAGAGCCATAAACCGTAGGACTATTACATAACATTGATCTGAGAGATATTATCCTGTGTTCCTCTTAGATAGATTTTCATGTAAGAGTCTAATTCAGGGGCTGGAGCGATAGCACAGCGGGGAAGGCATTTGCCTTGCACGTGGCCAATCCAGGTTCGATCCCCAGCATCCCATATGGTCCCCAGAGCACCACCAGGAGTAATTCCTGAGCACAGAACCAGGAGTAACCCCTGAGCATCGCTGGTGTGACCCAAAAAGCAAAAAAAAAAAGGAGTCTAATTCATAATCAGACTATGAGAATTTGGGTTGTCTGAGTTCTGTATTCTGTCCTCTATCAAGGGGTCAAATAATCATAAGTTCTGCCTACACAAATAACCCATGGGCCTGACAAGAGGAGAGAATGACCAGCCCTCGAGTGAAATGATCTGATGGGGACCACCTGAGCTCCATGTGAAGACTCTTCCTGGAAAGGCCCTTTCCTCCCCACTGGAGAGTCTTAGTACATTTGTTTAGAATATATGTGTCTGTGCTTGAACTCAATTTGCCCCATTGATCGCTCTATCTCAGTACCACGTTCACTTTCTTACTGTTGCTTCATAGTAAGTAATTTCTTTTTTTTGGGGGGGGGGAGGGGGAGTCGCTCTTTACGTCACATCTGGTGATGCCCAGGGCTTACTCCTGATTCTGAATTCAGGAATTACTCCTGGAAGTGCTCAGGGGACCACATGGAATGCTGGGAATTGAACCCTCAGTCAATTACGTGAAGACAAATGCCATACCTGCTGGAATATCGCTCTGGCCCCTATAGTAAGTTTTAAAATTTAAAATGTCTTTTTGTTGTTGTTCTTTCTCAGAATTGTTTGGCTATTCATAGTCTCTTGCATTTCCACATGATTCTTAAAATAAGTGTCAATTTTAGCACTCCATTGGGATTCTGTTAGGGAGTTCATTTCATTTGTAGATCACTTCTGGAGCATTCTACTTTAACAATGTTAAGCTTTATGATTCATGAACACAGGATGTCTTCACTTACTTAGACAGCCCTTACATTTTTAAAAACAATCTTTTTATTGTTTTTAAAGGGAAAGGTTTATATTTCTTCTACTAAGTGTATTCCTAAAAATTGTCTTGGTACTAAAGTTTTTGTAAGTGCAACAATTTTCTATTATTCATCCTCAAATTGTTCGTTGTCAGTGCACCTAAACAATGAATTTTTATGCTGGTCTTGTATTCTGCTACTTGTGAACTCAACAAGTATTAGTAATTCCTCAGTATTTTCTACATATAATATGTCATATGTGAACAGTTTTACTTCACCTCTTTTCATCTGGATCTATTTCTTTTTAAAATTTAATTTTTCATTGTTTTTCTTTGATATTTTTCTCCATCTTTATCTAAGCCAGGAATGCCGATTATTGTTTTTGCGTTTTTCTATGTATAACTCTCTCACATATGATATAGTTTCACCAAAAGTAAAGAAACTCTTCAGAGGAAACTTTGAGCATCCAGATAGTTGTGATATTTCAAAATTGCCTATGTATTAATTCATGATATCTCAATACATCCACTGATTTTGGCATTGACTATCTACTTTAAAATTATTTCCCAGTTGTTTCCCATTAATAAGCAGAAATCTATGGAAAATTTTGTAATTTTCCCTTTCTTCATGTATGATCTTGATTGCCAACCACTGCATTGGGAATTAAATAAAATACATTAAAAATATGATCTATATGTGGTTTCAAAGGCATATCAATTTTATGGACACTCATCACCCTGTCTTTAGAGTGAATTATATTGCTTGCAATGTCTCTAACAATTAATGGCGAACAATTCATGTTATGATTTCCTCTTGGTTTACTTTGTTTTTGATCTCTTGATAGTAATTTTTAATACACATTAGAAGGTAAATTTGTACACTTTTTTGTGGATAATTTTTAACCAAAAATTTACTCTATATTTCTCTCCCCTCATACCTCTCCAAATTCTTTTAATAAAAACATTTGCTTCACTAAAAAAATTAATCTATTAATTTTTCCTGATAGAAATGATCTCCTACCAACTCTATGCCAAATCATTACCTCAATAATAATTGTAGTGCCAAAATAAATTATTAAGAAAATATCTAACTGTAATACAAATATTTTTTTATCAGATTATACTTAATATAAAAGATCATGGCCAAAGAATGAATCATTATTTACTGTCACATTGTAGTGGATCTTTAATAGTAACTTTCCGCATCCCACAATAGCTTATACTGATTATCATACTCATAAAATGAAAATTTCCCATTTCTTTTACCAACAACATTAATGTTATAATCTGTTGGTCTCTCTTTTGACAAGAAGTGAACTTTCTTTCTTTCTTTCCTTCTTTCTTTCTTTCTTTCTTTCTTTCTTTCTTTCTTTCTTTCTTTCTTTCTTTCTTTCTTTCTTTCTTTCTTTCTTTCTTTCTTTCTTTCTTTCTTTCTTTCTTTCTTTCTTTCTTCCCTTTTTGGGTCACACCCAGAGATGCTCAGGGGTCACTCCTGTCTCTGCACTCAGGATTTACCCCTGACCATGCTCAGAGGACCATATGGGATGCTGGGTATCGAACCCAGGTCGGCCGCATGCAAGGCAAATGCCCTACTATCACTCCAGCCCCAAGAAGTGAATTCTGTAAATTATATTTTGTTATTAGCTATTGGTTTGATAAGAACATTGATAGAAAGCCACTGTGAACTGAATGGGCAGTCTCATCAATTCCTTCTTTGGGGGGAATCAGGAAGGATCACATTTCTCTCCCCTCAGGGTTCAGGCTCACTTCTGGATCTGCGTTCAGGGATCACTCCCGCTGGAGTTCAGGTACTGGGGACAGAACTCAGAACAGTCACATACAAGGCACGTGCCTTGCCCACAGTACTGTCATTCCAGTCATCTCTCTTACGTTTCTTATTAAAGCACTCTATACTTAGGACTTCACTGACTGACTTTATTGAAATTCATTTTTATGTCCCATTTATTGGAGAAGTCTCCAGGCAGTGTCTGGCACATGAGTGGTGCCCTATGGATGCAATTAATTTATGCACAGTTGATAAAGGTCATGAAGTCATCATCAATATTGTTACCCTCTAAAATTCTAAGAACTGAACATGTATGATCAGTTATATAGCAATACAAAGATAAAAAGAATCAGCAGGTGTGAGTTGCTTAAGGTTGCTCTTAGAAATTAAACCATACCTCCAAATTCCAAACTAGACAGGGTTATCTGCTTCCATATTATCTGTTGAATATTACAAATACTCGGACCATAGGAATTTTTATGTGAGTCTGTAAAGTTAAAAAACAAAACAAAACCACAAGGGTCAAGGGCTGGAGCAATAGTACAGTGGGCAGGGTGCTTGTTTTGCATGCAGCAGACCTGGGATTGATCCCTGGCATCCCATACAGTCCCCTGAGTTCACCAACAGCAATCCAGCAATTCCCGTGTGTAGAGCCAGGAGTGACCCCTGAGCACTGTCAGCTATGGCCCAAAACAAAACAAAAACAATTCTGTCTGATTTGTGAGAGAAAGAGAAAATATGAACATATACCCAATATATATGAATGTTGATTTAAAAATGTATTAGTAAGCAAAAGGTTAGACATGAAATAGTTGCAATAAATTATGGTTTTACAATTCTGTACACATTAGCAAAGCAAAAATATGGATTTTACTAACTGAAAAAAGATTTTGTGGAGGAAAAGATAATTTGTGGTCAATCAAGAACAAAAAACTATGAAGAAACAGAAGGAATAAAATCCTGAGAATGTCCCTCATAAAAATGTGCGTATTAAGTTGCATTGGAAGCAGGAGAAACACTGGCAAATAGCATTTGTTGAGTATAGCAAAGAAATCATACTATATTAGATTATAAACTCTGGGAGAGAACATTAGATTAAATAAACTAAATGCTAGTGAAAATTGTTTGCATAGGGTAACAATAGGAAGAAAGCGGTGGTTTCTAAATGCTTTCAAGTCAATAGATTTCACACTGAAACAAAAAAAATGCTATAAAGAATAATCTTGTGTTCATTGAACAAATATGTAGAAGTTGTCCCCAAAGGAACAAAGATTTAGTGATATGAAGGACAACGGCTTTAATAAGAGAGATTAAGAAGCTATCAAAAAAGAGAATGTGTATGTTTAGATCAGCATCTGGGTAAGAGAAACCTCTCTCATCAGTGGTCCACCTGCCTGGCAGACCAGAGCCAAATGCACCGCAGGGAGGTTAGCAAGTTTTGATTGATGATGCTGCCCAAGGCTACTTCTTCCTAACTGCATTGTTCCCTTTACTGCTCAGCGGGAGCATGAACAAATCTCCTCTCCTGGAAGTTAAAGGCAGAGAGACCTAACAGGCTGTAATTCTGCATTATTCAGAACTTAAAAGTTTAGATGTGGTATATGGACTAGTGGACTTAACGGGAAAATGTTGACCACAGAGAATCTGGAGGGATTTTTTTAATTTTTCCCTGCTTTTTGGGTCATACCTGGAGATGCACAGGGATTACTCCTGGCTTTGCACTCAGGATGCTGGGATTCAAACCCGGGTCGGCAGCATGCAAGGCAAATGCCCTACCCACTGTGCTATGGCTCCAGCCCCCTGGAGGGACTTTAAAGGTGGTACAAAATGCAGGATCAAAGAGGTAATTCGGGGACTGCAGAGCTAATACCAGGGTTATGGAGAAACACTGTAAGTAGCTTGGCTTCAATGACTGGCACCTATGGTCTCTGCAGCAGCATCTCTGGGCGAGAACCTGACGGTTACCTCCCAAGCATTGGCTGACAGCACCTTGGAGGCTTTCAAGCACTGCCTGGATCACCCTGCTGGGTCCAACTGTTACCACATTCGCAGGTCCTAGCACTGAACTTGAATATCACTGAAAGTGGATATTGGTCCCTGAGCACTATTTGGGAAACCCTTCCGAAAACCAAGCAAAATAATTTAAAATAAATTTGTGTATATAAAGTGGATTCAGAGAACACAATTGCACGACAAGGTGTTTAGAAAGAAACTGGAAACTTAACAGTGATTTCCTTGGGCCAATAGTCTGTTATAAATAAAAGCAGATTCCTTCATTCATTCTTATTTCTTATATTTTTTCCTAGAAATGAGCCAATGTTCAGTCCATAAATGTGTACTCTCAAACCTAAGAAAGCATATTTAAAATTGTCAGTGTCAGCTACTCAAAATTTTAGTGGAAAATTTTTTACAGTGGACAACAGAGAATACCCACAACAACTTATAAGGCCAGGGTGATAGTTCAGCTGGGAGGGCAACTATGCTGAATGTGGCTGATATAGGTTCAATCTTCTGCACTCGTATGGTCCCCGTCTGCATCTATAGGGTCCCCTGAGCACTTCCAGGTGCAATGTCTGATTGCAGACACAGAAGTAAGTCCTGAGCACAGCTGTGTGTGTGTCCCCAAAGTCAAAATAATAATAATAATAATAATAATAATAATAATAAAGAATGTATAAAAATAAAACTTATTTGGAGAGATAGTCCTTTTAAATTTAGAATAGTAACTTTAGTCTCAATATGATTATTTGGCTCTTGGCAAAATTCTTCACTCATCGACACATTGTATTTTCAAGTTCAATTTGATCTTAAGCCAAGACTAACTCTAAAGCCTGAACATTCTATCAGTGTCATTTTCAAAGCCTTTGGTTTTTTTTTGCCTCTTTGAAACTCTATTTGGATCTATCTGGTAAAGGCAGGGGTCAGAAAGAACCATCAGCATGCCATGGATACTGAATTCTACTAAATTTCCATCCCTTGGACCACAAATGGGAATATATGCACACAGAAGTGTGAAGAGGATGGAAAGGTTGAGAGTACATCGATGACAGATGTTGCTGACTTCTAGAGAGACAGATTTGAAATAAAAGCAGAGCAAAATACAGCTAGAAGTTACGCAGGGAGCCAGTCAGGCCAGGCTGTTTGTCTCAATAACGTCACAGGGGTGCTGAGATCACTGTGGCTGTCAGATCACATAGTTGGAACTTTAACAAGATGAAGACCAGATCAGCTACTAGTTCCTAATCAGACCCAGGAGGAAAAGTGAATAGGAAAAAAGGAACCTAATAGTTCTTACCTAACCACTCATGGAAGATTTTCTAGTATATATTTAGACTACTTGCATTTGTGAAGGAAAGCAATAAATTTCTCAATAGCAGATGAATTTAATGACATCTATAGTAAATTTCACCTGCAAAAAAGTTTAATTCAAAAATTTACATTTTTTTCAAGTGCACACACTTGCAAGGACAAACCATATGCTGGGACATAAAATAAGCATCCATAGACATAAAGATTTTAATCATAGCAAACATCTTCTTTCTTTTTATAGTTGGAAATGATCGCTCTGGAAAAGAACTGAGTGCTGAAAGGAGGTAAAGTAATATAGATGATGATCTTTCAGTGCCAGTATTGCAAACCACAATTTAAAGTAAAGAGTGTTCGAACACTGTGTGGCTGAAACCCAATCATGAGCAACCTTGCAACTGTGTATCTCATAGTGATTCAATATAAATAGATTTTTAATAGTTGAATATATATTTGCCTTTATCAATACAGCCATTTGTTC
Organism: Sorex araneus; assembly: GCF_027595985.1. Lineage (NCBI taxonomy): Eukaryota > Metazoa > Chordata > Mammalia > Eulipotyphla > Soricidae > Sorex > Sorex araneus. The sequence continues at coordinate 10,066,238 of NC_073307.1, read as the reverse complement.
CCAAAGAGAATTAGTTTTGAATAGCTAATTGGCAATCAATGCAATATTTCCCATATAAAGGAAGTTTCAAATTTCCGTGGATAAAAGTTACTTGCAAAGTTTGGGAAGAAAGATTCAATGCACCAATATATTTGAAAAATTACCTTCCAACATGATCATTATTTTTTTTACCATTTCTTCAATGCAAAATTGAGATTTTAATAACACATAATGTATCATTCTATATATGCCATAATAGAAATGTTCATTTCAATTCAAATCAGAATAATAGGCCCCTGAATAATGAACATGACCAATTTGAAATGACCTTTTATAAAATGATTTTATGTAATCAATAGTAATTTCAAGAAAATAATTGCATTTATGTTCTTTAAAGGAAAATGTTAAATTTAGCTTTTAATACTTGGGTTTAAAGTTGTTATCAAGGAAATAATATGAAAAGAAGAAATTTTAAAATCAAGAATAATTATTTAAATTGCTAAAATGAAGTTTATTTTCTTCTTATGTTCCACATGTAAGTTTGGGGAGAAAGACCAAAGGAATATAATTAAATTTCTTATACTGTTTACTGGTATGTTGTCTTAGTAGTGTGAGACTTTTTGGAAAACTTATTTTACAGACAAAATTCCTTATCTAAAGTCCTTATATATTGCGTAGTCTTTCTATTTCTATTAGAAAGTTCTCATGTGGATGCGATTATTCCTCTTGAATCATGAAAGTCTTCAGTTTTGTGATTTTGGAGGACATGAGGGTAGGTAGACTGCCCCATGCCTCGTGGTGCCTTGGGCTTATCCCCAGTGCCCAGTATTCTGCGTTCAGGGGTCACTCCTGAGAGTGCCTGAGGGACCATCTGTGATGCCAGGGATGAAAGCAGGGTCGACCACATGTAGTGAAGCACATAACTTTCTGCACAAGCTTTCCAGTCATTCGAGTCTGTGTTTTTAATGTGTCTGATACTTACTGTGGTGAGGAACACACACAACAATGCATAAACTCTGCAGCCAATGCCTTACTCCCCTGGTCCTCCTAGCCCATGTTCAAGCCTTAGTGATGCTTACTGGTCCACCAACCTCACAGCACCACCTTGAGCAAACAAAGGACTTGGAATGTTTAGTAGAGCAGGGTTCGATAAGATTGGGAAAGAGGAAGCAAGGAAAAGGAAAAACCGGGGAAGATCTAAGTAAACTTAATGAATTCTCCCTCCCTTGCAGTTCTCAGGAATCTATTTTTGATCTTGTGTTTCAGAGAGCTTCTCAATTAATTAAACTTGGAAAAATGGAACCGATTTCTTTTATAGTAAGAAGACAAAGTCAGAATACTTCTTTTCTTCCTGGAACACAACCACGGTCATGAGTGTTCATAAGTGAGTGCCAAGTACCCAGCATTTATACTGACAAGTACAAGGACACTTTTGAGTAACAGATACTTAAAGAAAATAGCCTGAAATGCTGCTGGATTTTGCTTATTTCTTAAAACAGGAAGAGAAAGGAAGAAACAAGTAATGAGCAGGCCTCTGGGCCTCATATTCTTTTCTTTGGCTCGATTCCTTGCTCAGGTAAGGGGCGGAGTGAAAGGAGTATGAATTCTCCACTCAAAGGCAAGGATTAGTCTCTGATGACCTGCTGAGCTAATCTCAAAACGGTCACTTTGCTATAGCAAAGAACTGTTCTATCTTGCTAAATAGCCATACTCCTAAATTCATAGTTCAACTCTCTTTTTCCTCATAATTTCTCAGTTTTCAGTCACAGCCATTGCCATTAGTGTTCAACTTTTCATTGATAATTTCAAGTACATTCTCTTTTGTGCTTTTTCAGGAAAGATGTGATGCAAGAAAATGCTCTTCTTAAAGTAAGTTACATAAAATTTAATTGAGAAGTTCACCTGGAACATATGCTTTTAAAACACCTAACATTTCTCGTCTTGCCTTGCATTCACCCTCATTCTGAAAGAAAATTATCACTATAGATTTGATTCTGTGTTCAATCAAAATTCTCCTTCAACACAGACACATTGATCAGGGTGGAGGATAGCCCATGTGAAGAATGGAGAAAGAATATACAGACGAAGAATTCTCAGTATAAAGGGAAAAACAAATAGTTGAAAGTTAGAAAGGAAGAAAAGTTGTTTGCAAGCAAATGACAAATCTTGGTAATTTTACTCTTAACTTTGATTAGACTATAAAAACAAAGACATTCATGCTAATTTAGAATTATTTGGCATTTTATGAGTTAGTTCTAAATATAAATATCAACTACATTCAGCTATTTAATGACATTCTATCAAAAGTTCAAGATCATTTTCCTTCCTGTGGTTTTAATACTCCATGCCTTTCTTTTCTTCCCTTTTTCTAAGGCTCTTAGGTTCATTAGCTGTGGAAAAATACAATTATATCACCATTTCCAATTATTGAAATTAAAATTTTAAATAATTTTAGGTCATATCCCATCATTCAGCATGTATTTATAAGAGAATAAAAATAATAATTATTTTTCAAAAGCAATAAAACTCTAGTCAGACCTTATTTTTTCACACATGAAAGGATCAGTTATGAACATTATTTGGAATGCTCTCAGGTGATCTTAAGGAAGCTCTAGGTTGGTGAATCACAGTATTATAAAAGATCGCAAATTTGTCAAACATATAGTTGTCTCTTTCAGAGCACTAAGCATAGGCAAACTAAGCTGCTACGGGAACCCTAAACTTATAGTGAGGCTTGGTGAATGCTGGAGTTTTCATTCCTCTGCTTCTGAAATTCACCTCCTTTGTAAAGATAGTGCCAGCCTCCGACTTTCAACGACTGCTCTCTTCTTTGATATACTGAAGGACAATTTTTGTTCACAATCAATTTCCATGGCAACACACGGGAGAGGAGATATTCTAATTATTTTGTATAGCCTGATGCATGCTCTTTTAATATTTTGTATCTCCAGTATGATGATAAGCATGAGAAAGAATGGGTCAGCATCAGTCACCGATGTCACATAGAATGAAGTGAAACAGTTTAGACTCTGCTGAGAAGCAAGATAGAATACAGAATCAGACCTGTATGGGTGTGTATTCCACCTTTCCGAGAGTGTGGCCTCAGATAAATTTCTATGAACTTTTCTGGACTATAAGATATAAGTAACAAATTACTTCATTGAAAAGCTGTGCAGACTGGTTATTAGGCGGATAAAAATCAAAATGATAATGAGATGCCCATTGGGGCAGTATCCAAAGTTAAAAAGTCCAGGAATAATAAGTGGGGATGTCCTGAAAAAGGAATTCCCATTCACTGCTTTGAAACTATTACCTAATTTGGAGATCAGTTTTGTGAAATCTCAAAAAATTAGGAATAAAGGTTCCATATGATCCTGCAATTCCACCCTTGGCACTGATCGCAAGGGTGGAATTCATCCACTTATCACAGCATTATTTATAATAGCCAGATCTGGAAACAACCCAAATGTCCAACAAAAGAGAAGTGGATAAAGGAGTTGGTTTTGTATAAACAGACAATGGAAAACACTTCAGCTATGAGAAAATAGGGTATCTTGCAGTTTGCTGCAAGTTGGAGGGAACTGGAGGGTATCACACCAAGTGAAGTGAATCAAAGAAAAAGGCAAATACCAGATTTTGTGGTGTCTAAGGAAACAGAGCAGGACGTTAGATGACCAGCAGTGGAAATAAACCTGAGAGAGGATCAACAGATCAGTGATTTGAGGAGGCTAAGGAAGAGAGAGGAAGGGAACTTGGGTTAATCGTGGAGAGGTTCTGACATTTTGGGGGTGGGCATGGTGTAGCAACACTGCAAATTTAAAACAACAATATTGATGCAGTTATTTTTGAAAGGCTGTGAAGATTAAGAAAAATATAAACTATAAGGCATGAATCAAAGAGCTGAGTTAAAAAAGCATCCATCCATCCTGGCACCCCTTGGTATGTCAACAAAGGGTAACTCCGTGCTCTGACGATGCTTAAATGAAAGTTGCTGCTACTTAAACTTTTCAAAGAACAGTAAGGATCCACCAATATTTAGAAGCATCTAGGGACATACAAAATTATAAGAAATTATATTTAGAAGTCAATAAGAAAAGACAATGTGAAACGATATAAATATGCATGGTAGGTAGGAAAATTATGGCCCCAAAAGTGCCACATGTAGAATATGTGGATATTTTATATTATTTGTTATGTGGGAACATTAATTTCAAATGAGATTAAGTCTGCTAATCAGATGAGCTTAAAAGAGAAATTATCTGGAATTATCAGACAGATTCCAATATAATGACAAGGGTTTTTAAAGAAAGCATATGGATATAGTTACTTAATACAGTAAGCAGGCAATAAATATTTGATGAAAACTAATGATTATGAATACTAATAAGATAATGATAAAAATAGCAATGTCAAAAGCAGTGTTACAAAATGGTGATGAAAAATGAGAAAACCAGAACGTTAATTAGCCTCCATATATCATAAATAAACACATTGTTTAATTTTTGTTGTTTAATATTGTTGTTCAACTATTCCTGATTATTTCATTGAAGCACTGTGATTGATAGTAGTATTGATATTTATGTTTTAGGCGTATCACATTGCTGCATCATACCCACCAGCAAAGTGGCAGTATCCTTCTACCAGCATTTCTCGGTCTCTTCTCATCTTTACCTACTTCCCTTCACCACAGTTATCCGTGCCCCTTGATAGTTTCGGTTAGCATTCTAGTAATTCAACTGCAAAGAAACAAGCATCAGAATGTAGACTTATTTTATACAAATCACTTGTATCACTTGTCTTCCTGTTGATCTTCAATTTGCTCGAGTGCGCGCCAGTAACGTCTCCATTTGTCGCTGTCGCTTGCCACTGTAGTCCAATGATATCTGCTCGCTCCAGGGACAGGAAGTGTCTCAAACCATTCATTCAGCGTTTTGACAAAGAAGTCTCACCATCTCGTTGGTGGGCAGACACTCAGTCTTTTGAAGTCCTATGGAATCCAGTCCGTAACAGCTCTAGTCCAGTGGTCGTCTCTGAATTCCATTACATGTCTGGCCCATCTGATTTTTGATGTCTTGGAAAATGAGACAGCATTCCTGATTCTTAACTGGCAACGGAGGTCGGAACTCCGGATTTTTTTCTCTCACTTGAGTGATATGTGATACTCCTAGCATAGTTCTTTTGATTCCTCTTTGGGATACCCAAACAGCGTTCTCATCCTGCTTGCGTAGGGCCCAGGTCTCTAAGGCCTACGTTAGTGCAGGAAGAATGGTGGAATCGAAAAGATGTGCCCAGAGCCAGAGATCCTTTGTCCTCTTAACCACTTCTTCAATGCTCTTGAAGTCTTTCCATGCTGCTCTCTTCTACCTGCACAGTTCTGGTGCCAAGTCATTTCTCATGTTGAGTTCTCGACCCAGGTACAAATAGCTGCTGCATTCGGAGATGTTTGTTCCATTGAGAGCAAATGGAGCATCAGGGACTAGTTTGTTTTTCATGACCATCGTCTTGCTGAGGTTCAGCTGCAGTCTGACATTTCCAAAGTCCCGGTCAAAGTCAGCCAGCATTTGTGCCACTTGGCTATTGTTTGGCGTTATGAGAACAATGTCATCAGCGAAGTGAAGGTGGTGTAGTTGCCGACTGTCTAACTTCACTCCCATTCCTTCCCATTCCAGTCATCGCATGACGTTATCAAGGGTGGCACTGAAGAGTTTTGGTGAAATGGTATCGCCCTGCCGAACCCCTCTCTCTGCGTCAATGATTACTTCCTTATAGAATGGTGAGATCCTGGTGGTGAAACCGCAATACAGCTCTCGGAGGATCTTGATGTATTGAGTTTGAATGCCCTGTTTGGCCAGGGCTTCGATGACCGCTTCAGTCTCAACAGAATCAAAGACCTTCTTGAAGTCGATGAATGTTAGACAGAGCGGCATCTTCAACTCTCGCGAAACTTCGATGAGTTTGGTCACCATGTGCATATGGTCCATTGTGCTGAATCCTTTTTGGAACCCGACTTGCTCACATGGTTATTCTTCATCTAGTGTTCTGTCTATCCTATTCAGGATGACATGAGTGAACAACTTGTAGACGACAGACAGCAGGCAGATTGGGCGATAGTTGCTGATGTCATGGATGTCTCCCTTCTTGTACAACAGAACGGTCCAGCTGGTTTTCCACTGGGATGGAATCTTGCATTCAGACAGGTAGCATGTGAAGAGTCCAGCCCGTGTATTGATGAGTACTGGTGGCAGATTCTTTAGGTGTTCAGGTCTAACCTTGTTCGGATCAGGTGCTGTATGTAACTTTACCGACAAAATGGCGTGTCGGATTTCGGAAGGGAGGATATTGGGAATAACATATCCATCCTGCAGAATTTGGTATATGGGCAGGTGGACATGGCTGTCAAAGAGATCTGAGTAGAAGTTGTGAATAATCCTCTCCATTGCCTTTCTTGAAGATCCATCAGGATGTCGGAGGGCAGTCATCTTGATCTTATAGTTGGCAAAGGACAGGCGAGCATTGCAAATACTTTTCCCATCGTCTGCCACATCAGCCAACACTGCTGCTCTTCTCTCTTCGAGGTCTTCCTTTATTGCACCTCTGCACAGCGTTGTGAGCTCAGACGTTAGCTTGTGGTTGCCTGAGGCTTGCGCCAAACCACGTTGACAAATGAGCTCAAGAGTTTCCAAAGACAGGTGTCTGTTTGTGACTTTCTCACTCTGCATTCTCGCAGCCATGGAGGTGCTGAACCAGTCGATTGTATTCCTTGTTGATGTTGTCAAGGATGGCATCTTCCCACGTTGCCACAATAGTGCCAAAGAACTCCCAGTTGGTGGTCATTCTGGGAGTCCCTTTCTTAAACTTTAACTTTGCAGACCTTTCTCCCTGCTGTGTGAAGTAGAATTTTGCATGAAGGAGACAGTGGTCCGATCCCATTTGGAATTTTGGGACAACAGGGACATCAGTCAGGCAAAACCTTCGATTGAATATGATGTAGTCAATTTCATTGTGGAACTGTCCACTGGGAGACTCCCATGTCCAATGTTTAGATTCGGCCTTCTGGAACTGTGAGTTACCATGGATGGTCTTGGTCGACATGATGAACTCAGATAGTCTCTCACCATGATCGTTCCATTCTAGGTCATGTGTCCCAAAGTGGAGTTCTTCAGGTGGCCTTCTCGGTCCTATCTTGGCATTAAAATCACCAACAATGATCTTGTAGAAGGTGTGGTTTTCTTTATAGAACCTGTCCAGTTCCGTGTAAAACTTCTCAATTTCTTCTTCTTCGTAGTTGGATGTTGGCATGTAGACGACAAAGATAGAAACTGCCAGCAGTGAGCCAAATTGATTCAAGCGTAATCTTCCGATTTGGGTTGTTAGGCATTCAAATGAATCAATGCTCATGGCCAAGTTCGTGTTGACAAGGACACCAACGCCACTGGCGCCTCTGTTGTCGCATGTCCCGAGGAACCATTCTTCTCCAGTGTCAGTGTCGAAAACAGCATGATGTGATCGATGTCTTCTTGTTTCGGTCAGACCAATGACATCGTACTTGATCTTCTGTGCTCACACCATCAGGTCCTTGATGGATGCTTCTGATGCCAGCGTATGTGCATTCACAGTACAGACAGTCATTTTAGTCTTTCTTCATTTTTGCAGTCTAGTTCATCCCTGAAATTTTTTCAGCCTCCTCTTGTTCATATTTCTTAACGCTGCCGTATTGGGGGCTTTTTTGGTGTTGGGTGAATGACGCCCATTGCTTTTACTGTTTTTGGCATATTGAATACACCACAGGTAGCTTGCTAGGCTCTGCCGTGCGGGCGGGGTACTCCCGGTAGCTTGCCAGGCTCTCCGAGAGGGATGGAGGCTTTTAGGGCAGCCTCCAATCACCCTTAGAGGTGTTTCCATGGTTCACACCATATTTGAACCCTATCAAATATGGTCCGGGAATTATGGGAAATGGGTATTAAGTGTCTTATGGTGTGTCCAGAGAGTGACCTGGAGCGTGGCGGTGGCTGGGTAGTGGAGGTAGTGGTGGTCGGTGGTAGTGGTATTTATCTCGCTTGGGTAGGATGGGGTGTCTGGGTTTGACCCCCTCCCTAAGTTGCTGGAGATTGGAAGAGGCTGACAGAGGATCTTGTTTCCTGGTCTCGTAGAGCCTAGAGTTCAGGGTCGCAAAGTGCTCAAAGTTCTGCTTACCTGGTTGTGCAGGTCTTCACTCATGCGTGAGGTTCGGCCCAAGTGTCCAGAGAGTGGCCTGGAGCGTGGCAGTGGCTGGGTTGTGGATTATAGTATGTATATATATATATATATATATATGTATATATATATATACATATAGGTATATATATGTATAATATTTTCCATACTGATGCTTAGGTTTTTCTGTAAACTGTTAAATTTTTTATAATTATTTCCTTAGTCAAATAACTAGAATTAAGTTTTAAAACTTTAAGCACATTACAGGGCTGAAGATATGGTACAATATATGGTGCTTGCCTTGCACGTGGCTGACCTGGGTTCAATATCCAGCATTGCACGTGGTCCCACAAGCCCTGCTGGGCGTGACTCTTGAGCCAGGAGCAATCCCTAAGGATTGCCAAGTGTGGCCCCCAAAATAAACAAAGTAAATTAATTCATTCACTTCTATTAAGTTAATGCCTGTTTACTTTCTTATAGACCAACTTAGAAACCCTCAGCTATAATTGTACATTCTAAACTTGTAAATGTGTATTTATTGAAGGTATTGTTCATTAAAACAGAACTTTGCTTTATTTATTGCTCTGCCCTAATTCCAGGAATAGCACATTGAATGGAATGTTCTCAGTAAAGTCTTGTTGATAAAACAGATAAGGGACTATGTCTTGTCTAATCTTCTCTTCTCTAGCATTGTCTACATGATGTATATCCTAGAATGATTCAATTCACCAAAATGTCCAATAAATTAAGTGTGGCTCACATTCTACATGGGAAATAACAGACATGTTTATGAATACCACACAGATCAAATTTCAGGCCCGAAATTCAGCATTATTAAAAAGGAAATTACTTTTGTGTGGGATGATACATTTTTATCTTAGTACACAACACAAAAATAATAAAACATAGCTTCAATTTAATATAGAACTTATTAATATACTATTAATTTTGTCTCCAATCTCATAATAAAGAAGCATAGTAAAACCAAGCACTCATTATTTTCACTTGAAGAAATGATCAGATATTTAGGAAGCAGAATACATCTGATATTATCTTCATGAATCTTTAGATGTATCATGCTCATTTGTCTTCAATGCTTCTAATTTTCCACATTCCTAACCTCAATCAAAACTAGCAGCTATTTAGAAGTGCTCTTTAAAATATGACATTTAAAATATCTAGAAAACTTTCTAGCAAACAAATGCACCATACTGAATATGAAAATGGGTAAAGTTTGTCAAACAAATTAAAAATCTGTCTCTTAAATTTAAATCAGTGAAATTATAAATGCCTATTTTGATATTCAGTTACTTAGATTTATGACACCCCAGAAGTCAGGTGTTATTAGTAATATTTATTTTCCAATTATTGTTGGATTTTGCAAATTAATGTGTGGGGCCAGGGATATAGCTCAGGGTAACTCACACCTGCTTTGCGTCTGTCAGGTACTAAATTCCAAATCTGATGCCACCAAAACCAAAACATAATGAATGTGTTGCCAACTTCAAATTGTAGGGTTGTGCAGGAACAAACTATGACATATGTAAAAGAAGAAAACTTTCTCAACTTTTAAATTTGTTGGCATCTTTGTTCATAAAGGTGTATCATGCCAAGTTTGCATAAGACCTCATTTGAACATTGTAAAGTGATTGAAATAATATTCAATTCAAAGTAAAAATAATGCATTCATTTGAAAATTGTCACTTCAGTGATATGTAGAATGCAACAATTCTTTAGAATTTTGGGATGTAAAAGATCACATTTGATTACATTTTCTATGCACACAGAACATTAAAAATAATCATAATCACTTCAGAAATGGTAAGAAATAATGCGGTAATAATAAGCAGCCTACTTACAATGTAAGATAGAGTATTTTTAGCTTTATATTAAAGTGATTTGCTCATCACAAAATATAGTATTAAATCCAATATATAATTTGAATAGTGTAGGGATGTCAATAAATAGTTTTGAGAAAGTTTTTACTATGTTTCTCATATTAGTGGGGTTAAAATGTTAGGACAACCACAAACTATGAAGCTTCAACAACAAAAATTAATTTTCTCATGGTTTTGTGCCACCTTAGTCTTCCATGCAATCCCCAGTAAGTTTTATCTATTCTCTCATCTATTCTATTATAATCTTCACCAGCACCACCTTTATCATCATCGTCATCATCATCATCACATTTGTGCATAAGAAATATCAAAAAACATTAAACTGTATGCATCATGTGCAGGATGAGTTTTGGAAGTCGAATTCTAAAGCATTGATGATCTAAAACATGATCTAATACTCTACTGAAATACAGTAAGAACAAGAAGGAAGAAAAAAATATTAGACTATTAATCAAGACATCATCATTTCTCAGAGCAGGGAGAATCTCAGAAATTTTAGTCACAATTAAGACATTCAAGTGATTTCCAAAATTATTCCAATATTAAAATTATCATCACACTGTTGATTAGGTATATTAGCATAAAAGTTTGCTGTGAAAAGAGTTTAAACTCTCAAAAGTATGAGGTCTCTCTAGCAGTGTCTTTATTTTACTAACGTTTAGCTATTCTTTGTTTTTGATGGAATTTCTGCTGTGCTCTGAAAGGAACATTGGACCCTGTTGGGTGGATTTTTGAATGGAAATGTCTCTTTATTTGTGAAGAAAAGACTGGAACTTTAGGACATGGTATACTGAAAGTGTCCGGGGAATTCTTGGGCTCTAATAGAAGTGAAGAGTTAATTTAACTGAAAGTGCATTGACTTTTTAAAAATGGGGTTTGGAAATAATTTTTCATTTACTAGCTAAAATGTAGTACAAGTTTCCTGTACACCTTTCATCCAGATGCCAATGTTTATGCAACTGCTTTACAGTTTCTAGAACTCAGAAGTTAATATTCCTGTAACACCATCACCGTGTGTTGTTGTATACTTGATTTTCCATGAACGTATTCCTTTGGTTGGAACACCCAACCTAAGCTCCCTATATTTATCCTATGTCCTTACTCTCCACTGTTCTGTGATAGTTTCAGTCTTTCCTTGACTTCCCCAAGTTTGGCACTTTCATAAAATGGTTGTCAGAAACTAACTCTGAAACGTAAAATACTGATAGAAACATCTTTCCTGTAACATCATATTAGAGGGCAACGGTGCCAACATGACTTATTATTTATGCTATTTTAATTTCCTGATGAAGACTGTGTCCTATAGATTTTTCTACTCTAAAATGATTATTTTGATAATTAGTTTAGGGGCCACACTCAGTTGTGGCTCAGGGATCACTCCTTGCAGGGATAAGGGGAACATTTGTGGTATCAGATATCAAACCAGACTGACTGACCACATGCACGGCAAGAGTTTCAGTCTGTGACTGGAGTGAGAGCACAAGGGGTAGGGTGTTTGCCTTGCATGCAGTTGACCCAGGTTTGATTTCTCTGTCCCTCTCAGAGAGCCCAGCAAGCAACTGAGAGTATCCTGCCCACATGGCAGAGCCTGACAAGCTACCCATGGCATATTCGATATGACAAAAACTGTAACAAGTTTTACAATGGAGACATTACTGGTGCCCACTTGCCATAAACTGGAGCAAATCGATGAGCAATGGGATGACAGTGATACAGTGATACTGTCTCCACCTTTATATTGCTATTTTCATTTGAAGATCATGAACTGAAGTTCAGCCCAACTGATTAAGAGGGTAATTAATTTTCACCCTTTGGAGAGAAACAGTAATATGTTAAAACCAGCACAAATACCAAATACTCATGAATAAATTATTATCTGTGTCACATTATCTGTGTCATATCAGCACTTGGGTCTAATTATTCCATTTATGATTTTGATTTCACTGTTGTAAAGTTTGGCTTAAAGCTAGACCCATTCTGTAGAACAGACAAAATCTGAGATAAAGATCATCTTCTGCACATAGTTGGGCATATCGTTTATTCTAATGAGCCTCTAATGAGGTTTTGTGTCTGTAATCAGAAATTGTGCTGGGTTGGAATGATATTCTCTGATTGGCTTTAGGGCTTTCCATTTACCTCTAGGTTCTCCTTTTGTGTTTCTCACTATAGACATCATCGCTTGCAACTTTTCCAAATTTATTTTGATTTTATAATACTTGATGCTTGATAGTATCATACACAGATGGTCTAGGGAGGCCCTGTTAATGCACGTTGTCATTTTCTCATTATTCTTCCTGCAGTATAAACTCTTTGTTGCGTGAGGCTGCCCTGCTTTCCAACCCCAGTGGGTATCTGCAGGTGGCCCAAGATACTTTCACTTTCTGGTTCCCTGCCTACAAAGTCAATCAACCATTCCATATGGAGGGAAGGAAAGATGAGCTTGAGCTAAATTTGCAGTAGCTGTGTTCTTCCTCCCTGGCATCCCAAAGGAAACGTTTTCAGAGTTCTCACCTATACCTCCTGAGAACCTCTTGGGATTTCAGAAGAAGAGCTTCAAGATGGTGTGAACACCCACACTTCTGTGATTTCCCAAGAGGCTCATATACTAGGCTTTCAGCAATTTTCAGAATCAGTTGTAATTGAATATTGTGCCCATAACATCCAGTATTGCAGTAGGCAGGTTACCATGACCCTTTCCTTCCTGCCAGCTACCTCTCTTCCTGCAGATTTGAAGTCTGCTTCTGCCTTATACCTTGGTTGTCTACAGATATCAGGGAAGTGTTCCTTCCTGCCTCATTTTATTTCTATTCTTTACTTATTACTCATTATTTTTCTGCACCCAGCAGTGCTGGTGGCTATTCCTGACTTGGGCTCAGGCCTCACTCCAAACAGTGCATGGGAACCTGAGCCCCCTGCGTGCAAAGCCCTCTCAGCTCCCTCTGATCCCTCAATGACTCTTTTCATATTTACTCTTGTAAGATTTATATTCAGTAAACATTAGAAATCGGACTGGAGTTATAGCGCAGTGGCTAGGGTGCTTGCCATGCACGTGGTTAACCCGGGTTCAATTCCTCTGTCCCTCTCGGAGAGCCCGTCAAGCTACCGAGAGTCTGATTCCACCTCCATTGGAACATATGAGGTGCTATAGATCTAACTGAAGTTGGTTGTGTGCAATGCAAGAGATTAACCCCGGTACACTCTCTCTCTCTCTCTCTCTCTCTCTCTCTCTCTCTCTCTCTCTCTCTCTGCCCTACTGTGCTGGAACTTTACATAACATACAAATACATGGTGTTTCTATCTTGCATTAATGGTGACATCATCTGATAAGGTACAAACAGGCCAAAATGAAGGAAAAATGAACATATTTTTCTGCTGCCACAGACTTTAAAGCAGGAGCTCACAGTTGATGTCTGTGTCATCTTCATTATCAGTGGATTCCTACTCATAAAGTTTAATTGTAACACCCACATGAATACTTTCACAGACATTTGTGATCATGCACAAAGCAGCAAAAAAATGTAAAAAGTGCTTGAACCACCCTTGGGTCCTATTGCTGACTGATGCTGAATAAGGAAACTCTGCCTTCCTGTTTCAGCTCCCACACAGAAATGGCCAGAAGGTAGAAATGGCGGGGGGTGGTGTCACATAGTACAAGAGTCTCAGAGACGAGGTCAGGTAGATGAGTTTGCAATTGCCACTCTGACACCAGAGCATGGGTGGCCTCAAGCAAATCTCTTTAAACTTCCAACTCTTCTTTTCTCTTTTGTAAGATAAAGAACAGGATGAGCTGGTTCTAGGTTTCACCATTATAATTATGTGATATCTGTGTCTGTATACATTTGTAAAAGAATTTAATTTTTGTTAAGAATAAGGGCTCAATATTTGGTAAATTGGGTGTGGAATTCACAGAAATGTAGAGAACACAATTATTGTAAATCAGGAGAATTATCTAGATATCAACTGGAAAACCGAAAGTGTTGCTCAAATGTATATGTGGTAAGAAGATATTTCAGTCTCGGCCTACATTCCCAGGTAGAAAAGGATCAATTATTTACCACTACAAGCAGATGTGGGTACTAGGGACAGAGAGGAAATTTTAGGTATGGGAAAGCTTTAGACACCCAGGTGAGTTGCTGGTAGTTCATAAGCTGGGCAATTCAGAACTAGCGAAAGGCTTGGCAAAGGGAACGTAGGTGGAAAGCAAGGCTTGAAGAATATTTATCTGGGAACAATATGGAAGTTATGTGTCTGATAAATGCCAACGAGAACTTGCAGAGTCTTGCTGTGACAGGCCAAATGGATAGAAATGATGAATCTGAGGGCCATTAACGAAGAAAAAAAATTGATAAACTAACTGATTGGAGATGACACAGAGCCAGAAGTCAACATACTGCCAAAATCCTAAGCCGAGTAATTGGGAACAATAGTGATGATCTTGCTAGAACCATGAATTTAGAAGCAGAGCAGGATGAAAAGGCAGATAGATGTAAAGCACGGCATCTGAACAGCTGGTGTTTTTCATTTTAAATGAAGGCAAAAGAAATACTATCAGGATGCACCAACACTCAGCTCAATTCACCAAGGCAGAGGCATGAGAAACAGAGAAACGAGAATGGCAAATAAACCAAAATGATGCACGACCCAGCACAGCACAGATGAATCTCTCTCTCTCTCTCTCTCTCTCTCTCTCTCTCTCTCTCTCTCTCTCTCTCTCTCTCTCTCTCTCTCCTGCAATGACTTCCTTAGCAGAGGTTGCTAACCCTGCCAAATTACCACCAGGAAAGATAAAACATTCAAAAATAATTTAACAGTCTAGAAACATCTGAGTAGCATATGGATCTAAGGGGAAAGAGTTTTTTTTTCCTTTTAATAAAGTCACAGGATGACTAGTGCTGATTCATTGTAATGAGGCATCTGGATATCAAACTGACGGTTTTATCTTGTCTCTCTGGGCATGAGTCCCATTCTTTCTGGCGAAATACATTAAGTGGGTCTGATTAGACTGAAGAGACTCTCCTCTAAGGAGAATAATAGTTGCAAAGGGCACGCACTGCTCATATTCATGAGCATTTCCTCTCTGAGTGTGTTGAGTTCCTCCCTGATCAGTGGAGATTTTTTTAACTTTTCGGATAACTATCCTACAGGCAGAAACTTTATGAACATTTTTGGCTACAAAGTTGTGCCCACTGATAGTTTTTTGCCTGTGACCCCCATCTCCTGCTCCCGGCCCTCAGTGATAAGCTTCTTTCTTATACTAACCACTTTCCTTTCACCATGATGTTCTAGAACATTCATTCTTCTTTCCCCTTTGCAGGCACTTGAGGGTGAAACATTGGCCTCTACAAGCTAGAATGTTTGTACACTAAGATTTGTCTTTCCTTAAATCATTATTTTTGATTTAGCATAGTTGGGGAAAGACTAAACCCTGAAGAAAGCAAGGGAAGAAAAATAAGACCAGAAAAGAAGAAATGATTTTGCTTATTTCTGTCATTCTTTATATCAGACTGCTTCCACCACTAATTCCTTGCAATTAGTGAGTGTTAATTTTTTTTATTTTTTTATTTACAAATCATAAAAAAATTAAGTTATGCATTTTAAAATAATGGTACAGTAAGACGTGAAAATGACAAAGTATAAAAGTCAAAATCCACAAAAACATATGTGCAATAGTAAATTAAGCATTATTGACAGGTAATAAGGAAACTTAAGGTCATTTTTCAGCATGCAGTAAATGTTAATTGATCATTGATTATGTGCCAGATAAGATGGAAGATTTAGATTTAAATGAGATACATTTCTTGCCTTTTAGGAATCAGCATTATAGTTCAGTAGTTAATTAGTAGTTAATTATAGATTTTAATTCTTACTGATGCATATTCTACATAAGATAAATAAATGTCTTTTGTGGGGGTTTGGGCATACCTGGGATGACTCAAGGCATATTTCTGGCTCAGTGCTCAGGGATCACTCCCTTTGGCATTTGGGGGATACTATACAGCTCTCTGGATCAAACGAGGGTCAGCCACATGCAAGATGAGTATTTTAAGCCCTGAGATATCTCTCTAGCCTCTCTTGCTCTTTTGTGTATTCATTTTATTTGTTTGTTTGCTTGTTTGGGGGCCAGACCCAGTGGTGCTCGGGGGATTCTTCTCTGTGCTTGGCAACTGCTCTCAGCAGTGTTTGCAAGACTCTGAGAGCACTGGGAATGGAGGCCTAGGGATGGAGCACTAAATTGATTCTGCAGTTAAAGACTGCCCTCAGCCTCTTGAGCTATCTCACTGGCTTTTACTCGAGATCTGATTTTCTTTCCCAAACATATTGACTTCAATACGATGATTTTTATTTTCAGTTCTGAGAGGATGTTAAAAAGCTTTAGTTATTCAAGAATAAATGCTAAGAACTGTATTGTCCTTTAGGATAACATATGCTTTATAACTTTGTATCCCTGGTGATTTAGTATATTGCCTGATAAATTATATATTTATCCCTTTTTGGGGGGCGAGGTCAAACCCAGCGATGCACAGGTGTTACTTCTGGCTCATGAACTCAGGAATCACTTCTGGTGGTGCTCAGGGGACCATATGGGATGCTGGGAATCAAACCCGGGTCAGCCCCATGAAAGGCAAATGCCCTACCCTCTGTGCTATCACTCCAGACTCTAAATTATATTTTTAAGGACATTACTTAGTGGAAAAATGTTTGATCATTTATTAAGCAGTCCTAAAATAATATTTTTGCATTTTTTTATATAGTTTATTCCTAAAGTGTAGATGCTTTGTCTTGGACTAAATGCCCAAGGGTGACTTTGGCGTGGTGGTACCCTCCATTGCTGCTCTATGGCATCCCAGTTACAAAAGTTCTTCTAAGGGGAAGATCGAAAAAAATTATAAGAAGATGATTTATTAGTCTCTTGCAACTTTATAATCTATTTAATTGAGATTCATTAAAAATTACTTTACATATTATAGAAATTCATCTATTCACACTGTCTATTCCTATATATTGCCTTAATTTTAATTTTTGAAGTATAAATATCCAGTAATATATTATGCAAGAGTCTGTATAATTTTTTTGTTGTCTTCTCTCTTTTAAAAATATAAATTCCGTGTATGAGGAATTCCATGTAACATTTTTTTATTGCTTTATCCTCAATTACTACCTGGCACAGAGGAGAAACACACAGATGGTAGTACCCTTGTGCATTTACACATGGTACTTACTAAAGAGAAATTAGATGTGAGGCCTCATTCTACGATCTGGGTAAAGAATAAGATAGTGCCTATACTTCAGAAGGGAGTTTACGTCATTGGTGATCTATAAAGAAAAAGAAACAAAGGGGCTTGAGACACAATGCAGTGATCTCGTCTCGCTCCTCGTGGCACTTCTCTCACATGTGGTTAGTCTCAGTTCGATCCCCTGCAACGAATATGGTCCTTTGAGCACTGTCAGTAGAGGACACTGAGCAGAGTCAGGAGTAAGCCCTGACCGCCACGGGGTGTAGCCCTCAAATAAAAAAAAATAATAAAAATATATTTATTTTGACAAACATGTCCCCTACATAGGTTATAAAATCAGTCTGAGTTGTCATTTCATGGAATTAAATTACAGATATGAGCACAGAGGAGTTATTCCGATAATAAATTAAAAATGCCCAGAAAGCAAGAGAGAAACATAGTCTGCTCCTAAATAAAATAATCAGTTCATTTTTCATGTCTTAAGATATTTTACTATTTTCTTTCACAATCCTTTTAACTACATAAAATATTAAAAAGGCAGTGCCTTTCTGCAAAGGGAATTAAAGAAAATGCATTTAAACCATTTTAAAACTTGAAAACCTTCTTATTTAATATAAACCTGTGGGGGTGAGTTTTAACTCCTCACAGTCATAAAAAATAAAGATTTGGGATTAGGTCACAGAACAAGGATTTAAATATTATATATTATGATGTGAAATTTGTACTTTTGCTGATTCACCATTTCCTATTTTTTTAATGGATTTCATTATCAAATGTACTGTATAATATAGTTTGTTTTTAAAATTACTTTCATAAGAGAAACAATACTTGGGGAACATTACTGATTTATTTTAAGAAATGAAGAGAAAATCTTGAGTTCCCTCATTTGTTGCTAATTTAGCAAGAGCCACCACATACGAATTTAATTAACAGCTACCCTTGCCCCATTTACCGCTCAATGAGCTATAACACGTTGGAAGAAGTACTGCCAGCTTCTGAGCTAATGCAATATTTAAATTAATGACATTCATGGATAATATATGAAACTTCTAAATTGACTTTATATGAGAAAATGATACTAGTATGTGATTTTGTACTCAAGGAAGTTTTTCACTAGCTTTCCATCTCTGAAAAGATAAAGACTAGAACACATATATAGTAACACAACTATTGATTCATATGTTGCTGTCTCCCACTGATTTGCTTGAGCAGGCTACCAGTAACATCTCCATTGTGAGACTTGTTACTGTTTTTGGGTGGGATACTCTCAGTAGCTTTCCAGGCTTTCCAAGAGGGATGGAGGAATCAAACTCAGGTAGGCCGTGTGCAAGGCAAACGCCCTACCCGCTGGGCTATTGCTCCAGTCCTGCTGTCTCCCATAGATATCAATATTAATTATTGTAAGTAACTTCCTGATAGCATTTGTTTTCCACCCCCGGAGCTGCTAAAGGACTTACTTTTGACTCCGTGCTCAGGGATCACTCCTGATGGGGTTCAGGGAACCACATATGATGCCAGGGGTAGAATCCAGATCAGCTGCCTGCAAGGCAAGCATCTTACCCACTGTACTATCTCTCCAGTCCTTCTGATTACATATTTTGGTGATCTTCCTCTTTATACTAAACTTTCCATAAGGAGAAGTGAACATGTATCTGAAATTAGTCTTCATAAATTTTACTTCTTTGCTCCAAAGTTAGTGTGTAGCTAAATTCTATCTGTTATTCTAAGCAAATTATTGAACATCATCATATTTTAATTTACAGTAAGATAAAAAGATGCACCTTAGAGTATGTAATAATATAGCAATATTTTAAATCGTGTACAGATGTACTACTTACAAGTCAAGAAAATTTCAACATTAGTACAGAATGATTGCTGTAATTATTTATTCTGCATTTTTATTGAGGGTTCAAGCCATCTGAAGATTAGCATTATTAAGGCAACTTCAGTAATACAGGTAATTTAAATTTTATTTTGAATTAACTATAATACTGATATTTTTGATGTTATAATAATAATATTAATTATGTAAAATATTAGTATGCATATGTATGAGATAAGATGTTTGATAGCTGCTAAAATGTGATGCTTAAAATGGTGATGAATGTGATCAATTTGCCATCTGTGTGTTTTAAATCTTCAACTTCCCAAGAATATTTTATGACTAAATAAAGTGGTACGATAGTGGTACGATAGTGATGCCTTTGCATTGTATACTTTGTATCCTGTGATAATTGTATTGTTTGTACTTAATTTCACACAAATAATACATGTATGCATTGCATTTAGGTACTGCAAAATGTCTCTGTCTGTTATTCTTCATCAAATTTAAATCTTAATAATGCAAGACTATGGGGCTGGAGTGATAGCACAGCGGGTAGGGCGTTTGCCTTGCACGCAGTTGACCCGGTTTCGATTCCCAGCATCCCATATGGTCCCCTGAGCACTGCCATGAACAATTCCTGAGTGCAGAGCCAGGAGTAACCCCTGAGCACCGCCGGGTGTGACCCCAAAAACAAACAAACAAAAAAAGCAAGACTGATTTATTAAACTATTATTTTTATTAAACCATTTAAACTATTAGTCTTCAATCGCCATTCCATGGAGTGCCAGTAGCAGGTGCAGAAAGATTGAAAACCACTGGTCTACCATCACAATTGAGTATTAAATATTTAAGAAAATAAGATATCTTCTGTGCTTTTAACTTTATCCTATGTTAAAGTTTGTCAGTTAATACCAGAAAGCTTCAATAATCAAATATTAGGTGATAACTACTTTTCATCAATAGTGAGACTGGAAGAGGGGAGAAGGCTGTAGTAATTCAATTGTCTTTTATTATTGATATCCTCTACTACCATATTAGAATGGACATTTAAATTTTATTATAAATCAATAGAACATTTATTTTTAATCAAATATGTAAATCAACTCTGCAAAAGTTTCAAGAAAGAGCATTTAGAATTACATGCTCAGTAGATACATTTTTTATTTTAGAAAATATTACTTGTGGCTGAAAAGTATTGATTTTAGTTTTTATTCAAGCAACATATAATTTGAAGATATTTACTATAGATTTGCTTTTGCACGTTGTTTTCTTAAGTATACCCTGTCCTTCCTAACAGATTCTTTTCAAATATTGATTTTTATGACAAAGCTAATAATAATTTTGTCTAGGGGCTTTATAATTTGTTTATCTCTGAATGCAAGTACTAACATAATTTCACTTCTAAAATGACAGGTTTAGGTGAAATCAAAACCCTGGTCAGGGGGTCAGAGTGATGCTACAGCAGGTAGGGTGTTTGCCTTGCGTACAGCTGACCTGGGTTTGGTCCTCAGCATCACCTACAGTCCATGAGAGCATCACCAGAAGTGATATTTCAGTACAGAGTCAGAAGCACTGTCTGCTGTGCCCCCCAAAACAACAAAACAACAAAAAAGGCCTAGTTAGAGACACAGATGGTTTTATATGAGCAGCCCAAACAATAGCTGATCAATTCTCCATGCCAGAGTCCCATAGTGACATGATGTGGCCAGGTGTCCCTGTGCTTGCAGGGGGGTACCACACAAGAGAGGAATAGCAAAGTCTCAGCCTGGGGTGCCACAGGATGGCTGATCCATTGAGCCAGAATCCCTCTGGATAGGAGCAAATCTTAGAGAAGGAACAAGAAGGCTCCAATGAGTGAGGGCAAGCAAATGTTTTAGGGAGATGATATTGATTTTCTGGGGATAATACATAGGGAGTTTGGGGCTGGAGCAATAGCACAGCGGGTAGGGCATTTGCCTTGCACGAGGCCGACCCAGGTTTGAATCCCAGCATCCCATATGGTCCCCTGAGCACCACCAGGAGTAATTCCTGAGTTCAGAGCCAGGAGGAACCCCTGTGCATCGCAAGGTGTGACCCAAAAAGCAAAACAACAACAACAACAAAAATACATAGGGAGTTTGTTATGTCTGATTTCTAAGGTGTGTTTGTGATACATTCTCTTTGCTGAAAAGACCAGATGCACAGAAAGACAAGTAATCTGTGATAAAAATGATTTCAAAAGACATTCTATAAGATAATAATATAATAGAGTTGAAATGATGTCAACAAATCATAAATTAAGTTGAGAGTAGGGAGGCAGATGAGGGAGTAGGAGATAAAAATGTTCTAAGGGATTTATTGTGGAGGAGGGAAATGGAAGTATAAAATCTGTCAATGGGAAAACAAACCTTTTTAATTTTTTATAATTAATATAAGACATGAATATGCATTTATAATTGGAAGGAATACAAAAGTAATGATAGAGACTATGATAAGCACAGTGGGAAGGATAAATCAATGAGAATAGAGAGCAAAAGGTTGAAAAAATCAGCAGAGCTATGGAAAAAAGAATATAGTCATGATACTATGTTAGCAATATTAGAAAGGCAAATTGGCACAGTTTTATTTCCATGACACAGAATCTGTCATGGTGAGTTAAATAAGAATATAATCCTATCAAGTAAGGTGTCATTTTATTCCAACTGAAAAAAATATATTCTGTATTAGAAAAAAAATACAACCAAAATGTGCCTGAAAGAAATAGGAGTAAGGGGCTGGAGCAACAGCACAGAGGGTAGGGCGTTTGCCTTGCATGCGGCCAACCTGCGTTCGATTCCCAGCATCCCACATGGTCTCCTGAGCACCACCAGGAGTAATTCCTCACTGCAGAGCCAGAAGTAACTTCTGTGCATTGCCAGGTGTGAACCAAAAACAAAAACAAACAAACAAAAAAGAACTAGGAGTAAAAATCAAGACTAAGAGGGTTATGAATAAGATGAGACAATGAAAATAAAATAAAAATAACCATAAATTTCATCAAAAATTTGTATTAGCAAAATACAATGAGAGCAACTTTTGAATGGAAAAATGAAAAATTAGAAAAAAATGTATACTTACTTATCTTTATATTCAGTCAACAGAGTAATTTAGTTTGCTAAGATAGTATCACACTTTTTAACCTAAATATGCAGAGATTAATGCCTAATTTTGTGATATATATTAATAATAGACATTATATGACAGTAATAAAACTAGACCGCAGATCCTTCACTATTTCTGAATTCAAAATAAATTTAAGGAAATAAAAAGTTAAATTATACCACCCAGAAATTATAAGTACACTTCTTCCTAGAATCTATAGTAAATATAAAACAAAATACATACAAATATTTGAGTCTTTTATTAAAAATATGACTAAATGTTACTAAAATATGTATATTTTGAAGTATAATATCCAAGAAAAAAATCAATACATAAAAACCTTTGATAAAAATGATGACAAAATCAATCTCCCAAATGGTTTGAATAATCAAAATATATAAAAGAGTAGGGGTTGGGGCTGGAGTGATAGCATAGTGGGTGGAGCGTTTGCCTTGCACGCGGCTGACCCGGGTTCAAATCCCAGCATCCCATATGGTCCCCTGAGCACTGCCAGGAGTAATTCCTGAGTGCAGAGCCAGGAGTAACCACTGTGCATCGCCAGGTGTGACCCAAAAACCAAAAAAATAAAAAGAGTAGGGATTAAAGATATAGTGTAGGGGGAGGGCACCTGCCTTACAAGCAGAGAGACGACCCAGGTTTATTCCACAGCACCGCATAAACACTTTCCTCTGCTACCCCGAGATTGATTTTGTAATGTCCACAAAAAAACACATATTTTTTCTTTTTTTTTCTTTTTGGGTCACACCCAGCAGTTCTCAGGGTTTACTCCTGCCTTTGAACTCAGGAATTACTCCTGGCAGTGCTTGGGGGACCATATTCAATGCTGGGAATCAAACCCCGGTTGGCCGTGTGCAAAGCAAACACCCTACCCACCATGTTATCACTCTAGCCCCCCAAATTTTTATTTATTTCTCTCATACATCACTTGATAAGATGTAACAAGCTCCTCATGGCGTATTCATATCCAAAATATAGTAACAGATATATACATACCTCTCGGATTGCCCAGCAAGCTACAGAGAGTATCCCGCCCACACGACAGAACCTGGCAAGCTATTTGTGGCATATTCAATATGACAGAAACAGTAACGATAGGTCTCATTCCCCTGATCCTGAAAGAGCCTCCAATAGTTGGGAAAGACGAGTAAGTAGAGGCTGCTATAATCTCAGGGCTGAGTGTAATTGAGACATTACTGTCTTCAGCTTGAGTAAGTCAATGAACAATGGGATGACAGTGATACAGTGATACATCACTTTGGATATATAAATACAACCATTTCTATGTATTGAAATTGTTTCCAGCAACTTTTTTTTTTATGCTTTTTAATTGAGACACCACGAGAACAGTTGCAGGGCTTTCAGGATCAAGTCTCGGTCATACAGTGATCAAACACCCATCCCTTCACCAGTGCACATGATCCACCACCAAGAACCCCAGAGACCCTCCCTCTCTCTCCCCCTCTGCCTGAGTGGCAGATGATTTTCAATTAACTCTCTCATTGATATGATAACATTCAATTTTTGACCGAAAATTCACTATCATTATTTGGAGTTTTTCCCCCAACAGTCAGACCTGTCAGAATGGCATCATTAGATCCTATGTTTTCTATTGTCAATAACAAGAGCTGGAGCAATAGCACAGCAGGTAGGGCATTTGCCTTGCGTGCGGCTGACCCGGGTTTGATTCCCAGCATCCCATAGGGTCCCCTGAGCACCGCAAGGAGTAATTCCTGAGTGCAGAGACAGGAGTAACCCTGTGCATAGCCGGGTGTGACCCAAAAAGCAAAAAAAAAAAATCTATTGTCAATAACAATGAGCATATGATGTTATGATGTTGCATGGTCGTGAAATTGGCTGCCCAGTTTTGGGATTCTGGTATTAAGTCCAGAGGTATTTCTGCCAGCGGCCGCTGCATTCCAAGATTTGCTTGTGTGCCTCTGAGATCATGGCTGTACAGGAGCAGGGGAGCTATTTGTGGGAGGCCACTGGGGTCTCATTTGGGCAGGAAGTAGGGCCGGTTCTGCTGCCCAACCCCCTCCCCCCATCGCAAGATTCCCCATGTGTCCCATCATTGCAAGCTCCTACGTCTCTGTCCAATTGGCACTAAACAGTGGTCATCGCCATGCTGCTGAGACGGGAAAAGGATGAGGACAAAATCTCTTTCCCTCCCGGGACTGCACGGGACTGTAGTTTAGTTGAAAGTCCACGAGTGTAGCTGCCAGCAGCCTCTGGGTTTCTGTGCCGCTGGTATAATGGCCGCTCAGGGGTGGCAGAGCCGTTCCTGAGAGTTTTCTTTGGACATCAGGAAAGGTCGCTCGGTCGCATAAGCGATTTGGGGAGATATCCCAGTCCCACAAACTGGAGGTGTGTTAGTAGAAGCTCAGTGTCGTTGGGACTCCATCTGGAGAAGGTGGGACTCTGCACCTTCTCCGTCTGGTGCCCCGGTGTTGTTGGCCCGTTCTGGGGTCTGGAGCATTCTCTGGCTTGCAGTGCTGCCGGCCTGGCTTCTTACTGCTGACTGTTCTCAGGTCATTTTCTAATTCCTTTTCAGATCTGTTTTCTCTAGTAAGGCTTATTTTCTATTCTGTTACATGATATTAGGTGTATGCATACCTGTGCTGTATCTGTACAATTTACTTATAATAATTCAACATCATTCTAATTCGGAAACTTAATGAAACACAGATCTCGATTTTCTCAAATTTAACAGTCCCAAATGAATGGTGGCTCTTGCCACATAGGGATGCATGGCCCAATTCTCATCAGCCATGTTTTTCACCTTCCCTTTGTTTTTTCATTTTCATGTAAGAAACTTTTGTAGATGCTCCTTTGTATCCTTAGAAAGGAAAGACTATGTAAGACAAAATCAAATGGCTTGGTTCTTTCTTTTATGCATCAAGTGTAGAAATAATACAAACCTTTTATTGACAAGATTATTAAATAGTGGAAAAAATAATTCAAATGCCTATTTCTAGGTTTTATGAGAGTTGGTAAATTTATAATGGATTTGCTCAAGCTAGCTGGAAATTTATTATTAAAGCCTTGGTAGAAATGGAACTCATCACAGATAGAATTACAACAGGTTCTAGACAACTAGACACTGAGATTCTTGAAGCAAATGTTTGATGCAATTTTTTCTTTAAAAATTGTTGAAATTCATATTGATTTATTACTTGAATTTCAGATACTAATATTTTCAACCCATGCTATCATTAAACTTTGGGGTTATAAGAAAATGCTCAATTTAAAGGCTTAGCAAAATTTGCAGAGGCTTTAAAAGCTTAAATTGTTAATGTTTAATTATGAATGTTAAAAGAACTTTGCTTTATCAATTCATATGAACTACTACAGAACACAAAAATTTCCACACTTCTTTTTAGAGGAACACACAGTTACTTTAATGGATTTCATAGGGAATAAAATTTTGGAGGACAACATAAAATATTTTCCAAATAAAAAAATCAAACGAGAAAATTTCTGAAAATAGTATCATTGGATCCCATCACTCTCAGTTCCTACTGAGCTGTTGCTAGCTATTAACCAAGCTGTACTATTAGCTATACGGTTATTTTAAACACAAATCTTGTTTTACTAGAGTCTTTTGCTCCAAACCACCAAGTGCTTCTCAAGTAAACATGTCTTTTTCTCTAATTATAGTTATTTATTTGCCTGTCAATGTAAGAATCCTAATGAATGCCAAGTAGAATATGTTTGAGGCGGTAACATTCCTTATATACTAACATCTAAGTGTACAGTTAGAAAAGCACTTAAATATATTCAGACACTTCAAGAACCATCTTCTCTGCTCAGTGATGTCGAACATTGAGCAATGCAAGGGAAGCTGTTTATATACATGTAACCCTACGGACACTGCTCTCAATTTATTGTGATCAGTTGACGGTGAAAGCTGACCCTATTATACCGTCCACATTTTAAAAATAACACTGACAGTAGGAAGAGTGGGGATCCTTCACTTACTGGACTGCTTCCTGGGTGCCCCATCTGTCCCAATGCTCCTTTTTTCAGCCACCGATCCCGGCATGTCCCTTTCCAAGGAGACCTTTGCCTTGCCAAGGCTCAGAAGAGATTCTCCCTGCTCTTCTGACTGCCAAACAGCCAGATGTCAAGCTGCTCAATTAGGGCAACCAGCTGATCTGAAAGCAACAATCAAGGTTTGATTCACTTACTACAGCCAGGTGCATGAGGCCCCAAAAGGGGGGCCGGTTTGCCTGCTGTTCCATTTCCCCCGATCATGGCACAGGTCAGGTGGATACAGCTCAGCGAGAAGTTACTGGTTCACTGCGAAAGAAGCCCAGGATGACAGGTCTTTGCCAGGAAGAGGACAGGGAGGAAGGGTCAGATGGAGGAAGATAGTCTGAGTAGCATTTAGAAAAAGTCATAGCCAAGAACTTAACGTAAAATCCAATGATTTAGCAATCTGTCACTGTCGCTGTTGTCCCATTGTTCATCTATTTGCTGGAGCAGGCACCAGTAATGTCTCCATGGTGAGACTTGTTGTTGCTGGTTTTGGCATATTGAATACTCCACAGGTAGCTTGCCAGGCTCTGCTGTGCAGGCAGGATACTCTTGGTAGCTTGCAGGCTCTCTGAGAGGGACGGAGGAATTGAACCCAGGTCGGCTGTGTGCAAGGGGAACACCTTACCGCTGTGCTAACAATGCATTACAGTTAAAACTTCATAGCCAATAGGTTAATAAAAATTATGGTTAAGGTTATAATATAATTCACATGACATTGAGCATTCACCTTTCAAACAGTAACAATAAATCTCTCAATGAGAGACGTTACTGGTGCCTGCTCGAACAAATCGATGAGCAACGTGATGACAGTGACAGTGACAACATAACTCTTATGAATCATCTCAAAATGTCCATGTTAGGCCCTAAGCAACAGTACAACTTGTAGGGTGCTGGTCTTGCAAGCAGTCAACCTGGGTTCAATACCGACACCACATGTGGTTCTCTGGGGCCCGCCAGTATCAATCTCTGAGTAATCAAGTTAGGAGTAAACTATGAGCACTGCTGGGTGTGCCCTCCCCCCAAAAAACCAACCATGTATATTAAAGCATATACATACATATATGAAAAACTATTGAATGTTTAGATTATAAATAATTATGGGATAAATTCATCTTGAAATGAGTTACTTTCTGTCTTGCTTTAATATGCAAAGGGAAAAATTTTGAACAAAATATAAATTAGAAAATACTTTAATTTATAATATTATCAAAATTCATAATGCTCTGTTTGGATAGGAATTATACCATGGGATTTATAAAAAATGATAATGATGCATATATGAAAAAATTAGTGATACATTTCTATGCAAAATAATCAGAATAGCTGAGAAATAGAACAAATAGCAACAACAAACATAACTTGATATTTATTAGCAGCATAATTCATCTTGAAAAGATAATTTTAAGTCAGCCTCATTCAGCTTATTTAACTAAACACCTTTAATTGGCAGTGAATATAATAAAACTAGAAGTGAATCTGCTACTCCAGAATATTGAAAAAATATATGCCAATAATGAAATAACTCTGAAGCATAATTAGTAAAAAGATTTCAAGATATTTTGTTGTGAAAATATTTTAGCCAACACATTACGGACAATGTAAGAAAGAAAATGTTTGCTTATTTATTTGCTTTTTTGGTTTGGGGGTTAGACCGTGTGGCGATAGGGCTTGGTACTAATGCGATGCTCAGGGAATCACTCTGTAGTACTCAGTACCCCATTTGTGGTGCTGAGAACCAAACCAGGCTTAGCCACTGGAAGGCAAGCACCTAAACCCCTGGACTATCTCTCCTGCCCCAAATGATTTTTAAAAAGCTTCTTAACATCTAAAACCAAAATGAATATTTAAATTTCACTTAACGATGCAAAGAAGAAATGATTACTTTCAACAATATTACTTTCAATGAATTAATAATAATTCTATTCATATATTACATAACATTTATAAATAAAATAGAAATGTCTCTTTAAAAATCTGGTAATATTATGCATAAAAAGCAGGCTGCTAACTAGAATTCTTTCCCATCGGGTATTCATTGTTTACAAGGGACAAACAAAATTAAAGCTTGAAAAAAGAAAAAAAGAAGACTTATGAGTGTTTATTTTCCCCAGGGCATCATTATGCAAAAAGCCCTCTGTAATAGAAATATTCCTAGCAACATAAGCTTAGGTCATTTTTCTAATCCTCATGAATGACAATTTGAAAGACTTTCAACAATGAAATGTGTACTAGAAGAGAAAGAAATCAGAACTAAGTTTTCATCGAATTTTTCTCATATAATTTAGGTGAAAATTTCTTATTAATTTATTATACAAATATTTGTATGAGAGAAATATTTAGATCATCTAAAGTTTTTATTTTCATATGTGTGTGTACTTTGCCCATTTGGCAGATTGAGTTTTGCTATCGTATGTTTGAGCAAGGTAGGTGAAAAAAAAAAGGGAAATGCATGTGAGCAAAGAGAGAAAGAAATCAATTTCTATATGAACAGCAACAGAAAGTGGGCATCGGGAACAGAAAGTAGACATCAGGAAAAGAACTAACCAGAGATACTCTGCAAGTATGTGTGGTATTTCACACACACGTGAGGATCACTAAAAACTAAGTTCTGTAGTTAGAATGCTCAACATGGCAATAGAGAGTAACAATTTTAGTGTAGCAACTGGTTGGAATTAGTCAGCAAAAGAGAGCCTGAGGCAGAATGTTTCAAAAGTGAAACTTGCATCACCATCCTCTATTTGTCCCTAGCCTACATCACCCATGAATGACATCCTGACAGTATTGCCAATCAGGAAGCCCATCCTTTATTCTGGCAAGATTGCTTGAACCTTGGCCCAAGAAGTACAATTCAATTCCCACTGGAAACGTTGAACTGATACCGCATTTGAAGCCCCCCCACACCTCTAAATACATAATTGTACAAATCTTTCTGAGTTGGCTAATCCAAACGTGTTAGCATATCTGTCTTTGCATTAACTATTTAGCACCTAAAGTGCGACCACATCTGGGGCTCAGGTAATAGTGCAGTGGTTGGTGCTTGTCTTGCACGAAACTGACCTGGAGTCTATCCCTGGAACCCCAGTGAAACCCTGAACCCACTGGCAGATATCCCCGAGTGCAGAACAAGAGGAAGCCCTGAGCACAGCCAGCTGTGGTTCCACTTAGAAAAAAAAGAAGTGACCTCATTAGTATAAACTATCAACTATGGTCTGAGGGACCCATCGCAGACTTACACCAGCGAGAAATCCTAAAGGTTTAGAGGTTATAACCTACAAGTGCTGACAAAGACCAGGCAAGACCCTTTTGGGTAAAAGTTCCTTCTTCAGAACAGTCACACATTTGACCTATGTTTTAGGAATTTGCCGTTGTGTACATGTTAATCTCTGAATTTGACTTTCTCTTTCCAGAAAAAAAAAAAAATGATGATCTCAGCAGCTTTGGCCTCTGTGTAAGCCGCCATTCCGTCAGACCTGCCATCTTGCCCGTCATTTTCTGGGTGTGTGTGGTGGGGGTAGGCTCAGAAGCACCTGCCTTCTCTGTTTCTAATCCTCATGATGACATTCAATCATTGGAAACTGCCACTCAAAGATCAAAACTTTGTCAAATAATCCAAATTTTTCTGGTTGCTCAACCTATGTTATGTCCTGATTAAAGATGTGATACTGTTTCGGGGAGACAGGATTTGAGTGAGAAGACTTAGGAAATGGATGCGAATTACTCCCCAATTCCACCCCTTCGTTACCTCAGGATTAAGGTTTTACCAGGAGCATCATTTATTCTGTGTCATAAAGAAAACCTGTTTAATCCTTTGGGGGCAAACCAATGGGAACAATTCCATCACTACACATATTTAGGTAAGTGATCCCCCGACTCAGAGAAAGGAAGCCAGAGAGCAGAAAGCTGAGAATGTTCCCTATTTTCAGAGACGTTTCTGGAGTAATTTTTTTTTCAAAGTGTTGTCAGAATTTTTCAGGAACTTGTAAGCAGTAAAAATTATTTATATCCCATTTTAAGTTTCAATGTTGGAGAAAACAAATGTCTCCTGTTTTTTCTTCTTCTTAAATTGGAGCCGTAGTAATATTGGTTAGTAAACATCATGGAAAAAAGCTCTCCTTGTATAAAAACTTTACATCTTTTTGTTAAAAAGTCTCTACTTTGTTGCTTTGGTGGGGTTTGGGCGCACCCACCTGGCGGTGCATGGGGGTCTACCTCAGCAATGTCAGGGCTTGGCCTGGGGCCTCCTGAACCAAAGCAAGAGCTTGGGCCCATTGGGTCTCTCTCTCTCTGGCTCTTGTTAAAAGAGTTTTGAATTTTTCACTTATTTATTTTAAATATTTATAAAAATTGTACTCCTAGAAAAATGTTAGGAAAAATCCACTTGAAATTTTGAGACTGCCCTCTGCACCGACAGAACTATATTCTCTGAGTCTTAGTCTCAGCACTTCCCATTGGAGGGGGGGGACTCCCTATCAGTGCTCAGGGTGTTCGGGGGCCACTTGTGGGCATACTGGGACCGACAGCTCAGTGTTGGGACCTGAGGTATGGCTCAGGTTCTGCTGTGCCAGAGACCGCTAGAGCCCCACCCCCACCCCTGCCCATCCCCCTAAGCTGTGCTTGTTGTCGCCAGGTATGTCGGGGGGACCATGCAGTGTTAGAGATGGAGCCAGAGTTAGTGCGATGCTACCTCCTGGCCCACTGGATCATCCTCTTAGAGGCAAATAAGTCGAAATGAGTTCACTAGGGTCCATTATGAGGGATCCATTAATAAACAACAATATGATTGATCCATTCGTAAAAAGGGGGGCCTGGGATGTGGCAGTAGCGCGTACCTTGCAGGTGGGAGACCCAGCGATCCATCCCCACGACCCCCTCTACGTACTACGTGGGGTCCTATTGTGTGGCCAATGGCTATTGTCCAGGAGCTTCAGGGATGCAATAGGAGGTGCAACCTGCAGAGCCCATCAGCTGTGGGCAAGCAGAGGCTCGTGAGCACTGCTGGCATGAGTGCCAGGCTGGGGCATGCCTGTGTGAAGAGCCCAGCTCCCTCCAGGCTCGGGGGCAGGCAGCAGCGCCCCCTGGGGCGTGAGCCCGGCTAGTCCCATGACCAAACGTCTGAGCACCACGACCCACCGGGCGAGCACCCCCAGGTCATGGGAAAGATGCCAACCATGGAAGGGAGATCTGAAGGGAAAGCAGACGATCTCTGCTGATGCTGCAGGCCTGCTGAGTGGCTCTTGTTCGATGATGCGTGGAGCACTCTCGCGGCATTGCTCATGTCCTGGTTTGTAGTTATTTCTTCATACAATTCGTTGCGGGGAGAACTCTTTTTTTTTTATTTTTTTAAATTTTTTTTAATTCTTTTTTTTTTTTTTTTTGCTTTTTGGGTCACACCCAGCGATGCTCAGGGGTTACTCCTGGCTTTGCACTCAGGAATTACTCCTGGCGGTGGGGCTGAAGCGATAGCACAGCGGGTAGGGCGTTTGCCTTGTACACGGCCGACCCGGGTTCTAATCCCAGCATCCCATATGGTCCCCTGAGCACCTCCAGGGGTGATACCTGAGTGCAGAGCCAGGAGTGACCCCTGTGCATGAGTGACCCCTGTGCATTGCCAGGTGTGACCCAAAAAGCAAAAAAAAAAAAAAAAAAAAAAAAGGTGGTGCTTGGGGGACCATATGGGATGCGGGGGATCGAACCCAGGTCGGCTGCGTGCAAGGCAAACGCCCTACCCGCTGTGCTATCGCTCCGGCCCCGCGGGGAGAACTCTTAAGACTGTTTTCTATGTTGGATATGTTCAGAGCTGCTCCTCGGTGTCAGATTGCTGACCCCAGCCAGCACAGAAAGAGAGACAGAGGCAAGGAAAAGTGGAGAAAGTAGGAGTTCATTGGGGTGCGCTCCTAGGTGAGGCTGGGGTACAGCCCACCTTGGGAGAGACTAAAGGGGTCTTTGAAGTTTTCTTGGGCATGAAAGGGGGAGAAGGGAACAAACACTAGTGCAATGGGTGTGTGCTTGGTCTGGCCTGTTATCTTCAGGGGATGGATGTGGGGAAGCTTGGAATGCAGTCCTGTCTCAGCGTAGGGGACAGGAAGATCTCTGGGGAGTATTGCTGTCTCATCAGCTAGTCACCATTTGGTCCCGGTCACCATTTTTTCGAGCAAACTTCACACTCTGCATGCTGAGCACTTGTAGAACGACTGTTCCCGTGTTAAATTCCATCCGTTTTGTTCCACCTAATTTAAGAGAATCATGTTTCCAGCTTATGTAATTCACTGTTTTAACACAAAATTCAGTGCTCCAAGACACTTCTTTGATATGATAGCAATTCAGCCTTTAAAGACAGTCTATGGCTAATTTCATGGTTCATGGAATGTGCCACTAATAGTTGCACCTTAGAATAGTGAGCCATTAAAATGGCAAAATTATCCACGGAGAACAAGATCAAAATCTATCTGAAGTCGTCTTAAATTTAAAGATCAAGTAAAAATAAAGTCTTGGTAGAAATAAAGATTCTATAATATGTTCTCAAGTCTGGACTGGAGCGATAGCACAGCGGGTAGGGTATTTGCCTTGCATGCAGCCTACCCCAGTTCAATTCCTCCATCCCTTTCAAAGAGCCTGGCAAGCTACCTAGAGTATCCCACCCACATGGCAGAGCCTGGCAAGACCCGTGGTGTATTCGATATGCCCAAAACAGTAACAAGTCTCACAATGGAGACGTTACTGGTGCCCATTCGAGCAAATCGATGAACAACAGGACGACAGTGCTACAGTGCAGTAGTAAGAATATTCTAAAATCTTGTGAGTTAGGACACTGAAAGAGAAATTTTTTGCAAAGAATGAACTAGTTGCAAAATGCAAAATAAGTGGAATGAAAAAATATTAAAAACAGGACCAATTTTTTTATTTAAGTATTTCGTAAGTTAATCACTCTTGTTATGCTTGAATAAATTTTGTTCACAATCAACCTCAACCAAATTTAAATGATCTTAGATTTAAATATCTTTTTAGTTGTACATTTTTGGTTTGCTGGTCCTTCCCGGTGTTGTGGTGGGGAGAGGGAGGGCTGCTCCTGGTGGTGCCTTATGCGCCCTGTGAAACAGGTGATTGAATCCTGGTCCTGTCGTGTACAAAACGTTCATTCTAGTCCTTGGAGCTATCTTCCTGGCCCTGTATCTTTCAATTTTTAATCCAGAAGACTTTTGTTTGTTTCTGCTTTAAATCACTTTAAATCATGGTAAATTGTCAAGTACCTCTAAAGCAAAATCCTTTCTTTGAAAAATCTTTGTATTTTTTAAGATGTTGCACTACATATTAAATGTAGCAAGATACTCAGGAGAGGATTTGTAAAAGCAGGCAAGATAGTTTTCAAACATCAGAATATTTATATGGCACAGTAAAAAAGCAAATCTATTTTCTATTTACATTAGAATTACCATTTTAAGTTTACATGTTAAGGCATTTTATTACCTATAATATATGAAAGCATATACAAGTCATGAAAATATTTATTGACATTTTTTAATTAAGTTTGTCTTCAACAATGTCATGACTTCCCATGAACTCTGTCAATCCTAAAAGCGCCATTCATGGATACACATAAACAGCAGCAAGAACTGTCAGATACAGAGGTAGACTTGAAGAAGAAAAGCAGTCACCTTTGCTGAAAAACAATCATCTTAACAAAAAACAAAAATAGATGAAATTAATGATGATAAGAGTGGCCTGGGAAGGAGTTTACCTCGTGGAAAGAAAGAGTCTCACTGAATTTGCAGCTTGCAATCATGACTGACATCATAATATAAGTGCTTTACCATATTAATACATTTCAATGACAGAGAAAGAAGGATCAAGTTGTTACAGTAATCATAATTTGAGGCACTGTGCTTTGAGATTTGCTGGCAGAATTTTGCATGTATTTTGTATGTAGGTAGGTTTGGGATTCCATGTAAACCTAGGGAAGATAAAATGGGTGCACACAGGAAGATATAAGTGTGTAAATAAATCATTCTTTATAATTTATAGCTACCTTTGTCCTGGAGAAAGAGCATCTAATTGTTAAAATTGAGGTTTAACTATTATAAGTGCAATCCTCAGGAAACACCTGAGCAGTGCCAGCTTGTAAGATTATTGTTATACCTAGAGCCATAATTCTCACTCTGGAGATGCTGAGGGGTTCCATGGGGAATTTGGTAATGTCTAGAGATATTTTGGGGCGCTACAACTGCTTTAGGGGATATCGATGGGCAAGAAGAGCCCTCACAAGTTACTTGATGGAGAAACTCTAACTAAACTAAAAGACTTATTAACTTGGGCTTGATATTTAATTTACAATGTCTGTGTTTTTTACCATTAATAACATATTCTGTAAAATTTTCTTGAAATATTTTTGTAAGCATAGCCTTAAACATCTTTAGATCATGTGTCTAATAAAATAATGGCACCCTATGTCAAACCACCCCCATGTGTATGATTTAACGGTAGCTTTTGTATTTTATGAATGGGGATTATAACTGTAATTGGCTTTACCAGGAATGTTTGCAGTCATGTTAACCTTGCTTTATTATTTTCCTTTTTTATGAAAAACCCCATTTTATCCTCAACATTAAGAATACCACAGACTCTTGTGACACTGAATACTCCAAAGTTTTTAGAAAGATCTCTTTTTTTTTTCTTTTTGGGTCACACCCAGCCATGCTCAGGGATTACTCCTGGCTTTGCACTCAGGAATTACTCCTGGAGGTGCTTGGGGGACCATATCGGATGCTGGGGATTGAACCCGGGTAGGCCATGTGCAAGGCAAAAGCCTTACCCGATGTGCTATCACTCCGGCCCAAGATCTTTTTCTATTATGACAGAAGTAATTTCCCTGTGAGCACTTAACTCTCAGAAGAGTTGTTTTCAGTTCCTTTTCTGATAACATCTCAGCCTCACTTTTAGATAGAAAAAAAGCTAATAACCACATAACATTTCATCATCTAAGTAAAGTTACAGATTAGGAAAATTTAGATAACGTATGACTCTAACCTACTTTGTGTTAAGATAGACTCAGTAGATTTTAACTTCTGTACATGAGCCCAGATCAGTCAAGTTGCTTAGCAGCATGAAAAAAAAGTTAGAGTGTTCTTATTGGTACATAAATGGAAAAAGAGAGAAACAAATAAAAAAAAAACCACTTAATATTCCCTATAGCACATCGAGTAGAGCATTTGCCTTGCATGCGACTAACCTGGGTTCTATTTCTTTGTCCCTCTCGGAGAGCCCAGCAGGCTACCAAGAGTATCCCACCTGCATGGCAGAGCCTGGCAAGCTACCCGTGGCATATCCGATATGCCAAAGACAGTAACAACAAGTCTCACAATGGAGACATTACTGGTGCCCGCTTGAGCAAATTGATGAACAACAAATGACAGTGCTATTAAATATCCAGTAAATTTTGCATAAAGACCTATGACTAGGCAGACTCTGAAAGATCAAACTCTATCTGAATCTCACAGATCAGAAGTCTATAAAAAGACTAAGAGTCTATCCTTGCTTCCATATGCTGAATAACTGAGCATTGCCAAACTGTTGCGAAGCCAAAGATATGATTGTATTTTCAGGTTCTAATAAGATCAAGAAAATTAGTTTTAAGACACTGAAATGTACGTGGACAGAAGTGACAGTTACCAGGAGAAAGAAGGAAATAAGTATTAGAGAACAAGTCAGATAGTGCTCATAGAAGGTGCTGGAAAAGGAAGAGAGATGACAGGGTGAGAGAATATTCATAGAGAGAATGAACTCTTCTCCTCAGTGATTCCTTGAGAAAAGAAATTGACAGTTTTCAAAGGATGAGGAAGGAAATAACTCTAGATGGTCTTTAACACTTGTCACATAGTTTAAGATTTGATCCTGAGCAGTCATGATGAACATGCAATTGAAAAGTTGGTAACAAGGACAACATCTACAAAAAGTGCTATCAGATATTTGACAGGTTTAAAATAAACCAGTGGCTTAGTAGAGAGGAGAGAATAACAGTCAGTAGGTAGTACTCAGGTTATAACAGAAATGGAAAAAGAAAAAGATTGATTGTGACCTCCACACCTAAATGAAGAATTAAAGTCTTAAGCATATGTATGGGAAGTTTATTCAGACCCAAATTTAATAAAATGTAATTATTTTAGTGATGATGTGGATATACTTGGAGTGAGCCAGAAACTCATCTATAATGAAAGCAGCACATAGCTCTTCTTAGAGAGAATACGGTAGTTAAATTGGGTGGGGGGGGTGCAGAATTGAGAGAGTGTATCTAAAGCTTGAATGCTTTAATTTTTCTCCTTGCTTCTGCCCAAGAATGAATGATTTTACTTAATAAATATATTATGGAACTATTATGGGTGACAGGCACTCACAGGAAACTTTGGCAGAAAATCACACCAACATGGGCCCCTACTGAGAGTGCAGTGAGTAAGGTGAACTCAGGCTTGATCCCTGACACCACATATGGTCCTCAGAATCTGCCAGGAGTGATCCCAGAGCACAGAGCCAGGAGTAAACCCCGAGTACCACCATGCGTGACCTTCCAAAATACAAACAAGCAGAAAACACACACTGTTGCGTGAACGTTCTGCAATCGGAGGCGCTGAGATAGGAACGCGGAAGAAATATTCACTGATTGGAGGACTAAGGCTCGCTCTGGCTCTTAGCAAAGGCAGAGGGCCCCGTGGACCTCCTTTTATTGATCATGATACCTCTAAAGGGAGCAATATAGTGACGTCACCAAAGGCATCAAAAAATGTTACAGGGAGAACATTGAGACAATGGAACATATTGTTTCCTTGTATGGGTAGGCCTATAGCCTCGGGAAAAGAATACAGAACTCAGAAGGAAAAGATACAAAACGGAAACTGAAACCTTCTACAGGCACCTGGATTTACATCCCAAAGACAAAGCTGGGCCTGCACCTGAAATCTACAATTTACAATATCAAAGGTCAGGCCTGGCTAACGCCATCTGCATGTCAAAGACCAGCCAGGCTTCTGTGAGAGAAGGAAAAACTGCTCTTTTCAGTATTCTGAAATTATTTTTCTGAAGGCAGCTTGAAGGGGGAAAATGTTCAGCTTCATCCAAACCAGTCAGGACACAGGAGAAATCTCGCCCATTTTCATGGGTCCCTATGTTCCTGTCCGTAGTACGGTACAGTATACATGGGCTCGCCCTGGTAGCTCAGTCCAGCCCCAACAACACACCAATATCTGTTCGCCCAGAACACAAAACAAAGAGAAGAGATACTTCAGCATGATTTGCTGCTCATGATCCACTGAATATTGATTTATTGGTATACATGTATGTGTGATATATGTATTTAATAACTAGACTCAGCCACGAATTTTGGATTGCAGCACAGTACATTGACTTTAAACAATACTTTATATCTTTGGAAATTCTGACTCTAAATACATATATATATATAATATTTTTCTGAACATTGCAAAGCTATTGAAGGTATTTGATTTTTTTATTCCTTGACAGGTGATTAGAATGGTTTTTCTCAGCTATACATCTACTTTGAACTAGTGCTATGAAACTACACAAGTAGCAACAAATAAAAAACGTTTCACGGGAGCTGGAGCGATAGAACATCGGGTAGGGTGTTTGCCTTGCATGCGGCCAACCCAGGTTCCATTCCCAGCATCTCATATGGTCCCCTGAGCACCACTAGGGGTAATTACTGAGTGCAGAGTCAGGAGTGACCCCTGTGTATAGCCAGGTGTGACTCGAAAAGAAAAAAAACTAGCTTCATGATATAATCCATCCAATTAAGCTTCAAAGTCTACATATGAATGTATCCTCATTTTAAAGGTAGTTTAATCAAACTCATGTAAGCTAAACATTGTAAAATAGGCAATAAATAATCTGAAGATATAGACTATTTCCAGTGAGTAACTATTTATCTTTTCTTTAGAATTTTTTTTTAATATATAAGGGACTGGAATGATAGTAGAGTGGGCATGTGGCCAAGTTTGATAAATATATTTTCAAACTTTTCTTTCATTTGCTTTAGTATAAGATAAGAAATTCACTATGACACAACAGACTAATTTCAGTGGCCATATGGCTTCCTTCATGAAGTTCATGAAAGCCACGACGTTCATCCTTCACAGCAAGTTTATTTGGTAGAAGATGCCGGCCAGCTTTTGCATAGCACTTTAACATGTCAATCAGAAGGGCTGAGGGTTTAGCTCAGGGTAGCGTGCATGCTCCGAACGTGTGAGACCCTGGACTCTGTCATCACACCCAGCAAGTAACAGGTGCCACTTCTCTGCAGAGATATGGGTGACTAGAATAAGCAGGACTAGGTGTCTGGGAACAAGTAAACCATGAGACTGAGCATATCACATACAAGTAGAGTGTAGAGAAATACTCTGATGATGATGTCTCTGCTATTCAGCCATCACATTTATACCAGAAGTAATGAACCTCTCACAACGACGCTGTGGGTTGAATGAGATACGCAAAGTGCTCTAAAAACTTGAGGAAAATAGCAGTCACATCTACAAACCGTCCACCATTCCCACAGCAATCCCTGCCCCATTATATTTACTTGACTATCCCCTGGCTCGGCTTCCCCAGGGTGAGTACTTACTTTCCCTCTAGCCCCAGGCTCAGGGAGAGGCATGTTTTGTCCTATTGGATATTTTCAGCCTTGAAATGTGTTTATAGCCTTGACTTGCTGGGCGCTCATCGTGCGTCATTTAATTGGAACACAACCCTGACCGGACCAATGGTCATGACAATAAGTAAAAGTCAGTTCAGATCTGGATCCCGTCTGGACCCTGGACTTGAGCCCAGCCTCAATCAACCAACCTGCAGCACAAATGCAGGCCCTGGAGAGTAATAATAATGGTTGAAGCTAACGAACTTGGCAATGTTTTATTGCACAAGATGATGGTAACAAAAGCCAGCTGCTTTTCATGTCTTTATTTGTTTTAATGAGGTAAGTAGATCTGGAAGATTGTCCTAGAGGGTAAAGTAAGAATTGCAAATCAGAGGACCTGCAGAAATTTGAAATGTAGTTCGCAGAGATTTGCCTGGAATCCAGTGGCAATGACATTTGTTTTCACGCTTAAAATTCTTTCTCATTTTCAATTTGCATCATTCAATCATGTAAATATCATTTTGCTGAGAATGCTACTGAATAAGCAGATCACCATGTTTGAAGAATATTTCTTAGTTGTACATAAGGGTATTGAGTTTCAGGCGTATTCATTATTATTATTGTTGTTGTTGTTGTTGTTATATGACAATAATAACAGGGATCTTTGAAGTTCTCTGTTTTGTTCTATTTGTTCTCTGTTTCTTACCGGCAAGCTATTTGCCGGTAAGAAACAATATCAGTCTCATTCTTTCTGTTTTCAAAAATGATTTTCTTAATTGGAAGCATGTATGCCTTTTCATTTTATCCATAAAATTAAAATAAATTACTAATTTATGTAATTTGTAATTATGTGTGTTTGCATGTGGTCCTTTCAGTCTTTCCTGAACTTTGAAAAAACTTAAACTTCCTAATTTTACCCTTGGACATTTTATTTTAAATGTATTTTAATCTTGTTCCTCATTAAAGACATTCAAACTGTTCATTATAAAAAGAAAACACTTTTGAACACTAGTAGTAATGATAATCTATTTATTTTTCCCCTGAAAATTATATTCATCTTTATGTAATGTTACAATATGTTCTACTACTTAATTATCCAGCTAAGGATTAACCCATACAATAGCGATAATTTTCATTTTCAATTCATATCTTGATGGCAATGTAAATTAAAAAAAAATTTACCTCCAGTTGTGGTTTATGAAATACTTGGCTTTCCTAGAACCCCAACGATCTTAGAATACAGTGAAGGTCAGGGAAAGCCCCGGCCTTCGTGTTCTGAGCAAAGCCAGGAAACCTTGTCCTCCAGCCTTCAGACTTTTTCACAAGAAGAGACAGAGTGACAGCGACAGAACAAGCCTTCAAAGCCTCCTGCTCTGTCTCATAAATGACTGTCGCTTTGGTTGGGACAAATGATTCCAAATCTAGTCAGTCAAAGAGATTCACTTCCCTGAGCATCTGACCCCTCCACTTCTGGCTTCTCCTCACTTCCAGGTTAAACCCTCAGGAGCCTGCAGCCCAGTCACCCCATGGCCTCACCCCATGGCCCAGCATCCTGCTGCCTAACCTCCCTCACTTCCTTCGAGGAAACACACCTTTTGCTTAACCTTGGGGATGCTTGAGACTTCAAATTTCCTTTGACAAAGAGATGTGGCAGTAATACTTCCCACCACCCACCCCTTACACACACACACACACACACACACACACACACACTTCGCTCTATTCATTGAATGAAGTTTGCTAAATTTAGATTTCATTTCTGCAGCCAGGCAGGCAGACTGCAGGCTGGGGGATGGGAATGCCACGCGCTGCTTGAGAAAAACTAAATCCAAGAAATTACTTTGTCATAAGCCCTAGAGTAGCTCTGAAAGCATGGAGGCCAGACCCCACTGTGGACAAGGAGTTGAGGTACATAAGCCTCTCACTGGTGCCAACGTTAGCCTAGAGAACACAGGACCCCCTCAGGAGAGAAGCCTCAGCAGGAGCAAAAGTGATAAGAACAGGAGCAGTTTCCATGAACGAACTCAGACTCATGCACATGGAAAGTCCCGAGTTGGGGGCAGTTTGATAAAATCCCTATTAAATTGATTTGGCCAAGGCAAGGGGTATAGTTTACTCACTCTGGGGGTGCCTGTGTCTCTCTAGGATGGGAAACCTCGGCTGTCTCCTCTCTGGAGAGATCCCCATTCTCTCATGAATGCATCGCTCTCCTTTCTCTTTTATAATCTCTAAATAAAACTGGCTTTGCTTCATGACTTCTCTCTTCCTAAAGTTCTTTCCTACAAAGGTGGATGGTGACCCCAGGATTCTGGGCAGAGCTCAGGACCAGCTCTTCTTTTCCTGTAAAGACAATCTCTTCTTCCACAGTGATAACCACAGCTCTCTGGGAATTCAGGGGTTGAAGGCCAGTGCCTGCATGTGGAAAGTCAATTGAACCGAAGCTTAATGGTTGTCAGCTAGGCATGTCCCACACTGGGCATGTCCCCAAAGACTCTCAAGTCGGTCAGCAGGAATGCAGTGACACTCTCTGAAAGTTTCCACTTCCCTTGCTGACATCATGAAGGAATCCCAAAAGACCTAAAACTTTGGGAGGTACCATTCAAGCCAGCCACATTGATTTCTATTTTGCATCCTGCCCTCAATCTCTTTATATCCTCTCTCATGTACTGTTCAAATTGCCATCTCTTACTATTACCATTGGTCTGGTAAAGATTGTCTATTCTTTATTGTCTATTTCTATTTTGAAGCCTACCTTTAATCTTTATCCTTCTGTCTTAAGGATTTTCAAATTGCCACCTTTTACTAGTACTGTTACTCTGGGTTGTCTATTCTTTATACATTTTTTTTCCTTTTTATCTGACTGTAAGAACACATTACCCCCATCGTCAGAAGTTTTGATGTAAACCTTGGAGGCCAGCTTCAAATATTGACTGAATTAGTTTCCTGGAGGAGTGGAAATCTGATTTTTCTCAGTGAACTTGAGCCTGCACCAGATTAGATATTGTCAGTTTGTTGGCCCTAGAAGATAATGCTTTTCTCTACCTGGCATTAGCTACAAACTTATTTTTCCTGACCTTTCTCTTGACTATCTGATTTACCAATGTCCAACCTCTAGGCAGTCAAGAATAATGACAGACTGTTTTTCTCTCCACACATCATAGAAGTGCTAAAGGCAACAGTTCTCTAGAACATCTATTCAGGAATCCCTGTCTGGGAATATTCCTTGTGTGATATTCCATCCTTGGAAAGCATCGTTTCACTTTAATTCCTCCTTAGCTGGCCTGTCATTTTCTTTTTTTTAAGGGGGGATCACATATTTTTGGGGGGTCAAACCCGGCAATGCACAGGGGTCACTCCTGGCTCTACA